>NC_137497.1:15723720-16391220 GCF_041902795.1 Electrophorus electricus | reverse complement strand
AACATCACATCAACATTAGCTTCATTATAGTTTCATTATTAAATATTAATCAATATTATCTTCATTGCTATTAGGGTAAAAGGTTATGCTGGGGGAAAATACTGTAATACTGTAAATGCTGTAATACTGTAAAGATATAGTATGCTTTCTCATTTATACTTACAACTTGTAGCAGGATTACAAATTTTACCAGCAGTGAATGGAAACATCCAGTGATTTGCAATGCAAACCCTAGTAGCTAGTCCATGCTAAAAGCCAGTGAACTGTCTCTCAGCTTCCAGCTCATAACTGTATCCAAACAACTCCACATAAACTTCAGCTAAGATAAGTCTCTTCCTTTCCATGATTTCCAAACATATTAGTGATCAAATAATTAATAAAAACAACATCCATGACTGCGTCAGTTTCGCCAAACACACGCATGCGTGACACATTATCTGATGAGAACGCACAAACGATGTGTGGGTGACCATATAAGACAAGTGAGGGGTCTACGTTTTCATCTAAGCGTTCTCTATTTGTTGAAACAGCTGCCAGTTATGCCGACTGCACCTGGAAAACACTTGTGAAGTAATTTGAATAGCGAACGGTTGAATGTAGATGGCTGAAAATCAGTAAGCAGATACATATATTAGTCCTGAGAAATTTGTATTTAAACTCCCTCATCTGTGTAAATCCTGAGGGTCTTGTTTGTCTATATATCACTCAGGTCTCACACTTTGACACTGAGGCAGTTAAGCACAAATAGACAGAGAGCTTGTACATACACTTGTGGTGTGTGTGTGTGTGTGTGTGTGTGTGTGTGTGTGTGTGTGTGTGTTCTGGTGAGTATGTCTTACAAGGACAAAAATCCTGAATACATGTCTTCACTAGAGGGAATTTGGGTTTACAAGGACACTTTAGGTGTCCCTGTAAATTCTGCATGTTTAACTCCTATAGGCGCCAATGCCCCCAACGGGCCAGTGGGCGGGTCCAAATGGGCATACTCAAATAAATTACTTGATAACATCGAATATTCTTGAAGTACAGTACATTTATCACCATAGCGTTTATTAGGACTAATACAAGTACCTGCTTACCGATTTTCAGCCATCTACATGCATCCATTCGCCAGAAATTGCACGCTGAACACATCGTGTTTTTCGGGTAAAATTTCCACAAAAATGTGCCTACCCGTTTAAGTTGCCTTTTAAAACATTTTTCCAGTATACAATAAGTTCAGATTTTGTGACAGAAAATTCAATTATCATCCAAACAACTGTGACATGTTTAAATGGTATATGGAGTGTTAGTAAAGTTCTTTAATTGCATGCTCACTTCTGTGAGGCAAGCCTTTGGTTAACTGAAAATGCATGCTATTGACGTAAAAGTGTTCCTGAATAGAGCATTAGACCTCCTTTTCTATTTCATATTGAATTTTATTGGCCGTTGCAGTGCCATTGTCTTGGAGTGACAGCAATTCACACCTATGTGTGAAGGGATAAGGAGGAGGGAGGGTGACTAGCATTTACTTCCAGGCATTTCCAAGAGTTTCCAGGGCAAGCTGCTTGATTGGCAGCAGTATCATCAAATAGAGGAGGCTTAGATGAAAACGTAGACCCCTTACTTGCCTTAAATGCACACTACACAGATTTGCATCAGTTTGACGCTGTTTGACGAAACCTGTACAACCATAAGAATGATTTGATGATTTTTCCAATACTTTTGGACATCGTGAAAAGAAAGAGGCTTATTTTAGCTGGAGTCTGTGGAGTTTTTAGCTGGAGTCTGTGGAGTCTGTGGGGTGCTGCTAGCATGGACTAGCTTGGCTGCTAGCATATTACAAATTAAAGGGGTCCATAGTTATTTGGTTATTTAAAAAGTGTCCTTTAAAATCTCATACCAGTTTTGTGTATGAGTTTGTGTATGAGCCATAAAGAGATGATTTGGAAGGGTGTTCTCATACACTTTTGTGGCAAAATGTACTCAATCCTGAGAACTGCAGAATTTGTCATTGGAGCGAACCTTTAAAAGCATGCATTTACAAATAATACACAATTATTTGCCAGACATGTAGCTGTGTATGTGTGTGTGTGTGTGTGCATATATATATATATATATATATATATATATATATATATATATATATATATATATATATATATACACACACACACACACACACATGCACACATGCACACACAAAATCAGCAGGGGATCAAATAATTATTTTCCCCACTGTGTGTATAATTATTTTCCCAGAAAATAATTATACACACAGTGGGGAAATAATTATACACACAGTGGGGAAAATAATTATTACAGGATATCAACAAAGAAATCCAAAATAAAAAAATTAAATAAAGGTTATAAATTCATTTGTATTTGATTAAGTGAAATAAGTATTTGATCCACAAGCAAAACGTGACTAATACTTGGTGGAGAAACCCTTGCTGGCAATCACTGAGGTCAGACATTTCTTGTAGGTGGTCACCAGGTTTGCGCACGTCTCGGGGGATTTTGGCCCACTCCTGTTTACAGACACTCTCCAAATTCTTCAAGTTTCAGCTCCCTCCACAGATTTTCTATGGGATTAAGGTCCAGAGACTGGCTAGGCCATTCCAGGATCTTGAGCTTCTTCTTAAGTAACTGCTTTGTTGCCTTGGCCATATGTTTTGGATCATTGTCATGCTGGAAGACCCATCCATGACCCATCTTCAGTGTTCTGGCTGAGGCCAGGAGGTTCTCATTCAAGATTCTACAGTACATGGCCCCGTTCATCCGCCCCTCAATGCGGTGAAGTCTTCCTGTACCCTTAGCAGAGAAACAGCCCCAAAGCAGAATGTTTCCACCATGTTTGACAGTGGGGATGGTGTTCTTGGGGTCATATCCAGCATTTCTCTGCCTCCAAATATGGCGAGTCGAGTTGAAGCCAAAGAGCTCAATTTTGGTCTCATATGATATCACATTCTCTCGAGCCTTATCTGAATCATTCAGGTGTTCATTGGCAAACATTAGAAGGGCCTGTACATGAGCCTTCTTGAGCAGAGAGACTTTGTGGGCACTGCAGGATCTCAATCCGTTACGGTAAAGTGTGTTACTAATGGTTTTCTTGGTGACTCTGCTCCCAGCTCCCTTGAGATCATTAATAAGCCCCTCCCATGTAATTCTGGGCAAACACCTCACCTTTCTCAGAATCATCCTTAACCCATGATTAGAGATCTTGCATGGAGCTCCAGAGCAAGGGTGATTGACTGTTATATTGTATTTCTTCCATTTTTGAATTATCATGCCAACAGTGGTCTCTTTTTCTCCAAGCTTCTTGCTCATGTTCTTATAGCCCATTCCAGCCTTGTGCAGGTCTACAGTCTTGTCACTGACATCCTTTGACAGCTCTTTGGTCTTGCCCATGGTGGTCAAGAGGTTTGAATGGAAGAGATTGATTCTGTGACAGGTGTCTTTTATACACATAAGGATTTATACACATAAGATTAAGAGTACTTTCTTAAATGGACAGGACTAATTTGATTTCAGATTTCTTGCTCACTCCAGATTCCTATGGTCCGTAATCACTAGAAAGGGATGATTGGAAGCCTGCAGCCAGTGTCTCCATTCCTCTAGGGCCAATTTAATGGCTTACTCATGGGGAGGGTCGGTGGGGCATTGGGAACTGCGGCAGTAGAAACTGATGAGGGGTTGAACAGGGTAGGAGGAACCATCATCTGCAACCTGGAGGTAAGTTCCCGGAGACAATGACTAAATTCCGACATCTGTACCTGTTGATCCACCTGTTGTTTAGTGATCGTTTCCATAGACTGCGTGAAACTCTCAAGTGCCTGTTGGTGTTGGTTGAGCAGCTGACATTGGGTAGTAATCACCTCCTTTACTGCCCCTGAATCCGCTATCTGCATATTGGCGAAGTATTCTGTCAGTAGTCGGGCAAAACCAGATGCTTGTGGATATGAAAAAAGCAGGGGATTTATTAACAGCACAGACATAAAGGAATAATCCAAGGTACAAACGGGGCAATCCAAGATGTAGAAAAATAGCCAGTCCAAAACCAAAAGAGCAAAGATACAAAGAACCAGGCAACAAATCCGAAAGGGGTAGGCAACAAGACTAAAAGCAGAAATATGAAAACAGGGAATACATAGAAAGGCTATCCAAAAAGAATGCTCGGTATGCTTGGAGATGAATTGTCAGCAATATTTCGCACAGACTGTGAGTCCAAAGCCTTCTTATATACACTATAAATTAGGACATACAGGTGGGTTCAATACTCTGACAAAACAGATCTGATTAAACACCTCTGATTGTTCATGTCGTTGACTGGGTGACGAATGGGCTGCTGGGTGCTGTAGTCTGCATTGGGATCTGGCTTCATGACAAATGCTAATTATGTTGGCCGTATTGTGCTCTGCATCGTATAACAAAAAGCACAGCTTAAGACAGCAAAGACAACAAATCAAAGAGAACAAATCACCACGTGGACTCATAAAATAACACAGAGAACAACTTTTGATTCAAGAAACGGTTGTTTAAAACCGCAAGTATAACGTAATACAACAAGTCTCTTAATCGACTAAGATAAACTATTTAGATAAGATAGCCTATAATATACAGTACATAGCTACTTGCATAATGTGGCATTAGTTAAAACTGGCTTACAATCACAATAGGTTTTGCAGTAGGCTAAAGAGCCGATTTTGTAAAATGGAATAGTAGCCGACTGTTTCAAACTGGCTGTTACTTTACAGCAATTTCATTTCCAGTGTTGCATATGGGAAGATTTTTGTTTACTCGAATTCAAACAACTATTTAGCCTCATGACAGGACCCGCAACAGTCAGTTGGGCTAACTAATTATTTACCATTTAAATCAACTGCCAACCTCTGTTATTACAAACTTAAACTTAGTAATAGTAGTGATAATAATTAGTAATAGTAATGCAGACATAGGTAAACCTATTGTAAAGCCTTGTCAAAATCCCACTAGGCAGAGCCTAGTTTGAACTCACCACTGGAAGTCTGTTAATTGACAGAAGTTGATTTTCAATGGGTTCCTTCGTCTATAACCTAAACCAGGTAGGCTTACACAGTGAATGGATCTGCTCAATTGCAAGAGTTTGGATTAATAATTTATCTACAGATTATAACATATTATAATATCAGTTTGCCTTTAGTTCTGCCTTTAGGACTTCTCTCCTGTACAATAGAATTTTAAGGATAACGGCAATGGAAGAATTCTATGATGTCACAGTGTGCGTGACGCCGTACGTCATACCTTCATATTAAATCAAATCAAAGTTTCTTTGTCACATAGTCATACACAGTAGAACTGGTAGTGAAATGCCTTTGGTGACTTCTGCCCATAAACTGAGAGATACAGAAAAATATAGAGATCAGGGAACTGTAAGGTTAAACTGAAATAGATTCTAAAATGGATTTGTAAAGGAAGAAAAATAAAGTCTAAGATATAAAACAGAATTTGTTTGGGGAAAAAATAATAAATAAATGTGAATCTGGATGAATAAATATGTCCTGATAAATAAATGAATATAAAGGAAATGAATAAGCAAGAATATGATTATATCCAGTGTACAATTATACAATTATCCAGCTCAGGGTGAAGGTGTGCAATATGGTGCAGTGCAAAGAGCAAACAGTGATAGTAGCTGTGGAAAGAAGGTAAGTTCAAAATAAAGCTCTTGACAGGAAATGAGCTTCTTCTTTTTAGTACTTACTGTTATGTTTACTTACTGTTGTGTGCTGTTATGTTTGCATATGTAACAACGTACTTAGTTCATCTGGAGTCTGGAGTTGGGGTGGATTGTCTCAAATTTTATAAAGTACATTTATCATATTTGATTGAATGTTTCACATTCAGTGGGAAAGTGCAGCTCTGTCTCTACAGTATCATCTTTACACTGCTGACAGAGTCTCTGCTCTCTGGGCATTCATGACTTCTTATATTGGCCGGTCAGGACGGCCAGGCTGTGTTCATTGCGTCTGTTCTTTGTCAATGTGTTTCTGTGTTTAATGTCACTCACTTTGTACAGGTAGTCTGCTACAGTGTACTGACATTTTAGGGTCAGATAACACTGCATTTTGCTTTGTGCTTGTGTTTGTGTGTTCCAATGGGTGATGTAATTAAATTTTTGTAGTGTTTGGTTGGTCTGATTGTTTGTATTTCAGACTGGTCCTGGTGTGGAAATTGGCCTAATTCAGCTTTACATGCATTATTTGTTGTTTTCCTGTGCACTTTTAGGATGTTTTTACAGAATTCAGAGTGCATAATTTCAGATGGATGTTTGTTGCATTGTGAGTGGCCCCCATATTTCACAACCATACAGCAGAATTGGTTCTATAATGGACTGGAATATTTTGAGCCAAATTTGAATTGGTATTTGAATGTGAAGTTGACGTTTGATTGCATAGAATGTGTTTTGTCTCTCAGTTCATTGACTGCTGGATTGACGTTTCCAGTTGAACTAATCTTTAATCCTAAGAAATTGTAATTTGTACCGGTTTCTATTGTTTGTGTCCATAATGTGAAGCGTGGTGTGTTTCTCTGAGATCTGTCTTTTTTGAATTAATAATATCACAGAGTACCTTCCCCAGATTACTGGTCACTCAGATACATCTGTAGTTATGGTCAAATTTATCTCCATTTTTGAAAATAAGTGTTATAAGACCTTGACTCCAGATGTCAGGGAAGTAACCTACACTCAGAATCATGTTGAAGAGTTTGAGGGTGGCCAATTGGATTTTTTTATTTGTGTGTTTAATCATTTCATTTCAAATGCCATTAGGAACACTTGATTTTTATTGGTTTAAGAGTAGAAATTTTATTTCTAAATTCCCGTTCAGTAATGGGTGTGTCTAATGGATTCTGAAAGTATTTTATTGCTTGTTCTAATATATTCAGTTTTTCAGTTATATGCTTTGTTCTGGTCTTGTATTTTTGAGTAATTGATTGTAGAGAGATTTAAAATGTATTATCCATTCATCACTGTTTTGAATAGCGAATTCATCTGATTTAGATTTATTAAGAGTGTTCCAGTGTTCCCAAAAACTATTAGTGTTTATGGACTCCTCAAATAGTGTCAGTTGTGCTTGTGTGTATTGTACTTTTTTTATTCTGAGTGTATGTTTGTAGAGTCTCAGTGTTTCACAATACTGAAGGCATAAATCTGCATTATTTGGGTTTTTGGGTTTTTGATTTGATAGCTTTCTCAATTCTTTCCTAATTGACATTCTTTGTCAAACCATCTATCATCTCTAGTTTTTTTGGTTTGTTCCTTACTTGTCTTAGGTTACATTTTTGGACAGTTGTACTAAAATATAATTAATCTTTGTAAGTGTATGTGATGTCCAGAAATGTGTCTAAAAGTGTTTGAATTTCTTGAGAGCTGATTGCTTTCTGGAACTCCTCTGTGGTGTTTTGGGCCCACGTATGGTCTCCTGGTATTACACAGCTTACTGGTTTGTGTGGGTGCAGCACTGTTAGTCTCTGTCCTATTAATCAAAACAGTGATTTGGCTGTGATCAGACAGAGGGGTTAGTGGCTTTACAGTGAATGTACTGAGTAATCATGTAATCGACCGTATTGCCAAGAGGTGAGCAAAAGGTGGATCTCCCCAAAAGTCCCCTTGTAACCTACCATTGACAATGTACAGAACCCAGACTTTGACAGAGCTGCAGGAGGTCTTTTCCATTCCTGTTTACCTGTGTGTCAGAATGATATCAGGAAAGAAATGCTTCCTTGTATTTATAATGGCCCGAGTGCATAAGGGCAAGGAGCAGGATGTACAGATTCACTCGACAGAGACAAACATTTATTGACCAACATTGAAAACATCGGCACTCACATCTAACACAAGCAGTGAACACAAACACAGGCATTGAGACAGTGGACAGAGACACAAACATGAAATCTAACAGGAACAATAACCATGAACATGGACGTGAAAATGACTGACAATAATGCACACTGACAAGAGTTTAAATAATCACAAACATGATTATTAATACAAATATCTATGGAAGGCTGTAGCAGCCTTTGGCTTAAGCCCTGGCTTCATAGCCAGGCCTCAACTGTCGTATAAAGGACGTGTTCTTATTTATAACAACCTGGCAGCCTCTTCTTTGTGGAGCAGGTTAGTGTGCTTAGATCCTCCTCTAGGTCTACTGTCCAGCATCCAGGCAGTGCTATTTGACTTTTTTGGGAAAAACTACATTGGATCCCTCAGAATGTGTTGTTTTTATCTAAAGAAGATGACGGACACCGTGCCAGCAGGGTTGCAACCTTTTGTCTTCAATAGTGCTCATGAACTGCCAGCTATGCCATCACTGATCATGTCGAATTGTCTTAGCTGAAGACCCTGTGCATGTCTGCGATAAAATAACTCTGGGTATGTAATCAAATGAAGAATAAATGGTTATATTGTTTTACATTGCAGTAAAGGGTTTTATCAACTTTAGCATCTACCTTCCACTCCTAAAGTGGTGCTTAAAAATTGAACCCTTTAGATATTTCTGTATAAATACCTAAACATCATCAGATTTTCACATAAGTCATAAAAGCCAATAGAAATAACCAGATTAAACAAATTAGACAAAATATAATACGTACTCATTTATTTAATGACAGAAGTGATCTCATGTTACATATCTGTAAGTGGCAAAAATACGTGAACCTCTAAGATAAGCAGTTAATTTGAAGGTGTTTTCAATCAGTGGGCAGCAAAAAAAGCAAAAAACAAAAACAAACAAAAAAAAACATCTTGCGTCATATTTATGTAGAAATATAGAAACTTTTAAAGAGTTCACACAATCTCCACCTGCCTTGGGTTCGCGGTAGAGGTGTGCGATTGCAGACTGTTGCTTATCTGTTAGTGTGCAAGTCCTTGGCTGCTCTGCTCCACATTAATCAGTTTCTGACCACAGGACAGCTGATAACTGTTGTTTTCTTTTAAAGCAAATTCTCAACATAGCGTTAACACTGCCATGATAGTGC
This sequence comes from Electrophorus electricus, assembly GCF_041902795.1. Lineage (NCBI taxonomy): Eukaryota > Metazoa > Chordata > Actinopteri > Gymnotiformes > Gymnotidae > Electrophorus > Electrophorus electricus. The sequence continues at coordinate 16,382,223 of NC_137497.1, read as the reverse complement.
CACAGGGTTTATCCAGACAACAGCAGCTCTGTGGTCAGAAACTGAGCACTGATGAAGGCTAAAGGAAAGCTAACGCAAACTGAATATCAACAGATGATCTATATAGTCTCTATGTAGACTCTCACTGCTAGAGATGAATGATATCACAAATTTTATTTTCTGAAACCAAACTAATGCACTGATATATTATCAATAGTCTAAATTTGGATTTTTGAAACCTTGTAAAATGTGAATAATAAAATAATGTATTTAAAAGGCATTGCATTAGTATAAAATAAAATCACTGCATGAAGGGAAAGGCAGAGGTATCTGGAATGAAGGCTTTCAGTACCAAATCGGACACATACACAAATCAACATTTTAAACATGTTTGCTATATGACATACCAATAAATGACAGGATTTTATTGTGGTTCCACATAGTGAAAGAAAGAAAAGTTTGCAACAAGATGGGCCAGGTAGCGAGAGTAGTGTGAATCGTGGTGAAACAGTCCATATCCAAAACCAGAAAGATAATCCAAAAACTCCAGGCAAAGGTATCCAAAGGGGCAGGCAAAAATCAGTAATGAGAAACAAAAAATCCAAGGTACGATACACAGAAATGGAATCACGGAAAAAGTGCTTGGCATATACGGAAAACTGGAGGAAACACTTTGGAATGTGATGAAGTTTTAGACCAGCTTATATACCTGTTCCTAAATGATACACATGTGAGTTCAATATTCGGGTGATGATGATCTGATGAGATTTTCATGACTGGTTGAGTCCTGGGTTGGGTGACAAACAGCCTGCTGAGTATTGTAGTGTGATGAGGAATCTGGTGATATGACACACGCATACACCTTAATAAAGAGCCATCCCAACAAGCCCATTTATTTTCCAGAAAATTAACTAACTTTAATCTAAATGAATCAAATTAAAAATTATATTTCCTAAGGGGGGGGGGGGGGGTTGCTTACTGCTGGATTCAAATCCACAGAGAATTACAGAGTTATCTTCTTTCTTTAATTATCATGTCAAGTGCTGTCCGTAACCTCAAACTTTGAAAGAGAAAGGTGGTACCCTGTTAAACAAGCCCACACTGTCTCTATCCGGACTCAGCGCACAGAAGTACCCTGTGAGTTAGGCGGATGGGTGCTGTCCTGATGGTATATCTTTCATGGTCTAGTGTGGTGAGGGGGCACTCCCTGATGTGGACCAATTTTGTGCAACTTGCTGGAAAACTGTTTGGAGCTTCAGTGGTGAGCTGTCAGATGCACAGGCGATGTAATATACACATTGATGAACAGTGATCATTGCAGGTTCAGGAATATTGCTGAGAGCCGATATGTGGACTGGATTTGATCGGATCAATATTGGATTTCCCAGCCACGGACTAGACCTGCTGGATAATAACGGACTGGTGACTGGGGGAGATTTACACATCTGCACTTTTACTGTGGGGCCAAACCAAACCCACACACACACACACGCACACACACACACACACACACATACACATACATACATACATACACACACACACACACACACACACACATACACATACATACATACACACATACATACATACATAGATACACACACACACACACACACACACACACACACACAGGTTGCAGGGTTCTTATGAGTCCATGAGTTATAGATGAGCCACACACAGGAAGACCAGCTTCTTTGGTTTTGAATCCAAACAGGCTATGGAGATTTTAACAGGGTGGCCCTGTTAAAATGAAGGAACCAAAAGAAAATGACTGAAATGGTGGACTTGATCATTGGAAGTGACTGCTGTCTTACAGTCTTCTGTCCCTGCACACACATGAAGGCAGATACACACGCTCACAACCTGCTCAGCTTCAGGAATACAAAGCAGCTTTGATCTCCAGTCTGACAGACCCTCCCAGTTGACTCTACAACACAAGAGCATTCTTATCAGGGCTTGTAAGGGGGAGACTATTTGGTAGGCCCATATGTTTAGACAACGCACTGTGTTCCTACTGCATTTACCCGGAGCCCTGCGCTCCGTCCGGAGGAGATGACAGCAGCAGAAGGAGGGATGGTGAAGAGGGGGACCAGGCCCTAGATGGAGTCTTTGACTAATAGACTGAGTGAGTGTAAATCCCCTACACCCTCAGTGTGGATTTGGACTCTTAAATAGGCCTGCTCCTGTTCTCCATGTATTTAACAGGAATGAGTGGATAAACTAGGATGTATAATGGTGCAGTAGAAGTGCTGTGTTTGAGGGGTGAAACAAGACACAGACGCACCCAGTAATAGACAAACCCAAGAGCCAGTGAGGTGTTAAAAGAAGAAGGGCACAGAGTTGGGGGCTCTAGGGGCTCAAAAGGACAAGATTTGTGCTGTGATTCAGCCTGATGGTAGACTCGATGAGGGCAGATCACTGAGGTGTGTGTGTGTGTGTGTGATAGCTTCTTTCTGCCACAGCAAGCCTCATCAGTGGTGTGTCTTAGGCCACTCCCACAGTGAGCAGCAGGGAGAGATCTCCACCTCCTGGTCCATGTCCATGACATGTCTGCTTCTTCAGGCTCTGCACAGGGACTGTCACTGATTCCCCCACTGATTTTATACACATGGCTAAAGAGGCAGGAGGAAGAGGAGGAGAGGCAAGAGGAAGAGGAGGGGACCTTCATCAAACCTTCTGCTTCTGCAGGCTGAAAAGAGAAGAGGCACGAGGCTGACCTTCTGACCTTTATCACGCTGCTGAAACCCCACAGCAATTCAGTAGCAGTTAATGCCATAATGATGTGTGCCGTGTTGCTGAAGGACCTCAACTCAGCTAAAAGTAACGCGCGTGTCGGGATACATGAGGGAGCTGGAACACGAACGGCTTGTGGTCCTTTACAGCACTATTATGAGCCGTGTCGAATGTCACCACAGTCAACAGGCTCCACTGTCAGTCAGTCTAGGAGCAGAATGATCTCAGTGAGTAGTCTGTCTTTTAGATCAGGTGGTGAGATGATTCGCTGTTAGACGGGAGTGCTTCGACAGCCTAACTGAAGTTAAGTAGCTGTTTGCTGTTTGCTCAGGCTGAATCTGACTTAAACGGCAACTATTGCAGTAGCTATTCTTCCCTCCCTCCCTCTCTCCCTCCCTCCCTCCCTCCCTCTCTCTCTCACCCTGATTCTTCTCTTTCCTCTCCATCTCTCTTAGGAATATTTACAGTAACATAGAACTAACAAATGCTACTGCCAACTCTAACATACATACTCATTACACACACACACACACACACACACACACACACACACAGAGAATTTTACAAATTCACTATACAAAGTAACAGAACAAACAAAACCAAAAATTTAACTGATTTTGGCTTCTGATGACTCATTACTATTTTTCCATTAACTGTTATTAGTTCTATTTAAACTGAAACTGATTCACTCTACAAAGACAAATGGAAGAGACGCGAGTCAGAGACGGCAGGAGGAGTTCAGACACAAAGAAGGAGAAGACAGGAAACAGTGACCATGTGCTACTGACAGACACTGATGTAGGCTGAAACAGCCACACAGTAAGCCCCCCTCTCTCTCTCTCTCTCTCTCTCTCTCTCTCTCTCTCTCTCTCTCTCTCTCTCACAAAGAGACAAACAGCGCATATCCCAAGATAAGTCATAAAGCCTTGAATAAAGATGAAGGCTAAGAGAGCAAAAGTTATGTAATTCTTCAAAGATGAATACTAAACGTACAATTCTGGCAAACCATGTCAATTACAATCCATTATACTGATGTGTTTATTTGATTCACTGGAAGACAACGAGTGACTTGTGTTTTGAACATAGTCTTCCTTCCCAAAGTTATACTGACTTCTTATACTAACATTTTTTAAACATGTACAGACAATTTTATTCCCTGGAAAGTAGCATATACACACACAGACAGACACACACACACACACACACAAACACATATATCAGATATTTTGTCAACTTTCAAATATAAAAGGCACAGCACTATTTTCAAATCTAACAGTGTACTGTTTTTATTTTAGTTCTGCACAAAGAGCATACAGCATGTATGTGTATATACGTGTACACGTGTGTGTTCAACTGTGTTATACACAATGCCGCAGTGGCCTGCTCTGCTTCAGCTTGCTCTTTACTGTGCTACACTTGACAGAGAGCTTTTCATGCTGCCTCTTGAGAATGTCTATTTGGCTCTGCAGGTCCTCGCATGCATCCTTCACCTTCTCAAAATCCTGGAGCAGCTTCTTGTTTCTCAGCAGGCTGCAGCGCTGGTACAGGCACAGATTGTCTGCACGCAGCTTGTCTTTAGTTATCATTACCCCTGCCAGAGCTTTCCGCTTGTTGCCGATCATTGCCTTTATCTTGGCCAGATTGGCTAGTTTGGCCTGGATCTCCAGCTGCACAAAGTTGATCGTTTCTTTGAGATGTGACTGGAACTGAGAGTGGAGGTACACAATACTGAGATTATTTTCTATGCCTTCAAGACTCTACTACTGTACAATACATCTTCCCATCCTACTCCGTGGCAATAAATTTACTGCATTTTCAGTTTTAAATGTGGGCTCGAAATTTCCAAGTTTTGTGGTGGGATTTATGGGATGGGTCTTGTTATGTTTTCAAGTCTACTTGACAGTTCCATGGCTATCTAAAAAATCAACAGAAGTTGCACCCACATTAGTCTTAATCTACTGAGTTTAATAGGACGTCATACCTCTCTAGTGCTGGTAATTCCTTTCTTTATTCGAATAATCTCCTCTTCATACTCCAAGATCATAGTCTTATAATTCTCATTTTCAAATTTCAGTTTTTCAGCCTTTGTCCTCTCCTCCAGTTCTCCAATAGCTTCTTCCCGGCTTTGTACCCTCATCTGCAGCGCAAGGTTCCGTATTTTTGCAGCAGTGAGCTTATTCTCCGTCTTCTGCTCAGCTGCAAGGAGCCGTTTCACCTCAACAAGAGCTGCCCGCTTTCCCAGCCACCGGGCGAGAGCCGCAACGGCTACTTCTGGCATCATCATGATGAAGGCTTGATATTCACAGTCCCACTGCTTCTTCTTCTCCTGGCACCGGGGCCGGAGTTCTTCAACTTGCTGTTGGTAAAGCTGTGATTTGCACTGCCACTGCAACTTTAGGTCCTCTAGAATTTTTAGCTGGTCCTGGTAGCCATGGCGACTCCGCCTTGTACACACAGGCATTGGCACGTTTTCCCTTTCCAACCAGTCAGCTATTATCATCTGCTGCTCGCTGTTCAACTGGCAGAGTTCATCCCTTTCTGACAGGAGGCTCTGCAGAAGCGCTTGGTGTTCCTTATACTCAGCTTCAAGATTATATCTCTCCATCTCCAGCTGCTCTTTGGAAGCTTCAATGTCATGACATCCATCCAGACCAGTCTTCTGCAGCTGCTCATATGAACCTAAATTTACGGGGCAGAGTTATACTAAAGAATCATCCAGTTCTATTAATTAACAGGTGGCAACAGCTGATTTTGCCAACTTGAAATTGAGCTATGTTCAGATGAGAAGGCTCAGTTTAAAAATATATTACAACTCTTCATATGAAACCATGTGTTAAAAACCAACAGGAATGAATTGCCATGTAATTTTCTCTAGAATGTATAGACTTTATAGTTCTTTACCTTTTTTTCTCTGAAATGGTAGTGGATGGCTACCATTGATTGGAGGTAGAACAAGTGGAGCAAAATGTGTGCTGTCTCTAGTTTCTGGACTGTGCACACCCACATCAAGAGCCTAAACAAAGTATACAAGGTATTTTTCACACAAGAATCTACATACTGACACACAAGCATAGCCAAACAACTTTTTATTAAAATGTACTAAAAATGTATTTCTATTTGTTTCTTTCTTGAGGCAGCAGTGCAAATATTTTTAAGGTATCCCATATAATTTAAAGATTCAAAAACACATGCACCTTCATTTCAGCATTTAAATAAAATGTGTATACACGTACCTGAACGTTGTTTGCTTTCTGAGCACTGTGTTTTGGTCTTATTGGTGGCAGCTTTGTGCAGCCACCTTTCCTCTTTTCCATATCTACTGGCGCCTCTCGTCTTTTGATGTGAATTCTAAAAATCGATAAGCCTTTTAGTTTTTGGGGAACAGACCTCAGCCAATTACAATAAGCAGCAACGAAGCAAATGAGTACTATGGGAATGGTGAAAGGCGTGATTAATGTGATAACTTGTGTGACTTCACAGCCCCTTTATTACATCATAATTATGCCACAAGTACCATCTCTACATCAATATCAACTTGCTAAACCTGCTAAACCTTGCACGGTTCAAGGTTTTTTCCCTTTAGATTTTAATCAATTTATCTGCTCATTCAATCACACGAAAATCAAGCCAACGTGTATCAGAAACAGTACACGCTGTAAACATCACACGTGTAAAACCTAATAATGAAAGTTGAAAATCCACAAAGGTAGCTAAGCTAGCTAGCATGTAGCAGGTGACTCAGGAATGGATCTGGTATAGATGTGGTCTGCAAGCTAGAGATCAACGCTGCACCCTGCTCTTTAAGAAAATGAGCTTTAACCTTTCAGTAAACAGATTGGGTTTTTGTTGGGTTAAAAACATTTTCTTTATCAAGCTGAACTCAGAGGTTTTAAGATGTCTCTGCAGATTTGTTAGCTAGGCAATAAATAATGAAAATGCCTCAGAGAGAGAGAGATAGAGAGAGATGGAACGAGAGAGGGATTGGACTCAATAAATCTCTCAGTCCATGCTTTTACTATTACTAGTTAATTACTTTTCATTTCCTACTCTAGGTCCAGTTCAGACAGTGCACCATTTGTGTATAGCATCTAGCACCAAGGGCTTATTGAGCTGGTCCTTTCTAAGTTATGAAAGCTCCATCGATGAGACTGGCTGTGTGTTGGGCTGGTGACATAGATGGAAAACTGTATTGTTTTTGTCATGGTTTTAAAAATGATGCACAGTGAAATGTACTCCTGGGTCAAATTGCTTAGCTATAGTATGAATCATCTGATTAGGACCCAGATAAGTCAAAACAATGACTTGGGCAAGTGTTTAGGGCTCTAGGTCTCTGGTGATAAATATCTGGGTCAGCCCATTTAACAGTGTGTCTGTAGCTTTTCATTAACTTTTTATTGCTTATTGGTCACTGTGTATTGCCTTTTCTTACTATTCAGTTTGAAATATCAACAAATAGGACAGAACAAAACATTATCTTTATGCTATGGTCAACTAGTCTTACTGGCAAACCCAAAGAAATTGGTTAGAGTGGGGATGGTTTTGAAGTCATATCAGCAAAAATTAGCATAACATAGATGATTGTAACTTTGGGATTCGCCTGTCTACTGAACTTTTGGATGAAGAAGTCACGGAGCTGCTCTCTCAGTAGGACTCAGCTCTGAGTCTCTCTCCTTAAATGTCAGATATCTTTTCTTCAGTAATTTGTGGTCTTTAGCGTGGCTCCCTTAATTACAGCTATAATAGTGTACATGCCAGCTGTGTTGAATCGCACAATGATGTCAGAATCTGGCACAATTTAACTGTGGAACTAGGTGGAGAGAATCTGACTAGCAGTACATTGGTAAGGTTTGATGCATATCCCAAGATAAGTCATAAAGCCTTGAATAAAGATGAAGGCTAAGAGAGCAAAAGTTATGTAATTCTTCAAACATGAATACTAAACGTACAATATTGGCATACCATGTCAATTACAATCCATTATACTGATGTGTTTATTTGATTCACGGGAAGACAACGAGTGACTTGTGTTTGGAACATAGTCTTCCTTCCCAAAGTTATACTGACTTCTTATGCTGACATTTTTTAAACATGTACAGACAATTTTATTCCCTGGAAAGTAACATATACACACACAGACAGACACACACACACACAAACACACATATATCAGATATTTTGTCAACTTTCAAATATAAAAGGCAATGCACTATTTTCAAATATAACAGTGTACTGTTTTTATTTTAGTTCTGCACAAAGAGCATACAGCATGTTTGTGTATATACGTGTACACGTGTGTGTTCAACTGTGTTATACACAATGCTGCAGTGGCCTGCTCTGCTTCAGCTTGCTCTTTACTGTGCTACACTTGACAGAGAGCTTTTCATGCTGCCTCTTGAGAATGTCTAGTTGGCTCTGCAGGTCCTCGCATGCATCCTTCACCTTCCCAAAATCCTGGAGCAGCTTCTTGTTTCCCAGCAGGCTGCAGCGCTGGTACTGGCGCAGATTGTCTGCACGCAGCTTATCTTTAGTTATCATTACCCCTGCCAGAGCTTTCCGCTTGTTGCCGATCATTGCCTTTATCTTGGCCAGATTGGCTAGTTTGGCCTGGATCTCCAGCTGCACAAAGTTGATCGTTTCTTTGAGATGTGACTGGAACTGAGAGTGGAGGTACACAATACTGAGATTATTTTCTATGCCTTCAAGACTCTACTACTGTACAATACATCTTCCCATCCTACTCCGTGGCAATAAATTTACTGCATTTTCAGTTTTAAACGGGGGCTCGAAATTTCCAAGTTTTGTGTTGGGATTTATGGGATGGGTCTTGTTATGTTTTCAAGTCTACTTGACAGTTCCATGGCTATCTAAAAAATCAACCGAAGTTGCACCCACATTAGTCTTAATCTACTGAGTTTAATAGGACGTCATACCTCTCTAGTGCTGGTAATTCCTTTCTTTATTCGAATAACCTCCTCTTCATACTCCAAGATCATAGTCTTATAATTCTCATTTTCAAATTTCAGTTTTTCAGCCTTTGTCCTCTCCTCCAGTTCTCCAATAGCTTCTTCCCGGCTTTGTACCCTCATCTGCAGCGCAAGGTTCCGTATTTTTGCAGCAGTGAGCTTATTCTCCGTCTTCAGCTCAGCTGCAAGGAGCCGTTTCACCTCAACAAGAGCTGCCCGTTTCCCAGCCGCCGGGCGAGAGCCGCAACGACTACTTCTTGCATCATCATGATGAAGGCTTGATATTCACAGTCCCACTGCTTCTTCTTCTCCTGGCACCGGGGCCGGAGTTCTTCAGCTTGCTGCTGGTAGAGCTGTGATTTGCACTGCCACTGCAACTTTAGGTCCTCTAGAATTTTTAGCTGGTCCTGGTAGCCATGGCGACTCCGCCTTGTACACACAGGCATTGGCACGTTTTCCCTTTCCAACCAGTCAGCTATTATCATCTGCTGCTCGCTGTTCAACTGGCAGAGTTCATCCCTTTCTGACAGGAGGCTCTGCAGAAGCGCTTGGTGTTCCTTATACTCAGCTTCAAGATTATATCTCTCTATCTCCAGCTGCTCTTTGGAAGCTTCAATGTCATGACATCCATCCAGACCAGTCTTCTGCAGCTGCTCATATGAAGCTAAATTTATGGGGCAGAGTTATACTAAAGAATCATCCAGTTCTATTAATTAACAGATGGCAACATCTGATTTTGCCATCTTGAAATTGAGCTATGTTCAGATGAGAAGGCTCAGTTTAAAAATATATTACGACACTTCATATGAAACCATGTGTTAAAAACCAACAGGAATGAATTGCCATGTAATTTTCTCTAGAATGTATAGACTTTATAGTTCTTTACCTTTTTTTCTCTGAAATGGTAGTGGATGGCTACCATTGATTGGAGGTAGAACAAGTGGAGCAAAATGTGTGCTGTCTCTAGTTTCTGGACTGTGCACACCCACATCAAGAGCCTAAACAAAGTATACAAGGTATTTTTCACACAAGAATCTACATACTGACACACAAGCACACATAACCATACACAACCTTCCATCATAGCCTAACAACTTTTTATTAAAATGTACTAAAAATGTATTTCTATTTGTTTCATTCTTGAGGCACCAGTACAAATATTTTTAAGGTATCCCATATAATTTAAAGATTCAAAAACACATGTGCCTTCATTTCAGCATTTAAATAAAATGTGTATACACGTACCTGAACGTTGTTTGCTTTCTGAGCACTGTGGTTTGGTCTTATTGGTGGCAGCTTTGTGCAGCCACCTTTCCTCTTTTCCATATCTACTAGCGCCTCTCGTCTTTTGATGTGAATTCTAAAGGTCAGTAAGCCTAACGACTGATTATAATTGGAGTGTGGACAAACACTAGCTAGCTACAAATCACTTACACAGTAGCGTGTGATTGGCTGCGCCAGTGCCCGCTCCTATTGTGTTAACAGCTTTATGAATATTAATGAACTTTCCGCTGCTCTCTCCACCCCCGGTATGAAAGCTTCCTTCCTATTGGCTGTGCCAGTTCTCTGTATGATGCAGAGGTGTTTTGAACATTCCTAGTGGTTTTAGAAGAAACCCTCTGATACACATAGAAATAGAAATAGAAACAGAATTTACTGCTGTGTATACACTCTCACAGCACTATATTCTAAATACCTACTGCTGTGTAGAGTGTATCGGGCAGTAATTTGTCTGCTGTCCCTTTAAGTTGTGTTTTACGTAAAATGCATGTGCATGAATGCCACACAGGAGAAGACTTTTTTTTGTACCGTACATGACGGACCTTACTGGACCCAGCGATTCTTTTGTCCTTCATTTCATTTCTCTGTTAATGTGTTTATGAGCTTTGGACGTTTCTACATTTCATGTATGCACTGTCAACAGGATTCCAAGAGCAAGCCGCTGTCACGTAGTGAATAAACCGGCAAGATTATTGCATAACTGAGTTGAGTCTGACTCGCGTCTCCTCCACATGCTTCACAGGCTTCTCTCTACCAGTGCCAAAGCTCTTTGCTAATCTGGGTTGGAGCATAATTTAAATAGGACTAACTCCAAGCGTTACAAGAGGCACCTTGTGGTTGCATAGTTAGAGTCCATGGTCCATTCTGCCGCCATCCACATTTCTACACATTTTCTAGCCCTTTATCAGTGGTTTGCTTCTGACCAAACGACTGCAGTTGCCAATATATTTTGGGTGGCTGACCACTCTGCAGTGACAGTGACATGCAGGAAAACTCCAGCCACCCTGCTGGGCACGACACACTTGCAACACTCACTATCTCAGTGCCTCCACTGTGCCGATGCTTTGAAAGTATATGTTCCATGCTAATAACCTGAAAAATGTACAACTTATTTAATTAGTCTACTATTGCATATTGAAGATTACACAGTGCATGGGTATGCTCAAATGAAATGTGGCCAGAGTTCCTCAGTGTGTTTTTGATTTATGAAGATTCATGAAGAGTAACATTGACATCTCAGGAAATGTTTGAGATATCATGCTTGTCCCTGGTCTAATTCTCTCACAAGCAAATATATTAATAAAGCAGAACTAAAGCAAAGGCAGAATTTTTGGAACTGTTACTGAAAGACAACAGAGTAGCATAGAATGATAGAAGAACATCACAGAAAAATTAATGCACATATCACTAGCCTAAGACCCTTTAAACACAAGAAATGCTGAGAGCTAAAACTAATATTTCCATATTTTGTTCATTTATTGCCTCATCGAGAAACAGTCCAAGACATACATTATCCTACAACACCATGCATTATTCTCCATGACAAAGGATTTTCAGGCACAGGACTAAAACAACAGCAAATTATGAATATTGTTCAGCTTGCACATATGGGACTATAAAATGCTTCTGGCACTAGGCATTTGTTTATGACTCAGAGGCTTCTGATTTGTTTAAATAATCAGCAGATTTTTGTGTCACATGAAATACAAAGTCATTGCTTCAATTATGCATTTACACACCAGTAAAAATGATTATATATATATATATATATATGAGAGAGAGAGAGAGAGAGAGAGAGAGAGAGAGAGAGAGAGAGAGAGAGAGAGAGAGAGAGAGAGAGAGAGAACACTGCAAAGGTGAAAGAAGACCTCCACTTTTATTCAGTACAAGAACGTTTTTGTTTTTTTGTTTTTTGTAAAATCCATTTTATTAAACTTAGTGGTGGACATCTCAGCATTCACAACTCCTCATAAATACTAAACGTTAAAGTACTTAATCTTTGTCATTGTTAAAGTATTTCCACACTTTTTGCCTCTACAGTTGAATGTCATGCTATTTAAAAAACAAAATAAACATTAGAAGATAGTTCTTCTTGAACGTACTGAGTAGAGCTTAAGTCAGCAATCACCAACATTATTTCGTGTAACGTTGCTGCTGGCCCGAGTGCCGCAGGGCGCGGGGCAGGACGCACAGACTCCCTTGTGTTTGTCAAACATTTATTAACATTAAACACGGACAACACAAGTGCCACTCACATACAAATATAGCAGTGAACACTATTAAACATTTAACATAATACGAAAACGGTGTCACATCCATAACTCGGATTACCGACAGGAGGCATTAGATTTTGCGCGGGACTGGTAGGACATACTGCAGTTGGGAGCCAAAGGCACTTTTATCCAAGCAGAAACGGTCTTTGCTATGATTGAACCGTACACAACACACAAACAGCGGCACAAACGTAAGTACACAACGTAGCAATCTGCAGAATTCTAGCTGTTAGCTGGTTAGCTCTTTGTAAAATTTGAAAGTAGTTGTAACTGGATATTTGAACATTTTTAGGGAGGTTTTTCAAAGGCTTGAACGAGCTGTGTGTAGGTTATGTTAGCGATACAGCAATGCTAGCGGGCTAAACCATCTGGCTAACCTTAGCTAACCTTAGCTAACCTAGCTAGCTAGTTGGGATAACACTTTTGTTAATTGACTGCCTAATCCAGTGGTCACCAACCTTTTCATCGATAAACATAATATCATATTCTGAATTATGAGCAAATTAGACATGTGAGATCGACTTGATAGATAGACTGGTTGGCGACCAGCGAGCTAAACCATCGATAAGGGTGCTGTAGCTAGCTAACATTATTTCTTCCATCAGTGCAGCTTGATTTTCATTACGGTTCTTTGTAAAATTGCTAAACCTTTATTTACTAGTTAGGTGTCCAAGTTCAACACACGCAAAGGCTGGGACACTTCTAAGAATGTGGAAGAGCGCAGGGAGCAGGTCAGCAGCTTCTTTTAGAAGGAACTCCTTTAGAATTGATTTATCCTGACTACAAAAACAACTGCTCCCCATGTCTGTGTAATTTCAGTCTAGTTGGTTGGGTTTATTATTTAGCCAAGAGTGAAATAATAATGAAATTTACAGTATACTTTTACATCACCATATTGTTTTTTATAAACAGTGAACACTATACATGCAAATACAACACTATACATGCAAATACAAGAAGTATTCAGATTTCTTTTCAACAGGAGTTTATAGTGCTTAGTGCTATGTTTATTTATGAGGGATATGGGGACCCTAGCTGGGACTTTCAATATATGAAGAATTCTTGGCAGACCTGGAATAAGGCCAAGCCGGTGTGGGACAAGGCACATGGTGTAAAACTCAATAAGACTCCTGGGACTGAAATAGCTGTTTTTGCTGCCACACAGCTGAAAGGATCCTCCTCCACTTGTGAAGCGTGCACTGATAAGACAGGCCACTGCTCAGGCAGATGTTTCTGTTTCGAAGGCCACACACACATCTGAGCTGAAGCAGGAAAGTGAGAGGGGGACTTCTGGAGGAAGATTGGACGACAAGCCACACCCACCCTCTCTACTAACCTCGCCTCTACAGTAGGTTGAGACTTCGGAGCACGGCTCCAGCCACCCCGTGAATATTTCTGCTCTATTCATGATGCTGGGTGAGAAACTGTGTAGAGTTATGCCTCCTAACATGACTGATATTAAAAATAGGCGTTTATCACATTTTTGTAGATGGCCCATGTTTTAAACCGTCTGACTCTGAATTTCCCTGTGGTTATTGTCTGCTCTCTGCCTAACCTCATTTGGGAGGCTTACTCTCTCCCTTATAGGTCTGCTCAAGCAGTTGAGCTGATGGCGTTTACCAGGGTCTGCCATCTACTCCGGGATCAGGTTGTCACCATCTACACTGATTCCCATTATGCGTTTGGGGTTGCTCATAACTTTGTTAAGATTTGGCACTCCAGGGGGTTCCGCACCTCGGACGGCAAGACCATTTCTAATCCAGGACTAGTGTCTGCACCTTTGTCTGCATGTACACTACCAGCTCGGCTGGCTATCGTTAAAGGTCAAAGGTCATGACTCAACCTCTGAGTATGACACGGCCACTGGCAATGCTTCAGCAGATGAGATCCCACGTTGGTCAGCTGTGAATGCTCCCTCATGCCCGTACACTATATCCTTGATGTGTGAAGCGATCGCCATGTTTTCTCATTGCTTTGTGCCGAATAATATCAATCTGCGTTTCTTACAAACTCAGGGTACACAACAGGACTGCTCTCACTGGGTTGATTAGGGCTGTAGTCCTGATTAAAATGGTCTAATCTGTGACCTGGAGGGGCATGTCACCGTTCCTAAATGTATTTTGCCATTTCTTGTGCATCATTTTCATGGGATTTCACATCGCACAAAGGGGGTGACGGCTAACATTTAAAAACAGTTTTGTATACCTGCAACACATATAACTGTAAAACTCCTCCTAGATTGCTGTTTAACCTGTGCCAGAAGCAACCAAGGTAAAACACAAGCCAAATATGATACCTTACCGGCTCCTGAATATCCCTTTCAGTCAGTTGAAAGTACTTGCTAGCGATTGTAGACAGGTTTTCCAAGTGAACTGATGTGTTTCCTTGTTCTAAGGAAGACGCCCGCACTGTGGTTAAAATCCTAGCCAAGGAGATAATATCGAGGTATGGTGTGCTTCGGGTAATAACATTCAAATCAGGGACCCATGTTTCATTTCTAAGGTAACTCAGAAACTATGCACCTACCTAACTATTGACTGGAAGTTTCACATCTCATGATGGAAACAGGAAAGAAGTAGATAGATCTACTGCCAGCAGTGTTGTGTGAGATCAGAATGACACCCAATGCTGCCACCAAATTTTCTCCATTTGAGGTCATTTTTGATAGACTCCGTCTCTGCTTATCAGCCATAATGTAACTGCTTGACCAAGAGCTCTTCACCCGAGGTCATCTGCTCCCTCTTCTTGCATACTTTACCCCTCCCTTTCTCTTTCGCTCTCCCCATCTCTCTCTACACACGCAAGCAGCTCATGGCTGGGTCATGCTGACTGCATCTAATCTTTACTAACCTGCTTCTTTCCTGTCTACGTAGACCCTTGGAACATTCCTCATTTTTCCCCATCATCCTGTAGATTTAGATAGTAGATATAGGACACATATATACTCTGTGCTTTCCTCAATAAAGTGGAACTCTTGATTCACTTCATCCTAATCCAGATTACAGAATAATTCACACAGTCATAGCCATTTCACCTATTGATATCCAAAGAGCAGAAGTTAGAATTCAACACGCCTATCATCCCACTGGAACTTATGCTAACTGCATTTAGATTTTAAAAATTGATCAAAATGATTCCTCTTTCATTAAAATAGTCACATCCGTGTTCAGGGAATTCTTGCATCCCTACGGAACTCCCTGGAAGTTCAGGAAACACGTGTAAGATCCCTGCTGTTCACACTGCCTTGTGTAACCCTAGTCATATATTTCTATCAACAAAAATACAAAACAAAACTCCCCAAAACTGCAAACCATCCTAAAACAATAAAACTGTTCTAGGTACAGCTGCAATTTAGCGATTCAAGATCGATCAGTTCCACTCCTTGGTTCTGTGTTTTTTTGCACCTATAAGGCTTGTCTTGTACATATTTGTTTCTTGGTGGAGTTTTGTGTTTACATTGCTTGTTTTACACTCACCTCCTGTCAGAGGGTATATGTATTTTTCTGTCATTTAGGCATCTGATAAAGTGAAAAAAATGATTCGCTCATGATAAAAATGTAGATTATTCTAGAGTTCTAGCCAGAATGCGTGTTTGGCTGTTGTTAGTACACAGTGTTAATTCTTTAACCAGGGTATTTGGAGTTACCTGAGTTAGCTGAGGATGTGCGTTATACCCTGCACAGATCACTGGCCTGCTTCCACACACCGGAGTGAGGTGTGAAGGGCTTGAGTTTAGGAAGGTGTGTTGGCCTAGATGAAGTACAGTCATATGCAGACCAGGGGTCATGTGGGCTGGACCTGGAACCTGCTGGTGTGGCTTCACCTGGGGTGCCCTTGCCCGGTGTAAGCAGTTGCATAGTTCCACATGTCCTTCAAATGTAGTGGGATTGCCTCCCTGTTGTGATGTGACCAGTTGTCTGATGTGATACACTTGTGATTGCTTTGAAATACCTGATAGATTCAAATTCATACATATCAACATTATAATGAATATTGTAGTAATTGGTGACATAAATGTTGATTAGTAATTGATTTGATTCCTTTTTTTTCTAAAAGGGAATATTAAAAACAATAAGTGATGTGAACGTTGTAATTGGCTGCTTATTCCAGAGGGAGGTGGCAGACTGTTATACTCAGAATGCAAAAGTCATTGAGAAACAACTAGAGAGGAAAGGACTGAGTAAGAAAAGACTGCAGGAACTGGTGAGACCCCACACACATACATACACACACACCCCTACACACACACGCGCACACACACACGCGCACACACACACACGAAAGAAAAGAGCTGGTGAGAACACACACTTTCTGACAGTCATGCTCACAAAGATAACCAAATAAATATACCCACCGTCTCCCTCACACGGTGGAACACACCTGACTATCAGGCGAGGGTAAAAGCTCTCGTGTAGAACCGAGGGGGAAATTTGTCTGATTAGGTGAACAGCACAGGCTGTGTGTTCCACATGAGACTGCGTTCACACGGCATGTTCAGTGTGTTATATATAATGAAAAACACCTTTGTGGTGTGTTAAATATAATGAAGTGTGTAGATATTCAATGCGTGCTAGTGTGTGGCACAGTGTGTGTTTTAATGTGTACATGTTCTGTGTGTGTGTGTGTAACTGCTTTGCTCTTTTTCTTTTTTTCAGCCTGAACTAGAAACTAAGAAGGCAAAGATGAAGGGAACCATTATTGATAACCAGTTCAAATAGTGTGTGTGTGTGTGTGTGTGTGTGTGTCTGTGTCCTGGTCACGTCGGGCCAGCTGTGTGTTCTGATGAGACACATGATCAGAAACAGAAATGACAAATTAGTAATATGTGTAAATATCCACCCCCTTAACCGCGATGCGTCAGAGGTGGGAACCGCGTTTTACTGCAGCGCATTTGATGTTTGTCCTAAATGTGCAGCCTGTGTTTTTGTGTGTGATAACATGAGAGAGGAAGAATTTTTCTAAGACAGCTGGAATTTTTGTACATGTTGTGGTTTTTTTTTACATTTATTTTTCCTTTTAATAAAGCTTTACAGAGACTACTCTACCTCCTGATGGCTGACATCATGATGTTTTACTTACCTGTCCATCTACCTTACCTGTCCATCTACTGGTCTGCTCTTAATACCATAGAAACATTGTTGCTGAGCATGTTACTGGTTCAGACCCCAGACTGGGCGGAGCTGCTGGTGAGGATGATGGGAGATTATGGGATTTCACATCCCCAGTGCCAGAGTCCTGGCCGAGAAACGAGGAGCTTCTGGAAGGTTCCGCCATCAGTATCTTGGCCCCATTAATCTGGTACCCTGGGAATCCCACCTGCTAGTCAGGCATAATCAGAGGGGAATTATATTCAAAGTGGAAAAAAATAGCCATTGATCTGGTTTTAGTAGTTTATGAATATTTCAGGATTATTCGGTTATTAGATTAAGCAAATATTATAGTCATAATAAGGGAATATTATTATTATATTGAATTATTACATCAGAAATCCCTGTGCTTTGACCTCCCTGATCTTCAGTGGGAATAACAATCTTTACATTACCAACAGGACCACACTCGATAAAACCAAGGCTCTGATGATTGTGTGTGCGCGCGTGCACATGCACTGCCAGTATTGTATAGCATAGTAAGTCCACTCAAACACTGCATGAGGCATTTATGAGGTCAGTAAATGTGTTTATTATTCAAAACAGTGAGTTTTACTATATTTTGATTGTCTTAATACTGAAGTATATAGTTAAAACTAATGGAAATACAAAACAGCAGATTATAATAAATACTCACCTTTTACTGGAGCAAAAGTCATACACAGTGTCAATACCGGAGGCTAAAAGGCAACAAACAGCTCAGCTAACGATAACCACATGTTTGAGCTAATGTTAGCTAGCTAGCTAATATTAGATATGAAATGCCTAAACCCTACCGTTAGTTAACAAGCTAGCTAGCATTAGCATAGTGAACTAAATACCCAAACTGACGTCCTCTGTGGTTGCTGCTAAAGTCCGGGAGTTTTTTTCTCCTACCACTGATAGCTAGCGAGACAGGACAGTTAGCTCATTCAAATAAAGGCTACTCGGCTCTGGACCTCGATATTCTCTCCGTGGTTACGACAATGGCTACACTTTCCCCAAAACCGACGGCGCACAATTTCAATCATTTCTAATCTCCCGGTTTCATGAGGATGGTAGGGAAAACTTACCCGATATTCTGCCATGATGCGATCAAAGTGTTATAACAGAAAACTGCCCTGCGCACTAAAATATATATACTCGCTATGTGGCGTCATAATAGACTTGGTTACCCCAACAACAGCCATTATGAAGTAGGCAGCAGGGAGTGCTGTGAAACTGTATTAATATTCATAAAACGGCCAATCATGATATTAACACATTATTCACAATAATTAACAAGACAGAAGGAACATTCTTGATTAATGTCGTCTTGAAAGCCTTGTACAGACTATGTCATATGGTTAAAAAGCTATAATAACAAACCAGACTGTGGAACAGGTCAGATATAATAACAATAATTTAAACAGGAGTACATAAAATTCTTAAGAAGTAATATGGGCTAACCCATATAATTAGTATCATAATGGGTAATGTTTGTCCATGACACATGAATTGGAATAATACCATTAATTGATAATAAATTACTTCTAATTAATTATTGACAGAAAAGTAATCCACGTAGCTGTTCTATAGCTGATCTTATATTCTGGTCAGTTCTCATTTGGTTGCCATCATTGCATTTCTAGTCCGATCTCATTTGTTCTCTGTGTTTGGTTACTCTTGCTGCATGTTGCTTTCCTTGTTTAGTTCTGTATCTTCGTGCTCAATATTGTTTGTTCATCTTATGTAGCCCAGTTCTGTGTTCCTGTTTGTCTGTCTTTATGCTCACCGTTATGTTTTATTATTGGTGTTCTGTTAGTCGTTCTCTAATGTTTTATTCCCTCATTGCCTATTTCTCACCATCACCCTGTTATCATCTTATTTTTCTGTTAGTCTGTTTGTTCTTCAACCTAGCCTTCATAATCATTATAAATAGTTGTGCAGAGGAAATCGAACTCACCTTACCTACAAGGCAGTAGTTAAGAGGTAGGGGGCTCTACAAGAAGAAAATGTGACATTCTTCCATCAGTCCATATAAATGGAATGTAATACATTTTCAGTGCAAAAATACACCTGCCTGTAAATATTTTACAAAACCTCTCTAGCTTTGTCTGATCATAATTAAAATATACTGTATTTGGAAACAAAGGTAAGACAACAGTGGTAAAACATTCAGTGATTGGAAGTTCATCATAATGAATTGCTGGCTGGTCACATTACCCAAAAAGTTGGGTGTTTTGTTTTGTTTTGTTTTTTAAATAAACACCCTGCTGTGACACAGCTCAGAGGTGATGGTACCAATCCTCCCCAGAAAGCAAGACAGAATGTGTGTGTGTCCAAGTTGAAACCTAAGAGATGATCGGCCCTTTTCTAAATTTATTTCTACTCCATAAAAAAGTTTTTGTTTTTCACAGACCAAGGTGTCATGTTCCCTTCAATAGTTGTTACAAAGGCACTTTTGATCATTTTAAGAAAGAAATGTTGAAATGGAAATATGTAACTACTCTTTGGATTAGTGATGAGTGTGATAGATTATTTTATCACCTAATCAGTGTGTGAGTGTTTGTAAAAGCTGATATCTATGTGTAAAGCATCCTTGAGTCTGAGAAATATATATAAATGTATATATTATTATGTAACTAATAAGAAGAAGGAGGAAGAAGAGGAAGAGGAGGAAGAGTCTACTCTGATGTGCAGGGATCCCCTCCACTAGAACCACTTGATGCAGGAGACGTTCTACTGTACAATGTAATCAGTGTAGATGGACCACACACAGGTGATGTATTTTCTGTTTATTAAGTTACTTAAAACAATAGGAACGGTTCATATTACTGGTCAGTAAATGTGTTTATTATTCAAAACAGTGAGTTTCACTATATTTTGATTGTCTTAATACTGAAGTATATAGTTCAAACTAATGGAAATACAAAACAGCAGATTATAATAAATACTCACCTTTTACTGCAGCCAAAGTCATGTCGGTGTCTGTGTTCTTTCCTACAACGACAGCAGACTTATAAGCAACCAAAAATCACACAGATAGAAACATAAAGAAAATAAAATCTTGCTATTTGATTTACACATGAGGTTACCTGAGAGTATCCTGATCATGACTGTGCTCAGGTAGGTTAAAGTCTTACCTTCTACGGTGACCCTAAAGGTGAATACAATCTCCTTATTCCTGATGTCCCATATGATGTAAACGCCACTGTCAGCTCTACTTTACCTTCCTGACAGTTCTTGAGATCCTCCCCATTAGGCGATGTATCCAGTGTGTCTGCCTGGTCTTAGCTTCAGCCACACCAGATACAGTGGTACTTACTGTCGTCGGCTTTGCAGATCCGGGGCCGTCTGTGGAGGGACAGTAGAGGAAATGGGCCATATCTTTCTTCTGAATAACATTAACAAATGATAAAGCTCCTCCAAGCACCAGACCGCCACTGATGAATGCCTGGGTCACATTCACATTTTTCCTGGCCTTAATTCTTCTGAGGAGCTCATCATACACAGCCTCAATGACTGAACTGTGGAACTCCTCAGGGAGGTCCATCCTATCCTCCATACGCACTCCAGTTACACTGAACAAAAGTCCATGCACACATTCAGCTGCAGAGGTAAAATGGCCACTCCATGGTTGTGTCACCTGTGACCCAGCAGCAATTGTACAGAATTCCTTTTGTACCTTCAGGAAAACTGTACGAAGACAGTGGTGTACTGCACAAAGTGAGACAGTAGGGAACCCAAAGCGTGTTGTGCTCGTTTGGGGTTCTGAGCCATATGAGGTTCTTTCATTGGTGGAAGCCGTTGTTTATTTTACATCAATCTTCTGTAACTCAGCATTACAAACACCAGTGTAAACAGAATAGTTCCAAGTCAAAAGGCTGAAAAATGGACTGCCGAAAATCGGCGGGGCTACATATTGAAAATACAGTGTCAATACAGGAGGCTAAACTAACTCTAGCCACATGTTTGGGCTAATGTTAGCTAGCTAGATATAAAATGCCTAAACCCTACCGTTAGTTAACAAGCCAGTTATATATATATATATATATATATATATATATATATATATATATGTGTGTCCTATATCTACTATATAAATATACAGGATGACAGGGAAAAGTGGGGAATGTTCTAAGGCTCTACGTAGAAAGGAAAGAAGCAGGTTAGTAAAGATTAGATGCAGTCAGCATGACCCAGCCATGAGCTACTCGTGTACGTAGAGAGAGATGGGGAGAGCAAAAGAGAAAGGGAGGGGTAAAGTATGCAAGAAGAGGGAGCAGATGACCTCGAGTGAGGAGCTCTCGGTCAAGCAGTTACATTATGGCTGATAAGCAGAGACGTTGCATTGGGGTCTACCAAAATTACTTCAAATGGAGACAATTTGGTGGTGGCACTGGGCGTCATTCTGATCTCACACAACACTGCTGGCAGTAGATCTATCCACTTCTTTCCTGTTTCCATCATGACCTTTGTTAACCTTTCTTTCAAGGTATGATTCATTCTCTCAACAATGCCAGATGACTGAGGATGATAAGAGATGTGAAACTTCCAGTCAATAGTTAGGTAGGTGCATAGTTTCTGAATTACCTTAGAAATAAAACAGGGTCCCTGATCCGAATCTATTACCCGAGGCACACCGTACCTCGGTATTGTCTCCATGGCCAGGATTTTAACCACAGTGCAGGTGTCTTCCTTAGAACAAGGAAACGCCTCAGTCCATGTGGAAAACCTGTCTACAATCACTAGCAAGTACTGGCAAAATAGATTTAGGAAGGGTGATACGCCCATCTGGGTCACGGATTAGACCATTTTTATCAGGACTACAGCCCTAATCAACCCAGTGAGAGCAGTCCTGTTGTGTACCCTGAGTTTGTAAGAAACACAGATCGATATCATTCGGCACCAAGCAATGAGAAAACATGGAGACAGCTTCACACATCAAGGACATAGCATATGTGCATGAAGGGGCATTAACATGAATCATCTACAAAAATGTGATAGCCACCTATTTTTAATATCAGTCATGCTAGGAGGCATAACTCTACACAGTTTCTCACCCAGTATCATGAATGGAGTAGAAATATTCATGGGGTGGCTGGAGCCGTGCGCCGAAGTCTCACCCTGCTGTAGAGAGGCGAGGTTAGTATAGAGGGCAGGTGCGGCTTGCCATCCGCTCCTCCTCCAGAAGTCCCCCTCTCAGCTTACTGATTCAGCTCAGATGTGTGTGTGGCCTTCGACACAGAAACATCTGCCTGAGCAGCAACCTCTCTTATCAGTGCATGCTTCACAAGTGGAGGAGGGGATCCTTTCAGCTGTGTGGCAGCAAAAATGACTATTTCAGACCCAGGAGTCTTATTGGGTTTTACACCATGCGGCTTGTCCCACACTGGCTTGGCCTTACTCCAGGTCTGCCAAGAATTCTTCATATATTGAAAATCCCAGCTAGGCTCCCCATATCCCTCATAAATAAACATAGCACTAAGCACTATAAACTCCCTTTCAAACGAGCCTGTACATGGATAGTGTCTAAACCCAGCACATTCAGTCCAACCAGCCAGACTATCAATGTACAGATCACAATGTGAGCCCAAACCACACTGAAACATCCAATCCTTTGGGGTTTCCCCCTTTTTGGGTTTTACATAACTAACACCGGAACCCATGGGTCACCCAACAAAATGACAACGAGTATACAACTATACAAAGAGCTCTCAAATAGGTACAGAGGAGGGAGGGTTCACCAATAAACAGTAAATTGTGTTTCAATAAGTCTCAGGCAGGATAACAAATCTTTACACATTGTACACATAATTCAACTCGTGCCAATAGACGAGATTTCTTCCACCTTTTCAACAGGCAGGATAACAAATACAAAATTCAACATTCGGCTCGTACCAATGGACGAGATTTCTTCCACCTTATTTGAGACAAAAACGCACCTAAATTAAATTTAAACTAAATTTAAGCACAGAGATATTGAGCAGGAAGAAGACACATTAAATACTAGGGTGTCACTTACCTGCACAGTATCCCACTTCTGACCCAGACTGTTAGAAACTGGTTCAAAGTGACCAGTCCTTCAGGTCTGATCTCTTCCAAGTTACCCTATGCCCTCCATCCTCTGTAGTCAGATCGATCTGGGGAAGTCAAGAGACACTGGCACCAGGGTAGTGAATCAAGAGTTCCACTTTATTGAGGGAAGCACAGAGTATATATGTGTCCTATATCTACTATCTACATCTACAGGATGACGGGGAAAAGTGAGGAATGTTCTAAGGGTCTACGTAGAAAAGAAAAAGACAAGGTTAGTAAAGATGTTATCTGCGGATGACCTCGGGTGACCAGCTCGCGGTCAAGCAGTCATGTCATGGCTGCTAGGCAGAGACCTAGTATTGGGTGCCTGAAGACAGAAAGGCTCTAGTATCTAACAATGATCTAAGTCACAATTATAGACAAACACACACAAATGCACAGTTGTACTGATCATGTCTGTTATTAAGCGCAGTGAGTAAACGTCCACAGTGTTGGCCAGAAAAGGTCAGTGCACATTTAGATTTACTTAATACTCACCATATACCTAATACTCATCATATACCTCTTGCGCACCAGATATTTAAATTCCACCTCCAACTCCCCTAGTCAGATTGAATTTGCTTCATTGTACTTCATTGAACTGTTACTAAAGCAGTGTTAAAGCGGCACTAACGCTATACTAAAGCTATTTTAAAACTATACTATAGCTATACTAAAACAATGCTAAAGCAGTAGTAAATTAGTACTGCAGTAGCATCAGCTTGTCCCATGTTTTCATGAAACGTTTACCTTCTGCTGTATTTTGTGGTTACTGTGGAAAAAGCATCATTATCACTTGTTTTAATGATGTATTGTTTGTTTAGCTCGTGCCTTTGTATTGCTGTACTGGTGGCTGGGAACAGCATGACACAGCCTGACCTCTGAAATCTCTCGGCTTGATGTTTTTCTGCTCAGCAGGTAAGTTTGTGTGTGCATGTGAATGTGTATATGTGTGTACACGAGTGTGTATGTGCATGTTTGTGTTTGTATAGACAACTCTGTACTCTGCATTGCTATGTTCTCCCTCTGTCTCTCCCCAGACACACTGCAGGTGTGAGGAAGGCTATCCTCCTCCTCCTCCTCTTCCTCCTCTTGCTGCTTTTTGGTGAGTCTGCTTTTCTGAGTCACTACATTTCAAGTCATCTCATGTCCGAGCTCCTGTGTGGTGAAAAAAAATTACATGCAGCACACCAAAAGCACAAAGACAGAAACACACATGTACCGATGCAGTGTAAGCTGACAGGTGTGCCGGAACAGTTAGTAAACGACGGCAGCTGTATTCGTAACAGATGATTTGATGACTACAGCGTTAGTGACGTGTGTAGCTGACAGGGGCTTTAGTGACAGGTGTGTTATTTTTTACAGGAGCATGGTACTGGTACCCCTTTGTCAGTACTCAAATGTTAGACACTGAAGAAAAGACCACAGTTGATCCCACGCAGCTCAACACACCTGTCCAAGCCCCTCTGGATGTGAGTACTCTCATTGGTTGAAGAGTCACTGCAGGACTGACACCACACACGTTTATTGGATGCCTCCTATGTCCTAGAACACATACTGATAATAAACCTACTGTTTCAAAATTCTTCTCTCTCTCTCTCTCTCCCTCTCTCTCTCTCTCTCTCTCTCTCTCTCTCTCTCTCGCTCTCTCTCTCCAGCCTGAGGTCTACGCTGTTAACTGCCGGGCGGTCCGTGGTTCCCAAAGTTTCCTGGTTATCGCTCTGTCCTACCCCGTCCAGATTACCCACGTTACCTTGGAACACATCCCTCGTAACGTGTCACCCACTGGACACATAAACAGCACTCCAAAGGACTTCACCGTTCATGTGAGTCATAAAAACACACACATACCCACACACACACACAACACCAATGTTGCCTGAGGCTGCTGTAATGATTTTGTTATGCATGTGCATCTAATTTTATGCATTATGCTGTGTGGGTTTTTAAAATAGTGTATTTTAACCAATGTTAAATAAATGTAGCCAATGAAAGCACAATAATAGTTTTAATTAATAGTTTTAATTAATAATGTCATCTCTTGATAGAGCTGCTCCTGTTTAAGGGGTTCCAAGGTGTAATGTCTTCACATTCATATACACTCCTGCACTTCCCTTGGACTGACACATGAAAACGAGGAAGGAAAACCTCTTGGAACATTTACTTATGACCAAGACAGAGAACCCATCCAGATCTACCAACTTCCTGTAAGAAAGTTGTACAGTCACTCACCAAAACACAGAAAGATGGAAATATTTACACATCACTTTTTATTCCAATAATGTTAGCACTGTTGTAATGCTAGGAGTGTTAATATTATTAATAATGTATTATTGGTGTTAGTGTATTTAATGTATTTATATATACTTTACATATTCACACACACACACACACACACACACACACACACACACACACACACACACACACACACACTACTATAAGCAATATCTGCTGTACATATAACTGAGTAGGTATGTGTGCAGTATTTGTATAAGTACAATACTTATGTGTTTTATATTATGCTGTAAAATATGGATATTTTGATGATAAAATATTGACAAAGCATTTACTGCTGCTCTTTCTGTCCTCCAGAAAATATGTAAAGAACAATGCATTACAGTGTGTGTTTGTGTGCAAGCACACGTGTGTGTGCATGTGTGTGTTTGGACAAGGATTGTCTTTGGTGTGCATGTGTGTTTGTGAAGGGATTATGTGTGATGTATTATAGTGTTATAGTGTCCATGTTATAATGTTATATAATATTGTAGTATGTAGTGATATATTAGAATACGATGTGTTGTTTGCAGGAGTCTCCCAATGAGGTGTACTACCTGGTGGAACTACCGGTCCACAGTAACTGGGGTCACCCAGAGTACACCTGTCTCTATCGCTTCTGGGTCCACGGCCTACCCTGCAGCATCTGACAGGCAGAACACAGAACAAGAGAATGAATAAATAAATTAACAAATAAGCGCCCTTTTTTGGTTTTACCATCACATGACAAGTTCAGGTCATGACTGGGGGGTCACTCTTTTGTACTCAAGTTGTTAATATTCATTGACACGCTGGCCCTTTAAAACATCTACAGTAATACATCCCCCCTCTAGTGGACAAATTAATGTACCACATCCCAAATGCATGTCAAAAGAACAAGTTCATCCTTGTTTCACTGATCTTAGGCCAGTTTTGCTGTTGCTCCACTTAAGAATAAAAGAATTATGGACAAAAATTTGTACAACACTCAAAAAATAGAACATAAATGATGCCACACTAAAATTGTAGTCTTCCATCTTGCATGGAAGGAGAGCTTTCTCAAGTACAGAAAAGCACTTATGAACACTCCAACAGCTTATCTCTCGACCCTAATAGAAAATAACCAAAATAATCCTATATTTCTTTTTAGTACAATTGCACATCTACTTAGAAATAAAAGTCACTCCAATACTCAGATTACAACATCACAGAGTAGTAATGAGTTCATGAATGTCTTTAAGGAGAAAAGTAAGCACATTAGAGATAACATTAATAGTATTAACATGACATCCAGCAGCTACTTAGAGATCAAAACAACCAAGCCAAAACGACTCTAGAATCCTTTACACCGATCCAAGACCCAGAACCTACATCTCTGATCTCGTGCTCAAAATCCTCCAATTGCTTACTAGAGTCACTGCCCTCACACTTCCTTAAGGAAATCCTACCTGAAGTAACTGAACCTTTACTAAATTTAATAAACTCCTCCTTGAACATTGGCTATGTTCCTAAGCCATTCAAGTTATCAGTAATTAGACCATTTATCAAAAGAATGTGAGCTGTCAAACTATTGGCCAATCTTAAACCTTTCATTTATTTCCAAGATCCTAGAAAAAGCTGTAGCTCAGTAGCTAAGGTCATATCTGAATCTGAATCAGATAAACTAAGTCTTTCAGTCAGGGTTTAGGCCTAATCATAGTACAGAGACAGCACTAATTAAAGTAGTCAATAACCTGTTGTTGGCTTCTGACCAGGGTTATGTCTCTTTGCTTATATTATTTGACACTAGATCACATCATTTTACTACATAGACTCAAAAATGTTGTTGGGATTAGGGGATTATCTAGCCAGTCGCTACCATTTTGTTAACATAAATGGAGACTTCTCAGCATATAACAATGTTAGTTATGGTTTCCCACAATGATGTAGAACCTTTGTTTTTTTCTTTATATATGCTACCTCTTGGTGACATTATACGTAAACACTGTTCTACTTTTCACTGCTATGCAGATGATACTCAGCTATATGTCTCAGCCAAACCACAGGACCTATTTCATCTTAGCATTATTGACATATGCATAAAAGATATCAGATGCTGAATGTTGAGGTACTTTCTCTTACTTTATCCTGACAAAACAGAGGTGCATTTATTAGGCCCAGAGACAGCTAGGTCCTTGCTCTCTAATTACTCAGTGAACCTCAATGATCTCCCAATCACATCTTCTCTGTTAAAGATCTTAAAGTTATTATGGATCCCAGTCTCTCGTTCGAAGCTCATGTAAATAATATTTCTAGGACCGCCTTTCTCCACCTCAGGAACATGTCAAAGATTAGGAACATGCTCTCCTCACATGATGCACAAAACTAGTCCATGCATGTACCACTTCCGAATTGGACTACTGTAATGGTTTACTATCTGGCTGTACCATTAAGTGCCTAAACAAGCTTCAGCTAGTTCAAAATGCAGCAGCCAGAGTTCTTACTAGAACTAGAAAATTTGATCACATCACTCCTATTTTAGCTACTTTATATTGGCTCCCAGTAAAATTTCATGTTGATTATAAAATACTTCTAATGAACTACAAAGCACTGAATGGGTATGCCACACAGTACCTAGAGAACTCCTAGTGCATTACGATGCACCACATCTGCTTAGATCAAAAGGTGGGGGCTCTTTACTAATACCAAGAATAAGAAAATCTACCACAGGCGGCAGAGCCTTTTCCAATAAAGCTCCCACACTGGAATAACCTTTCTGTAAAGGTTCAAGACTCAGTCAGGCATTTTATTAACTACTTCCCATCTTAGGTAAAGGTGTAGATCTGGTGGTCCATGGGCACTGAGAGGGCAAATATACTTACAAATTATTTAATATTTCTGTTTTATTTATGTGTTGTTTAGCCTAGATAAGGAGAATGCTGTATAGTTTAATTTCAGAGAATGTGTATTAATATATATTTAGTGGGATATCAATTGCTAAACTTCAAATAATATCAAAATGATCACTATTATTAATATGCACTTTTTGTACTATGTACTTTGTACTATCTTTTTTATGTATGTGTTATTTGCATTAAGAGAATGTTGCATAGAATAATACAAGTTTATAGAGGTATAATTTAATGTTTATTTATAAAGTATTTAAAGATTTAATATATTTTCTAGTTTTCCCCAGTGAGATCACCATGAGGGGAGCTGGAAGTACAAAGAAGAATGTTTTCCCTGATGTGAAGAACATCCCAGCTCCACCCAACAGACCTACGGAGGCAATGGTAAACCCGAATATTCTCCTTTTCGTTTTATTGACTCACACAGGGGAGAAAGCAGCCACCATTTCCCAGAGATTTTCCCCCAGAGGAAGGAATATAAACCACAAGTCTCTCAAAACCTGAGAAAGTCCGGCAAGGGCACAAGATTAGCGGCACTGCCAAAGGCCACCGATGGAAAAAATGGTGAAAAGTCAACAGGCAGACTCCTTGAAGGTCAGTGATGCAGCCACACTCAATTCCCTTCTCTGGTTGTAGAGCCAGACACCAAGAGCGTTGGTGTGGGTGTGAAGGCTGATCACATTCCACCAGCTCTATCCATCTCAGGGCTACCCACCCTCCACCCAAAGCTGCCTGCTTTCAAACAAAAAAGCCCCAAGCCTGGTGTGACCCTGCATGTCCCCCACAAACATGTCAGGGAAGTACCAGGAAAGGTGCAAGACAAGGACAGTGAGGTGAACTCCACATTTTACACCAGGCCAGAAGTGGGTGAGGTCCTCTACCAGGACCTGGAGAGCCTAAAGTCAGACCGCCAGCATGACTCCAAGATCGAAGCTTCCCGGCACCAGCAAGACCTGAGCTGCCACAATCCGCTGCTCATCAGGAGGGCAACCTTACATAAGTTAGAGAGCAGAGCTGCGTGCCCAGCTCCGCCTGCCGCCTACCTGGTGCTGCAGTGCAACCGTGTGCCCCAGGTGTGCAAGACTGAGGAAAGACCCTGTTTCAGTCTCTCTGCTTTAGTGTATCCATGGAGACAGTCACCATCGTCTGTCCTTGGCCCTTTTCCTACCACCAATACCGGGAACCTCTATGTCCTCATGGCTATGGACAGATTCATGAAGGTTCAACATCTTTAACATTATTTGAATCTTTTGTTACAGGCATTGTTAATTGTTTACTTACTTCAGATCATTTGAAATGGAATGTATAGATTAGAGTTTTTGTCTAATGATCATTCTTAAATTGGAAAAAACTGACAATGTTTAATGACCCGTTATGTCATGAGACTGATTGCTGAGTGACTTTAAATGAACTGCAGTGAACTGAAAATGAAATGAAATGCCTATTTACCATATATTTGTACTAAAAAGACGTTTCCAAAACATCATATAGTCCAGAGAGCATGTATCTGACCACAATGGTCAAGCCTTTAATGGTAGCCCATGGACTAATGGGAGTGATGTATAGCTCCATTATTTTGTTCCTTTCATTAGTAAAAATATATCTTCATATGTTTTTACTGTTCATGTGCAAGTGCAGTAGATCAAATCCAGCTTGTGCAAGAGAAACATGGTGAGGTCCAAATGCACCAGCTAACTGACAAATTTATTATATGGAGGTTTGTTATTTTGTAGAGGTCCATTTAGTTTAAAGTATATTGATTTAAAAAAAAAGTTTAATCTTTGGTGGCTGTAACTTTCACCTGGTGCTGAATTTCACTCGGACATTTACTCGTCCGGTTTGAAAGACTTATTTTTTTCTTTGTGTTTTTCCCTTTATCTCAATACAGATTTGTATAGACATGTTTTACACTGTGGTGATCCTACCCTTTAATGGCAATGCATTTTATACTGTAGCTAATTCTGTACAATGAAATTTAGGAGTATAGGTCTTACTTTGAGGACACTAGGCTAATTTGAAATTTGTCTGTATGTCATTTTCAGCAGGAATAACCTGCTTCTCAGGGAACATCAGCAGAGATGAGATGGCCAGTGGCAGAGGGGAGATTGATGAGACCTTCCCAGCACTACCTTGGGAGGGACCAGAGAGTTCAGGCAAGAAAAAAAAAAGATTATTTGGTCCATAACAAACCATTCACCAACATGTTTACTGTTGCAGGTTTTTAATGAAAAAATATCAGATCAGTATTGATATTGGGTGACATTAAAACACAGGATGTTGACATTGGATTGGTACAGAAAAACTGGTATCATGCCATCGCTATTATTTACAGCTGTGTGATAACAGGCTGAAATCGTGAAGAGCTGATAATGTCCTCGGGCATCAGATTCAGTGATGATGACACCTACTATTACAACGTCCTTCTAATGACCTACAAAGCACAACGGTCTTGCTCTACAGTACCTTAGCAAATTCATGAGAACAGGAGAGAATATACAGCAGTGCCATGAGTTCTATATGGCATCAAGTAAAATTGACTTTTTTGGGTATTAAAAGCAAAAAACAAAAAACAAACTCTATTCCTGATGCTACTCCATTATGTATGTATGTGTGTGTGTGTGTGTGTGTGTGTGTGTGTGTGTGTGTGTGCGGGTGCGCGTGCGTGTGTGCGTTTGTGCGTGTTTGTGTATAATACAACATTTAAGCTACCTTGGTCTTTCCTTGTGTTTCCCTTCCTTCTACTTTCACTTCTGTTTGCTGGTTTTCTCATCACTCTTTTACAGCTTTGTTGCCTAGCCAAAGCTGTTATAGTGGTCTGATGAGCTAAGTCACAATTATAGACAAACACAGTCTAACAATAATTAAAAACACACAAATTCACAGTTGTACTCATCATGTCTGTTATTAAGCATATTGAGTAAACATCCACATTGTTGGCCAAAAAAGGTCAGTGAACACTTAGAACACTTAAAAATGTACAACCAGGGGCCTGTATCAGAAAGCAGGTTTAGTGAAAACTCAGTTAGTTGGCTTAGAGTTGAAACAAACTTGAGATTTTCTGTTTCACAAAGAGGGTTTGGCTGACTGGGCTCACTGCACAACACCGGGTATTTGCTATTTATTTGATGGGCTATTCATTTTTATCTGATGGATGAGCAGCCAAGACAAAATGATGCTGTACCTGTAATCCTTAATCAAAACCTGCACAAAGGAAAATGTTTTTAAGATCCAGATTTAAATAATTGCACATAATATGGAGCGGTCACCATTTATAGGATTTAAAAGTAAAAGATGTCCAAAACAGATGTCTGTCTTAGAAAAGCAATGTTAATCACCTCAAAAACGATGGACGTGCTAATAGCAGTTTTCCTGCACGCACTGCCTTTAGCAAAATGCATGCCAGCAGTTTGGACTTACTCATCCATGCAGTCTGTACTTCACATGTGGACCTGCTATCCAAATGCATCATTTTTTCTTTCTTTTTCAATTTTCATTTGATAAAGCTGTGATTGCATATGAGGTCATTTAAAACTAAACGTTTGTAATTTGCAGGACAACCTCGGCCAATGGAATGTTTGCTGTCTAACACTGAAGCTTGAATATCTGACAACAGTTTACCAGGCTTGAATATCTCTACAGTTAACCGGACATTGAGAGTGCTTCCAAACGCACATGGCCTTGACAGACACACATGCCTGCTCCCTGCTTTCATAGACCCAGTCAGTGCAAACACAAGGAAATAAAGGTAGAGGCATATCGGAATAGCAGCAAATGAATAAGAACAACAGGTGTCTTTGTAACACATTTCAAGTAGAAACTAGTACTATGTAAATTATCATGTCAGGTTTGTGTTGGTCAAGAGCATGTGCCATAATCGGTTTGTCCGTCTGCTTATGCTGTGGTATCTAGAATGTCTCACAGTCATTAGAAAAATAAGTACCAGAATCCTTTATTGTTTTATTTGAAAGTATGTGATCTGAAATAAATCATCTAATTGTAGGTATTTAGCTCGAAACTAGAGTTGTATTATATAGAATGTCATTAGGTTGAATGGGAATGTAAAATAGTAGCTAGTGGGACCTCTGTGTTCCGTCCCACTCAATGATGTACACCAGGTTGTGAATAAAAGGGGTTTCCTTTTATTTTCCACACTATAACAAGTTCAGCAACCACATTTAATTTCACTGAGGGGTCAGCTAGCAAACCCACAGGAGGTATGTCTCGCTCTGCCATGCACCTCCCAGTAAATGTTACAACTTCTTCCATAATAACAATATAATAAAATATATAAATTAAAGGAAGCTGTTGTCATATAGTGTAGTCGTTTGAGTATAAATAATGATCTCATAATAATCTTATCTACATATTCTTATACATTTACAGAGTAACATTCACTCATATACTCAAATTTCATATCATACATAGAAAACGTCCATCTCATCCATTGTAGTTTTTTTTCCTGATCAATAATACAAAAAAAAATTAAAAAATGAACAGCACCCAGCGATGAACCTCAATTATTTCAAGCTAACTATAAAACAGCTTAAGTCAGCATTTGCTTGCAGGTAGAACACAAAATATTCAGATTAATGCATCTGAGTTAAAAATTAAACACAATGAAATCAAATTAAATTGACTCACCTACAACAAGCTCAGCAATCACATTTAATTTTACTAAGTGGTCAGCTAGCCAGCCTATACAAAACAGGGTATTGTTAGAAATTCTGCACATGTAATTCACTTAGCTTCACATCTCACACTGCTTATAATGATAAGATAACGTATCCACATTCGTAATAATGTGATGAAATCTGCCAACAATAGTGAGACTGAGCATATTAAATAATAAGACAAACTGATCACTTAGTCCACATATTTCTAAATGAGAAGAAAAGTTCTTACAAACAATATAAAGCACACAATTATATATGGGAAAACAGTTACATTTGTCATTAAGAGAAGCACTACTTTATAGATAGAAAGCATTACGTATTACACAAACGTCATAACTGTCCTAATATTAATAGTTCAACAGTCTTCCTCTGTCTATTATGCACACTGTAAACATGTTAAATATCTGCCTTGCTGTTACAATGAAATGACTTCCGGCACCCTGAAAATTGTTTTACACACACGCAGCTGTAACGAGGTGGCCTGAGTACCGAGGGCAGGGAGCAGGATGCACAGACTCAATCGACATGGACGAACATTTATTACATACAACATAACGGCACTCACATATAACATGAACATGAATACGTTTAACAATAACGAGACTAATCTTGACATCCACAGGCTACACCAACAATGATCAACAATACTGTACGCACTAACAAGGGTTTAAATACACAAACAAGATGAGGTACAGGTGTGTGCAGGCATGGCCATAAACATATACTCCCAAGTCACGTGGCAGGCCAAACCGTGTGACTCGCAGGAGGCAAACGTTCTGTGACAGCAGCCACACTCATACACACACAAGCATAGTGCAACTCTGTGTTTACGCATCAATGATTGAATGTGCAAGTGCATGTATATGCAAGTTTAAATTATTATGCACAAATGTAAATAGTAGGCTATTTATGTGAAAAGGTTTCATATGTATGTGCAAGTACAGTTTCCCTGATTTCTCTTTAAACGGGCCCTCATAGTTCAGCAGTAATGAGGCTAGTTAGATTTTGCTCAGAATTAAGTACACTTTGGAATGTTATATGTATCACAGTCTCCGGTGGTGAGCCATACATGGTTAATCAATCCAGGTTGAGGAATCTGTTAGAGTCGCTGCATTAATGACATATCTGTTTGCATTGTCAGTTGTTGCTATGGCAGCAATTAAATTAGGAAATTCAAAGAAAAACAACTCATCTCCACTCTTGGAACTTTAGAACCCCCTCTGTCCCGTGTCATAATGTCACACATGAGTGGAATCCCATGAACACCTTTACAGATCAGTCTGTGGAAAGACACTGAAGAGGACAGATCGAACAATGAGGCGTTTCTGGAGCTGGTGTGCTGGAGGTATCGAGAATGAATATATTGATACAAAGGAGGTGGAATCCAGGAGAGACTTAATAAAGAAAAGCAAAAGAGGAAAGCAGAAGTGGAATCTAAAAAAATTGAAGATAGAGTGGAAAAAACGTCCTACAGTTGGTATGGATATTTGATTATTTTTTCTGCTTTTTGGCCTTGCCTTTCTAAAAGGATTAATTTAAATCTCATGTATAAAAAAACAGTAAACTAAATAATCTTTACAATAAGGGACAAAAACTGACTTATTGAAAATGCTTTTATCCTTTGATCAGCAGTGACTAAAACTCTCATTTAAAATATGCAACACCACTTGAAGTATTAGTGCATTATTAGTCTATTACAAGGTTTTAGGCTCTTGTCAGGCTGTATGTAGTACATACAATATGTGTTCTATATATATCCAGAAGTAATGATACTTGCTCCGGCAGATTTGAAGATGGCCCATGAACGAACTGAAAGGACTGTGGCAGCATGTCTAAGTGAAGTGACTGATGGATATGACTTGTACAGATCAGCCAGGACCAAGCAGAGGCACTCTGTGGCACCTGCTTCACCAGCCCTGAAAAGGGTCAACAAAGACACCAAACCAGGTGTGGATACAAAGCAGTCAGTCATCTTCCCTCTAGGGCCAAGAGAACATGAGTGGCTTGTGAAGTGTGCTGCAGGACAGCAGGATCAAATCTGCCAGCTTCTGCTCCAGGACATCAAGCTGGCAGAGAAGAGAAACTTCATTTCTGGCTTCACAGTACTTCACTGGGCTGCTAAACAAGGAAACAGTGAAATAGTGCGCAAGATCCTTCTTCTTTCACAGCAAGGTGGGCCAGGGGTTGACGTTAACATCAAGAGCTACGACGGCTACACCCCACTACACATGGCTGCTATTCACAGCCACGAATCAGTCCTGAGTGTTCTGGTGCGTGATTATGGTGCCAACTGCAACATACGTGACAACAGTGGCAAAAAGCCCTATCAGTACTTACACAAGGACGCCTCACCCAAGGTGAGAGAGATGCTTGGCGACCCTCACGCTGCGGATTACAAGCCCCCAGGCTATGAGCAGCACTTTTCAGATCCGCCCAAAGGGCTCAGCACTTGGAGTAAACTATTTCAGTCCAAGCACAGAAAAATACTTAGATGCGGATCAAGATTCCACTCAGCCTTGAAGCAGCTTCACCAGCCTTGACCAAGATGTGGACAGGATAGACTACATTAATTTCCCGAATGTTTCCCTACAATGAACTTCCCAAATTAAATAGCATATCCTCAAATAAACATTTTCTCTAACTTGTCTTTCACTCCTGATTTCTGTGATCAAAACCTTAAGCTTTGAAATAAATCATTTGCACATAGATGTTTGAAATAT
This sequence comes from Electrophorus electricus, assembly GCF_041902795.1. NCBI lineage: Eukaryota > Metazoa > Chordata > Actinopteri > Gymnotiformes > Gymnotidae > Electrophorus > Electrophorus electricus. The sequence continues at coordinate 16,346,268 of NC_137497.1, read as the reverse complement.
TGCATAGTCATATCTGCCTTGAACCATTGTCTGTTTTCCTTGAATATTCTCTAATGTTTTGTCTTTGAGTAATGAAATGTTTTTGAGGTCTTTCATCAGCTGTGTAAGCAAAGTGCTTCTGAGTTAGTAGTAGGAGAAGCCAGTTTATATATGAAAAATTAGTAGTGTGCTTTATATTGTTTGTAAGAACTCTTTCTTTGTATTTATAAATGTGTAGACTAAGTGCTCAGGTGAAATTAGTATGACAAAAATGTTCCAACCTATTATGGCTTAAAAGACAATTATCACCTATCCCCAAATATCAGTATTTAACTTTGCTCTTGTGTTCCAGTTGTTTTGTTTCCCTCTTTCTGTTCTTTTAATGTACTATACTGAATTAATTTATGTTTTGTAAGGTAACTCGAGGTAAATGCCTGACACAATCAAAGCCTAAGACTGAGACAAAGAAGCTATAAATTTGCATGAACACATCTGTTGAGCCTTTCCTGCTTATTCCACCCCTGAGATCAGTAGTTAAAAACTGATTTCAGCAGAGTCATTTCAAACAGAAGTAACTACAAGTGTAGAACCCCTCACGAGAAGAATATTGTACTTAGAATAACATCTTATTTTATATGTTTGTCAGATACCCAGTTTGTTAGTCTGTCTAAACTTGATTCATTTGCTCGTCACTATTCAGTCAACTTAAGGTCATCTTCTTTTGGCATTGGTAGAATTTAGATTAGTGCTGTTTGGCCGACAGTAATCACCTGATTTGGTTTTCCAACAAACTGGTATGTATGGCAGGAATGGCAGTATCCAACATCACTCCTAATCGATGGCCAAAAGAAATGTTGTAGAATGTGGTGAGTGTTTTTTTTATGTGCGCTTAATTGAAAACGTGGCAAAAGAAGAGCCTTTCTAAAGAATATACATAAAGCCCAAGAGAGAAAAAAAAATTATTTACATCAAAGTTGGAGGTGGATTCACGCTCCACACCCACTACGGTTGCCAGGAAGACCCATCGCGCTGTAAATACATAAAGCACATTCATCAAAATGACAACACTTGTGATACATTTCACAAACGTGCCGCAAATACACAAAGCAAATTCATCAAAATGACAACACAACCCAGTGCAAATTCAGGAAAACTTACGCAACTTCAGAAGTGCTGCAAATCCAGTCACAACACAATGGAAGTTTGCCACAACAACAGAATGGCTGTTTGCAGAGGACACGGGGAGGAGATGGACTTCTGAGATCAGCGCCAAGTCTTTTGGAAGTGAAAAGTAAGTTTTTCGGTTACCATGGTTTTATTATGATATACGTGATACAGAATGAAAGACCGACCTATTCGTGCATATTTATTTATGCTAGGCTGTAGGCAGCCTTAAAAATGATGATTAAAATCCAAAATACCTACAATTAGATTGTTATTTATTTCAAATCACATTTTGTATGCATGTAGCTATAAACATCACACTTCAGATAAGATAAGAACAAGATAGTTGACCAGCATGAGCAATAACCACACTGGTCAACCAGTATAATCAGATTTGACCAGTATGACCAGTATGATTCATGAAGGTTCAACACCTTTAACATTATTTGAATCTTTTGTTACAGGCATTGTCAATTGTTTACTTACTTCAGATCATTTGAAATTAAATGTATAGATTTTTTGTCTAATGATCATTCTTAAATTGGAAAAAACTGACAATGTTTAATGACCCGTTATGTCATGGGACTGATTGCTGAGTGACTTTAAATGAACTGCAGTGAACTGAAAATGAAATGAAATGCATATTTACCATATATTAGTACTAAAAAGATGTTTCCAAAACATCATATAGTCTAGAGAGCATGTATCTGACCACAATGGTCAAGCCTTTAATGGTAGCCCATGGACTAATGGGAGTGATGTATAGCTCCATTATTTTGTTCCTCTAATTAGTAAAAATATATCTTCATATATTTTTGCTGTTCATGTGCAAGTGCAGTAGATCAAATCCTGCTTGTGCAAGAGAAACATGGTGAGGTCCAAATGCACCAGCTAACTGACAAATTTATTATATGGAGGTTTGTTATTTTGTAGAGGTCCATTTAGTTTAAAGTATATTGATTGAAAAAAAAAAGTTTAATCTTTGGTGGCTATAACTTTCACCTGGTGCTGAATTTCACTCTTTGGACATTTATTCGTCCGGTTTGAAAGACTTATTTTTTTCTTTGTGTTTTTCCCTTTATCTCAACACAGATTTATATAGACATGTTTTACAATGTCGTGATCCTATACTTTAATGGCAATGCATTTTATACTTTAGCTAATTCTGTACAATGAAATTTAGGAGTATAGGTCTTACTTTGAGGACACTAGGCTAATTTGAAATTTGTCTGTATGTCATTTTCAGTAGGAATAACCTGCTTCTCAGGGAACATCAGCAGAGATGAGATGGCCAGTAGCAGAGGGGAGATTGATGAGACCTTCCCAGCACTACCTTGGGAGGGACCAGAGAGATCAGGCAAGAAAAAAAAAAAGATTATTTGGTCCAAAACAAACCATTCACCAACATGTTTACTGTTGCAGGTTTTTAATGAAAAAATATCAGATCAGTATTGATATTGGTTGACATTAAAACACAGGATGTTGACATTGGATTGGTACAGAAAAACTGGTATCATGCCATCGCTATCATTTACAGCTGTGTGATAACAGGCTGAAATCGTGAAGAGCTGATAATGTCCTCGGGCATCAGATTCAATGATGATGACACCTACTATTACAACGTCCTTCTAATGACCTACAAAGCACAACGGTCTTGCTCTACAGTACCTTAGCAAATTCATGAGAACAGGAGAGAATATACAGCAGTGCCATGAGTTCTATATGGCATCAAGTAAAATTGACTTTTTTGGGTATTAAAAGCAAAAAACAAAAAACAAACTCTATTCCTGATGCTACTCCATTATGTATGTGTGTGTGTGTGTGTGTGTGTGTGTGTGTGTGTGTGTGTGCGGGTGCGCGTGCGTGTGTGCGTTTGTGCGTGTTTGTGTATAATACAACATTTAAGCTACCTTGGTCTTTCCTTGTGTTTCCCTTCCTTCTACTTTCACTTCTGTTTGCTGGTTTTCTCATCACTCTTTTACAGCTTTGTTGCCTAGCCAAAGCTGTTATAGTGGTCTGATGAGCTAAGTCACAATTATAGACAAACACAGTCTAACAATAATTAAAAACACACAAATTCACAGTTGTACTCATCATGTCTGTTAGTAAGCATATTGAGTAAACATCCACATTGTTGGCCAAAAAAGGTCAGTGAACACTTAGAACACTTAAAAATGTACAACCAGGGGCCTGTATCAGAAAGCAGGTTTAGTGAAAACTCAGTTAGTTGGCTTAGAGTTGAAACAAACTTGAGATTTTCTGTTTCACAAAGAGGGTTTGGCTGACTGGGCTCACTGCACAACACCGGGTATTTGCTATTTATTTGATGGGCTATTCATTTTTATCTGATGGATGAGCAGCCAAGACAAAATGATGCTGTACCTGTAATCCTTAATCAAAACCTGCACAAAGGAAAATGTTTTTAAGATCCAGATTTAAATAATTGCACATAATATGGAGCGGTCACCATTTATAGGATTTAAAAGTAAAAGATGTCCAAAACAGATGTCTGTCTTAGAAAAGCAATGTTAATCACCTCAAAAACGATGGACGTGCTAATAGCAGTTTTCCTGCACGCACTGCCTTTAGCAAAATGCATGCCAGCAGTTTGGACTTACTCATCCATGCAGTCTGTACTTCACATGTGGACCTGCTATCCAAATGCATCATTTTTTCTTTCTTTTTCAATTTTCATTTGATAAAGCTGTGATTGCATATGAGGTCATTTAAAACTAAACGTTTGTAATTTGCAGGACAACCTCGGCCAATGGAATGTTTGCTGTCTAACACTGAAGTTTGAATATCTGACAACAGTTTACCAGGCTTGAATATCTCTACAGTTAACCGGACATTGAGAGTGCGTCCAAACGCACATGGCCTTGACAGACACACATGCCTGCTCCCTGCTTTCATAGACCCAGTCAGTGCAAACACAAGGAAATAAAGGTAGAGGCATATCGGAATAGCAGCAAATGAATAAGAACAACAGGTGTCTTTGTAACACATTTCAAGTAGAAACTAGTACTATGTAAATTATCATGTCAGGTTTGTGTTGGTCAAGAGCATGTGCCATAATCGGTTTGTCCGTCTGCTTATGCTGTGGTATCTAGAATGTCTCACAGTCATTAGAAAAATAAGTACCAGAATCCTTTATTGTTTTATTTGAAAGTATGTGATCTGAAATAAATCATCTAATTGTAGGTATTTAGCTCGAAACTAGAGTTGTATTATATAGAATGTCATTAGGTTGAATGGGAATGTAAAATAGTAGCTAGTGGGACCTCTGTGTTCCGTCCCACTCAATGATGTACACCAGGTTGTGAATAAAAGGGGTTTCCTTTTATTTTCCACACTATAACAAGTTCAGCAACCACATTTAATTTCACTGAGGGGTCAGCTAGCAAGCCCACAGGAGGTATGTCTCGCTCTGCCATGCACCTCCCAGTAAATGTTACAACTTCTTCCATAATAACAATATAATAAAATATATAAATTAAAGGAAGCTGTTGTCATATAGTGTAGTCGTTTGAGTATAAATAATGATCTCATAATAATCTTATCTACATATTCTTATACATTTACAGAGTAACATTCACTCATCTACTCAAATTTCATATCATACATAGAAAACGTCCATCTCATCCATTGTAGTTTTTTTTTCCTGATCAATAATACAAAAAAAAATTAAAAAATGAACAGCACCCAGCGATGAACCTCAATTATTTCAAGCTAACTATAAAACAGCTTAAGTCAGCATTTGCTTGCAGGTAGAACACAAAATATTCAGATTAATGCATCTGAGTTAAAAATTAAACACAATGAAATCAAATTAAATTGACTCACCTACAACAAGCTCAGCAATCACATTTAATTTTACTAAGTGGTCAGCTAGCCAGCCTATACAAAACAGGGTATTGTTAGAAATTCTGCACATGTAATTCACTTAGCTTCACATCTCACACTGCTTATAATTATAAGATAACGTATCCACATTCGTAATAATGTGATGAAATCTGCCAACAATAGTGAGACTGAGCATATTAAATAATAAGACAAACTGATCACTTAGTCCACATATTTCTAAATGAGAAGAAAAGTTCTTACAAACAATATAAAGCACACAATTATATATGGGAAAACAGTTACATTTGTCATTAAGAGAAGCACTACTTTATAGATAGAAAGCATTACGTATTACACAAACGTCATAACTGTCCTAATATTAATAGTTCAACAGTCTTCCTCTGTCTATTATGCACACTGTAAACATGTTAAATATCTGCCTTGCTGTTACAATGAAATGACTTCCGGCACCCTGAAAATTGTTTTACACACACGCAGCTGTAACGAGGTGGCCTGAGTACCGAGGGCAGGGAGCAGGATGCACAGACTCAATCGACATGGACGAACATTTATTACATACAACATAACGGCACTCACATATAACATGAACATGAATACGTTTAACAATAACGAGACTAATCTTGACATCCACAGGCTACACCAACAATGATCAACAATACTGTACGCACTAACAAGGGTTTAAATACACAAACAAGATGAGGTACAGGTGTGTGCAGGCATGGCCATAAACATATACTCCCAAGTCACGTGGCAGGCCAAACCGTGTGACTCGCAGGAGGCAAACGTTCTGTGACAGCAGCCACACTCATACACACACAAGCATAGTGCAACTCTGTGTTTACGCATCAATGATTGAATGTGCAAGTGCATGTATATGCAAGTTTAAATTATTATGCACAAATGTAAATAGTAGGCTATTTATGTGAAAATGTTTCATATGCATGTGCAAGTACAGTTTCCCTGATTTCTCTTTAAACGGGCCCTCATAGTTCAGCAGTAATGAGGCTAGTTAGATTTTGCTCAGAATTAAGTACACTTTGGAATGTTATATGTATCACAGTCTCCGGTGGTGAGCCATACATGGTTAATCAATCCAGGTTGAGGAATCTGTTAGAGTCGCTGCATTAATGACATATCTGTTTGCATTGTCAGTTGTTGCTATGGCAGCAATTAAATTAGGAAATTCAAAGAAAAACAACTCATCTCCACTCTTGGAACTTTAGAACCCCCTCTGTCCCGTGTCATAATGTCACACATGAGTGGAATCCCATGAACACCTTTACAGATCAGTCTGTGGAAAGACACTGAAGAGGACAGATCGAACAATGAGGCGTTTCTGGAGCTGGTGTGCTGGAGGTATCGAGAATGAATATATTGATACAAAGGAGGTGGAATCCAGGAGAGACTTAATAAAGAAAAGCAAAAGAGGAAAGCAGAAGTGGAATCTAAAAAAATTGAAGATAGAGTGGAAAAAACGTCCTACAGTTGGTATGGATATTTGATTATTTTTTCTGCTTTTTGGCCTTGCCTTTCTAAAAGGATTAATTTAAATCTCATGTATAAAAAAACAGTAAACTAAATAATCTTTACAATAAGGGACAAAAACTGACTTATTGAAAATGCTTTTATCCTTTGATCAGCAGTGACTAAAACTCTCATTTAAAATATGCAACACCACTTGAAGTATTAGTGCATTATTAGTCTATTACAAGGTTTTAGGCTCTTGTCAGGCTGTATGTAGTACATACAATATGTGTTCTATATATATCCAGAAGTAATGATACTTGCTCCGGCAGATTTGAAGATGGCCCATGAACGAACTGAAAGGACTGTGGCAGCATGTCTAAGTGAAGTGACTGATGGATATGACTTGTACAGATCAGCCAGGACCAAGCAGAGGCACTCTGTGGCACCTGCTTCACCAGCCCTGAAAAGGGTCAACAAAGACACCAAACCAGGTGTGGATACAAAGCAGTCAGTCATCTTCCCTCTAGGGCCAAGAGAACATGAGTGGCTTGTGAAGTGTGCTGCAGGACAGCAGGATCAAATCTGCCAGCTTCTGCTCCAGGACATCAAGCTGGCAGAGAAGAGAAACTTCATTTCTGGCTTCACAGTACTTCACTGGGCTGCTAAACAAGGAAACAGTGAAATAGTGCGCAAGATCCTTCTTCTTTCACAGCAAGGTGGGCCAGGGGTTGACGTTAACATCAAGAGCTACGACGGCTACACCCCACTACACATGGCTGCTATTCACAGCCACGAATCAGTCCTGAGTGTTCTGGTGCGTGATTATGGTGCCAACTGCAACATACGTGACAACAGTGGCAAAAAGCCCTATCAGTACTTACACAAGGACGCCTCACCCAAGGTGAGAGAGATGCTTGGCGACCCTCACGCTGCGGATTACAAGCCCCCAGGCTATGAGCAGCACTTTTCAGATCCGCCCAAAGGGCTCAGCACTTGGAGTAAACTATTTCAGTCCAAGCACAGAAAAATACTTAGATGCGGATCAAGATTCCACTCAGCCTTGAAGCAGCTTCACCAGCCTTGACCAAGATGTGGACAGGATAGACTACATTAATTTCCCGAATGTTTCCCTACAATGAACTTCCCAAATTAAATAGCATATCCTCAAATAAACATTTTCTCTAACTTGTCTTTCACTCCTGATTTCTGTGATCAAAACCTTAAGCTTTGAAATAAATCATTTGCACATAGATGTTTGAAATATTGCATAGTCATATCTGCCTTGAACCATTGTCTGTTTTCCTTGAATATTCTCTAATGTTTTGTCTTTGAGTAATGAAATGTTTTTGAGGTCTTTCATCAGCTGTGTAAGCAAAGTGCTTCTGAGTTAGTAGTAGGAGAAGCCAGTTTATATATGAAAAATTAGTAGTGTGCTTTATATTGTTTGTAAGAACTCTTTCTTTGTATTTATAAATGTGTAGACTAAGTGCTCAGGTGAAATTAGTATGACAAAAATGTTCCAACCTATTATGGCTTAAAAGACAATTATCACCTATCCCCAAATATCAGTATTTAACTTTGCTCTTGTGTTCCAGTTGTTTTGTTTCCCTCTTTCTGTTCTTTTAATGTACTATACTGAATTAATTTATGTTTTGTAAGGTAACTCGAGGTAAATGCCTGACACAATCAAAGCCTAAGACTGAGACAAAGAAGCTATAAATTTGCATGAACACATCTGTTGAGCCTTTCCTGCTTATTCCACCCCTGAGATCAGTAGTTAAAAACTGATTTCAGCAGAGTCATTTCAAACAGAAGTAACTACAAGTCTAGAACCCCTCACGAGAAGAATATTGTACTTAGAATAACATCTTATTTTATATGTTTGTCAGATACCCAGTTTGTTAGTCTGTCTAAACTTGATTCATTTGCTCGTCACTATTCAGTCAACTTAAGGTCATCTTCTTTTGGCATTGGTAGAATTTAGATTAGTGCTGTTTGGCCGACAGTAATCACCTGATTTGGTTTTCCAACAAACTGGTATGTATGGCAGGAATGGCAGTATCCAACATCACTCCTAATCGATGGCCAAAAGAAATGTTGTAGAATGTGGTGAGTGTTTTTTTTATGTGCGCTTAATTGAAAACGTGGCAAAAGAAGAGCCTTTCTAAAGAATATACATAAAGCCCAAGAGAGAAAAAAAAATTATTTACATCAAAGTTGGAGGTGGATTCACGCTCCACACCCACTACGGTTGCCAGGAAGACCCATCGCGCTGTAAATACATAAAGCACATTCATCAAAATGACAACACTTGTGATACATTTCACAAACGTGCCGCAAATACACAAAGCAAATTCATCAAAATGACAACACAACCCAGTGCAAATTCAGGAAAACTTACGCAACTTCAGAAGTGCTGCAAATCCAGTCACAACACAATGGAAGTTTGCCACAACAACAGAATGGCTGTTTGCAGAGGACACGGGGAGGAGATGGACTTCTGAGATCAGCGCCAAGTCTTTTGGAAGTGAAAAGTAAGTTTTTCGGTTACCATGGTTTTATTATGATATACGTGATACAGAATGAAAGACCGACCTATTCGTGCATATTTATTTATGCTAGGCTGTAGGCAGCCTTAAAAATGATGATTAAAATCCAAAATACCTACAATTAGATTGTTATTTATTTCAAATCACATTTTGTATGCATGTAGCTATAAACATCACACTTCAGATAAGATAAGAACAAGATAGTTGACCAGCATGAGCAATAACCACACTGGTCAACCAGTATAATCAGATTTGACCAGTATGACCAGTATGATTCATGAAGGTTCAACACCTTTAACATTATTTGAATCTTTTGTTACAGGCATTGTCAATTGTTTACTTACTTCAGATCATTTGAAATTAAATGTATAGATTTTTTGTCTAATGATCATTCTTAAATTGGAAAAAACTGACAATGTTTAATGACCCGTTATGTCATGGGACTGATTGCTGAGTGACTTTAAATGAACTGCAGTGAACTGAAAATGAAATGAAATGCATATTTACCATATATTAGTACTAAAAAGATGTTTCCAAAACATCATATAGTCTAGAGAGCATGTATCTGACCACAATGGTCAAGCCTTTAATGGTAGCCCATGGACTAATGGGAGTGATGTATAGCTCCATTATTTTGTTCCTCTAATTAGTAAAAATATATCTTCATATATTTTTGCTGTTCATGTGCAAGTGCAGTAGATCAAATCCTGCTTGTGCAAGAGAAACATGGTGAGGTCCAAATGCACCAGCTAACTGACAAATTTATTATATGGAGGTTTGTTATTTTGTAGAGGTCCATTTAGTTTAAAGTATATTGATTGAAAAAAAAAAGTTTAATCTTTGGTGGCTATAACTTTCACCTGGTGCTGAATTTCACTCTTTGGACATTTATTCGTCCGGTTTGAAAGACTTATTTTTTTCTTTGTGTTTTTCCCTTTATCTCAACACAGATTTATATAGACATGTTTTACAATGTCGTGATCCTATACTTTAATGGCAATGCATTTTATACTTTAGCTAATTCTGTACAATGAAATTTAGGAGTATAGGTCTTACTTTGAGGACACTAGGCTAATTTGAAATTTGTCTGTATGTCATTTTCAGTAGGAATAACCTGCTTCTCAGGGAACATCAGCAGAGATGAGATGGCCAGTAGCAGAGGGGAGATTGATGAGACCTTCCCAGCACTACCTTGGGAGGGACCAGAGAGATCAGGCAAGAAAAAAAAAAAGATTATTTGGTCCAAAACAAACCATTCACCAACATGTTTACTGTTGCAGGTTTTTAATGAAAAAATATCAGATCAGTATTGATATTGGTTGACATTAAAACACAGGATGTTGACATTGGATTGGTACAGAAAAACTGGTATCATGCCATCGCTATCATTTACAGCTGTGTGATAACAGGCTGAAATCGTGAAGAGCTGATAATGTCCTCGGGCATCAGATTCAATGATGATGACACCTACTATTACAACGTCCTTCTAATGACCTACAAAGCACAACGGTCTTGCTCTACAGTACCTTAGCAAATTCATGAGAACAGGAGAGAATATACAGCAGTGCCATGAGTTCTATATGGCATCAAGTAAAATTGACTTTTTTGGGTATTAAAAGCAAAAAACAAAAAACAAACTCTATTCCTGATGCTACTCCATTATGTATGTATGTGTGTGTGTGTGTGTGTGTGTGTGTGTGTGTGTGTGCGGGTGCGCGTGCGTGTGTGCGTTTGTGCGTGTTTGTGTATAATACAACATTTAAGCTACCTTGGTCTTTCCTTGTGTTTCCCTTCCTTCTACTTTCACTTCTGTTTGCTGGTTTTCTCATCACTCTTTTACAGCTTTGTTGCCTAGCCAAAGCTGTTATAGTGGTCTGATGAGCTAAGTCACAATTATAGACAAACACAGTCTAACAATAATTAAAAACACACAAATTCACAGTTGTACTCATCATGTCTGTTAGTAAGCATATTGAGTAAACATCCACATTGTTGGCCAAAAAAGGTCAGTGAACACTTAGAACACTTAAAAATGTACAACCAGGGGCCTGTATCAGAAAGCAGGTTTAGTGAAAACTCAGTTAGTTGGCTTAGAGTTGAAACAAACTTGAGATTTTCTGTTTCACAAAGAGGGTTTGGCTGACTGGGCTCACTGCACAACACCGGGTATTTGCTATTTATTTGATGGGCTATTCATTTTTATCTGATGGATGAGCAGCCAAGACAAAATGATGCTGTACCTGTAATCCTTAATCAAAACCTGCACAAAGGAAAATGTTTTTAAGATCCAGATTTAAATAATTGCACATAATATGGAGCGGTCACCATTTATAGGATTTAAAAGTAAAAGATGTCCAAAACAGATGTCTGTCTTAGAAAAGCAATGTTAATCACCTCAAAAACGATGGACGTGCTAATAGCAGTTTTCCTGCACGCACTGCCTTTAGCAAAATGCATGCCAGCAGTTTGGACTTACTCATCCATGCAGTCTGTACTTCACATGTGGACCTGCTATCCAAATGCATCATTTTTTCTTTCTTTTTCAATTTTCATTTGATAAAGCTGTGATTGCATATGAGGTCATTTAAAACTAAACGTTTGTAATTTGCAGGACAACCTCGGCCAATGGAATGTTTGCTGTCTAACACTGAAGTTTGAATATCTGACAACAGTTTACCAGGCTTGAATATCTCTACAGTTAACCGGACATTGAGAGTGCGTCCAAACGCACATGGCCTTGACAGACACACATGCCTGCTCCCTGCTTTCATAGACCCAGTCAGTGCAAACACAAGGAAATAAAGGTAGAGGCATATCGGAATAGCAGCAAATGAATAAGAACAACAGGTGTCTTTGTAACACATTTCAAGTAGAAACTAGTACTATGTAAATTATCATGTCAGGTTTGTGTTGGTCAAGAGCATGTGCCATAATCGGTTTGTCCGTCTGCTTATGCTGTGGTATCTAGAATGTCTCACAGTCATTAGAAAAATAAGTACCAGAATCCTTTATTGTTTTATTTGAAAGTATGTGATCTGAAATAAATCATCTAATTGTAGGTATTTAGCTCGAAACTAGAGTTGTATTATATAGAATGTCATTAGGTTGAATGGGAATGTAAAATAGTAGCTAGTGGGACCTCTGTGTTCCGTCCCACTCAATGATGTACACCAGGTTGTGAATAAAAGGGGTTTCCTTTTATTTTCCACACTATAACAAGTTCAGCAACCACATTTAATTTCACTGAGGGGTCAGCTAGCAAGCCCACAGGAGGTATGTCTCGCTCTGCCATGCACCTCCCAGTAAATGTTACAACTTCTTCCATAATAACAATATAATAAAATATATAAATTAAAGGAAGCTGTTGTCATATAGTGTAGTCGTTTGAGTATAAATAATGATCTCATAATAATCTTATCTACATATTCTTATACATTTACAGAGTAACATTCACTCATCTACTCAAATTTCATATCATACATAGAAAACGTCCATCTCATCCATTGTAGTTTTTTTTTCCTGATCAATAATACAAAAAAAAATTAAAAAATGAACAGCACCCAGCGATGAACCTCAATTATTTCAAGCTAACTATAAAACAGCTTAAGTCAGCATTTGCTTGCAGGTAGAACACAAAATATTCAGATTAATGCATCTGAGTTAAAAATTAAACACAATGAAATCAAATTAAATTGACTCACCTACAACAAGCTCAGCAATCACATTTAATTTTACTAAGTGGTCAGCTAGCCAGCCTATACAAAACAGGGTATTGTTAGAAATTCTGCACATGTAATTCACTTAGCTTCACATCTCACACTGCTTATAATTATAAGATAACGTATCCACATTCGTAATAATGTGATGAAATCTGCCAACAATAGTGAGACTGAGCATATTAAATAATAAGACAAACTGATCACTTAGTCCACATATTTCTAAATGAGAAGAAAAGTTCTTACAAACAATATAAAGCACACAATTATATATGGCAAAACAGTTACATTTGTCATTAAGAGAAGCACTACTTTATAGATAGAAAGCATTACGTATTACACAAACGTCATAACTGTCCTAATATTAATAGTTCAACAGTCTTCCTCTGTCTATTATGCACACTGTAAACATGTTAAATATCTGCCTTGCTGTTACAATGAAATGACTTCCGGCACCCTGAAAATTGTTTTACACACACGCAGCTGTAACGAGGTGGCCTGAGTACCGAGGGCAGGGAGCAGGATGCACAGACTCAATCGACATGGACGAACATTTATTACATACAACATAACGGCACTCACATATAACATGAACATGAATACGTTTAACAATAACGAGACTAATCTTGACATCCACAGGCTACACCAACAATGATCAACAATACTGTACGCACTAACAAGGGTTTAAATACACAAACAAGATGAGGTACAGGTGTGTGCAGGCATGGCCATAAACATATACTCCCAAGTCACGTGGCAGGCCAAACCGTGTGACTCGCAGGAGGCAAACGTTCTGTGACAGCAGCCACACTCATACACACACAAGCATAGTGCAACTCTGTGTTTACGCATCAATGATTGAATGTGCAAGTGCATGTATATGCAAGTTTAAATTATTATGCACAAATGTAAATAGTAGGCTATTTATGTGAAAATGTTTCATATGCATGTGCAAGTACAGTTTCCCTGATTTCTCTTTAAACGGGCCCTCATAGTTCAGCAGTAATGAGGCTAGTTAGATTTTGCTCAGAATTAAGTACACTTTGGAATGTTATATGTATCACAGTCTCCGGTGGTGAGCCATACATGGTTAATCAATCCAGGTTGAGGAATCTGTTAGAGTCGCTGCATTAATGACATATCTGTTTGCATTGTCAGTTGTTGCTATGGCAGCAATTAAATTAGGAAATTCAAAGAAAAACAACTCATCTCCACTCTTGGAACTTTAGAACCCCCTCTGTCCCGTGTCATAATGTCACACATGAGTGGAATCCCATGAACACCTTTACAGATCAGTCTGTGGAAAGACACTGAAGAGGACAGATCGAACAATGAGGCGTTTCTGGAGCTGGTGTGCTGGAGGTATCGAGAATGAATATATTGATACAAAGGAGGTGGAATCCAGGAGAGACTTAATAAAGAAAAGCAAAAGAGGAAAGCAGAAGTGGAATCTAAAAAAATTGAAGATAGAGTGGAAAAAACGTCCTACAGTTGGTATGGATATTTGATTATTTTTTCTGCTTTTTGGCCTTGCCTTTCTAAAAGGATTAATTTAAATCTCATGTATAAAAAAACAGTAAACTAAATAATCTTTACAATAAGGGACAAAAACTGACTTATTGAAAATGCTTTTATCCTTTGATCAGCAGTGACTAAAACTCTCATTTAAAATATGCAACACCACTTGAAGTATTAGTGCATTATTAGTCTATTACAAGGTTTTAGGCTCTTGTCAGGCTGTATGTAGTACATACAATATGTGTTCTATATATATCCAGAAGTAATGATACTTGCTCCGGCAGATTTGAAGATGGCCCATGAACGAACTGAAAGGACTGTGGCAGCATGTCTAAGTGAAGTGACTGATGGATATGACTTGTACAGATCAGCCAGGACCAAGCAGAGGCACTCTGTGGCACCTGCTTCACCAGCCCTGAAAAGGGTCAACAAAGACACCAAACCAGGTGTGGATACAAAGCAGTCAGTCATCTTCCCTCTAGGGCCAAGAGAACATGAGTGGCTTGTGAAGTGTGCTGCAGGACAGCAGGATCAAATCTGCCAGCTTCTGCTCCAGGACATCAAGCTGGCAGAGAAGAGAAACTTCATTTCTGGCTTCACAGTACTTCACTGGGCTGCTAAACAAGGAAACAGTGAAATAGTGCGCAAGATCCTTCTTCTTTCACAGCAAGGTGGGCCAGGGGTTGACGTTAACATCAAGAGCTACGACGGCTACACCCCACTACACATGGCTGCTATTCACAGCCACGAATCAGTCCTGAGTGTTCTGGTGCGTGATTATGGTGCCAACTGCAACATACGTGACAACAGTGGCAAAAAGCCCTATCAGTACTTACACAAGGACGCCTCACCCAAGGTGAGAGAGATGCTTGGCGACCCTCACGCTGCGGATTACAAGCCCCCAGGCTATGAGCAGCACTTTTCAGATCCGCCCAAAGGGCTCAGCACTTGGAGTAAACTATTTCAGTCCAAGCACAGAAAAATACTTAGATGCGGATCAAGATTCCACTCAGCCTTGAAGCAGCTTCACCAGCCTTGACCAAGATGTGGACAGGATAGACTACATTAATTTCCCGAATGTTTCCCTACAATGAACTTCCCAAATTAAATAGCATATCCTCAAATAAACATTTTCTCTAACTTGTCTTTCACTCCTGATTTCTGTGATCAAAACCTTAAGCTTTGAAATAAATCATTTGCACATAGATGTTTGAAATATTGCATAGTCATATCTGCCTTGAACCATTGTCTGTTTTCCTTGAATATTCTCTAATGTTTTGTCTTTGAGTAATGAAATGTTTTTGAGGTCTTTCATCAGCTGTGTAAGCAAAGTGCTTCTGAGTTAGTAGTAGGAGAAGCCAGTTTATATATGAAAAATTAGTAGTGTGCTTTATATTGTTTGTAAGAACTCTTTCTTTGTATTTATAAATGTGTAGACTAAGTGCTCAGGTGAAATTAGTATGACAAAAATGTTCCAACCTATTATGGCTTAAAAGACAATTGTCACCTATCCCCAAATATCAGTATTTAACTTTGCTCTTGTGTTCCAGTTGTTTTGTTTCCCTCTTTCTGTTCTTTTAATGTACTATACTGAATTAATTTATGTTTTGTAAGGTAACTCGAGGTAAATGCCTGACACAATCAAAGCCTAAGACTGAGACAAAGAAGCTATAAATTTGCATGAACACATCTGTTGAGCCTTTCCTGCTTATTCCACCCCTGAGATCAGTAGTTAAAAACTGATTTCAGCAGAGTCATTTCAAACAGAAGTAACTACAAGTCTAGAACCCCTCACGAGAAGAATATTGTACTTAGAATAACATCTTATTTTATATGTTTGTCAGATACCCAGTTTGTTAGTCTGTCTAAACTTGATTCATTTGCTCGTCACTATTCAGTCAACTTAAGGTCATCTTCTTTTGGCATTGGTAGAATTTAGATTAGTGCTGTTTGGCCGACAGTAATCACCTGATTTGGTTTTCCAACAAACTGGTATGTATGGCAGGAATGGCAGTATCCAACATCACTCCTAATCGATGGCCAAAAGAAATGTTGTAGAATGTGGTGAGTGTTTTTTTTATGTGCGCTTGATTGAAAACGTGGCAAAAGAAGAGCCTTTCTAAAGAATATACATAAAGCCCAAGAGAGAAAAAAAAAATTATTTACATCAAAGTTGGAGGTGGATTCACGCTCCACACCCACTACGGTTGCCAGGAAGACCCATCGCGCTGTAAATGCATAAAGCACATTCATCAAAATGACAACACTTGTGATACATTTCACAAACGTGCCGCAAATACACAAAGCAAATTCATCAAAATGACAACACAACCCAGTGCAAATTCAGGAAAACTTACGCAACTTCAGAAGTGCTGCAAATCCAGTCACAACACAATGGAAGTTTGCCACAACAACAGAATGGCTGTTTGCAGAGGACACGGGGAGGAGATGGACTTCTGAGATCAGCGCCAAGTCTTTTGGAAGTGAAAAGTAAGTTTTTCGGTTACCATGGTTTTATTATGATATACGTGATACAGAATGAAAGACCGACCTATTCGTGCATATTTATTTATGCTAGGCTGTAGGCAGCCTTAAAAATGATGATTAAAATCCAAAATACCTACAATTAGATTGTTATTTATTTCAAATCACATTTTGTATGCATGTAGCTATAAACATCACACTTCAGATAAGATAAGAACAAGATAGTTGACCAGCATGAGCAATAACCACACTGGTCAACCAGTATAATCAGATTTGACCAGTATGACCAGTATGATTCATGAAGGTTCAACACCTTTAACATTATTTGAATCTTTTGTTACAGGCATTGTCAATTGTTTACTTACTTCAGATCATTTGAAATTAAATGTATAGATTTTTTGTCTAATGATCATTCTTAAATTGGAAAAAACTGACAATGTTTAATGACCCGTTATGTCATGGGACTGATTGCTGAGTGACTTTAAATGAACTGCAGTGAACTGAAAATGAAATGAAATGCATATTTACCATATATTAGTACTAAAAAGATGTTTCCAAAACATCATATAGTCTAGAGAGCATGTATCTGACCACAATGGTCAAGCCTTTAATGGTAGCCCATGGACTAATGGGAGTGATGTATAGCTCCATTATTTTGTTCCTCTAATTAGTAAAAATATATCTTCATATATTTTTGCTGTTCATGTGCAAGTGCAGTAGATCAAATCCTGCTTGTGCAAGAGAAACATGGTGAGGTCCAAATGCACCAGCTAAACTTTTTTTTTTCAATCAATATACTTTAAACTAAATGGACCTCTACAAAATAACAAACCTCCATATAATAAATTTGTCAGTTAGCTGGTGCATTTGGACCTCACCATGTTTCTCTTGCACAAGCAGGATTTGATCTACTGCACTTGCACATGAACAGCAAAAATATATGAAGATATATTTTTACTAATTAGAGGAACAAAATAATGGAGCTATACATCACTCCCATTAGTCCATGGGCTACCATTAAAGGCTTGACCATTGTGGTCAGATACATGCTCTCTGGACTATATGATGTTTTGGAAACATCTTTTTAGTACTAATATATGGTAAATATGCATTTCATTTCATTTTCAGTTCACTGCAGTTCATTTAAAGTCACTCAGCAATCAGTCCCATGACATAACGGGTCATTAAACATTGTCAGTTTTTTCCAATTTAAGAATGATCATTAGACAAAAAATCTATACATTTAATTTCAAATGATCTGAAGTAAGTAAACAATTGACAATGCCTGTAACAAAAGATTCAAATAATGTTAAAGGTGTTGAACCTTCATGAATCATACTGGTCATACTGGTCAAATCTGATTATACTGGTTGACCAGTGTGGTTATTGCTCATGCTGGTCAACTATCTTGTTCTTATCTTATCTGAAGTGTGATGTTTATAGCTACATGCATACAAAATGTGATTTGAAATAAATAACAATCTAATTGTAGGTATTTTGGATTTTAATCATCATTTTTAAGGCTGCCTACAGCCTAGCATAAATAAATATGCACGAATAGGTCGGTCTTTCATTCTGTATCACGTATATCATAATAAAACCATGGTAACCGAAAAACTTACTTTTCACTTCCAAAAGACTTGGCGCTGATCTCAGAAGTCCATCTCCTCCCCGTGTCCTCTGCAAACAGCCATTCTGTTGTTGTGGCAAACTTCCATTGTGTTGTGACTGGATTTGCAGCACTTCTGAAGTTGCGTAAGTTTTCCTGAATTTGCACTGGGTTGTGTTGTCATTTTGATGAATTTGCTTTGTGTATTTGCGGCACGTTTGTGAAATGTATCACAAGTGTTGTCATTTTGATGAATGTGCTTTATGTATTTACAGCGCGATGGGTCTTCCTGGCAACCGTAGTGGGTGTGGAGCGTGAATCCACCTCCAACTTTGATGTAAATAATTTTTTTTTCTCTCTTGGGCTTTATGTATATTCTTTAGAAAGGCTCTTCTTTTGCCACGTTTTCAATTAAGCGCACATAAAAAAAACACTCACCACATTCTACAACATTTCTTTTGGCCATCGATTAGGAGTGATGTTGGATACTGCCATTCCTGCCATACATACCAGTTTGTTGGAAAACCAAATCAGGTGATTACTGTCGGCCAAACAGCACTAATCTAAATTCTACCAATGCCAAAAGAAGATGACCTTAAGTTGACTGAATAGTGACGAGCAAATGAATCAAGTTTAGACAGACTAACAAACTGGGTATCTGACAAACATATAAAATAAGATGTTATTCTAAGTACAATATTCTTCTCGTGAGGGGTTCTAGACTTGTAGTTACTTCTGTTTGAAATGACTCTGCTGAAATCAGTTTTTAACTACTGATCTCAGGGGTGGAATAAGCAGGAAAGGCTCAACAGATGTGTTCATGCAAATTTATAGCTTCTTTGTCTCAGTCTTAGGCTTTGATTGTGTCAGGCATTTACCTCGAGTTACCTTACAAAACATAAATTAATTCAGTATAGTACATTAAAAGAACAGAAAGAGGGAAACAAAACAACTGGAACACAAGAGCAAAGTTAAATACTGATATTTGGGGATAGGTGATAATTGTCTTTTAAGCCATAATAGGTTGGAACATTTATGTCATACTAATTTCACCTGAGCACTTAGTCTACACATTTATAAATACAAAGAAAGAGTTCTTACAAACAATATAAAGCACACTACTAATTTTTCATATATAAACTGGCTTCTCCTACTACTAACTCAGAAGCACTTTGCTTACACAGCTGATGAAAGACCTCAAAAACATTTCATTACTCAAAGACAAAACATTAGAGAATATTCAAGGAAAACAGACAATGGTTCAAGGCAGATATGACTATGCAATATTTCAAACATCTATGTGCAAATGATTTATTTCAAAGCTTAAGGTTTTGATCACAGAAATCAGGAGTGAAAGACAAGTTAGAGAAAATGTTTATTTGAGGATATGCTATTTAATTTGGGAAGTTCATTGTAGGGAAACATTCGGGAAATTAATGTAGTCTATCCTGTCCACATCTTGGTCAAGGCTGGTGAAGCTGCTTCAAGGCTGAGTGGAATCTTGATCCGCATCTAAGTATTTTTCTGTGCTTGGACTGAAATAGTTTACTCCAAGTGCTGAGCCCTTTGGGCGGATCTGAAAAGTGCTGCTCATAGCCTGGGGGCTTGTAATCCGCAGCGTGAGGGTCGCCAAGCATCTCTCTCACCTTGGGTGAGGCGTCCTTGTGTAAGTACTGATAGGGCTTTTTGCCACTGTTGTCACGTATGTTGCAGTTGGCACCATAATCACGCACCAGAACACTCAGGACTGATTCGTGGCTGTGAATAGCAGCCATGTGTAGTGGGGTGTAGCCGTCGTAGCTCTTGATGTTAACGTCAACCCCTGGCCCACCTTGCTGTGAAAGAAGAAGGATCTTGCGCACTATTTCACTGTTTCCTTGTTTAGCAGCCCAGTGAAGTACTGTGAAGCCAGAAATGAAGTTTCTCTTCTCTGCCAGCTTGATGTCCTGGAGCAGAAGCTGGCAGATTTGATCCTGCTGTCCTGCAGCACACTTCACAAGCCACTCATGTTCTCTTGGCCCTAGAGGGAAGATGACTGACTGCTTTGTATCCACACCTGGTTTGGTGTCTTTGTTGACCCTTTTCAGGGCTGGTGAAGCAGGTGCCACAGAGTGCCTCTGCTTGGTCCTGGCTGATCTGTACAAGTCATATCCATCAGTCACTTCACTTAGACATGCTGCCACAGTCCTTTCAGTTCGTTCATGGGCCATCTTCAAATCTGCCGGAGCAAGTATCATTACTTCTGGATATATATAGAACACATATTGTATGTACTACATACAGCCTGACAAGAGCCTAAAACCTTGTAATAGACTAATAATGCACTAATACTTCAAGTGGTGTTGCATATTTTAAATGAGAGTTTTAGTCACTGCTGATCAAAGGATAAAAGCATTTTCAATAAGTCAGTTTTTGTCCCTTATTGTAAAGATTATTTAGTTTACTGTTTTTTTATACATGAGATTTAAATTAATCCTTTTAGAAAGGCAAGGCCAAAAAGCAGAAAAAATAATCAAATATCCATACCAACTGTAGGACGTTTTTTCCACTCTATCTTCAATTTTTTTAGATTCCACTTCTGCTTTCCTCTTTTGCTTTTCTTTATTAAGTCTCTCCTGGATTCCACCTCCTTTGTATCAATATATTCATTCTCGATACCTCCAGCACACCAGCTCCAGAAACGCCTCATTGTTCGATCTGTCCTCTTCAGTGTCTTTCCACAGACTGATCTGTAAAGGTGTTCATGGGATTCCACTCATGTGTGACATTATGACACGGGACAGAGGGGGTTCTAAAGTTCCAAGAGTGGAGATGAGTTGTTTTTCTTTGAATTTCCTAATTTAATTGCTGCCATAGCAACAACTGACAATGCAAACAGATATGTCATTAATGCAGCGACTCTAACAGATTCCTCAACCTGGATTGATTAACCATGTATGGCTCACCACCGGAGACTGTGATACATATAACATTCCAAAGTGTACTTAATTCTGAGCAAAATCTAACTAGCCTCATTACTGCTGAACTATGAGGGCCCGTTTAAAGAGAAATCAGGGAAACTGTACTTGCACATACATATGAAACATTTTCACATAAATAGCCTACTATTTACATTTGTGCATAATAATTTAAACTTGCATATACATGCACTTGCACATTCAATCATTGATGCGTAAACACAGAGTTGCACTATGCTTGTGTGTGTATGAGTGTGGCTGCTGTCACAGAACGTTTGCCTCCTGCGAGTCACACGGTTTGGCCTGCCACGTGACTTGGGAGTATATGTTTATGGCCATGCCTGCACACACCTGTACCTCATCTTGTTTGTGTATTTAAACCCTTGTTAGTGCGTACAGTATTGTTGATCATTGTTGGTGTAGCCTGTGGATGTCAAGATTAGTCTCGTTATTGTTAAACGTATTCATGTTCATGTTATATGTGAGTGCCGTTATGTTGTATGTAATAAATGTTCGTCCATGTCGATTGAGTCTGTGCATCCTGCTCCCTGCCCTCGGTACTCAGGCCACCTCGTTACAGCTGCGTGTGTGTAAAACAATTTTCAGGGTGCCGGAAGTCATTTCATTGTAACAGCAAGGCAGATATTTAACATGTTTACAGTGTGCATAATAGACAGAGGAAGACTGTTGAACTATTAATATTAGGACAGTTATGACGTTTGTGTAATACGTAATGCTTTCTATCTATAAAGTAGTGCTTCTCTTAATGACAAATGTAACTGTTTTCCCATATATAATTGTGTGCTTTATATTGTTTGTAAGAACTTTTCTTCTCATTTAGAAATATGTGGACTAAGTGATCAGTTTGTCTTATTATTTAATATGCTCAGTCTCACTATTGTTGGCAGATTTCATCACATTATTACGAATGTGGATACGTTATCTTATAATTATAAGCAGTGTGAGATGTGAAGCTAAGTGAATTACATGTGCAGAATTTCTAACAATACCCTGTTTTGTATAGGCTGGCTAGCTGACCACTTAGTAAAATTAAATGTGATTGCTGAGCTTGTTGTAGGTGAGTCAATTTAATTTGATTTCATTGTGTTTAATTTTTAACTCAGATGCATTAATCTGAATATTTTGTGTTCTACCTGCAAGCAAATGCTGACTTAAGCTGTTTTATAGTTAGCTTGAAATAATTGAGGTTCATCGCTGGGTGCTGTTCATTTTTTAATTTTTTTTTGTATTATTGATCAGGAAAAAAAACTACAATGGATGAGATGGACGTTTTCTATGTATGATATGAAATTTGAGTATATGAGTGAATGTTACTCTGTAAATGTATAAGAATATGTAGATAAGATTATTATGAGATCATTATTTATACTCAAACGACTACACTATATGACAACAGCTTCCTTTAATTTATATATTTTATTATATTGTTATTATGGAAGAAGTTGTAACATTTACTGGGAGGTGCATGGCAGAGCGAGACAAACCTCCTGTGGGCTTGCTAGCTGACCCCTCAGTGAAATTAAATGTGGTTGCTGAACTTGTTATAGTGTGGAAAATAAAAGGAAACCCCTTTTATTCACAACCTGGTGTACATCATTGAGTGGGACGGAACACAGAGGTCCCACTAGCTACTATTTTACATTCCCATTCAACCTAATGACATTCTATATAATACAACTCTAGTTTCGAGCTAAATACCTACAATTAGATGATTTATTTCAGATCACATACTTTCAAATAAAACAATAAAGGATTCTGGTACTTATTTTTCTAATGACTGTGAGACATTCTAGATACCACAGCATAAGCAGACGGACAAACCGATTATGGCACATGCTCTTGACCAACACAAACCTGACATGATAATTTACATAGTACTAGTTTCTACTTGAAATGTGTTACAAAGACACCTGTTGTTCTTATTCATTTGCTGCTATTCCGATATGCCTCTACCTTTATTTCCTTGTGTTTGCACTGACTGGGTCTATGAAAGCAGG
This sequence comes from Electrophorus electricus, assembly GCF_041902795.1. Taxonomy (NCBI): domain Eukaryota; kingdom Metazoa; phylum Chordata; class Actinopteri; order Gymnotiformes; family Gymnotidae; genus Electrophorus; species Electrophorus electricus. The sequence continues at coordinate 16,322,943 of NC_137497.1, read as the reverse complement.
GAGCAGGCATGTGTGTCTGTCAAGGCCATGTGCGTTTGGAAGCACTCTCAATGTCCGGTTAACTGTAGAGATATTCAAGCCTGGTAAACTGTTGTCAGATATTCAAGCTTCAGTGTTAGACAGCAAACATTCCATTGGCCGAGGTTGTCCTGCAAATTACAAACGTTTAGTTTTAAATGACCTCATATGCAATCACAGCTTTATCAAATGAAAATTGAAAAAGAAAGAAAAAATGATGCATTTGGATAGCAGGTCCACATGTGAAGTACAGACTGCATGGATGAGTAAGTCCAAACTGCTGGCATGCATTTTGCTAAAGGCAGTGCGTGCAGGAAAACTGCTATTAGCACGTCCATCGTTTTTGAGGTGATTAACATTGCTTTTCTAAGACAGACATCTGTTTTGGACATCTTTTACTTTTAAATCCTATAAATGGTGACCGCTCCATATTATGTGCAATTATTTAAATCTGGATCTTAAAAACATTTTCCTTTGTGCAGGTTTTGATTAAGGATTACAGGTACAGCATCATTTTGTCTTGGCTGCTCATCCATCAGATAAAAATGAATAGCCCATCAAATAAATAGCAAATACCCGGTGTTGTGCAGTGAGCCCAGTCAGCCAAACCCTCTTTGTGAAACAGAAAATCTCAAGTTTGTTTCAACTCTAAGCCAACTAACTGAGTTTTCACTAAACCTGCTTTCTGATACAGGCCCCTGGTTGTACATTTTTAAGTGTTCTAAGTGTTCACTGACCTTTTTTGGCCAACAATGTGGATGTTTACTCAATATGCTTACTAACAGACATGATGAGTACAACTGTGAATTTGTGTGTTTTTAATTATTGTTAGACTGTGTTTGTCTATAATTGTGACTTAGCTCATCAGACCACTATAACAGCTTTGGCTAGGCAACAAAGCTGTAAAAGAGTGATGAGAAAACCAGCAAACAGAAGTGAAAGTAGAAGGAAGGGAAACACAAGGAAAGACCAAGGTAGCTTAAATGTTGTATTATACACAAACACGCACAAACGCGCACACGCACGCGCACCCGCACACACACACACACACACACACACACATACATACATAATGGAGTAGCATCAGGAATAGAGTTTGTTTTTTGTTTTTTGCTTTTAATACCCAAAAAAGTCAATTTTACTTGATGCCATATAGAACTCATGGCACTGCTGTATATTCTCTCCTGTTCTCATGAATTTGCTAAGGTACTGTAGAGCAAGACCGTTGTGCTTTGTAGGTCATTAGAAGGACGTTGTAATAGTAGGTGTCATCATCATTGAATCTGATGCCCGAGGACATTATCAGCTCTTCACGATTTCAGCCTGTTATCACACAGCTGTAAATGATAGCGATGGCATGATACCAGTTTTTCTGTACCAATCCAATGTCAACATCCTGTGTTTTAATGTCAACCAATATCAATACTGATCTGATATTTTTTCATTAAAAACCTGCAACAGTAAACATGTTGGTGAATGGTTTGTTTTGGACCAAATAATCTTTTTTTTTTTCTTGCCTGATCTCTCTGGTCCCTCCCAAGGTAGTGCTGGGAAGGTCTCATCAATCTCCCCTCTGCTACTGGCCATCTCATCTCTGCTGATGTTCCCTGAGAAGCAGGTTATTCCTACTGAAAATGACATACAGACAAATTTCAAATTAGCCTAGTGTCCTCAAAGTAAGACCTATACTCCTAAATTTCATTGTACAGAATTAGCTAAAGTATAAAATGCATTGCCATTAAAGTATAGGATCACCACAGTGTAAAACATGTCTATATAAATCTGTGTTGAGATAAAGGGAAAAACACAAAGAAAAAAATAAGTCTTTCAAACCGGACGAATAAATGTCCAAAGAGTGAAATTCAGCACCAGGTGAAAGTTATAGCCACCAAAGATTAAACTTTTTTTTTTTCAATCAATATACTTTAAACTAAATGGACCTCTACAAAATAACAAACCTCCATATAATAAATTTGTCAGTTAGCTGGTGCATTTGGACCTCACCATGTTTCTCTTGCACAAGCAGGATTTGATCTACTGCACTTGCACATGAACAGCAAAAATATATGAAGATATATTTTTACTAATTAGAGGAACAAAATAATGGAGCTATACATCACTCCCATTAGTCCATGGGCTACCATTAAAGGCTTGACCATTGTGGTCAGATACATGCTCTCTAGACTATATGATGTTTTGGAAACATCTTTTTAGTACTAATATATGGTAAATATGCATTTCATTTCATTTTCAGTTCACTGCAGTTCATTTAAAGTCACTCAGCAATCAGTCCCATGACATAACGGGTCATTAAACATTGTCAGTTTTTTCCAATTTAAGAATGATCATTAGACAAAAAATCTATACATTTAATTTCAAATGATCTGAAGTAAGTAAACAATTGACAATGCCTGTAACAAAAGATTCAAATAATGTTAAAGGTGTTGAACCTTCATGAATCATACTGGTCATACTGGTCAAATCTGATTATACTGGTTGACCAGTGTGGTTATTGCTCATGCTGGTCAACTATCTTGTTCTTATCTTATCTGAAGTGTGATGTTTATAGCTACATGCATACAAAATGTGATTTGAAATAAATAACAATCTAATTGTAGGTATTTTGGATTTTAATCATCATTTTTAAGGCTGCCTACAGCCTAGCATAAATAAATATGCACGAATAGGTCGGTCTTTCATTCTGTATCACGTATATCATAATAAAACCATGGTAACCGAAAAACTTACTTTTCACTTCCAAAAGACTTGGCGCTGATCTCAGAAGTCCATCTCCTCCCCGTGTCCTCTGCAAACAGCCATTCTGTTGTTGTGGCAAACTTCCATTGTGTTGTGACTGGATTTGCAGCACTTCTGAAGTTGCGTAAGTTTTCCTGAATTTGCACTGGGTTGTGTTGTCATTTTGATGAATTTGCTTTGTGTATTTGCGGCACGTTTGTGAAATGTATCACAAGTGTTGTCATTTTGATGAATGTGCTTTATGTATTTACAGCGCGATGGGTCTTCCTGGCAACCGTAGTGGGTGTGGAGCGTGAATCCACCTCCAACTTTGATGTAAATAATTTTTTTTTCTCTCTTGGGCTTTATGTATATTCTTTAGAAAGGCTCTTCTTTTGCCACGTTTTCAATTAAGCGCACATAAAAAAAACACTCACCACATTCTACAACATTTCTTTTGGCCATCGATTAGGAGTGATGTTGGATACTGCCATTCCTGCCATACATACCAGTTTGTTGGAAAACCAAATCAGGTGATTACTGTCGGCCAAACAGCACTAATCTAAATTCTACCAATGCCAAAAGAAGATGACCTTAAGTTGACTGAATAGTGACGAGCAAATGAATCAAGTTTAGACAGACTAACAAACTGGGTATCTGACAAACATATAAAATAAGATGTTATTCTAAGTACAATATTCTTCTCGTGAGGGGTTCTAGACTTGTAGTTACTTCTGTTTGAAATGACTCTGCTGAAATCAGTTTTTAACTACTGATCTCAGGGGTGGAATAAGCAGGAAAGGCTCAACAGATGTGTTCATGCAAATTTATAGCTTCTTTGTCTCAGTCTTAGGCTTTGATTGTGTCAGGCATTTACCTCGAGTTACCTTACAAAACATAAATTAATTCAGTATAGTACATTAAAAGAACAGAAAGAGGGAAACAAAACAACTGGAACACAAGAGCAAAGTTAAATACTGATATTTGGGGATAGGTGACAATTGTCTTTTAAGCCATAATAGGTTGGAACATTTTTGTCATACTAATTTCACCTGAGCACTTAGTCTACACATTTATAAATACAAAGAAAGAGTTCTTACAAACAATATAAAGCACACTACTAATTTTTCATATATAAACTGGCTTCTCCTACTACTAACTCAGAAGCACTTTGCTTACACAGCTGATGAAAGACCTCAAAAACATTTCATTACTCAAAGACAAAACATTAGAGAATATTCAAGGAAAACAGACAATGGTTCAAGGCAGATATGACTATGCAATATTTCAAACATCTATGTGCAAATGATTTATTTCAAAGCTTAAGGTTTTGATCACAGAAATCAGGAGTGAAAGACAAGTTAGAGAAAATGTTTATTTGAGGATATGCTATTTAATTTGGGAAGTTCATTGTAGGGAAACATTCGGGAAATTAATGTAGTCTATCCTGTCCACATCTTGGTCAAGGCTGGTGAAGCTGCTTCAAGGCTGAGTGGAATCTTGATCCCCATCTAAGTATTTTTCTGTGCTTGGACTGAAATAGTTTACTCCAAGTGCTGAGCCCTTTGGGCGGATCTGAAAAGTGCTGCTCATAGCCTGGGGGCTTGTAATCCGCAGCGTGAGGGTCGCCAAGCATCTCTCTCACCTTGGGTGAGGCGTCCTTGTGTAAGTACTGATAGGGCTTTTTGCCACTGTTGTCACGTATGTTGCAGTTGGCACCATAATCACGCACCAGAACACTCAGGACTGATTCGTGGCTGTGAATAGCAGCCATGTGTAGTGGGGTGTAGCCGTCGTAGCTCTTGATGTTAACGTCAACCCCTGGCCCACCTTGCTGTGAAAGAAGAAGGATCTTGCGCACTATTTCACTGTTTCCTTGTTTAGCAGCCCAGTGAAGTACTGTGAAGCCAGAAATGAAGTTTCTCTTCTCTGCCAGCTTGATGTCCTGGAGCAGAAGCTGGCAGATTTGATCCTGCTGTCCTGCAGCACACTTCACAAGCCACTCATGTTCTCTTGGCCCTAGAGGGAAGATGACTGACTGCTTTGTATCCACACCTGGTTTGGTGTCTTTGTTGACCCTTTTCAGGGCTGGTGAAGCAGGTGCCACAGAGTGCCTCTGCTTGGTCCTGGCTGATCTGTACAAGTCATATCCATCAGTCACTTCACTTAGACATGCTGCCACAGTCCTTTCAGTTCGTTCATGGGCCATCTTCAAATCTGCCGGAGCAAGTATCATTACTTCTGGATATATATAGAACACATATTGTATGTACTACATACAGCCTGACAAGAGCCTAAAACCTTGTAATAGACTAATAATGCACTAATACTTCAAGTGGTGTTGCATATTTTAAATGAGAGTTTTAGTCACTGCTGATCAAAGGATAAAAGCATTTTCAATAAGTCAGTTTTTGTCCCTTATTGTAAAGATTATTTAGTTTACTGTTTTTTTATACATGAGATTTAAATTAATCCTTTTAGAAAGGCAAGGCCAAAAAGCAGAAAAAATAATCAAATATCCATACCAACTGTAGGACGTTTTTTCCACTCTATCTTCAATTTTTTTAGATTCCACTTCTGCTTTCCTCTTTTGCTTTTCTTTATTAAGTCTCTCCTGGATTCCACCTCCTTTGTATCAATATATTCATTCTCGATACCTCCAGCACACCAGCTCCAGAAACGCCTCATTGTTCGATCTGTCCTCTTCAGTGTCTTTCCACAGACTGATCTGTAAAGGTGTTCATGGGATTCCACTCATGTGTGACATTATGACACGGGACAGAGGGGGTTCTAAAGTTCCAAGAGTGGAGATGAGTTGTTTTTCTTTGAATTTCCTAATTTAATTGCTGCCATAGCAACAACTGACAATGCAAACAGATATGTCATTAATGCAGCGACTCTAACAGATTCCTCAACCTGGATTGATTAACCATGTATGGCTCACCACCGGAGACTGTGATACATATAACATTCCAAAGTGTACTTAATTCTGAGCAAAATCTAACTAGCCTCATTACTGCTGAACTATGAGGGCCCGTTTAAAGAGAAATCAGGGAAACTGTACTTGCACATACATATGAAACATTTTCACATAAATAGCCTACTATTTACATTTGTGCATAATAATTTAAACTTGCATATACATGCACTTGCACATTCAATCATTGATGCGTAAACACAGAGTTGCACTATGCTTGTGTGTGTATGAGTGTGGCTGCTGTCACAGAACGTTTGCCTCCTGCGAGTCACACGGTTTGGCCTGCCACGTGACTTGGGAGTATATGTTTATGGCCATGCCTGCACGCACCTGTACCTCATCTTGTTTGTGTATTTAAACCCTTGTTAGTGCGTACAGTATTGTTGATCATTGTTGGTGTAGCCTGTGGATGTCAAGATTAGTCTCGTTATTGTTAAACGTATTCATGTTCATGTTATATGTGAGTGCCGTTATGTTGTATGTAATAAATGTTCGTCCATGTCGATTGAGTCTGTGCATCCTGCTCCCTGCCCTCGGTACTCAGGCCACCTCGTTACAGCTGCGTGTGTGTAAAACAATTTTCAGGGTGCCGGAAGTCATTTCATTGTAACAGCAAGGCAGATATTTAACATGTTTACAGTGTGCATAATAGACAGAGGAAGACTGTTGAACTATTAATATTAGGACAGTTATGACGTTTGTGTAATACGTAATGCTTTCTATCTATAAAGTAGTGCTTCTCTTAATGACAAATGTAACTGTTTTCCCATATATAATTGTGTGCTTTATATTGTTTGTAAGAACTTTTCTTCTCATTTAGAAATATGTGGACTAAGTGATCAGTTTGTCTTATTATTTAATATGCTCAGTCTCACTATTGTTGGCAGATTTCATCACATTATTACGAATGTGGATACGTTATCTTATCATTATAAGCAGTGTGAGATGTGAAGCTAAGTGAATTACATGTGCAGAATTTCTAACAATACCCTGTTTTGTATAGGCTGGCTAGCTGACCACTTAGTAAAATTAAATGTGATTGCTGAGCTTGTTGTAGGTGAGTCAATTTAATTTGATTTCATTGTGTTTAATTTTTAACTCAGATGCATTAATCTGAATATTTTGTGTTCTACCTGCAAGCAAATGCTGACTTAAGCTGTTTTATAGTTAGCTTGAAATAATTGAGGTTCATCGCTGGGTGCTGTTCATTTTTTTATTTTTTTTTTGTATTATTGATCAGGAAAAAAAACTACAATGGATGAGATGGACGTTTTCTATGTATGATATGAAAGTTGAGTATATGAGTGAATGTTACTCTGTAAATGTATAAGAATATGTAGATAAGATTATTATGAGATCATTATTTATACTCAAACGACTACACTATATGACAACAGCTTCCTTTAATTTATATATTTTATTATATTGTTATTATGGAAGAAGTTGTAACATTTACTGGGAGGTGCATGGCAGAGCGAGACATACCTCCTGTGGGCTTGCTAGCTGACCCCTCAGTGAAATTAAATGTGGTTGCTGAACTTGTTATAGTGTGGAAAATAAAAGGAAACCCCTTTTATTCACAACCTGGTGTACATCATTGAGTGGGACGGAACACAGAGGTCCCACTAGCTACTATTTTACATTCCCATTCAACCTAATGACATTCTATATAATACAACTCTAGTTTCGAGCTAAATACCTACAATTAGATGATTTATTTCAGATCACATACTTTCAAATAAAACAATAAAGGATTCTGGTACTTATTTTTCTAATGACTGTGAGACATTCTAGATACCACAGCATAAGCAGACGGACAAACCGATTATGGCACATGCTCTTGACCAACACAAACCTGACATGATAATTTACATAGTACTAGTTTCTACTTGAAATGTGTTACAAAGACACCTGTTGTTCTTATTCATTTGCTGCTATTCCGATATGCCTCTACCTTTATTTCCTTGTGTTTGCACTGACTGGGTCTATGAAAGCAGGGAGCAGGCATGTGTGTCTGTCAAGGCCATGTGCGTTTGGACGCACTCTCAATGTCCGGTTAACTGTAGAGATATTCAAGCCTGGTAAACTGTTGTCAGATATTCAAGCTTCAGTGTTAGACAGCAAACATTCCATTGGCCGAGGTTGTCCTGCAAATTACAAACGTTTAGTTTTAAATGACCTCATATGCAATCACAGCTTTATCAAATGAAAATTGAAAAAGAAAGAAAAAATGATGCATTTGGATAGCAGGTCCACATGTGAAGTACAGACTGCATGGATGAGTAAGTCCAAACTGCTGGCATGCATTTTGCTAAAGGCAGTGCGTGCAGGAAAACTGCTATTAGCACGTCCATCGTTTTTGAGGTGATTAACATTGCTTTTCTAAGACAGACATCTGTTTTGGACATCTTTTACTTTTAAATCCTATAAATGGTGACCGCTCCATATTATGTGCAATTATTTAAATCTGGATCTTAAAAACATTTTCCTTTGTGCAGGTTTTGATTAAGGATTACAGGTACAGCATCATTTTGTCTTGGCTGCTCATCCATCTGATAAAAATGAATAGCCCATCAAATAAATAGCAAATACCCGGTGTTGTGCAGTGAGCCCAGTCAGCCAAACCCTCTTTGTGAAACAGAAAATCTCAAGTTTGTTTCAACTCTAAGCCAACTAACTGAGTTTTCACTAAACCTGCTTTCTGATACAGGCCCCTGGTTGTACATTTTTAAGTGTTCTAAGTGTTCACTGACCTTTTTTGGCCAACAATGTGGATGTTTACTCAATATGCTTACTAACAGACATGATGAGTACAACTGTGAATTTGTGTGTTTTTAATTATTGTTAGACTGTGTTTGTCTATAATTGTGACTTAGCTCATCAGACCACTATAACAGCTTTGGCTAGGCAACAAAGCTGTAAAAGAGTGATGAGAAAACCAGCAAACAGAAGTGAAAGTAGAAGGAAGGGAAACACAAGGAAAGACCAAGGTAGCTTAAATGTTGTATTATACACAAACACGCACAAACGCGCACACGCACGCGCACCCGCACACACACACACACACACACACACACACATACATACATAATGGAGTAGCATCAGGAATAGAGTTTGTTTTTTGTTTTTTGCTTTTAATACCCAAAAAAGTCAATTTTACTTGATGCCATATAGAACTCATGGCACTGCTGTATATTCTCTCCTGTTCTCATGAATTTGCTAAGGTACTGTAGAGCAAGACCGTTGTGCTTTGTAGGTCATTAGAAGGACGTTGTAATAGTAGGTGTCATCATCATTGAATCTGATGCCCGAGGACATTATCAGCTCTTCACGATTTCAGCCTGTTATCACACAGCTGTAAATGATAGCGATGGCATGATACCAGTTTTTCTGTACCAATCCAATGTCAACATCCTGTGTTTTAATGTCAACCAATATCAATACTGATCTGATATTTTTTCATTAAAAACCTGCAACAGTAAACATGTTGGTGAATGGTTTGTTTTGGACCAAATAATCTTTTTTTTTTTTCTTGCCTGATCTCTCTGGTCCCTCCCAAGGTAGTGCTGGGAAGGTCTCATCAATCTCCCCTCTGCTACTGGCCATCTCATCTCTGCTGATGTTCCCTGAGAAGCAGGTTATTCCTACTGAAAATGACATACAGACAAATTTCAAATTAGCCTAGTGTCCTCAAAGTAAGACCTATACTCCTAAATTTCATTGTACAGAATTAGCTAAAGTATAAAATGCATTGCCATTAAAGTATAGGATCACGACAGTGTAAAACATGTCTATATAAATCTGTGTTGAGATAAAGGGAAAAACACAAAGAAAAAAATAAGTCTTTCAAACCGGACGAATAAATGTCCAAAGAGTGAAATTCAGCACCAGGTGAAAGTTATAGCCACCAAAGATTAAACTTTTTTTTTTTCAATCAATATACTTTAAACTAAATGGACCTCTACAAAATAACAAACCTCCATATAATAAATTTGTCAGTTAGCTGGTGCATTTGGACCTCACCATGTTTCTCTTGCACAAGCAGGATTTGATCTACTGCACTTGCACATGAACAGCAAAAATATATGAAGATATATTTTTACTAATTAGAGGAACAAAATAATGGAGCTATACATCACTCCCATTAGTCCATGGGCTACCATTAAAGGCTTGACCATTGTGGTCAGATACATGCTCTCTAGACTATATGATGTTTTGGAAACATCTTTTTAGTACTAATATATGGTAAATATGCATTTCATTTCATTTTCAGTTCACTGCAGTTCATTTAAAGTCACTCAGCAATCAGTCCCATGACATAACGGGTCATTAAACATTGTCAGTTTTTTCCAATTTAAGAATGATCATTAGACAAAAAATCTATACATTTAATTTCAAATGATCTGAAGTAAGTAAACAATTGACAATGCCTGTAACAAAAGATTCAAATAATGTTAAAGGTGTTGAACCTTCATGAATCATACTGGTCATACTGGTCAAATCTGATTATACTGGTTGACCAGTGTGGTTATTGCTCATGCTGGTCAACTATCTTGTTCTTATCTTATCTGAAGTGTGATGTTTATAGCTACATGCATACAAAATGTGATTTGAAATAAATAACAATCTAATTGTAGGTATTTTGGATTTTAATCATCATTTTTAAGGCTGCCTACAGCCTAGCATAAATAAATATGCACGAATAGGTCGGTCTTTCATTCTGTATCACGTATATCATAATAAAACCATGGTAACCGAAAAACTTACTTTTCACTTCCAAAAGACTTGGCGCTGATCTCAGAAGTCCATCTCCTCCCCGTGTCCTCTGCAAACAGCCATTCTGTTGTTGTGGCAAACTTCCATTGTGTTGTGACTGGATTTGCAGCACTTCTGAAGTTGCGTAAGTTTTCCTGAATTTGCACTGGGTTGTGTTGTCATTTTGATGAATTTGCTTTGTGTATTTGCGGCACGTTTGTGAAATGTATCACAAGTGTTGTCATTTTGATGAATGTGCTTTATGTATTTACAGCGCGATGGGTCTTCCTGGCAACCGTAGTGGGTGTGGAGCGTGAATCCACCTCCAACTTTGATGTAAATAATTTTTTTTTCTCTCTTGGGCTTTATGTATATTCTTTAGAAAGGCTCTTCTTTTGCCACGTTTTCAATTAAGCGCACATAAAAAAAACACTCACCACATTCTACAACATTTCTTTTGGCCATCGATTAGGAGTGATGTTGGATACTGCCATTCCTGCCATACATACCAGTTTGTTGGAAAACCAAATCAGGTGATTACTGTCGGCCAAACAGCACTAATCTAAATTCTACCAATGCCAAAAGAAGATGACCTTAAGTTGACTGAATAGTGACGAGCAAATGAATCAAGTTTAGACAGACTAACAAACTGGGTATCTGACAAACATATAAAATAAGATGTTATTCTAAGTACAATATTCTTCTCGTGAGGGGTTCTAGACTTGTAGTTACTTCTGTTTGAAATGACTCTGCTGAAATCAGTTTTTAACTACTGATCTCAGGGGTGGAATAAGCAGGAAAGGCTCAACAGATGTGTTCATGCAAATTTATAGCTTCTTTGTCTCAGTCTTAGGCTTTGATTGTGTCAGGCATTTACCTCGAGTTACCTTACAAAACATAAATTAATTCAGTATAGTACATTAAAAGAACAGAAAGAGGGAAACAAAACAACTGGAACACAAGAGCAAAGTTAAATACTGATATTTGGGGATAGGTGATAATTGTCTTTTAAGCCATAATAGGTTGGAACATTTATGTCATACTAATTTCACCTGAGCACTTAGTCTACACATTTATAAATACAAAGAAAGAGTTCTTACAAACAATATAAAGCACACTACTAATTTTTCATATATAAACTGGCTTCTCCTACTACTAACTCAGAAGCACTTTGCTTACACAGCTGATGAAAGACCTCAAAAACATTTCATTACTCAAAGACAAAACATTAGAGAATATTCAAGGAAAACAGACAATGGTTCAAGGCAGATATGACTATGCAATATTTCAAACATCTATGTGCAAATGATTTATTTCAAAGCTTAAGGTTTTGATCACAGAAATCAGGAGTGAAAGACAAGTTAGAGAAAATGTTTATTTGAGGATATGCTATTTAATTTGGGAAGTTCATTGTAGGGAAACATTCGGGAAATTAATGTAGTCTATCCTGTCCACATCTTGGTCAAGGCTGGTGAAGCTGCTTCAAGGCTGAGTGGAATCTTGATCCGCATCTAAGTATTTTTCTGTGCTTGGACTGAAATAGTTTACTCCAAGTGCTGAGCCCTGTGTTGTGACTGGATTTGCAGCACTTCTGAAGTTGCGTAAGTTTTCCTGAATTTGCACTGGGTTGTGTTGTCATTTTGATGAATTTGCTTTGTGTATTTGCGGCACGTTTGTGAAATGTATCACAAGTGTTGTCATTTTGATGAATGTGCTTTATGTATTTACAGCGCGATGCGTCTTCCTGGCAACCGTAGTGGGTGTGGAGCGTGAATCCACCTCCAACTTTGATGTAAATATTTTTTTTTTCTCTCTTGGGCTTTATGTATATTCTTTAGAAAGGCTCTTCTTTTGCCACGTTTTCAATTAAGCGCACATAAAAAAAACACTCACCACATTCTACAACATTTCTTTTGGCCATCGATTAGGAGTGATGTTGGATACTGCCATTCCTGCCATACATACCAGTTTGTTGGAAAACCAAATCAGGTGATTACTGTCGGCCAAACAGCACTAATCTAAATTCTACCAATGCCAAAAGAAGATGACCTTAAGTTGACTGAATAGTGACGAGCAAATGAATCAAGTTTAGACAGACTAACAAACTGGGTATCTGACAAACATATAAAATAAGATGTTATTCTAAGTACAATATTCTTCTCGTGAGGGGTTCTAGACTTGTAATTACTTCTGTTTGAAATGACTCTGCTGAAATCAGTTTTTAACTACTGATCTCAGGGGTGGAATAAGCAGGAAAGGCTCAACAGATGTGTTCATGCAAATTTATAGCTTCTTTGTCTCAGTCTTAGGCTTTGATTGTGTCAGGCATTTACCTCGAGTTACCTTACAAAACATAAATTAATTCAGTATAGTACATTAAAAGAACAGAAAGAGGGAAACAAAACAACTGGAACACAAGAGCAAAGTTAAATACTGATATTTGGGGATAGCTTCACAAGCCACTCATGTTCTCTTGGCCCTAGAGGGAAGATGACTGACTGCTTTGTATCCACACCTGGTTTGGTGTCTTTGTTGACCCTTTTCAGGGCTGGTGAAGCAGGTGCCACAGAGTGCCTCTGCTTGGTCCTGGCTGATCTGTACAAGTCATATCCATCAGTCACTTCACTTAGACATGCTGCCACAGTCCTTTCAGTTCGTTCATGGGCCATCTTCAAATCTGCCGGAGCAAGTATCATTACTTCTGGATATATATAGAACACATATTGTATGTACTACATACAGCCTGACAAGAGCCTAAAACCTTGTATTAGACTAATAATGCACTAATACTTCAAGTGGTGTTGCATATTTTAAATGAGAGTTTTAGTCACTGCTGATCAAAGGATAAAAGCATTTTCAATAAGTCAGTTTTTGTCCCTTATTGTAAAGATTATTTAGTTTACTGTTTTTTTATACATGAGATTTAAATTAATCCTTTTAGAAAGGCAAGGCCAAAAAGCAGAAAAAATAATCAAATATCCATACCAACTGTAGGACGTTTTTTCCACTCTATCTTCAATTCTTTTAGATTCCACTTCTGCTTTCCTCTTTTGCTTTTCTTTATTAAGTCTCTCCTGGATTCCACCTCCTTTGTATCAATATATTCATTCTCGATACCTCCAGCACACCAGCTCCAGAAACGCCTCATTGTTCGATCTGTCCTCTTCAGTGTCTTTCCACAGACTGATCTGTAAAGGTGTTCATGGGATTCCACTCATGTGTGACATTATGACACGGGACAGAGGGGGTTCTAAAGTTCCAAGAGTGGAGATGAGTTGTTTTTCTTTGAATTTCCTAATTTAATTGCTGCCATAGCAACAACTGACAATGCAAACAGATATGTCATTAATGCAGCGACTCTAACAGATTCCTCAACCTGGATTGATTAACCATGTATGGCTCACCACCGGAGACTGTGATACATATAACATTCCAAAGTGTACTTAATTCTGAGCAAAATCTAACTAGCCTCATTACTGCTGAACTATGAGGGCCCGTTTAAAGAGAAATCAGGGAAACTGTACTTGCACATACATATGAAACATTTTCACATAAATAGCCTACTATTTACATTTGTGCTTAATAATTTAAACTTGCATATACATGCACTTGCACATTCAATCATTGATGCGTAAACACAGAGTTGCACTATGCTTGTGTGTGTATGAGTGTGGCTGCTGTCACAGAACGTTTGCCTCCTGCGAGTCACACGGTTTGGCCTGCCACGTGACTTGGGAGTATATGTTTATGGCCATGCCTGCACACACCTGTACCTCAACTTGTTTGTGTATTTAAACCCTTGTTAGTGCGTACAGTATTGTTGATCATTGTTGGTGTAGCCTGTGGATGTCAAGATTAGTCTCGTTATTGTTAAACGTATTCATGTTCATGTTATATGTGAGTGCCGTTATGTTGTATGTAATAAATGTTCGTCCATGTCGATTGAGTCTGTGCATCCTGCTCCCTGCCCTCGGTACTCAGGCCACCTCGTTACAGCTGCGTGTGTGTAAAACAATTTTCAGGGTGCCGGAAGTCATTTCATTGTAACAGCAAGGCAGATATTTAACATGTTTACAGTGTGCATAATAGACAGAGGAAGACTGTTGAACTATTAATATTAGGACAGTTATGACGTTTGTGTAATACGTAATGCTTTCTATCTATAAAGTAGTGCTTCTCTTAATGACAAATGTAACTGTTTTCCCATATATAATTGTGTGCTTTATATTGTTTGTAAGAACTTTTCTTCTCATTTAGAAATATGTGGACTAAGTGATCAGTTTGTCTTATTATTTAATATGCTCAGTCTCACTATTGTTGGCAGATTTCATCACATTATTACGAATGTGGATACGTTATCTTATCATTATAAGCAGTGTGAGATGTGAAGCTAAGTGAATTACATGTGCAGAATTTCTAACAATACCCTGTTTTGTATAGGCTGGCTAGCTGACCACTTAGTAAAATTAAATGTGATTGCTGAGCTTGTTGTAGGTGAGTCAATTTAATTTGATTTCATTGTGTTTAATTTTTAACTCAGATGCATTAATCTGAATATTTTGTGTTCTACCTGCAAGCAAATGCTGACTTAAACTGTTTTATAGTTAGCTTGAAATAATTGAGGTTCATCGCTGGGTGCTGTTCATTTTTTAATTTTTTTTTGTATTATTGATCAGGAAAAAAAACTACAATGGATGAGATGGACGTTTTCTATGTATGATATGAAATTTGAGTATATGAGTGAATGTTACTCTGTAAATGTATAAGAATATGTAGATAAGATTATTATGAGATCATTATTTATACTCAAACGACTACACTATATGACAACAGCTTCCTTTAATTTATATATTTTATTATATTGTTATTATGGAAGAAGTTGTAACATTTACTGGGAGGTGCATGGCAGAGCGAGACATACCTCCTGTGGGCTTGCTAGCTGACCCCTCAGTGAAATTAAATGTGGTTGCTGAACTTGTTATAGTGTGGAAAATAAAAGGAAACCCCTTTTATTCACAACCTGGTGTACATCATTGAGTGGGACGGAACACAGAGGTCCCACTAGCTACTATTTTACATTCCCATTCAACCTAATGACATTCTATATAATACAACTCTAGTTTCGAGCTAAATACCTACAATTAGATGATTTATTTCAGATCACATACTTTCAAATAAAACAATAAAGGATTCTGGTACTTATTTTTCTAATGACTGTGAGACATTCTAGATACCACAGCATAAGCAGACGGACAAACCGATTATGGCACATGCTCTTGACCAACACAAACCTGACATGATAATTTACATAGTACTAGTTTCTACTTGAAATGTGTTACAAAGACACCTGTTGTTCTTATTCATTTGCTGCTATTCCGATATGCCTCTACCTTTATTTCCTTGTGTTTGCACTGACTGGGTCTATGAAAGCAGGGAGCAGGCATGTGTGTCTGTCAAGGCCATGTGCGTTTGGAAGCACTCTCAATGTCCGGTTAACTGTAGAGATATTCAAGCCTGGTAAACTGTTGTCAGATATTCAAGCTTCAGTGTTAGACAGCAAACATTCCATTGGCCGAGGTTGTCCTGCAAATTACAAACGTTTAGTTTTAAATGACCTCATATGCAATCACAGCTTTATCAAATGAAAATTGAAAAAAAAAGAAAAAATGATGCATTTGGATAGCAGGTCCACATGTGAAGTACAGACTGCATGGATGAGTAAGTCCAAACTGCTGGCATGCATTTTGCTAAAGGCAGTGCGTGCAGCAAAACTGCTATTAGCATGTCCATCGTTTTTGAGGTGATTAACATTGCTTTTCTAAGACAGACATCTGTTTTGGACATCTTTTACTTTTAAATCCTATAAATGGTGACCGCTCCATATTATGTGCAATTATTTAAATCTGGATCTTAAAAACATTTTCCTTTGTGCAGGTTTTGATTAAGGATTACAGGTACAGCATCATTTTGTCTTGGCTGCTCATCCATCAGATAAAAATGAATAGCCCATCAAATAAATAGCAAATACCCGGTGTTGTGCAGTGAGCCCAGTCAGCCAAACCCTCTTTGTGAAACAGAAAATCTCAAGTTTGTTTCAACTCTAAGCCAACTAACTGAGTTTTCACTAAACCTGCTTTCTGATACAGGCCCCTGGTTGTACATTTTTAAGTGTTCTAAGTGTTCACTGACCTTTTTTGGCCAACAATGTGGATGTTTACTCAATATGCTTACTAACAGACATGATGAGTACAACTGTGAATTTGTGTGTTTTTAATTATTGTTAGACTGTGTTTGTCTATAATTGTGACTTAGCTCATCAGACCACTATAACAGCTTTGGCTAGGCAACAAAGCTGTAAAAGAGTGATGAGAAAACCAGCAAACAGAAGTGAAAGTAGAAGGAAGGGAAACACAAGGAAAGACCAAGGTAGCTTAAATGTTGTATTATACACAAACACGCACAAACGCGCACACGCACGCGCACCCGCACACACACACACACACACACACACACACACATACATACATAATGGAGTAGCATCAGGAATAGAGTTTGTTTTTTGTTTTTTGCTTTTAATACCCAAAAAAGTCAATTTTACTTGATGCCATATAGAACTCATGGCACTGCTGTATATTCTCTCCTGTTCTCATGAATTTGCTAAGGTACTGTAGAGCAAGACCGTTGTGCTTTGTAGGTCATTAGAAGGACGTTGTAATAGTAGGTGTCATCATCATTGAATCTGATGCCCGAGGACATTATCAGCTCTTCACGATTTCAGCCTGTTATCACACAGCTGTAAATGATAGCGATGGCATGATACCAGTTTTTCTGTACCAATCCAATGTTAACATCCTGTGTTTTAATGTCAACCAATATCAATACTGATCTGATATTTTTTCATTAAAAACCTGCAACAGTAAACATGTTGGTGAATGGTTTGTTTTGGACCAAATAATCTTTTTTTTTTTTCTTGCCTGATCTCTCTGGTCCCTCCCAAGGTAGTGCTGGGAAGGTCTCATCAATCTCCCCTCTGCTACTGGCCATCTCATCTCTGATGATGTTCCCTGAGAAGCAGGTTATTCCTACTGAAAATGACATACAGACAAATTTCAAATTAGCTTAGTGTCCTCAAAGTAAGACCTATACTCCTAAATTTCATTGTACAGAATTAGCTAAAGTATAAAATGCATTGCCATTAAAGTATAGGATCACGACAGTGTAAAACATGTCTATATAAATCTGTGTTGAGATAAAGGGAAAAACACAAAGAAAAAAATAAGTCTTTCAAACCGGACGAATAAATGTCCAAAGAGTGAAATTCAGCACCAGGTGAAAGTTATAGCCACCAAAGATTAAACTTTTTTTTTTCAATCAATATACTTTAAACTAAATGGACCTCTACAAAATAACAAACCTCCATATAATAAATTTGTCAGTTAGCTGGTGCATTTGGACCTCACCATGTTTCTCTTGCACAAGCAGGATTTGATCTACTGCACTTGCACATGAACAGCAAAAATATATGAAGATATATTTTTACTAATTAGAGGAACAAAATAATGGAGCTATACATCACTCCCATTAGTCCATGGGCTACCATTAAAGGCTTGACCATTGTGGTCAGATACATGCTCTCTAGACTATATGATGTTTTGGAAACATCTTTTTAGTACTAATATATGGTAAATATGCATTTCATTTCATTTTCAGTTCACTGCAGTTCATTTAAAGTCACTCAGCAATCAGTCCCATGACATAACGGGTCATTAAACATTGTCAGTTTTTTCCAATTTAAGAATGATCATTAGACAAAAAATCTATACATTTAATTTCAAATGATCTGAAGTAAGTAAACAATTGACAATGCCTGTAACAAAAGATTCAAATAATGTTAAAGGTGTTGAACCTTCATGAATCATACTGGTCATACTGGTCAAATCTGATTATACTGGTTGACCAGTGTGGTTATTGCTCATGCTGGTCAACTATCTTGTTCTTATCTTATCTGAAGTGTGATGTTTATAGCTACATGCATACAAAATGTGATTTGAAATAAATAACAATCTAATTGTAGGTATTTTGGATTTTAATCATCATTTTTAAGGCTGCCTACAGCCTAGCATAAATAAATATGCACGAATAGGTCGGTCTTTCATTCTGTATCACGTATATCATAATAAAACCATGGTAACCGAAAAACTTACTTTTCACTTCCAAAAGACTTGGCGCTGATCTCAGAAGTCCATCTCCTCCCCGTGTCCTCTGCAAACAGCCATTCTGTTGTTGTGGCAAACTTCCATTGTGTTGTGACTGGATTTGCAGCACTTCTGAAGTTGCGTAAGTTTTCCTGAATTTGCACTGGGTTGTGTTGTCATTTTGATGAATTTGCTTTGTGTATTTGCGGCACGTTTGTGAAATGTATCACAAGTGTTGTCATTTTGATGAATGTGCTTTATGTATTTACAGCGCGATGGGTCTTCCTGGCAACCGTAGTGGGTGTGGAGCATGAATCCACCTCCAACTTTGATGTAAATATTTTTTTTTTCTCTCTTGGGCTTTATGTATATTCTTTAGAAAGGCTCTTCTTTTGCCACGTTTTCAATTAAGCGCACATAAAAAAAACACTCACCACATTCTACAACATTTCTTTTGGCCATCGATTAGGAGTGATGTTGGATACTGCCATTCCTGCCATACATACCAGTTTGTTGGAAAACCAAATCAGGTGATTACTGTCGGCCAAACAGCACTAATCTAAATTCTACCAATGCCAAAAGAAGATGACCTTAAGTTGACTGAATAGTGACGAGCAAATGAATCAAGTTTAGACAGACTAACAAACTGGGTATCTGACAAACATATAAAATAAGATGTTATTCTAAGTACAATATTCTTCTCGTGAGGGGTTCTAGACTTGTAATTACTTCTGTTTGAAATGACTCTGCTGAAATCAGTTTTTAACTACTGATCTCAGGGGTGGAATAAGCAGGAAAGGCTCAACAGATGTGTTCATGCAAATTTATAGCTTCTTTGTCTCAGTCTTAGGCTTTGATTGTGTCAGGCATTTACCTCGAGTTACCTTACAAAACATAAATTAATTCAGTATAGTACATTAAAAGAACAGAAAGAGGGAAACAAAACAACTGGAACACAAGAGCAAAGTTAAATACTGATATTTGGGGATAGCTTCACAAGCCACTCATGTTCTCTTGGCCCTAGAGGGAAGATGACTGACTGCTTTGTATCCACACCTGGTTTGGTGTCTTTGTTGACCCTTTTCAGGGCTGGTGAAGCAGGTGCCACAGAGTGCCTCTGCTTGGTCCTGGCTGATCTGTACAAGTCATATCCATCAGTCACTTCACTTAGACATGCTGCCACAGTCCTTTCAGTTCGTTCATGGGCCATCTTCAAATCTGCCGGAGCAAGTATCATTACTTCTGGATATATATAGAACACATATTGTATGTACTACATACAGCCTGACAAGAGCCTAAAACCTTGTATTAGACTAATAATGCACTAATACTTCAAGTGGTGTTGCATATTTTAAATGAGAGTTTTAGTCACTGCTGATCAAAGGATAAAAGCATTTTCAATAAGTCAGTTTTTGTCCCTTATTGTAAAGATTATTTAGTTTACTGTTTTTTTATACATGAGATTTAAATTAATCCTTTTAGAAAGGCAAGGCCAAAAAGCAGAAAAAATAATCAAATATCCATACCAACTGTAGGACGTTTTTTCCACTCTATCTTCAATTTTTTTAGATTCCACTTCTGCTTTCCTCTTTTGCTTTTCTTTTTTAAGTCTCTCCTGGATTCCACCTCCTTTGTATCAATATATTCATTCTCGATACCTCCAGCACACCAGCTCCAGAAACGCCTCATTGTTCGATCTGTCCTCTTCAGTGTCTTTCCACAGACTGATCTGTAAAGGTGTTCATGGGATTCCACTCATGTGTGACATTATGACACGGGACAGAGGGGGTTCTAAAGTTCCAAGAGTGGAGATGAGTTGTTTTTCTTTGAATTTCCTAATTTAATTGCTGCCATAGCAACAACTGACAATGCAAACAGATATGTCATTAATGCAGCGACTCTAACAGATTCCTCAACCTGGATTGATTAACCATGTATGGCTCACCACCGGAGACTGTGATACATATAACATTCCAAAGTGTACTTAATTCTGAGCAAAATCTAACTAGCCTCATTACTGCTGAACTATGAGGGCCCGTTTAAAGAGAAATCAGGGAAACTGTACTTGCACATACATATGAAACATTTTCACATAAATAGCCTACTATTTACATTTGTGCTTAATAATTTAAACTTGCATATACATGCACTTGCACATTCAATCATTGATGCGTAAACACAGAGTTGCACTATGCTTGTGTGTGTATGAGTGTGGCTGCTGTCACAGAACGTTTGCCTCCTGCGAGTCACACGGTTTGGCCTGCCACGTGACTTGGGAGTATATGTTTATGGCCATGCCTGCACACACCTGTACCTCAACTTGTTTGTGTATTTAAACCCTTGTTAGTGCGTACAGTATTGTTGATCATTGTTGGTGTAGCCTGTGGATGTCAAGATTAGTCTCGTTATTGTTAAACGTATTCATGTTCATGTTATATGTGAGTGCCTTTATGTTGTATGTAATAAATGTTCGTCCATGTCGATTGAGTCTGTGCATCCTGCTCCCTGCCCTCGGTACTCAGGCCACCTCGTTACAGCTGCGTGTGTGTAAAACAATTTTCAGGGTGCCGGAAGTCATTTCATTGTAACAGCAAGGCAGATATTTAACATGTTTACAGTGTGCATAATAGACAGAGGAAGACTGTTGAACTATTAATATTAGGACAGTTATGACGTTTGTGTAATACGTAATGCTTTCTATCTATAAAGTAGTGCTTCTCTTAATGACAAATGTAACTGTTTTCCCATATATAATTGTGTGCTTTATATTGTTTGTAAGAACTTTTCTTCTCATTTAGAAATATGTGGACTAAGTGATCAGTTTGTCTTATTATTTAATATGCTCAGTCTCACTATTGTTGGCAGATTTCATCACATTATTACGAATGTGGATACGTTATCTTATAATTATAAGCAGTGTGAGATGTGAAGCTAAGTGAATTACATGTGCAGAATTTCTAACAATACCCTGTTTTGTATAGGCTGGCTAGCTGACCACTTAATAAAATTAAATGTGATTGCTGAGCTTGTTGTAGGTGAGTCAATTTAATTTGATTTCATTGTGTTTAATTTTTAACTCAGATGCATTAATCTGAATATTTTGTGTTCTACCTGCAAGCAAATGCTGACTTAAGCTGTTTTATAGTTAGCTTGAAATAATTGAGGTTCATCGCTGGGTGCTGTTCATTTTTTAATTTTTTTTTGTATTATTGATCAGGAAAAAAAACTACAATGGATGAGATGGACGTTTTCTATGTATGATATGAAATTTGAGTATATGAGTGAATGTTACTCTGTAAATGTATAAGAATATGTAGATAAGATTATTATGAGATCATTATTTATACTCAAACGACTACACTATATGACAACAGCTTCCTTTAATTTATATATTTTATTATATTGTTATTATGGAAGAAGTTGTAACATTTACTGGGAGGTGCATGGCAGAGCGAGACATACCTCCTGTGGGCTTGCTAGCTGACCCCTCAGTGAAATTAAATGTGGTTGCTGAACTTGTTATAGTGTGGAAAATAAAAGGAAACCCCTTTTATTCACAACCTGGTGTACATCATTGAGTGGGACGGAACACAGAGGTCCCACTAGCTACTATTTTACATTCCCATTCAACCTAATGACATTCTATATAATACAACTCTAGTTTCGAGCTAAATACCTACAATTAGATGATTTATTTCAGATCACATACTTTCAAATAAAACAATAAAGGATTCTGGTACTTATTTTTCTAATGACTGTGAGACATTCTAGATACCACAGCATAAGCAGACGGACAAACCGATTATGGCACATGCTCTTGACCAACACAAACCTGACATGATAATTTACATAGTACTAGTTTCTACTTGAAATGTGTTACAAAGACACCTGTTGTTCTTATTCATTTGCTGCTATTCCGATATGCCTCTACCTTTATTTCCTTGTGTTTGCACTGACTGGGTCTATGAAAGCAGGGAGCAGGCATGTGTGTCTGTCAAGGCCATGTGCGTTTGGAAGCACTCTCAATGTCCGGTTAACTGTAGAGATATTCAAGCCTGGTAAACTGTTGTCAGATATTCAAGCTTCAGTGTTAGACAGCAAACATTCCATTGGCCGAGGTTGTCCTGCAAATTACAAACGTTTAGTTTTAAATGACCTCATATGCAATCACAGCTTTATCAAATGAAAATTGAAAAAAAAAGAAAAAATGATGCATTTGGATAGCAGGTCCACATGTGAAGTACAGACTGCATGGATGAGTAAGTCCAAACTGCTGGCATGCATTTTGCTAAAGGCAGTGCGTGCAGGAAAACTGCTATTAGCATGTCTATCGTTTTTGAGGTGATTAACATTGCTTTTCTAAGACAGACATCTGTTTTGGACATCTTTTACTTTTAAATCCTATAAATGGTGACCGCTCCATATTATGTGCAATTATTTAAATCTGGATCTTAAAAACATTTTCCTTTGTGCAGGTTTTGATTAAGGATTACAGGTACAGCATCATTTTGTCTTGGCTGCTCATCCATCAGATAAAAATGAATAGCCCATCAAATAAATAGCAAATACCCGGTGTTGTGCAGTGAGCCCAGTCAGCCAAACCCTCTTTGTGAAACAGAAAATCTCAAGTTTGTTTCAACTCTAAGCCAACTAACTGAGTTTTCACTAAACCTGCTTTCTGATACAGGCCCCTGGTTGTACATTTTTAAGTGTTCTAAGTGTTCACTGACCTTTTTTGGCCAACAATGTGGATGTTTACTCAATATGCTTACTAACAGACATGATGAGTACAACTGTGAATTTGTGTGTTTTTAATTATTGTTAGACTGTGTTTGTCTATAATTGTGACTTAGCTCATCAGACCACTATAACAGCTTTGGCTAGGCAACAAAGCTGTAAAAGAGTGATGAGAAAACCAGCAAACAGAAGTGAAAGTAGAAGGAAGGGAAACACAAGGAAAGACCAAGGTAGCTTAAATGTTGTATTATACACAAACACGCACAAACGCGCACACGCACGCGCACCCGCACACACACACACACACACACACACACACACACATACATACATAATGGAGTAGCATCAGGAATAGAGTTTGTTTTATGTTTTTTGCTTTTAATACCCAAAAAAGTCAATTTTACTTGATGCCATATAGAACTCATGGCACTGCTGTATATTCTCTCCTGTTCTCATGAATTTGCTAAGGTACTGTAGAGCAAGACCGTTGTGCTTTGTAGGTCATTAGAAGGACGTTGTAATAGTAGGTGTCATCATCATTGAATCTGATGCCCGAGGACATTATCAGCTCTTCACGATTTCAGCCTGTTATCACACAGCTGTAAATGATAGCGATGGCATGATACCAGTTTTTCTGTACCAATCCAATGTTAACATCCTGTGTTTTAATGTCAACCAATATCAATACTGATCTGATATTTTTTCATTAAAAACCCTCAACAGTAAACATGTTGGTGAATGGTTTGTTTTGGACCAAATAATCTTTTTTTTTTTCTTGCCTGATCTCTCTGGTCCCTCCCAAGGTAGTGCTGGGAAGGTCTCATCAATCTCCCCTCTGCTACTGGCCATCTCATCTCTGCTGATGTTCCCTGAGAAGCAGGTTATTCCTACTGAAAATGACATACAGACAAATTTCAAATTAGCCTAGTGTCCTCAAAGTAAGACCTATACTCCTAAATTTCATTGTACAGAATTAGCTAAAGTATAAAATGCATTGCCATTAAAGTATAGGATCACGACAGTGTAAAACATGTCTATATAAATCTGTGTTGAGATAAAGGGAAAAACACAAAGAAAAAAATAAGTCTTTCAAACCGGACGAATAAATGTCCAAAGAGTGAAATTCAGCACCAGGTAAAAGTTATAGCCACCAAAGATTAAACTTTTTTTTTTCAATCAATATACTTTAAACTAAATGGACCTCTACAAAATAACAAACCTCCATATAATAAATTTGTCAGTTAGCTGGTGCATTTGGACCTCACCATGTTTCTCTTGCACAAGCAGGATTTGATCTACTGCACTTGCACATGAACAGCAAAAATATATGAAGATATATTTTTACTAATTAGAGGAACAAAATAATGGAGCTATACATCACTCCCATTAGTCCATGGGCTACCATTAAAGGCTTGACCATTGTGGTCAGATACATGCTCTCTAGACTATATGATGTTTTGGAAACATCTTTTTAGTACTAATATATGGTAAATATGCATTTCATTTCATTTTCAGTTCACTGCAGTTCATTTAAAGTCACTCAGCAATCAGTCCCATGACATAACGGGTCATTAAACATTGCCAGTTTTTTCCAATTTAAGAATGATCATTAGACAAAAAATCTATACATTTAATTTCAAATGATCTGAAGTAAGTAAACAATTGACAATGCCTGTAACAAAAGATTCAAATAATGTTAAAGGTGTTGAACCTTCATGAATCATACTGGTCATACTGGTCAAATCTGATTATACTGGTTGACCAGTGTGGTTATTGCTCATGCTGGTCAACTATCTTGTTCTTATCTTATCTGAAGTGTGATGTTTATAGCTACATGCATACAAAATGTGATTTGAAATAAATAACAATCTAATTGTAGGTATTTTGGATTTTAATCATCATTTTTAAGGCTGCCTACAGCCTAGCATAAATAAATATGCACGAATAGGTCGGTCTTTCATTCTGTATCACGTATATCATAATAAAACCATGGTAACCGAAAAACTTACTTTTCACTTCCAAAAGACTTGGCGCTGATCTCAGAAGTCCATCTCCTCCCCGTGTCCTCTGCAAACAGCCATTCTGTTGTTGTGGCAAACTTCCATTGTGTTGTGACTGGATTTGCAGCACTTCTGAAGTTGCGTAAGTTTTCCTGAATTTGCACTGGGTTGTGTTGTCATTTTGATGAATTTGCTTTGTGTATTTGCGGCACGTTTGTGAAATGTATCACAAGTGTTGTCATTTTGATGAATGTGCTTTATGTATTTACAGCGCGATGGGTCTTCCTGGCAACCGTAGTGGGTGTGGAGCGTGAATCCACCTCCAACTTTGATGTAAATAATTTTTTTTTCTCTCTTGGGCTTTATGTATATTCTTTAGAAAGGCTCTTCTTTTGCCACGTTTTCAATTAAGCGCACATAAAAAAAACACTCACCACATTCTACAACATTTCTTTTGGCCATCGATTAGGAGTGATGTTGGATACTGCCATTCCTGCCATACATACCAGTTTGTTGGAAAACCAAATCAGGTGATTACTGTCGGCCAAACAGCACTAATCTAAATTCTACCAATGCCAAAAGAAGATGACCTTAAGTTGACTGAATAGTGACGAGCAAATGAATAAAGTTTAGACAGACTAACAAACTGGGTATCTGACAAACATATAAAATAAGATGTTATTCTAAGTACAATATTCTTCTCGTGAGGGGTTCTAGACTTGTAGTTACTTCTGTTTGAAATGACTCTGCTGAAATCAGTTTTTAACTACTGATCTCAGGGGTGGAATAAGCAGGAAAGGCTCAACAGATGTGTTCATGCAAATTTATAGCTTCTTTGTCTCAGTCTTAGGCTTTGATTGTGTCAGGCATTTACCTCGAGTTACCTTACAAAACATAAATTAATTCAGTATAGTACATTAAAAGAACAGAAAGAGGGAAACAAAACAACTGGAACACAAGAGCAAAGTTAAATACTGATATTTGGGGATAGGTGATAATTGTCTTTTAAGCCATAATAGGTTGGAACATTTATGTCATACTAATTTCACCTGAGCACTTAGTCTACACATTTATAAATACAAAGAAAGAGTTCTTACAAACAATATAAAGCACACTACTAATTTTTCATATATAAACTGGCTTCTCCTACTACTAACTCAGAAGCACTTTGCTTACACAGCTGATGAAAGACCTCAAAAACATTTCATTACTCAAAGACAAAACATTAGAGAATATTCAAGGAAAACAGACAATGGTTCAAGGCAGATATGACTATGCAATATTTCAAACATCTATGTGCAAATGATTTATTTCAAAGCTTAAGGTTTTGATCACAGAAATCAGGAGTGAAAGACAAGTTAGAGAAAATGTTTATTTGAGGATATGCTATTTAATTTGGGAAGTTCATTGTAGAGAAACATTCGGGAAATTAATGTAGTCTATCCTGTCCACATCTTGGTCAAGGCTGGTGAAGCTGCTTCAAGGCTGAGTGGAATCTTGATCCGCATCTAAGTATTTTTCTGTGCTTGGACTGAAATAGTTTACTCCAAGTGCTGAGCCCTTTGGGCGGATCTGAAAAGTGCTGCTCATAGCCTGGGGGCTTGTAATCCGCAGCGTGAGGGTCGCCAAGCATCTCTCTCACCTTGGGTGAGGCGTCCTTGTGTAAGTACTGATAGGGCTTTTTGCCACTGTTGTCACGTATGTTGCAGTTGGCACCATAATCACGCACCAGAACACTCAGGACTGATTCGTGGCTGTGAATAGCAGCCATGTGTAGTGGGGTGTAGCCGTCGTAGCTCTTGATGTTAACGTCAACCCCTGGCCCACCTTGCTGTGAAAGAAGAAGGATCTTGCGCACTATTTCACTGTTTCCTTGTTTAGCAGCCCAGTGAAGTACTGTGAAGCCAGAAATGAAGTTTCTCTTCTCTGCCAGCTTGATGTCCTGGAGCAGAAGCTGGCAGATTTGATCCTGCTGTCCTGCAGCACACTTCACAAGCCACTCATGTTCTCTTGGCCCTAGAGGGAAGATGACTGACTGCTTTGTATCCACACCTGGTTTGGTGTCTTTGTTGACCCTTTTCAGGGCTGGTGAAGCAGGTGCCACAGAGTGCCTCTGCTTGGTCCTGGCTGATCTGTACAAGTCATATCCATCAGTCACTTCACTTAGACATGCTGCCACAGTCCTTTCAGTTCGTTCATGGGCCATCTTCAAATCTGCCGGAGCAAGTATCATTACTTCTGGATATATATAGAACACATATTGTATGTACTACATACAGCCTGACAAGAGCCTAAAACCTTGTAATAGACTAATAATGCACTAATACTTCAAGTGGTGTTGCATATTTTAAATGAGAGTTTTAGTCACTGCTGATCAAAGGATAAAAGCATTTTCAATAAGTCAGTTTTTGTCCCTTATTGTAAAGATTATTTAGTTTACTGTTTTTTTATACATGAGATTTAAATTAATCCTTTTAGAAAGGCAAGGCCAAAAAGCAGAAAAAATAATCAAATATCCATACCAACTGTAGGACGTTTTTTCCACTCTATCTTCAATTTTTTTAGATTCCACTTCTGCTTTCCTCTTTTGCTTTTCTTTATTAAGTCTCTCCTGGATTCCACCTCCTTTGTATCAATATATTCATTCTCGATACCTCCAGCACACCAGCTCCAGAAACGCCTCATTGTTCGATCTGTCCTCTTCAGTGTCTTTCCACAGACTGATCTGTAAAGGTGTTCATGGGATTCCACTCATGTGTGACATTATGACACGGGACAGAGGGGGTTCTAAAGTTCCAAGAGTGGAGATGAGTTGTTTTTCTTTGAATTTCCTAATTTAATTGCTGCCATAGCAACAACTGACAATGCAAACAGATATGTCATTAATGCAGCGACTCTAACAGATTCCTCAACCTGGATTGATTAACCATGTATGGCTCACCACCGGAGACTGTGATACATATAACATTCCAAAGTGTACTTAATTCTGAGCAAAATCTAACTAGCCTCATTACTGCTGAACTATGAGGGCCCGTTTAAAGAGAAATCAGGGAAACTGTACTTGCACATACATATGAAACATTTTCACATAAATAGCCTACTATTTACATTTGTGCATAATAATTTAAACTTGCATATACATGCACTTGCACATTCAATCATTGATGCGTAAACACAGAGTTGCACTATGCTTGTGTGTGTATGAGTGTGGCTGCTGTCACAGAACGTTTGCCTCCTGCGAGTCACACGGTTTGGCCTGCCACGTGACTTGGGAGTATATGTTTATGGCCATGCCTGCACACACCTGTACCTCATCTTGTTTGTGTATTTAAACCCTTGTTAGTGCGTACAGTATTGTTGATCATTGTTGGTGTAGCCTGTGGATGTCAAGATTAGTCTCGTTATTGTTAAACGTATTCATGTTCATGTTATATGTGAGTGCCGTTATGTTGTATGTAATAAATGTTCGTCCATGTCGATTGAGTCTGTGCATCCTGCTCCCTGCCCTCGGTACTCAAGCCACCTCGTTACAGCTGCGTGTGTGTAAAACAATTTTCAGGGTGCCGGAAGTCATTTCATTGTAACAGCAAGGCAGATATTTAACATGTTTACAGTGTGCATAATAGACAGAGGAAGACTGTTGAACTATTAATATTAGGACAGTTATGACGTTTGTGTAATACGTAATGCTTTCTATCTATAAAGTAGTGCTTCTCTTAATGACAAATGTAACTGTTTTCCCATATATAATTGTGTGCTTTATATTGTTTGTAAGAACTTTTCTTCTCATTTAGAAATATGTGGACTAAGTGATCAGTTTGTCTTATTATTTAATATGCTCAGTCTCACTATTGTTGGCAGATTTCATCACATTATTACGAATGTGGATACGTTATCTTATAATTATAAGCAGTGTGAGATGTGAAGCTAAGTGAATTACATGTGCAGAATTTCTAACAATACCCTGTTTTGTATAGGCTGGCTAGCTGACCACTTAGTAAAATTAAATGTGATTGCTGAGCTTGTTGTAGGTGAGTCAATTTAATTTGATTTCATTGTGTTTAATTTTTAACTCAGATGCATTAATCTGAATATTTTGTGTTCTACCTGCAAGCAAATGCTGACTTAAGCTGTTTTATAGTTAGCTTGAAATAATTGAGGTTCATCGCTGGGTGCTGTTCATTTTTTAATTTTTTTTTGTATTATTGATCAGGAAAAAAAACTACAATGGATGAGATGGACGTTTTCTATGTATGATATGAAATTTGAGTATATGAGTGAATGTTACTCTGTAAATGTATAAGAATATGTAGATAAGATTATTATGAGATCATTATTTATACTCAAACGACTACACTATATGACAACAGCTTCCTTTAATTTATATATTTTATTATATTGTTATTATGGAAGAAGTTGTAACATTTACTGGGAGGTGCATGGCAGAGCGAGACATACCTCCTGTGGGCTTGCTAGCTGACCCCTCAGTGAAATTAAATGTGGTTGCTGAACTTGTTATAGTGTGGAAAATAAAAGGAAACCCCTTTTATTCACAACCTGGTGTACATCATTGAGTGGGACGGAACACAGAGGTCCCACTAGCTACTATTTTACATTCCCATTCAACCTAATGACATTCTATATAATACAACTCTAGTTTCGAGCTAAATACCTACAATTAGATGATTTATTTCAGATCACATACTTTCAAATAAAACAATAAAGGATTCTGGTACTTATTTTTCTAATGACTGTGAGACATTCTAGATACCACAGCATAAGCAGACGGACAAACCGATTATGGCACATGCTCTTGACCAACACAAACCTGACATGATAATTTACATAGTACTAGTTTCTACTTGAAATGTGTTACAAAGACACCTGTTGTTCTTATTCATTTGCTGCTATTCCGATATGCCTCTACCTTTATTTCCTTGTGTTTGCACTGACTGGGTCTATGAAAGCAGGGAGCAGGCATGTGTGTCTGTCAAGGCCATGTGCGTTTGGAAGCACTCTCAATGTCCGGTTAACTGTAGAGATATTCAAGCCTGGTAAACTGTTGTCAGATATTCAAGCTTCAGTGTTAGACAGCAAACATTCCATTGGCCGAGGTTGTCCTGCAAATTACAAACGTTTAGTTTTAAATGACCTCATATGCAATCACAGCTTTATCAAATGAAAATTGAAAAAGAAAGAAAAAATGATGCATTTGGATAGCAGGTCCACATGTGAAGTACAGACTGCATGGATGAGTAAGTCCAAACTGCTGGCATGCATTTTGCTAAAGGCAGTGCGTGCAGGAAAACTGCTATTAGCACGTCCATCGTTTTTGAGGTGATTAACATTGCTTTTCTAAGACAGACATCTGTTTTGGACATCTTTTACTTTTAAATCCTATAAATGGTGACCGCTCCATATTATGTGCAATTATTTAAATCTGGATCTTAAAAACATTTTCCTTTGTGCAGGTTTTGATTAAGGATTACAGGTACAGCATCATTTTGTCTTGGCTGCTCATCCATCAGATAAAAATGAATAGCCCATCAAATAAATAGCAAATACCCGGTGTTGTGCAGTGAGCCCAGTCAGCCAAACCCTCTTTGTGAAACAGAAAATCTCAAGTTTGTTTCAACTCTAAGCCAACTAACTGAGTTTTCACTAAACCTGCTTTCTGATACAGGCCCCTGGTTGTACATTTTTAAGTGTTCTAAGCGTTCACTGACCTTTTTTGGCCAACAATGTGGATGTTTACTCAATATGCTTACTAACAGACATGATGAGTACAACTGTGAATTTGTGTGTTTTTAATTATTGTTAGACTGTGTTTGTCTATAATTGTGACTTAGCTCATCAGACCACTATAACAGCTTTGGCTAGGCAACAAAGCTGTAAAAGAGTGATGAGAAAACCAGCAAACAGAAGTGAAAGTAGAAGGAAGGGAAACACAAGGAAAGACCAAGGTAGCTTAAATGTTGTATTATACACAAACACGCACAAACGCGCACACGCACGCGCACCCGCACACACACACACACACACACACACATACATACATAATGGAGTAGCATCAGGAATAGAGTTTGTTTTTTGTTTTTTGCTTTTAATACCCAAAAAAGTCAATTTTACTTGATGCCATATAGAACTCATGGCACTGCTGTATATTCTCTCCTGTTCTCATGAATTTGCTAAGGTACTGTAGAGCAAGACCGTTGTGCTTTGTAGGTCATTAGAAGGACGTTGTAATAGTAGGTGTCATCATCATTGAATCTGATGCCCGAGGACATTATCAGCTCTTCACGATTTCAGCCTGTTATCACACAGCTGTAAATGATAGCGATGGCATGATACCAGTTTTTCTGTACCAATCCAATGTCAACATCCTGTGTTTTAATGTCAACCAATATCAATACTGATCTGATATTTTTTCATTAAAAACCTGCAACAGTAAACATGTTGGTGAATGGTTTGTTTTGGACCAAATAATCTTTTTTTTTTTCTTGCCTGATCTCTCTGGTCCCTCCCAAGGTAGTGCTGGGAAGGTCTCATCAATCTCCCCTCTGCTACTGGCCATCTCATCTCTGCTGATGTTCCCTGAGAAGCAGGTTATTCCTACTGAAAATGACATACAGACAAATTTCAAATTAGCCTAGTGTCCTCAAAGTAAGACCTATACTCCTAAATTTCATTGTACAGAATTAGCTAAAGTATAAAATGCATTGCCATTAAAGTATAGGATCACGACAGTGTAAAACATGTCTATATAAATCTGTGTTGAGATAAAGGGAAAAACACAAAGAAAAAAATAAGTCTTTCAAACCGGACGAATAAATGTCCAAAGAGTGAAATTCAGCACCAGGTGAAAGTTATAGCCACCAAAGATTAAACTTTTTTTTTTTCAATCAATATACTTTAAACTAAATGGACCTCTACAAAATAACAAACCTCCATATAATAAATTTGTCAGTTAGCTGGTGCATTTGGACCTCACCATGTTTCTCTTGCACAAGCAGGATTTGATCTACTGCACTTGCACATGAACAGCAAAAATATATGAAGATATATTTTTACTAATTAGAGGAACAAAATAATGGAGCTATACATCACTCCCATTAGTCCATGGGCTACCATTAAAGGCTTGACCATTGTGGTCAGATACATGCTCTCTAGACTATATGATGTTTTGGAAACATCTTTTTAGTACTAATATATGGTAAATATGCATTTCATTTCATTTTCAGTTCACTGCAGTTCATTTAAAGTCACTCAGCAATCAGTCCCATGACATAACGGGTCATTAAACATTGTCAGTTTTTTCCAATTTAAGAATGATCATTAGACAAAAAATCTATACATTTAATTTCAAATGATCTGAAGTAAGTAAACAATTGACAATGCCTGTAACAAAAGATTCAAATAATGTTAAAGGTGTTGAACCTTCATGAATCATACTGGTCATACTGGTCAAATCTGATTATACTGGTTGACCAGTGTGGTTATTGCTCATGCTGGTCAACTATCTTGTTCTTATCTTATCTGAAGTGTGATGTTTATAGCTACATGCATACAAAATGTGATTTGAAATAAATAACAATCTAATTGTAGGTATTTTGGATTTTAATCATCATTTTTAAGGCTGCCTACAGCCTAGCATAAATAAATATGCACGAATAGGTCGGTCTTTCATTCTGTATCACGTATATCATAATAAAACCATGGTAACCGAAAAACTTACTTTTCATTTCCAAAAGACTTGGCGCTGATCTCAGAAGTCCATCTCCTCCCCGTGTCCTCTGCAAACAGCCATTCTGTTGTTGTGGCAAACTTCCATTGTGTTGTGACTGGATTTGCAGCACTTCTGAAGTTGCGTAAGTTTTCCTGAATTTGCACTGGGTTGTGTTGTCATTTTGATGAATTTGCTTTGTGTATTTGCGGCACGTTTGTGAAATGTATCACAAGTGTTGTCATTTTGATGAATGTGCTTTATGTATTTACAGCGCGATGGGTCTTCCTGGCAACCGTAGTGGGTGTGGAGCGTGAATCCACCTCCAACTTTGATGTAAATAATTTTTTTTTCTCTCTTGGGCTTTATGTATATTCTTTAGAAAGGCTCTTCTTTTGCCACGTTTTCAATTAAGCGCACATAAAAAAAACACTCACCACATTCTACAACATTTCTTTTGGCCATCGATTAGGAGTGATGTTGGATACTGCCATTCCTGCCATACATACCAGTTTGTTGGAAAACCAAATCAGGTGATTACTGTCGGCCAAACAGCACTAATCTAAATTCTACCAATGCCAAAAGAAGATGACCTTAAGTTGACTGAATAGTGACGAGCAAATGAATCAAGTTTAGACAGACTAACAAACTGGGTATCTGACAAACATATAAAATAAGATGTTATTCTAAGTACAATATTCTTCTCGTGAGGGGTTCTAGACTTGTAGTTACTTCTGTTTGAAATGACTCTGCTGAAATCAGTTTTTAACTACTGATCTCAGGGGTGGAATAAGCAGGAAAGGCTCAACAGATGTGTTCATGCAAATTTATAGCTTCTTTGTCTCAGTCTTAGGCTTTGATTGTGTCAGGCATTTACCTCGAGTTACCTTACAAAACATAAATTAATTCAGTATAGTACATTAAAAGAACAGAAAGAGGGAAACAAAACAACTGGAACACAAGAGCAAAGTTAAATACTGATATTTGGGGATAGGTGATAATTGTCTTTTAAGCCATAATAGGTTGGAACATTTATGTCATACTAATTTCACCTGAGCACTTAGTCTACACATTTATAAATACAAAGAAAGAGTTCTTACAAACAATATAAAGCACACTACTAATTTTTCATATATAAACTGGCTTCTCCTACTACTAACTCAGAAGCACTTTGCTTACACAGCTGATGAAAGACCTCAAAAACATTTCATTACTCAAAGACAAAACATTAGAGAATATTCAAGGAAAACAGACAATGGTTCAAGGCAGATATGACTATGCAATATTTCAAACATCTATGTGCAAATGATTTATTTC
This sequence comes from Electrophorus electricus, assembly GCF_041902795.1. NCBI lineage: Eukaryota > Metazoa > Chordata > Actinopteri > Gymnotiformes > Gymnotidae > Electrophorus > Electrophorus electricus. Next base: position 16,288,485 of record NC_137497.1, on the reverse strand, counting down.
AAAGCTTAAGGTTTTGATCACAGAAATCAGGAGTGAAAGACAAGTTAGAGAAAATGTTTATTTGAGGATATGCTATTTAATTTGGGAAGTTCATTGTAGGGAAACATTCGGGAAATTAATGTAGTCTATCCTGTCCACATCTTGGTCAAGGCTGGTGAAGCTGCTTCAAGGCTGAGTGGAATCTTGATCCCCATCTAAGTATTTTTCTGTGCTTGGACTGAAATAGTTTACTCCAAGTGCTGAGCCCTTTGGGCGGATCTGAAAAGTGCTGCTCATAGCCTGGGGGCTTGTAATCCGCAGCGTGAGGGTCGCCAAGCATCTCTCTCACCTTGGGTGAGGCGTCCTTGTGTAAGTACTGATAGGGCTTTTTGCCACTGTTGTCACGTATGTTGCAGTTGGCACCATAATCACGCACCAGAACACTCAGGACTGATTCGTGGCTGTGAATAGCAGCCATGTGTAGTGGGGTGTAGCCGTCGTAGCTCTTGATGTTAACGTCAACCCCTGGCCCACCTTGCTGTGAAAGAAGAAGGATCTTGCGCACTATTTCACTGTTTCCTTGTTTAGCAGCCCAGTGAAGTACTGTGAAGCCAGAAATGAAGTTTCTCTTCTCTGCCAGCTTGATGTCCTGGAGCAGAAGCTGGCAGATTTGATCCTGCTGTCCTGCAGCACACTTCACAAGCCACTCATGTTCTCTTGGCCCTAGAGGGAAGATGACTGACTGCTTTGTATCCACACCTGGTTTGGTGTCTTTGTTGACCCTTTTCAGGGCTGGTGAAGCAGGTGCCACAGAGTGCCTCTGCTTGGTCCTGGCTGATCTGTACAAGTCATATCCATCAGTCACTTCACTTAGACATGCTGCCACAGTCCTTTCAGTTCGTTCATGGGCCATCTTCAAATCTGCCGGAGCAAGTATCATTACTTCTGGATATATATAGAACACATATTGTATGTACTACATACAGCCTGACAAGAGCCTAAAACCTTGTAATAGACTAATAATGCACTAATACTTCAAGTGGTGTTGCATATTTTAAATGAGAGTTTTAGTCACTGCTGATCAAAGGATAAAAGCATTTTCAATAAGTCAGTTTTTGTCCCTTATTGTAAAGATTATTTAGTTTACTGTTTTTTTATACATGAGATTTAAATTAATCCTTTTAGAAAGGCAAGGCCAAAAAGCAGAAAAAATAATCAAATATCCATACCAACTGTAGGACGTTTTTTCCACTCTATCTTCAATTCTTTTAGATTCCACTTCTGCTTTCCTCTTTTGCTTTTCTTTATTAAGTCTCTCCTGGATTCCACCTCCTTTGTATCAATATATTCATTCTCGATACCTCCAGCACACCAGCTCCAGAAACGCCTCATTGTTCGATCTGTCCTCTTCAGTGTCTTTCCACAGACTGATCTGTAAAGGTGTTCATGGGATTCCACTCATGTGTGACATTATGACACGGGACAGAGGGGGTTCTAAAGTTCCAAGAGTGGAGATGAGTTGTTTTTCTTTGAATTTCCTAATTTAATTGCTGCCATAGCAACAACTGACAATGCAAACAGATATGTCATTAATGCAGCGACTCTAACAGATTCCTCAACCTGGATTGATTAACCATGTATGGCTCACCACCGGAGACTGTGATACATATAACATTCCAAAGTGTACTTAATTCTGAGCAAAATCTAACTAGCCTCATTACTGCTGAACTATGAGGGCCCGTTTAAAGAGAAATCAGGGAAACTGTACTTGCACATACATATGAAACATTTTCACATAAATAGCCTACTATTTACATTTGTGCTTAATAATTTAAACTTGCATATACATGCACTTGCACATTCAATCATTGATGCGTAAACACAGAGTTGCACTATGCTTGTGTGTGTATGAGTGTGGCTGCTGTCACAGAACGTTTGCCTCCTGCGAGTCACACGGTTTGGCCTGCCACGTGACTTGGGAGTATATGTTTATGGCCATGCCTGCACACACCTGTACCTCATCTTGTTTGTGTATTTAAACCCTTGTTAGTGCGTACAGTATTGTTGATCATTGTTGGTGTAGCCTGTGGATGTCAAGATTAGTCTCGTTATTGTTAAACGTATTCATGTTCATGTTATATGTGAGTGACGTTATGTTGTATGTAATAAATGTTCGTCCATGTCGATTGAGTCTGTGCATCCTGCTCCCTGCCCTCGGTACTCAGGCCACCTCGTTACAGCTGCGTGTGTGTAAAACAATTTTCAGGGTGCCGGAAGTCATTTCATTGTAACAGCAAGGCAGATATTTAACATGTTTACAGTGTGCATAATAGACAGAGGAAGACTGTTGAACTATTAATATTAGGACAGTTATGACGTTTGTGTAATACGTAATGCTTTCTATCTATAAAGTAGTGCTTCTCTTAATGACAAATGTAACTGTTTTCCCATATATAATTGTGTGCTTTATATTGTTTGTAAGAATTTTTCTTCTCATTTAGAAATATGTGGACTAAGTGATCAGTTTGTCTTATTATTTAATATGCTCAGTCTCACTATTGTTGGCAGATTTCATCACATTATTACGAATGTGGATACGTTATCTTATAATTATAAGCAGTGTGAGATGTGAAGCTAAGTGAATTACATGTGCAGAATTTCTAACAATACCCTGTTTTGTATAGGCTGGCTAGCTGACCACTTAGTAAAATTAAATGTGATTGCTGAGCTTGTTGTAGGTGAGTCAATTTAATTTGATTTCATTGTGTTTAATTTTTAACTCAGATGCATTAATCTGAATATTTTGTGTTCTACCTGCAAGCAAATGCTGACTTAAGCTGTTTTATAGTTAGCTTGAAATAATTGAGGTTCATCGCTGGGTGCTGTTCATTTTTTAATTTTTTTTTGTATTATTGATCAGGAAAAAAAACTACAATGGATGAGATGGACGTTTTCTATGTATGATATGAAATTTGAGTATATGAGTGAATGTTACTCTGTAAATGTATAAGAATATGTAGATAAGATTATTATGAGATCATTATTTATACTCAAACGACTACACTATATGACAACAGCTTCCTTTAATTTATATATTTTATTATATTGTTATTATGGAAGAAGTTGTAACATTTACTGGGAGGTGCATGGCAGAGCGAGACATACCTCCTGTGGGCTTGCTAGCTGACCCCTCAGTGAAATTAAATGTGGTTGCTGAACTTGTTATAGTGTGGAAAATAAAAGGAAACCCCTTTTATTCACAACCTGGTGTACATCATTGAGTGGGACGGAACACAGAGGTCCCACTAGCTACTATTTTACATTCCCATTCAACCTAATGACATTCTATATAATACAACTCTAGTTTCGAGCTAAATACCTACAATTAGATGATTTATTTCAGATCACATACTTTCAAATAAAACAATAAAGGATTCTGGTACTTATTTTTCTAATGACTGTGAGACATTCTAGATACCACAGCATAAGCAGACGGACAAACCGATTATGGCACATGCTCTTGACCAACACAAACCTGACATGATAATTTACATAGTACTAGTTTCTACTTGAAATGTGTTACAAAGACACCTGTTGTTCTTATTCATTTGCTGCCATTCCGATATGCCTCTACCTTTATTTCCTTGTGTTTGCACTGACTGGGTCTATGAAAGCAGGGAGCAGGCATGTGTGTCTGTCAAGGCCATGTGCGTTTGGACGCACTCTCAATGTCCGGTTAACTGTAGAGATATTCAAGCCTGGTAAACTGTTGTCAGATATTCAAGCTTCAGTGTTAGACAGCAAACATTCCATTGGCCGAGGTTGTCCTGCAAATTACAAACGTTTAGTTTTAAATGACCTCATATGCAATCACAGCTTTATCAAATGAAAATTGAAAAAGAAAGAAAAAATGATGCATTTGGATAGCAGGTCCACATGTGAAGTACAGACTGCATGGATGAGTAAGTCCAAACTGCTGGCATGCATTTTGCTAAAGGCAGTGCGTGCAGGAAAACTGCTATTAGCACGTCCATCGTTTTTGAGGTGATTAACATTGCTTTTCTAAGACAGACATCTGTTTTGGACATCTTTTACTTTTAAATCCTATAAATGGTGACCGCTCCATATTATGTGCAATTATTTAAATCTGGATCTTAAAAACATTTTCCTTTGTGCAGGTTTTGATTAAGGATTACAGGTACAGCATCATTTTGTCTTGGCTGCTCATCCATCAGATAAAAATGAATAGCCCATCAAATAAATAGCAAATACCCGGTGTTGTGCAGTGAGCCCAGTCAGCCAAACCCTCTTTGTGAAACAGAAAATCTCAAGTTTGTTTCAACTCTAAGCCAACTAACTGAGTTTTCACTAAACCTGCTTTCTGATACAGGCCCCTGGTTGTACATTTTTAAGTGTTCTAAGTGTTCACTGACCTTTTTTGGCCAACAATGTGGATGTTTACTCAATATGCTTACTAACAGACATGATGAGTACAACTGTGAATTTGTGTGTTTTTAATTATTGTTAGACTGTGTTTGTCTATAATTGTGACTTAGCTCATCAGACCACTATAACAGCTTTGGCTAGGCAACAAAGCTGTAAAAGAGTGATGAGAAAACCAGCAAACAGAAGTGAAAGTAGAAGGAAGGGAAACACAAGGAAAGACCAAGGTAGCTTAAATGTTGTATTATACACAAACACGCACAAACGCGCACACGCACGCGCACCTGCACACACACACACACACACACACACACACACATACATACATAATGGAGTAGCATCAGGAATAGAGTTTGTTTTTTGTTTTTTGCTTTTAATACCCAAAAAAGTCAATTTTACTTGATGCCATATAGAACTCATGGCACTGCTGTATATTCTCTCCTGTTCTCATGAATTTGCTAAGGTACTGTAGAGCAAGACCGTTGTGCTTTGTAGGTCATTAGAAGGACGTTGTAATAGTAGGTGTCATCATCATTGAATCTGATGCCCGAGGACATTATCAGCTCTTCACGATTTCAGCCTGTTATCACACAGCTGTAAATGATAGCGATGGCATGATACCAGTTTTTCTGTACCAATCCAATGTCAACATCCTGTGTTTTAATGTCAACCAATATCAATACTGATCTGATATTTTTTCATTAAAAACCTGCAACAGTAAACATGTTGGTGAATGGTTTGTTTTGGACCAAATAATCTTTTTTTTTTTCTTGCCTGATCTCTCTGGTCCCTCCCAAGGTAGTGCTGGGAAGGTCTCATCAATCTCCCCTCTGCTACTGGCCATCTCATCTCTGCTGATGTTCCCTGAGAAGCAGGTTATTCCTACTGAAAATGACATACAGACAAATTTCAAATTAGCCTAGTGTCCTCAAAGTAAGACCTATACTCCTAAATTTCATTGTACAGAATTAGCTAAAGTATAAAATGCATTGCCATTAAAGTATAGGATCACGACAGTGTAAAACATGTCTATATAAATCTGTGTTGAGATAAAGGGAAAAACACAAAGAAAAAAATAAGTCTTTCAAACCGGACGAATAAATGTCCAAAGAGTGAAATTCAGCACCAGGTGAAAGTTATAGCCACCAAAGATTAAACTTTTTTTTTTCAATCAATATACTTTAAACTAAATGGACCTCTACAAAATAACAAACCTCCATATAATAAATTTGTCAGTTAGCTGGTGCATTTGGACCTCACCATGTTTCTCTTGCACAAGCAGGATTTGATCTACTGCACTTGCACATGAACAGCAAAAATATATGAAGATATATTTTTACTAATTAGAGGAACAAAATAATGCAGCTATACATCACTCCCATTAGTCCATGGGCTACCATTAAAGGCTTGACCATTGTGGTCAGATACATGCTCTCTAGACTATATGATGTTTTGGAAACATCTTTTTAGTACTAATATATGGTAAATATGCATTTCATTTCATTTTCAGTTCACTGCAGTTCATTTAAAGTCACTCAGCAATCAGTCCCATGACATAACGGGTCATTAAACATTGTCAGTTTTTTCCAATTTAAGAATGATCATTAGACAAAAAATCTATACATTTAATTTCAAATGATCTGAAGTAAGTAAACAATTGACAATGCCTGTAACAAAAGATTTAAATAATGTTAAAGGTGTTGAACCTTCATGAATCATACTGGTCATACTGGTCAAATCTGATTATACTGGTTGACCAGTGTGGTTATTGCTCATGCTGGTCAACTATCTTGTTCTTATCTTATCTGAAGTGTGATGTTTATAGCTACATGCATACAAAATGTGATTTGAAATAAATAACAATCTAATTGTAGGTATTTTGGATTTTAATCATCATTTTTAAGGCTGCCTACAGCCTAGCATAAATAAATATGCACGAATAGGTCGGTCTTTCATTCTGTATCACGTATATCATAATAAAACCATGGTAACCGAAAAACTTACTTTTCACTTCCAAAAGACTTGGCGCTGATCTCAGAAGTCCATCTCCTCCCCGTGTCCTCTGCAAACAGCCATTCTGTTGTTGTGGCAAACTTCCATTGTGTTGTGACTGGATTTGCAGCACTTCTGAAGTTGCGTAAGTTTTCCTGAATTTGCACTGGGTTGTGTTGTCATTTTGATGAATTTGCTTTGTGTATTTGCGGCACGTTTGTGAAATGTATCACAAGTGTTGTCATTTTGATGAATGTGCTTTATGTATTTACAGCGCGATGGGTCTTCCTGGCAACCGTAGTGGGTGTGGAGCGTGAATCCACCTCCAACTTTGATGTAAATAATTTTTTTTTCTCTCTTGGGCTTTATGTATATTCTTTAGAAAGGCTCTTCTTTTGCCACGTTTTCAATTAAGCGCACATAAAAAAAACACTCACCACATTCTACAACATTTCTTTTGGCCATCGATTAGGAGTGATGTTGGATACTGCCATTCCTGCCATACATACCAGTTTGTTGGAAAACCAAATCAGGTGATTACTGTCGGCCAAACAGCACTAATCTAAATTCTACCAATGCCAAAAGAAGATGACCTTAAGTTGACTGAATAGTGACGAGCAAATGAATCAAGTTTAGACAGACTAACAAACTGGGTATCTGACAAACATATAAAATAAGATGTTATTCTAAGTACAATATTCTTCTCGTGAGGGGTTCTAGACTTGTAGTTACTTCTGTTTGAAATGACTCTGCTGAAATCAGTTTTTAACTACTGATCTCAGGGGTGGAATAAGCAGGAAAGGCTCAACAGATGTGTTCATGCAAATTTATAGCTTCTTTGTCTCAGTCTTAGGCTTTGATTGTGTCAGGCATTTACCTCGAGTTACCTTACAAAACATAAATTAATTCAGTATAGTACATTAAAAGAACAGAAAGAGGGAAACAAAACAACTGGAACACAAGAGCAAAGTTAAATACTGATATTTGGGGATAGGTGATAATTGTCTTTTAAGCCATAATAGGTTGGAACATTTATGTCATACTAATTTCACCTGAGCACTTAGTCTACACATTTATAAATACAAAGAAAGAGTTCTTACAAACAATATAAAGCACACTACTAATTTTTCATATATAAACTGGCTTCTCCTACTACTAACTCAGAAGCACTTTGCTTACACAGCTGATGAAAGACCTCAAAAACATTTCATTACTCAAAGACAAAACATTAGAGAATATTCAAGGAAAACAGACAATGGTTCAAGGCAGATATGACTATGCAATATTTCAAACATCTATGTGCAAATGATTTATTTCAAAGCTTAAGGTTTTGATCACAGAAATCAGGAGTGAAAGACAAGTTAGAGAAAATGTTTATTTGAGGATATGCTATTTAATTTGGGAAGTTCATTGTAGGGAAACATTCGGGAAATTAATGTAGTCTATCCTGTCCACATCTTGGTCAAGGCTGGTGAAGCTGCTTCAAGGCTGAGTGGAATCTTTATCCGCATCTAAGTATTTTTCTGTGCTTGGACTGAAATAGTTTACTCCAAGTGCTGAGCCCTTTGGGCGGATCTGAAAAGTGCTGCTCATAGCCTGGGGGCTTGTAATCCGCAGCGTGAGGGTCGCCAAGCATCTCTCTCACCTTGGGTGAGGCGTCCTTGTGTAAGTACTGATAGGGCTTTTTGCCACTGTTGTCACGTATGTTGCAGTTGGCACCATAATCACGCACCAGAACACTCAGGACTGATTCGTGGCTGTGAATAGCAGCCATGTGTAGTGGGGTGTAGCCGTCGTAGCTCTTGATGTTAACGTCAACCCCTGGCCCACCTTGCTGTGAAAGAAGAAGGATCTTGCGCACTATTTCACTGTTTCCTTGTTTAGCAGCCCAGTGAAGTACTGTGAAGCCAGAAATGAAGTTTCTCTTCTCTGCCAGCTTGATGTCCTGGAGCAGAAGCTGGCAGATTTGATCCTGCTGTCCTGCAGCACACTTCACAAGCCACTCATGTTCTCTTGGCCCTAGAGGGAAGATGACTGACTGCTTTGTATCCACACCTGGTTTGGTGTCTTTGTTGACCCTTTTCAGGGCTGGTGAAGCAGGTGCCACAGAGTGCCTCTGCTTGGTCCTGGCTGATCTGTACAAGTCATATCCATCAGTCACTTCACTTAGACATGCTGCCACAGTCCTTTCAGTTCGTTCATGGGCCATCTTCAAATCTGCCGGAGCAAGTATCATTACTTCTGGATATATATAGAACACATATTGTATGTACTACATACAGCCTGACAAGAGCCTAAAACCTTGTAATAGACTAATAATGCACTAATACTTCAAGTGGTGTTGCATATTTTAAATGAGAGTTTTAGTCACTGCTGATCAAAGGATAAAAGCATTTTCAATAAGTCAGTTTTTGTCCCTTATTGTAAAGATTATTTAGTTTACTGTTTTTTTATACATGAGATTTAAATGAATCCTTTTAGAAAGGCAAGGCCAAAAAGCAGAAAAAATAATCAAATATCCATACCAACTGTAGGACGTTTTTTCCACTCTATCTTCAATTTTTTTAGATTCCACTTCTGCTTTCCTCTTTTGCTTTTCTTTATTAAGTCTCTCCTGGATTCCACCTCCTTTGTATCAATATATTCATTCTCGATACCTCCAGCACACCAGCTCCAGAAACGCCTCATTGTTCGATCTGTCCTCTTCAGTGTCTTTCCACAGACTGATCTGTAAAGGTGTTCATGGGATTCCACTCATGTGTGACATTATGACACGGGACAGAGGGGGTTCTAAAGTTCCAAGAGTGGAGATGAGTTGTTTTTCTTTGAATTTCCTAATTTAATTGCTGCCATAGCAACAACTGACAATGCAAACAGATATGTCATTAATGCAGCGACTCTAACAGATTCCTCAACCTGGATTGATTAACCATGTATGGCTCACCACCGGAGACTGTGATACATATAACATTCCAAAGTGTACTTAATTCTGAGCAAAATCTAACTAGCCTCATTACTGCTGAACTATGAGGGCCCGTTTAAAGAGAAATCAGGGAAACTGTACTTGCACATACATATGAAACATTTTCACATAAATAGCCTACTATTTACATTTGTGCTTAATAATTTAAACTTGCATATACATGCACTTGCACATTCAATCATTGATGCGTAAACACAGAGTTGCACTATGCTTGTGTGTGTATGAGTGTGGCTGCTGTCACAGAACGTTTGCCTCCTGCGAGTCACACGGTTTGGCCTGCCACGTGACTTGGGAGTATATGTTTATGGCCATGCCTGCACACACCTGTACCTCATCTTGTTTGTGTATTTAAACCCTTGTTAGTGCGTACAGTATTGTTGATCATTGTTGGTGTAGCCTGTGGATGTCAAGATTAGTCTCGTTATTGTTAAACGTATTCATGTTCATGTTATATGTGAGTGACGTTATGTTGTATGTAATAAATGTTCGTCCATGTCGATTGAGTCTGTGCATCCTGCTCCCTGCCCTCGGTACTCAGGCCACCTCGTTACAGCTGCGTGTGTGTAAAACAATTTTCAGGGTGCCAGAAGTCATTTCATTGTAACAGCAAGGCAGATATTTAACATGTTTACAGTGTGCATAATAGACAGAGGAAGACTGTTGAACTATTAATATTAGGACAGTTATGACGTTTGTGTAATACGTAATGCTTTCTATCTATAAAGTAGTGCTTCTCTTAATGACAAATGTAACTGTTTTCCCATATATAATTGTGTGCTTTATATTGTTTGTAAGAATTTTTCTTCTCATTTAGAAATATGTGGACTAAGTGATCAGTTTGTCTTATTATTTAATATGCTCAGTCTCACTATTGTTGGCAGATTTCATCACATTATTACGAATGTGGATACGTTATCTTATAATTATAAGCAGTGTGAGATGTGAAGCTAAGTGAATTACATGTGCAGAATTTCTAACAATACCCTGTTTTGTATAGGCTGGCTAGCTGACCACTTAGTAAAATTAAATGTGATTGCTGAGCTTGTTGTAGGTGAGTCAATTTAATTTGATTTCATTGTGTTTAATTTTTAACTCAGATGCATTAATCTGAATATTTTGTGTTCTACCTGCAAGCAAATGCTGACTTAAGCTGTTTTATAGTTAGCTTGAAATAATTGAGGTTCATCGCTGGGTGCTGTTCATTTTTTAATTTTTTTTTGTATTATTGATCAGGAAAAAAAACTACAATGGATGAGATGGACGTTTTCTATGTATGATATGAAATTTGAGTATATGAGTGAATGTTACTCTGTAAATGTATAAGAATATGTAGATAAGATTATTATGAGATCATTATTTATACTCAAACGACTACACTATATGACAACAGCTTCCTTTAATTTATATATTTTATTATATTGTTATTATGGAAGAAGTTGTAACATTTACTGGGAGGTGCATGGCAGAGCGAGACATACCTCCTGTGGGCTTGCTAGCTGACCCCTCAGTGAAATTAAATGTGGTTGCTGAACTTGTTATAGTGTGGAAAATAAAAGGAAACCCCTTTTATTCACAACCTGGTGTACATCATTGAGTGGGACGGAACACAGAGGTCCCACTAGCTACTATTTTACATTCCCATTCAACCTAATGACATTCTATATAATACAACTCTAGTTTCGAGCTAAATACCTACAATTAGATGATTTATTTCAGATCACATACTTTCAAATAAAACAATAAAGGATTCTGGTACTTATTTTTCTAATGAGTGTGAGACATTCTAGATACCACAGCATAAGCAGACGGACAAACCGATTATGGCACATGCTCTTGACCAACACAAACCTGACATGATAATTTACATAGTACTAGTTTCTACTTGAAATGTGTTACAAAGACACCTGTTGTTCTTATTCATTTGCTGCCATTCCGATATGCCTCTACCTTTATTTCCTTGTGTTTGCACTGACTGGGTCTATGAAAGCAGGGAGCAGGCATGTGTGTCTGTCAAGGCCATGTGCGTTTGGACGCACTCTCAATGTCCGGTTAACTGTAGAGATATTCAAGCCTGGTAAACTGTTGTCAGATATTCAAGCTTCAGTGTTAGACAGCAAACATTCCATTGGCCGAGGTTGTCCTGCAAATTACAAACGTTTAGTTTTAAATGACCTCATATGCAATCACAGCTTTATCAAATGAAAATTGAAAAAGAAAGAAAAAATGATGCATTTGGATAGCAGGTCCACATGTGAAGTACAGACTGCATGGATGAGTAAGTCCAAACTGCTGGCATGCATTTTGCTAAAGGCAGTGCGTGCAGGAAAACTGCTATTAGCACGTCCATCGATTTTGAGGTGATTAACATTGCTTTTCTAAGACAGACATCTGTTTTGGACATCTTTTACTTTTAAATCCTATAAATGGTGACCGCTCCATATTATGTGCAATTATTTAAATCTGGATCTTAAAAACATTTTCCTTTGTGCAGGTTTTGAGTAAGGATTACAGGTACAGCATCATTTTGTCTTGGCTGCTCATCCATCAGATAAAAATGAATAGCCCATCAAATAAATAGCAAATACCCGGTGTTGTGCAGTGAGCCCAGTCAGCCAAACCCTCTTTGTGAAACAGAAAATCTCAAGTTTGTTTCAACTCTAAGCCAACTAACTGAGTTTTCACTAAACCTGCTTTCTGATACAGGCCCCTGGTTGTACATTTTTAAGTGTTCTAAGTGTTCACTGACCTTTTTTGGCCAACAATGTGGATGTTTACTCAATATGCTTACTAACAGACATGATGAGTACAACTGTGAATTTGTGTGTTTTTAATTATTGTTAGACTGTGTTTGTCTATAATTGTGACTTAGCTCATCAGACCACTATAACAGCTTTGGCTAGGCAACAAAGCTGTAAAAGAGTGATGAGAAAACCAGCAAACAGAAGTGAAAGTAGAAGGAAGGGAAACACAAGGAAAGACCAAGGTAGCTTAAATGTTGTATTATACACAAACACACACAAACGCGCACACGCACGCGCACCTGCACACACACACACACACACACACACACACACATACATACATAATGGAGTAGCATCAGGAATAGAGTTTGTTTTTTGTTTTTTGCTTTTAATACCCAAAAAAGTCAATTTTACTTGATGCCATATAGAACTCATGGCACTGCTGTATATTCTCTCCTGTTCTCATGAATTTGCTAAGGTACTGTAGAGCAAGACCGTTGTGCTTTGTAGGTCATTAGAAGGACGTTGTAATAGTAGGTGTCATCATCATTGAATCTGATGCCCGAGGACATTATCAGCTCTTCACGATTTCAGCCTGTTATCACACAGCTGTAAATGATAGCGATGGCATGATACCAGTTTTTCTGTACCAATCCAATGTCAACATCCTGTGTTTTAATGTCAACCAATATCAATACTGATCTGATATTTTTTCATTAAAAACCTGCAACAGTAAACATGTTGGTGAATGGTTTGTTTTGGACCAAATAATCTTTTTTTTTTTCTTGCCTGATCTCTCTGGTCCCTCCCAAGGTAGTGCTGGGAAGGTCTCATCAATCTCCCCTCTGCTACTGGCCATCTCATCTCTGCTGATGTTCCCTGAGAAGCAGGTTATTCCTACTGAAAATGACATACAGACAAATTTCAAATTAGCCTAGTGTCCTCAAAGTAAGACCTATACTCCTAAATTTCATTGTACAGAATTAGCTAAAGTATAAAATGCATTGCCATTAAAGTATAGGATCACGACAGTGTAAAACATGTCTATATAAATCTGTGTTGAGATAAAGGGAAAAACACAAAGAAAAAAATAAGTCTTTCAAACCGGACGAATAAATGTCCAAAGAGTGAAATTCAGCACCAGGTGAAAGTTATAGCCACCAAAGATTAAACTTTTTTTTTTCAATCAATATACTTTAAACTAAATGGACCTCTACAAAATAACAAACCTCCATATAATAAATTTGTCAGTTAGCTGGTGCATTTGGACCTCACCATGTTTCTCTTGCACAAGCAGGATTTGATCTACTGCACTTGCACATGAACAGCAAAAATATATGAAGATATATTTTTACTAATTAAAGGAACAAAATAATGGAGCTATACATCACTCCCATTGGTCCATGGGCTACCATTAAAGGCTTGACCATTGTGGTCAGATACATGCTCTCTAGACTATATGATGTTTTGGAAACATCTTTTTAGTACTAATATATGGTAAATATGCATTTCATTTCATTTTCAGTTCACTGCAGTTCATTTAAAGTCACTCAGCAATCAGTCCCATGACATAACGGGTCATTAAACATTGTCAGTTTTTTCCAATTTAAGAATGATCATTAGACAAAAAATCTATACATTTAATTTCAAATGATCTGAAGTAAGTAAACAATTGACAATGCCTGTAACAAAAGATTCAAATAATGTTAAAGATGTTGAACCTTCATGAATCTGTCCATAGCCATGAGGACATAGAGGTTCCCGGTATTGGTGGTAGGAAAAGGGCCAAGGACAGACGATGGTGACTGTCTCCATGGATACACTAAAGCAGAGAGACTGAAACAGGGTCTTTCCTCAGTCTTGCACACCTGGGGCACACGGTTGCACTGCAGCACCAGGTAGGCGGCAGGCGGAGCTGGGCACGCAGCTCTGCTCTCTAACTTATGTAAGGTTGCCCTCCTGATGAGCAGCGGATTGTGGCAGCTCAGGTCTTGCTGGTGCCGGGAAGCTTCGATCTTGGAGTCATGCTGGCGGTCTGACTTTAGGCTCTCCAGGTCCTGGTAGAGGACCTCACCCACTTCTGGCCTGGTGTAAAATGTGGAGTTCACCTCACTGTCCTTGTCTTGCACCTTTCCTGGTACTTCCCTGACATGTTTGTGGGGGACATGCAGGGTCACACCAGGCTTGGGGCTTTTTTGTTTGAAAGCAGGCAGCTTTGGGTGGAGGGTGGGTAGCCCTGAGATGGATAGAGCTGGTGGAATGTGATCAGCCTTCACACCCACACCAACGCTCTTGGTGTCTGGCTCTACAACCAGAGAAGGGAATTGAGTGTGGCTGCATCACTGACCTTCAAGGAGTCTGCCTGTTGACTTTTCACCATTTTTTCCATCGGTGGCCTTTGGCAGTGCCGCTAATCTTGTGCCCTTGCCGGACTTTCTCAGGTTTTGAGAGACTTGTGGTTTATATTCCTTCCTCTGGGGGAAAATCTCTGGGAAATGGTGGCTGCTTTCTCCCCTGTGTGAGTCAATAAAACGAAAAGGAGAATATTCGGGTTTACCATTGCCTCCGTAGGTCTGTTGGGTGGAGCTGGGATGTTCTTCACATCAGGGAAAACATTCTTCTTTGTACTTCCAGCTCCCCTCATGGTGATCTCACTGGGGAAAACTAGAAAATATATTAAATCTTTAAATACTTTATAAATAAACATTAAATTATACCTCTATAAACTTGTATTATTCTATGCAACATTCTCTTAATGCAAATAACACATACATAAAAAAGATAGTACAAAGTACATAGTACAAAAAGTGCATATTAATAATAGTGATCATTTTGATATTATTTGAAGTTTAGCAATTGATATCCCACTAAATATATATTAATACACATTCTCTGAAATTAAACTATACAGCATTCTCCTTATCTAGGCTAAACAACACATAAATAAAACAGAAATATTAAATAATTTGTAAGTATATTTGCCCTCTCAGTGCCCATGGACCACCAGATCTACACCTTTACCTAAGATGGGAAGTAGTTAATAAAATGCCTGACTGAGTCTTGAACCTTTACAGAAAGGTTATTCCAGTGTGGGAGCTTTATTGGAAAAGGCTCTGCCGCCTGTGGTAGATTTTCTTATTCTTGGTATTAGTAAAGAGCCCCCACCTTTTGATCTAAGCAGATGTGGTGCATCGTAATGCACTAGGAGTTCTCTAGGTACTGTGTGGCATACCCATTCAGTGCTTTGTAGTTCATTAGAAGTATTTTATAATCAACATGAAATTTTACTGGGAGCCAATATAAAGTAGCTAAAATAGGAGTGATGTGATCAAATTTTCTAGTTCTAGTAAGAACTCTGGCTGCTGCATTTTGAACTAGCTGAAGCTTGTTTAGGCACTTAATGGTACAGCCAGATAGTAAACCATTACAGTAGTCCAATTCGGAAGTGGTACATGCATGGACTAGTTTTGTGCATCATGTGAGGAGAGCATGTTCCTAATCTTTGACATGTTCCTGAGGTGGAGAAAGGTGGTCCTAGAAATATTATTTACATGAGCTTCGAACGAGAGACTGGGATCCATAATAACTTTAAGATCTTTAACAGAGAAGATGTGATTGGGAGATCATTGAGGTTCACTGAGTAATTAGAGAGCAAGGACCTAGCTGTCTCTGGGCCTAATAAATGCACCTCTGTTTTGTCAGGATAAAGTAAGAGAAAGTACCTCAACATTCAGCATCTGATATCTTTTATGCATATGTCAATAATGCTAAGATGAAATAGGTCCTGTGGTTTGGCTGAGACATATAGCTGAGTATCATCTGCATAGCAGTGAAAAGTAGAACAGTGTTTACGTATAATGTCACCAAGAGGTAGCATATATAAAGAAAAAAACAAAGGTTCTACATCATTGTGGGAAACCATAACTAACATTGTTATATGCTGAGAAGTCTCCATTTATGTTAACAAAATGGTAGCGACTGGCTAGATAATCCCCTAATCCCAACAACATTTTTGAGTCTATGTAGTAAAATGATGTGATCTAGTGTCAAATAATATAAGCAAAGAGACATAACCCTGGTCAGAAGCCAACAACAGGTTATTGACTACTTTAATTAGTGCTGTCTCTGTACTATGATTAGGCCTAAACCCTGACTGAAAGACTTAGTTTATCTGATTCAGATTCAGATATGACCTTAGCTACTGAGCTACAGCTTTTTCTAGGATCTTGGAAATAAATGAAAGGTTTAAGATTGGCCAATAGTTTGACAGCTCACATTCTTTTGATAAATGGTCTAATTACTGATAACTTGAATGGTTTAGGAACATAGCCAATGTTCAAGGAGGAGTTTATTAAATTTAGTAAAGGTTCAGTTACTTCAGGTAGGATTTCCTTAAGGAAGTGTGAGGGCAGTGACTCTAGTAAGCAATTGGAGGATTTTGAGCACGAGATCAGAGATGTAGGTTCTGGGTCTTGGATCGGTGTAAAGGATTCTAGAGTCGTTTTGGCTTGGTTGTTTTGATCTCTAAGTAGCTGCTGGATGTCATGTTAATACTATTAATGTTATCTCTAATGTGCTTACTTTTCTCCTTAAAGACATTCATGAACTCATTACTACTCTGTGATGTTGTAATCTGAGTATTGGAGTGACTTTTATTTCTAAGTAGATGTGCAATTGTACTAAAAAGAAATATAGGATTATTTTGGTTATTTTCTATTAGTGTCGAGAGATAAGCTGTTGGAGTGTTCATAAGTGCTTTTCTGTACTTGAGAAGGCTCTCCTTCCATGCAAGCTGGAAGACTACAAGCTTAGTGTGGCACCATTTATGTTCTATTTTTTGAGTGTTGTACAAATTTTTGTCCATAATTCTTTTATTCTTAAGTGGAGCAACAGCAAAACTGGCCTAAGATCAGT
The DNA here is from genome assembly GCF_041902795.1 of Electrophorus electricus. Lineage (NCBI taxonomy): Eukaryota > Metazoa > Chordata > Actinopteri > Gymnotiformes > Gymnotidae > Electrophorus > Electrophorus electricus. The sequence goes on along the minus strand of NC_137497.1, from coordinate 16,271,433 downwards.
GAAACAAGGATGAACTTGTTCTTTTGACATGCATTTGGGATGTGGTACATTAATTTGTCCACTAGAGGGGGGATGTATTACTGTAGATGTTTTAAAGGGCCAGCGTGTCAATGAATATTAACAACTTGAGTACAAAAGAGTGACCCCCCCAGTCATGACCTGAACTTGTCATGTGATGGTAAAACCAAAAAAGGGCGCTTATTTGTTAATTTATTTATTCATTCTCTTGTTCTGTGTTCTGCCTGTCAGATGCTGCAGGGTAGGCCGTGGACCCAGAAGCGATAGAGACAGGTGTACTCTGGGTGACCCCAGTTACTGTGGACCGGTAGTTCCACCAGGCAGTACACCTCATTGGGAGACTCCTGCAAACAACACATCGTATTCTAATATATCACTACATACTACAATATTATATAACATTATAACATGGACACTATAACACTATAATACATCACACATAATCCCTTCACAAACACACATGCACACCAAAGACAATCCTTGTCCAAACACACACATGCACACACACGTGTGCTTGCACACAAACACACACTGTAATGCATTGTTCTTTACATATTTTCTGGAGGACAGAAAGAGCAGCAGTAAATGCTTTGTCAATATTTTATCATCAAAATATCCATATTTTACAGCATAATATAAAACACATAAGTATTGTACTTATACAAATACTGCACACATACCTACTCAGTTATATGTACAGCAGATATTGCTTATAGTAGTGTGTGTGTGTGTGTGTGTGTGTGTGTGTGTGTGTGTGTGTGTGTGTGTGTGTGTGTGTGTGTGTGAATATGTAAAGTATATATAAATACATTAAATACACTAACACCAATAATACATTATTAATAATATTAACACTCCTAGCATTACAACAGTGCTAACATTATTGGAATAAAAAGTGATGTGTAAATATTTCCATCTTTCTGTGTTTTGGTGAGTGACTGTACAACTTTCTTACAGGAAGTTGGTAGATCTGGATGGGTTCTCTGTCTTGGTCATAAGTAAATGTTCCAAGAGGTTTTCCTTCCTCGTTTTCATGTGTCAGTCCAAGGGAAGTGCAGGAGTGTATATGAATGTGAAGACATTACACCTTGGAACCCCTTAAACAGGAGCAGCTCTATCAAGAGATGACATTATTAATTAAAACTATTAATTAAAACTATTATTGTGCTTTCATTGGCTACATTTATTTAACATTGGTTAAAATACACTATTTTAAAAACCCACACAGCATAATGCATAAAATTAGATGCACATGCATAACAAAATCATTACAGCAGCCTCAGGCAACATTGGTGTTGTGTGTGTGTGTGGGTATGTGTGTGTTTTTATGACTCACATGAACGGTGAAGTCCTTTGGAGTGCTGTTTATGTGTCCAGTGGGTGACACGTTACGAGGGATGTGTTCCAAGGTAACGTGGGTAATCTGGACGGGGTAGGACAGAGCGATAACCAGGAAACTTTGGGAACCACGGACCGCCCGGCAGTTAACAGGGTAGACCTCAGGCTGGAGAGAGAGAGAGAGAGAGAGAGAGAGAGAGAGAAGAATTTTGAAACAGTAGGTTTATTATCAGTATGTGTTCTAGGACATAGGAGGCATCCAATAAACGTGTGTGGTTTCGATCCTGCAGTGACTCTTCAGCCAGTGAGAGTACTCACATCCAGAGGGGCTCAGACAGATGTGTGAAGGTGCGTGGGATCAATCAGTGTGCAACAGTTGTGCAGTGAGTAAGAGATACCAGTCCCATGCTCCTGTAAAAAATAACACACCTGTCACTAAAGCCCCTGTCAGTTACACACGTCACTAACATGCCAGTCATCAAAAAATCTGTTACCAGTACACCTGCTGTCATTTCCTAACTGCTACCAGCAGACCTGTCAGCTTACACTGCATCAGTACATGTGCGTTTCTGTCATTGTGCCTTTTGTGTGTTGAGTGTAAATTTCTTCCTCCACACGGGAGCTCGGACATGAGATGATTTGAGATGTAGTGACTCAGGAATACAGACTCACTAAAACCCAGCAAGAGGAGGAAAAGGAGGAGAAGGAGAGCCTTCCTCACACCTGCACTGCGTCTGTGGAGAGACAGAGAGAGAACATGGCTATGCAGAGTGCAGTTGCATACACAAACATGCTCATATACACTCACATACAGACACGCACATATACACGTTCACATGCACACACACGCATGTCCACACACAAATGTACCTGCTGAACAGAAAAACATCAAGCAGAGAGATTCCAGAGGTCAGACTGCACCATGCTGTTCCCATCAACAAGTAGAGCACTGCAAAGGCACGAGCTAAACAAACAAACAATACATCATTCAAACAGGTGATAATGATGATGATAAGGTCTGTTTAATATGGTGAGGAGTGAGCGCTTTTCAGAACCCAAACTCTGCCTCAGCTGAAGCCTGAACAGAACCTGAGAGAAGTTAGATTATCTGTCTAACTGTCTGTCTGTCTCTCTCTCTCTCTCTCTCTCTCTCTCTCTCTCTCTCTCTCTCTCTCTCTCTCTCACACACACACACACACACACACACACACACTCACTGGACTGTGTGCTCTGTGGGTAGTCGCCATCCTCTGATGAGGATTTTCCTGAGGAGAAGTTTGCTGGCTCTGTGACAAGGTGGGGAGGAGATGATGCCTTTAGCTGTTCCAAAGCTGCCTGGAGGCTGGATCTCAGATGGAAAATCTGACGCTGGTGCTGAGAGTTGATACTGGGGGGACAAAATGCAAAAAGTCCTAAACATTCGCGCAATAAGTGGTTTAATGAGTGAGCTGAGATAAAGGAAGAGAAAAGGCCCTCTTACTTCTTCACTTTAACTCGCAGTGCCTGCATATTTCTTTGAAGTGTCTGCACACACAAAAACACAAATACACACACAGTCATTTCAGAGAATTATAGCTGATATTGGTGCTGTCACACCCTTATTTGCATTTTTTTACATTTTTAGTTCAAGTGCCAATTCATTACAGTAATTTACAAGTACTGAAAGTAATTCTCTGGCTGGTATTGTCATCTAAGTGATACATAATTTTTTATTTCAGGATATCTTGCTTTACTCATTTGTTTTGTATTCTGTATTCTGCTGGATGATACTGTAGAGTTATTTTATTATATTGTACACCTGACAGTCCACACCATTCATTTGAAAAATAATCCTTTGTGCTCCACTGAATTATTATGACTCTCTCCCTCTCTGACTCTCATATTCTTTCTCTCACTCTTTTCCTCTCTCTCTCTCTCTGTCTCTCTCTCTCATTTTCTCACCAGCATGGCCTCCATGTTTCTCGCTCTGTCCTCAGACCACTTCATCATCTCGTCCCTGATAGCTGACAACTTCACACTGAGCACATGATTCTGCAAGCAGCACCAGAGAGAGAGAGAGAGAGAGAGAGAGAGAGAGAGAGAGAAAGCAAGAGAGAGAAGAATGTTGAAATAGTGGATTTATTACCTGTGAGTAGTATAAAACAGTATTTGTTCTAGGACATAGGAGGCATCCAATAAACGTGTGTGGTGTCAGTCCTCCAGTGACTCTTCAACCAATGAGAGTACTCACATCCAGAGGGGCTTGGACAGGTGTGTTGAGCTGCGTGGGATCAACTGTGGTCTTTTCTTCAGTGTCTAACATTTGAGTACTGACAAAAGGGTACCAGTACCATGCGCCTGTAAAAAATAACAGACCTGTCACTAAAGCACCTGTCAGCTACACACGTCACTAACGCTGTAGTCATCAAATCATCTGTTACGAATACACCTGCCGTCGTTTACTAACTGTTCCAGCACACCTGTTATCTTACACTGCATCGGTACATGTGTGTTTCTGTCTTTGTGCTTTTTGTGTGCTGCATGTAAATTTTTTTCACCACACAGGAGCTCGGACATGAGATGATTTGAAATGTAGTGACTCAGAAAAGCACTCACCAAAAAGCAGGAAGAGGAGGAGGAGGAGGATAGCCTTCCTCACACCTGCAGTGTGTCTGTGGAGAGACAGAGGGAGAACATAGCAATGCAGAGTACAGAGTTGTCTATACAAACACAAACATGCACATACACACTCATGTACACACATATACACATTCACATGCACAAACAAACTTACCTGCTGAGCACAAAAACATTAAGTGGAGAGATTTCAGAGGTCAGGCTGTGCCATGCTGTTCCCAGCCACCGGTAGAGCAAAACAAAGGCACGAGCTAAACAAACAATACATCATTAAAACAAGTGATAATGATGCTTTTTCCACAATAACCACAAAATACAGCAGAAGGTAAACGTTTCATGAAAACATGGGACAAGCTGATGCTACTGCAGTACTAATTTACTACTGCTTTAGCATTGTTTTAGTATAATATAGCAGTTTTAGAATAGCTTTAGAATAGCGTTAGTGCCGCTTTAACACTGCTTTAGTAACAGTTCAATGAAGTACAATGAAGCAAATTCAATCTGACTAGGGGAGTTGGAGATGGAATTTAAGTATCTGGTGCACAAGAGGTATATGATGAGTATTAGGTATATGGTGAGTATTAAGTAAATTAATTGATGTATTGACAATCTGTTTAAAAAGTTTATTACAGTAATACTAATTTAGTACATACATGGCTATAATACATACAGACTTCCATGAATGTGTGTGTGTGTGTGTGTGTGTGTGTGTGTGTGTGTGTGTGTGTGTGTGTGTGTGTGTGTGTGTGTAAGAAAAAACACTGATTATAGCTTCTCATAAACTGGTTATAAACAGTTGAATATGAAATCAGCATTGACCTGTAAATTCGGCCTCCGTGATGAGCTCACTGGAGTATGGGCCATGTGATTGGCTGAGGCTGCCATCATGGCTTGAGGTGTGGGAGGACTTGACCAGCCTGCGGTTGCCTGCCTTCCTCTTAAAGACCCTGCAGAGAAACAGAGACAGAAACAGAGAAAGAGGAAGAGGCAGAGGCAGAGAAATAGGGAGGGTGAGAAAGAGGCTGATGTACACCAAATACATGTGCACTCCTACACACACACACATAAACACACACACACACACACACACACACACACACACCTGAAGGGGGTCTCTTTGTAAGAGATGGGTCGAGTAGATCCATTAGAACAGGCTCCTGCAGCGTCATCATCGTGGGGGTAGTACCCACTTGTTAGTAAACGTGCACTGCGCCTTGACATCTCTGCATGAAGAGATAATTAATTAATCAGTCAACCAATCAGTCAGTTAAAATGATCTAATGTTTTCATTTATTCATATAGGCTTTCCAGGAATATAGGCATGAAGTTCTATCTGAACGTTACATTAATGAATAGGACATACACTAAAATGTACTTACTAAATAATTCAATTTTATTTAAATAGCATGGGAGTCAGACTCTTTCTACAGTCCTTTGCTGCGATTCATGAATGGCTTCTCTGCAGGCTGAATAAGCGTGGTTTTTCTAGATAAGAATCTAGTCCTGGCCTAATCCAGAACTAAACAGTAGTGCCATCTCTGAAGTGTTGAGGTAGCGGGTGGTAGTGATGGGGGAGTGGCTAATGGTGGTGGAGGGTGGGAGGTGGTAGTGCTTGTGGTGAAGAGGAGGAGTGGGTGCTGGTGGGGGCAGTTCTGGGGGTAGATGAAAGCTTTACATGCACTTAGTTTGCTACTCACGTCATTCAATTTTGGCTTCACAGGAAGGCATTCAGTCAAATAATAGAGAATCTACCGTCCACTATAGCCAACTAGCTAACACAATTACAATAAATAATAATAACAAATAATAGAGAATCTACCACCTGCTATCGCTATCTAGCTAACAAAATAAAAATAAATAATGATAACAAATAACAGAGAATCTACCGCCCGCTATAGCTAACTAGCTAACACAATTACAATAAATAATAATAACAAATAATAGAGAATCTACCACCTGCTATCGCTATCTAGCTAACAATATAAAAATAAATAACAAATAACAGAGACTCTACCGCCCGCTATAGCTAGCTAGCTAACAAAGTGACAATAAATAAAAATAACAAATAACAGAGAATCTACCGCCCGCTATAGCTAGCTAGCTAACAAAGTGACAATAAATAATAATAACAAATAACGGTGAATCTACCGCCCGCTATAGCTAGCTAGCTAACAAAGTGACAATAAATAATAATAACAAATAACGGTGAATCTACCGCCCGCTATAGCTAGCTAGCTAACAAAGTGACAATAAATAATAATAACAAATAATGGTGAATCTACCGCCCGCTATAGCTAGCTAGCTAACAAAGTGCAGATAGCCAGCACAGCATTGTTCCAAAGCTTCTCCGCATCAACAACAAATAATTATCTAACCGACTTATTTTGCACAGCGAAATAGTTTAATTAAAAGACGCAGCCTTTGAACAAAAGTAATGTGCGTGCAGAGGCAGATGAAAAGGCGATAGCTGTCCAGGATGGGGTTTGACAGTTGCCAAAAACTCCTCCTTTTGCGTCGCATTTGGTTGTTTCTAAATGATCAGACTGGCACGACATTAACGCGCTTAATCTAATAATGCTCGCTCCCTAACGGTGGAGTATAAAGGAACTGCACATGCAAAGGTTTACAGAATCTAAACTCATTTTTCTTTCTTGTATGGGCAGGAATATTTTGAATTTCAAAGTAATTGCATTACGACTCTGTTTACTTTATAGAACATTCGCTATCGGTGGTATCCAAATTACACGTCAAAATGTATTGGATTAAATATTTGCGATGAAGGATTTAAAATGTATACAATCTGAACACATTTAGTGCAGTACTTTTTAGTGCACGTACCTTTCACTGTAGCTTTCAACTGGGTTTGTTATCGATAAAATCACCGACAAGAATGAAGATTGTTTAGTGTTTTGGTTTAAATGCTTAGCACATATTATATTGTTGCGTGACTTAGTTTACTACGTAATAATGATCAATTACACAAAAACTCGGTATCTCAGGCAACTTTAGAACCTTTGAGAGTGTATACAAGAATTGAATAAATGAAATATACCAGGTTTTATTTCTCTTGAATAATTTCTGTTAAAATAGGATGTAACATTATGAGTGGAATTATAAACAAAACAAAAGAAAAAAACAATGTTTACACAGCCTGTTGTTGGCCTACCCGACTCGGAAGAAAGATCAGAAACACCAATTAGAGCTATGTGGAAGAGACTATTCTTTGCACTTTCAGCAGTCTTAGATGGCAAAGATTTGAATTAAGTACTCCATTACCTTAGGTTAACTTAAATTCATTTGAAATTAATCTCACAGATGTCATTTTACCTGTCGCTCATCCGTAGATAGAAAATTGCAACATTTATGCATTTATACTATAATAGTTTTTTGCTATTAAAATGAAATTATGCCATCATTGTTAGTCATAGCGTTTTGTTTGAGTTTTAGATTTTGTTCTTGACTGCAGGGATTCATCTTCAGGCCAAAGGTGAAAGTACTTTTTGACTCAGTGAGTGTGCACACACGTGTCTGTCCGTGTTGTTGAATGTGGCTCTGTGGGACTCCAGGTTGTGGCGCATATTTATGTTAGCGCGTCCGTGAACCAGCAATAAACACTGAGCCACTGCTCAAACTGAAGCTGCGGTTGGGACACCTGTCCCCGACTGATCAATTTTACTAGAAAGACCCATTTGTCCAGTAAGCAGGGCATGCTAGAGAGAGAGAAGGGTAAGAGGAAGTGCAGGTTTTTCTTTTTTTTTTTTAGCAGTGGTGCTGTTGGTGGTGGTGGGGGGTGTAGTTGGTGCAGATATGAGTTAAATAGATGTTGCTCATACCGTATATGAATAAAAATATGTTGTAAAAATTCTCCAGTGTGTAAAACCTTAACGATGTCACTGAAATAAGCAGTCTTCTTAAAACAGGACAGCCTGGACACTGAAGAAGAAACCACACAAAAAATAAACATTAATATGCAATTTGTTATATGATATACTGGAAGAACACTTTGAAAGCCAATACTGTGCAGTTAGAGAAGCTGACGAAGTGCAATAAAGACCTGGTTAACTGTAGCGATATTCAAGCCTGGTTAACTGTTGTCAGATATTCGCTCAGCAAACATTCCATTGGCTGAGGTTGTCCTGGAAATTACTAATTTTGTTGGCTTACATTACCTCATATGCAATCACAGCTTTATCAAATGAAAATGGAAAAAAAGAAAAAAATTATGCATTTGGATAGCAAGTCCACATGTGAAGTACAGACTGCATGGATGAGTAACTCCAAACTGTTGGCACGCATTCTGCTAAAGGCAGTGCGTGCAGGAAAACTGCTATTAGCACGTCCATCATTTTTGAGGTGATTAACATTGCTTTTCTAAGACAGACATCTGACATCTTTTACTTTTACATCCAATAAATGGGGACTGCTCCATATTCTGTGCGATTTTCACAGTTTTCACTAAACCCACTTTCTGAAACAGGCCCCTGGGTGTACATTTTTAAATCTAAATGTGCACTTACCTTTTCTGGCCAATACTGTGGATGTTTACTCACTGCGCTTAATAACAGACATGATCAGTACAACTGTGCATTTGTGTGTGTTTATCTATCAAGGTAGACTGTGTTTGTCTATAATTGTGACTTAGATCATTGTTAGATACTGGAGCCTTTCTGTCTTCAGGCACCCAACACAAGCTCTCTGCCTATCAGCCATGACCTGACTGCTTGACCGCGAGCTGATCATCCACTCCCTCTTCTTGTCTCCTTTACCCCTCCCTTTCTGATCTCTCTTTCTCTGTCTCTCTCTAAGCACAGGAGTGGCTCGTGGCTGGCATGCGAGCAGCTTGTGGCTCATTCATGCAGAGAACATCTAATCTTTACTAACCTTGTCTTTTTCATTTTTACGTAGACCCTTAGAACATGCTTCACTTTTCCCCGTCATCCTGTAGATTTAGATAGTAGATATAGGACACATATATACTCTGTGCTTTCCTCAATAAAGTGGAACTCTCTTGATTCACTACCCTGCTGTCAGTGTCTCTTGACTTCCCTAGATCGATCTGACTACAGAGGATGGCGGGCATAGGGTAACTTGGAAGAGATCACACCTGAAGGACTGGTAACTTTGAACCAGTTTCTAACAATGTTGGTCAGAAGTGGGATACTGTGCAAGTAAGTGACAACCTAGTATTTAATGTGTCTTCTTCCTGCTCAATATCTATGTGCTTAAATTTAGTTTAAATTTAGTTTAGGTGCGTTTTTATCTCAAATAAGGTGGAAGAAGTCTCGTCCATTAGTACGAGCTGAATGTTGAATTTTGTATTTGTTAACCTGTCTGTTGAAAAGGTGGAGGAAGTCTCGTCTATTGGCACGAGTTGAATTTTGTGTACACTGTGTAAAGATTGGTTATCCTGCCTGAGACTTATTGAAACATAATTTACTGTTTATTGGTGAACCCTCCCTCCAATGTACATATTTGAGAGCTCTTTGTATAGTTGTATACTGGTTGTGATTTTGTTGGGTGACCCATGGGTTCCGTTGTTGGTTATGTAAAACCCAAAAAAGGGGAAACCCCAAAGGATTGGATGTTTCGGTGTGGTTTGTGAGCTGTACATTGATAGTCTGGCTGGTTGGACTGAATGTGCTGGGTTTAGACACTATCCATGTACAGGCTTGTTTGAAAGAGGGTTTATAGTGCTGAGTGCTATGTTTATTTATGAGGGATATGGGGAGCCTAGCTGGGATTTTCAATATTTGAAGAATTCTTGGCAGACATGGAGTAAGGCCAAACCAGTGTGGGGCAAGGCGCATGGTGTAAAACCCAATAAGACTCCTGGGTCTGAAATAGTCGTTTTCGCTGCCACACAGCTGAAAGGATCCCCTCCTCCACTTGTGAAGCATGCACTGATAAGAGAGGCTGCCGCTCAGGCAGTTGTTTCTGTGTCGAAGGCCACACACACATCTGAGCTGAATCAGGAAGCTGAGAGGGGGACTTCTGGAGGAGGAGCGGATGGCAAGCCGCACCCGCCCTCTATACTAACCTCGCCTCTCTACAGCAGGGTGAGACTTCGCCGCACGGCTCCAGCCACCCCATGAATATTTCTACTCCATTCATGATACTGGGTGAGAAACTGTGTAGAGTTATGCCTCCTAGCATGACTGACATTAAAAATAGGCGGCTATCACATTTTTGTAGATGATTCATGTTTTAAACTGTCTGACTCTGAATTTCTCTGTGGTTATTCTGTCTGCTCTCTGCCTAACTTCATTTGGGAGGCTTACTCTCTCAATTACAGGTCTGCTCAAGAATCTGAGCTGATAGCAATGACCAGGGTCTGCCATTGACTCCGGGATCAGGTTGTCACCATCTACAATGATTCCTGTTATGCGTTTGGGGTTACTCATGACTTGGGTAAGATTTGGCACTCCAGGGGGTTCCGCACCTCTGACGGTAAGACCATTTCTAATCCAGCACTAGTGTCTGCACTTTTGTCTGCATGTACACTACCAGCTCGGCTGGCTATTGTAAAGGTCAAGGGTCATGATACAACCTCTGAGTCTGACGCTGGCGATGCCTTAGCGGACGAGATCACACATTGGGCAGCTGTTAATGGCCCCTCATGCACATACGCTATGTCCTTGACGTTTGAAGCTGTCTCCATGTTTTCTCATTGCTTGGTGCTGAATGATATCGATCTGTGTTTCTTACAAACTCAGGCTACACAACAGGACTGCTCTCACTGGGTTGATTAGGGCTGTAGTCCTGATTAAAATGGTCTAATCTGTGACCCAGAGGGGCATGTCACCCTTCCTAAATCTATTTTGCATTTCTTGTTCGTCATTTTCATGGGATTTCACCTTGCACAAAGGGGGGGGTGACGGCTAGCATTCAAAAACAGTTTTGTATCCCTGCAAATCGTCTCACTGTAAAACTCCTCCTAGATAGCTGTTTAACCTGTGCCAGAAGCAACCAGGGTGAAACACAAGCCAAATGTGATGCCTTACTGGCTCCAGAATATCCCTGTCAGTGTCTACAGATAGACTTTATGCACATTCCACCTTGTGGTCAGTTGAAGTACTTGCTAGTGATTGTAGACAGGTTTTCCCAAGTGGACTGAGGTATTTCCTTGTTCTAAGGAAGACACCCGCACTGTGGTTAAAATCCTAGCCAAGGACATAAAACCCAGGTACGGTGTGCTTCAGGTAATGGATTCAGATCAGGGACCATGTTTCATTTCTAAGGTAATTCAGAAAATATTCACCTACCTAACTATTGACTGGAAGTTTCACATCTCATGATGGAAACAGGAAAGAAGTGGCTAGATCTACTGCCAGCAGTGTTGTGTGAGATCAGAATGGTACCCAGTGCCACCACCAAATTATCTCCATTTGAGGTCATTTTTGATAGACTCCGTCTCTGCTCATCAGCCATAATGTAACTGCTTGACCGAGAGCTCCTCACTCGAGGTCATCCGCTCCCTCTTCTTGCATACTTTACCCCTCCCTTTCTCTTTCGCTCTCCCTATCTCTCTCTACGCACGCAAGCAGCTCATGGCTGGGTCATGCTGACTGCATCTAATCTTTACTAACCTGCTTCTTTCCTTTCTACGTAGACCCTTAGAACATTCCTCATTTTCCCCCCATCATCCTGTAGATTTAGATAGTAGATATAGGACACATATATACTCTGTGCTTTCCTCAGTAAAGTGCAACTCTCTGGATTCACTTCATCCTAATACAGATTACAGAATAATTCACACAGTCATAGCCAGTGGACTTTTTGATATCCAAACCATCCTAAAAGAATAAAACTGTTCTAGGTAGAGCTGCAATTTAGCGATTCCTGAAAAATGTATTTTCATCGCGATCAGTTCCACTCCTTGGTCCTCTGTGTTTCTTCGCAGCTTTAAGGCTTGTCTTGTTGGTGGAGTTGTTTGTGTTTGCATTGCTTGTTTACACTCACCTTCTGTCAGAGGGTGTATTTTTTTTCTTTCATTTAGGCATCTGATGATAAAGTGACAAAATAATTAATCTACAAAACCAGACGATCTACTAACAGGTGGTAGCGTTGTTGCAACATATGTTGGCCCGAGTGCCCAAGGGCGTGGAGCAGGACGCACGGACTTCCTCGACAGGGACGAACATTTAATGGAAACATATCAACACAATGGCCTTCACACGTATTACAGAATCGGAACAGAATCGGAACATGTTAACAATAAACAGACATGATAACCAGGAATACATGTAATAACAACACTACCATTTAACATTAATACGCTATGCACGTTACATCGACAATGACTAACAACACTGCACACCCTGACGTGAGTTTAAATACAGACAGACAAAATGAAGTACAGGTGTGTGCAGGCGTGGCCACAAACAAAAGTCCTCCCACTGCACATGGCTGGCCAAACCACGTGCCTCACGGGAGACGAGCGTTCCGTGACAGTTGTAACACTGACAGTGGTAGAAAAGAGATGTTTTTTAAAACCAGATTGTATTTTTCTGGTTACATTCTATATTAAATAAAAAATACATTTACTTCAGATCTCAAGGCAGCTGTCTACTGTATGGCAAATAGTAAATTGTTAATACATAGATTTTATTAAGTATTGAACGCAGATCATTCGCATTGGCTGAATGAACCTTTCACTCTTCTGTCATGTCTGCCTAACTATCATGTGTGTTTCTCTCTCTCTCTCTCTCACACACACACACACACTCTCACATTCTCTCTCTCTCTCTCTCTCTCTCTCTCTCTCTCTGTCTGTCTCTCTGACTGTCACATTCTCTCTCACTAACTCACTCACTCACTCTTGCATGCTGGCTTTCGGTAACACTACCCTCCACCACCTGCACCTCCTGTTCTCCACCTGTACCTTGTGGTCTCTGCCCCCTGCCCTGCCCCCCACCTGACTGACTGAGGGTACTTGGCCATTCCAGCCAATCCGAGCATCAGGGTCAGCTGTTCCAGAGGACAGACGAGTGTCACATGGCAGACGTAGAGCAATTAAACACACCGGCATAGCATTAAAGGCAGCCTGGGTACTGCTGAGCGTGTCACTGGTTCAGACCCAAGACTGGGCGGAGCTGCTGGTGAGGATGATGGGAGATTACGGGATTTCACATCCTCAGTGCCAGAGTCCTGGCCCAGAAATGAGGAGCTTCTGGAAGGTTCTGCCATCAGCAGCTTGGACCAGTTAATCTGGAACCCTGGAAATCCCACCTCCTAGTCAGGCATAATCAGAGGGGAATTATATTCAATGTGGAAAAAAATTGCCATTGATCTGGTTTTAGTAGTGCATGAATATATCAGGATTATTAGGCTATTAGATTAAGCAAATATTATAGTCATAATAAGGGAATATAATTATTATATTGAATTATTACATCAGAAATCCCTGTGGTTTGACATCCCTGATCTTCAGTGGGAATAACCAGCTTTACAGTCACCAGAGGACCACACTCGTTAAAACCAAGGCTCTGAAGTGTGTGTGTGTGTGTGTGTGTGTGTGTGTGTGTGTGTGTGTGTGTATATATACACATCGTCAGTATTGTATAGCATAGTAAGTCCACTCAAACACTGCGTCATAGCCGTTTATGAGAGACAGAGTTATTACACATCAAGCACAGACACATTTCCATCAGTGTGGATGTTTATTTATTAATGAAGTATGATAAAACTCATCTTCAGGGTCTTCACTGGGATGTCCTGCATGAACTTAACCTCCTCTCTGTGTGTGTGTGTGTGTGTGTGTGTGTGTCCTGTTGGTAAAGGTTAATACCTGTCTCAAGAGATCCTTAGAGCTAAGGTTACCATGGTTACCTGGGACACTGGAGACTTTTAGAGTTCCAAAGCCCAAAACCGCACATGGACCTGAACCACATCTAATGAGTGGCTGAGGGATTGTGTTTGTGTGTGTGTTTGTGTGTGTGTGTGTGTGTGTGTGTGTGAGAGAGAGGGTGAGAGAGAGGGTTGTTTTGTGAGTGTCCTGTGTACATTTATGTCCTCTATTCACCAGTACACTGATCTAAACCCTCTATTCTCCAGTACACTGTAATGATTAGGCCCTCTATTCACCAGTGCACTGCAGTGATCTAAGCCCTCTATTCACCAGTACACTACAGTGATCTAAGCCCTCTATTCACCAGTACACTACAGTGATCTAAGCCCTCTATTCACCAGTACACTACAGTGATCTAAGCCCTCTATTCACCAGTACACTGTAATGATCTAAGCCCTCTATTCACCAGTACACTGTAATGATCTAAGCCCTCTATTCGCCAGTACACTACAGTGATCTAAGCCCTCTATTCGCCAGTACACTACAGTGATCTAAGCCCTCTATTCGCCAGTACACTACAGTGTTCTAAGCCCTCTATTCACCAATACACTACAGTGATCTAAGCTCTCTATTCACCAGTACACTGTAATGATCTAAGCCCTCTATTCACCAGTACACTACAGTGATCTAAGCCCTCTATTCACCAGTACACAACAGTGATCTAAGCCCTCTATTCACCAGTACACAACAGTGATCTAAGCCCTCTATTCACCAGTACACTGTAATGATCTAAGCCCTCTATTCACCAGTACACTACAGTGATCTAAGCCCTCTATTCATCAGTACACTGCAGTGATCTATGCCCCCTCTTTCTCTTGCACAAACTAGCTGTTGGGACCTGGTACATCCGGTCAGCACATTCTCACCCATAAATAGGCTAGGTTAGATGCTGTAGCTCTCAATACAGAGTACCATTATAGAATATAAGATCAGCTATAGAACAGCTATGTGGATTACTTTTCTGTCATAATTATTTAAAAGTAATTTATTATCAATTAATGGTATTATTCCAATTCACGTGTCATAGACAAACATTACCCATTATGATACTAATTAAAGGTTAGCCCATATTACTTCTTAAGAATGTTATGTACTCCTGTTTAAATTATTGTTATTATATCTGACAGGTACTGCAGTCTGGTTTGTTATTATAGCTTTTTAACCGTATGACATAGTCTGTACGAGGCTTTCAAGATGACATTAATCAAGAATGTTCCTTCTGTCTTGTTAATTATTTTCAATGATTTGCCAACATCATCATAGGCGGTTTCATGAATATTAATAAATTTTCACAGCATTCCCTGCTGCCTACTTCATAAAGGCCATTGTTAGGGCAACCAAGTCTATTATGACGCCACATAGCTAGTATATATGTTTTAGTGCGCAGGGCAGTTTTCTGTTATAACGACTTTGATCGCATCATGGCAGAATATCAGGTAAGTTTTCCCTTCCATCCTCATGAAACCGGGAGATTAGAATTGATGGAAATTGTGCGCCGTCGGTTTTGGGGAAAGTGTAGCCGTTGTCGTAACTACGGAGAGAATATCGAGGTCCAGAGCTGAGTAGCCTTTATTTGAATGAGCTAACTGTCCTGTCTAGCTAGCTATCACAAATAGGAGAAAACAACTCCCGGACTTTGTGTTTAGCAGCAACCACAGAGGACGTAGCTTTGGGTATTTAGTTCACTATGCTAATGCTAGCTAGCTAGCTAACTAACGGTAGGGTTTAGGCATTTCATATCTAATATTAGCTAGCTAGCTAACATTAGCCCAAACATGTGGCTAGAGTTAGCTTAGCCTCCTGTATTGACACTGTGTATTTTCATTATGCAGCCCCGCTGATTTTCGGCGGTCGATTTTTCGGCCTTTTGACTTGGAACTATTCTGTTTACACTGGTGTTTGTAATACTGAGTTACAGATGATTGATGTAAAATTATCAACGGCTTCCACCAATAAAAGAACCTCATATGGCTCAGAACCCCAAATGAGCACAACACACTTTGGGGTTCCTACTGTCTCACTTTGCAGTACGCCACTGTCTTGGTACAGTTTTCCTGAAGGTACAAAAGGAATTCTGTACAGGTGTTGCTAGGTCACAGGTGACAGAACCATGGAGTGGCCATTTTACCTCTGCAGCTGAATGTGTGCATGGACTTTTGTTCAGTGCAACTGGAGTGCGTGTGGAGGATAGGATGGACCTCCCTGAGGAGTTCCACAGTTCAGTCATTGAAGCTGTGTATGATGAGCTCCTCAGAAGAATTAAGGCCAGGAAAAATGTGAATGTGACCCAAGCATTCATCAGTGGTGGTCTGGTGCTTGGAGGAGCTTTATCATTTGTTAAGGTTATTCAGAGGAAAGATCTGGCCCAGTTCCTCTACTGTCCCTCCACAGACGGCCCCGGATCTGCAAAGCCGACGACAGTAAGGACCACTGTATCTGGTGTGGCTGAAGCTAAGACCAGGCAGACACACTGGATACATCGCCTAATGGGGAGGATCTCAAGAACTGTCAGGAAGGTAAAGTAGCGGTCTATTTTATATATTTATGTTCTTAATGAATTTAGTAGCATGACAGTCCATGGAGGAACAAGACCAAGCTCTGAGTTCTGGTGTGCATAAAAGTAAGGCTCTTCAGAAGCAGAGAAAAACAGTTTGCTTTTTAGAAAGCGCGAATGTTAAACACCATTTTGTTTCTGATGGTATTTCTTTCTCGTTTTAGATCTACACCGGAAGCCGAACTCTCTGGAGAAGATGTGTCAGAGCTCTTTCTCACAGAGGCTAAGCTCAATGTTTAAACAATAAAAAGTAAACACTTCACAAGTGATGTATTTATGCTCTCCTTTATAAAGAATTAGTTCCATGTTTAAAAAATGTGGAAATAAATAAAGATGTACTGATGTAAAATGTAGACCAGTCACTTCACTCACTATCTGACAGGATATATAGACACATGCGGAGAGAGAATAAGGCACCATAAAACCCATAAACATGTAAATTACATAGAATAAGTTTCAGTATGTAAATTCTCCCTAAGGTGTTTACAACATGTAGACAGTGGAAGGATTTTTGATGTGCTTGTAATGGTAGCAGTTCCTGGGATGAGCAGAGACTGGACATTGAGACCGCTTCCAAACGCACAACAGCCTTGACAGACACATACGACTGCTCCCTGCTTTCATAGACCCAGTCAATGCAAACACCAGGAATTATAGGCAGAGGCATATCGGAATAGCGGCAAATGAATAAGAACAACAGGGTGCCTTTGTAACACGTTTCAAGTAGAAACTACTACTGTGTAAATGATCTATCATATGTCAGGTTTATATATGCTTATATTGTGTGGTATTTGGAATTTCTAACCGTCATTTGAAAATTAAGTACCAGAATCCTTTATCATTTTATTTGAAACTGTATGATATTTAGCTTACTTTGAGCTCTGTTTTCAGACATATAGCGACGTGTGCGGTGTATGTATGAATATCAAAGTCTTTATCATCACAGTGCACTACTGAGATTCTTGTAAAAGGAGTTTGAGTTACCTCCAAAATGGAGGCACTGTGTACTGTATTCACCCACCGACATCGAGTGCTGTATACTAATTCGGGGGGAACTCCAGTTGTAAATTTGTTGACTTCTCACTTACTTAAAAAATGGAATAAAGCGACTTGACTTTAAGATGAATGAAAATGTAGTCTCCAAAGATGGTGCTTCTCAGGGCTGCAGTCGTGTGTGTTTACCGTGCGAACTCCTCTGTCTGTCGTTCCCGTTTATTTCCATTACACCGCTTACCTAATGTGGGTCACCACAGTCATGTGTTGTCTCTGTGATTTATAAAGCGGTCCGCTGATGACATGTAAATTCTTCCATCCAAAGATGACAGACAAGGCATCGACAACTTCATCAAGTATTTGTGAAGGCCACAAAGACTAGTATATTTACTATTTAATGCTGCGTAACTTGGCTATCTGCTAACAGTACAGTTCCATTAACAGCGAGTTAATGTCGTTCAACATAAAGGATTTTTATTCCAGTACAAATGAACAAAATTGCTTTGATTTCCTTGAGATATACTACATACCAAGCGAAGCAAATCTTTAAAAACAAATTTAGAAAAACCTCTGACCTGTTGGATTAATATACAAGCAGGAAATGTTCTGGTCAATACTTTGCTAGCTAGCTAGTGTTTGCTAACTAGCTAGTGTTAACACAGACTTGCCAGTCAGACCTGAGCGTTTTGTCATTTTCATGTTGACTTATTTCACCTGATCAGTCATTGATGGAAAAATGATATGTTAAATTATATGCTGATGGTGTAGGGATCTGTGCTGTGTGTCTACGGATAGAGGGTAAGTGTCCTCCTTTATTTTCCTTACTAAATATTTGCAATTGGAGAATAAAAAATAAGGTAAGTCCATTTGGTGGTAATCTGTGTGTGTGTGTGTGTGTGTGTGTGTGTGTGTGTGTGTGTGTGTGTGTGTGTGTGTGTGTGTGTGTGTGTCCCTGCTGCTCCTGAGGTTTCCATGCATCTTAACCCTGGAGAATCTCTTATCCTGGTTGGTCCCATCTCAGTGCTAGTTGAGATGTTTAACAGGACATTGGAGTTGGGCGAGGGGGTGATATTGGGTTTAGAGGAGTTGGAGGACTGGGAAAGCATAATGGAAAACAGTCCGGCTTCAAGGCACCAAAGTCATGCATCACTAATCTGGACTAAAAGGGGTGTGGTCTCATTGTCTGATTTCTGTTCTTATTCTATATTTTATCTTATTATTTAATGACTTTTTAAACTCGACTTTCTTATTGTCTTTCAGTGCCTGTATCAGCCTTCTCTTCAGTAAAGGTGAAGCGTCATGACGATGCTACTCTCCCGTGTACTCAGACGTGTTCAGGTCTGGTCACATGGACTGTGTCCCATAAACCACGTGGCATTCTTGCTCAGTGTGACCAGACATCTTGCCAGTCAGAGGAGAGATTTCACATTTCACATGATCAGTACCTGAAGGGAGATCCTCACCATCACTGATGCTGATTACAGTAAGAGGACCTGGTACACCTGAGCCTGTAGTGGTAAAGTCTACAGATAGAGAGTGTGTCCAGTTATTACCCAGTTATTGTTACTAAACCATTATTTATGTGGACAGACAGAACTTTATATATCTGGGTAAATAAAGTAGAACATAGAAAACTTCACAAACATCAGATATCTGAGGGAAAAGAGAAGGAGCTTGTATATAATGTTAAATGCTTATATCAGATTTGCAGTTCTGAGGTTACATGGTCAAATCAGTTGTATATTACAATGAAGTTTCTAATTATTTTTTTCCACAGCCTAGAGTTCCTCAGTTTAAGCCTGGTGAACCTCTGGTGCTGGATTTGCTAATGTCAGAGTCAGTGGAGGTGATTTCTAACAGCACAGGTGCAGCTGCTCCCTCTAGTGGACAGATCTGCACAGTAGATGGACACTCACTGAAGTGTGAACCTGAATGCATTCAGAAAGCATCACTCATCTTTGCTGTTGGGCTGAGAGGAACAGCTCCATCTGATAGTGGAGTTTACATCATCAGAGACACTAAGAATGAAGAGATTATTCAGACATACACAGTTACTGTGATTTTAACGTTGCCTAGTTACTTTATGTTGGGGAGGGGGGTGTGCGTGTTGTCAGTAACCATGTTTACATGCACATTCGTGGTTCAATATTAGTTTGACTATGAATGCTAGGATCATGTAAACAGCATGGACTGAGTGTCATAGTTTGAGGTCTTGGTCTTAGTTGAGGTCCTGTTTATCTAAGCAAATCCCCAATAAAGCATGTGGACCTGCTTGATTTTCACTGGACTCTGAGGTGGATTCTCACACAGACACTCTTGGATCCAGCCACTGATGTTTTATGGCACTTGGTGTGATGCCTGCTTACTGATTCTGTAAGGTGGTCTTAAACCCAGGTCAGCTTGGTGATGATACCAACAGCCTACTGGGTGAGCAACCACACTCTAACAATGGTCAGGTAAAACAAAAGGAAAAACTAAACACCACGCCGAGTGTGGAAAAAAGGGAGAGCAAAGGATGCCAAGGGAAGAAATGGCAACCCCGATGCACTGGGGAAAACTCAAACTAAAACTTCCCAAACAAAACCAGAAAATGGGGAGAAACTTGAATGGCTAAGGGAAGCCCCTGGAGAGAGACAGACTTGAGAGGGAAAACTGGAGATAGAAGGGGATGTGTAAAAACACATCACAGAAGTGAGGGGTAGCACAAGCGCTCACAGACCTCAATACCTCAAGTTACCAGCAAGGAGCTTTGCTCAGAACTTTAG
Organism: Electrophorus electricus; assembly: GCF_041902795.1. NCBI lineage: Eukaryota > Metazoa > Chordata > Actinopteri > Gymnotiformes > Gymnotidae > Electrophorus > Electrophorus electricus. Next base: position 16,251,302 of record NC_137497.1, on the reverse strand, counting down.
CAAAGACCCAGCACAGAATAATTCATTCACTGGGCTTATATAAGGTCTAGCCCAGCTGTTGGGTGTTAAGCCTGATTAGTGGCGTGGTTGACTCAAGGCCTCCCTCTGGTGGCCGGAAGGGGTCTCGGCCTGGTGCCCACCCTTACAGATACCAAAACAATCATGAGTGATTGAGTGGGAAAAATTAAAGTGTTTGTATTTGAAGGTGTTACAACTCTGTTTGTGTTATGGGTAGGGTTGTTTGTGCTTGTTTACATCCCCTTCTTGATGCTCCTCCTCCACCTGATCAACTCTTCTGTCCTGTGCTGGAATTGTCCTGGGCTGTTGTGTTGTGTCTTGATTGTCTGTCTCATTCTACCTCATGCATAAGCGGAAGCCCGGGAAGAAGCGACAGACAGAGATTCATCTCCAGTTTTACTGTGGCTGGTTTTGTTTGTTCAGTGAGCGTTGTTTGCTGATTATTGTGTTTTTGGTCCTCTGCTGGTTAAATCATTCTAACATTGCTTTTCTGGGAATGTTTGCTGTTGTACATGACATTCTGTGTATAGAGTATTATAATAATCCTGTGTGAATTGTTGTCGGGAAATAGGAAGTTTGATGCCTTTTTTATTTGCTCCATTCTTTACCTGTGTGTATTCATTTTTGGGAGTTAGGGAAGGATATTGTACTTAATTTTGTTTGTGTTCAGTTGGGACAGTTGGTTCTTTTGTGCAGCAGGGCTTGGTGGGTGGCATGTTTGCCTCTCAGCCTTTGAGTCCCTATCTGGGTGGAGTTTCCATGTTCTTCCTGTGTCTGCGTAGATTTCCTCTGGGTTCCTCCCAAAAACATGGAGGTTAGGTTGACTGGATCCTCTAAAACTGTCCTGTATCAATGTGAGTTGTGTATGCATGTACATATAGATAGAGGTGTGTGTGCGTGTGTTTGTTTATGTTCAGTGATGGTTGGTGCTCTATATGTGTGTATATGTCCAGCTATGGGTGGTGCTCTGTGTGTGTGTATATGTCCAGCTATGGGTGGTGCTCTGTGTGTGTGTATATGTCTAGCTATGGGTGGTGCTCTGTGTGTGTGTATATGTCCAGCTATGGGTGGTGCTCTGTGTGTGTGTATATGTCCAGCTATGGGTGGTGCTCTGTGTGTGTATATGTCCAGCTATGGGTGGTGCTCTGTGTGTGTGTATATGTCCAGCTATGGGTGCTGCTCTCTGTGTGTGAATGTCCAGCTATGGGTGGTGCTCTACGTCTGTGTGTATATGTCCAGCTATGGGTGCTGCTCTACGTATGTGTGTATGTCCAGCTATGGGTGCTGCTCTACGTATGTGTGTATATGTCCAGCTATGGGTGGTGCTCTACGTATGTGTATATGTCCAGCTATGGGTGCTGCTCTACGTATGTGTATATGTCCAGCTATGGGTGCTGCTCTGTGTGTGTGTGTATATGTCCAGCTATGGGTGGTGCTCTACGTGTGTGTGTATATGTCCAGCTATGGGTGCTGCTCTACGTATGTGTGTATATGTCCAGCTATGGGTGGTGCTCTACGTATGTGTATATGTCCAGCTATGGGTGCTGCTCTACGTATGTGTATATGTCCAGCTATGGGTGCTGCTCTGTGTGTGTGTGTATATGTCCAGCTATGGGTGGTGCTCTACGTATGTGTGTATATGTCCAGCTATGGGTGGTGCTCTACGTATGTGTGTATATGTCCAGCTATGGGTGCTGCTCTACGTATGTGTGTATATGTCCAGCTATGGGTGCTGCTCTACGTATGTGTGTATGTCCAGCTATGGGTGGTGCTCTGCGTATGTGTGTATATGTCCAGCTATGGGTGGTGCTCTACGTATGTGTGTATGTCCAGCTATGGATGGTGCTCTACGTGTGTGTGTATATGTCCAGCTATGGGTGGTGCTCTGCGTATGTGTGTATATGTCCAGCTATGGGTGGTGCTCTGCGTATGTGTGTATATGTCCAGCTATGGGTGGTGCTCTGCGTATGTGTGTATATGTCCAGCTATGGGTGCTGCTCTACGTATGTGTGTATGTCCAGCTATGGGTGGTGCTCTGCGTATGTGTGTATATGTCCAGCTATGGGTGCTGCTCTACGTATGTGTGTATGTCCAGCTATGGGTGGTGCTCTACGTGTGTGTGTATATGTCCAGCTATGGGTGGTGCTCTACGTGTGTGTGTATATGTCCAGCTATGGGTGGTGCTCTACGTATGTGTGTATATGTCCAGCTATGGGTGCTGCTCTACGTATGTGTGTATATGTCCAGCTATGGGTGCTGCTCTGCGTATGTGTGTATGTCCAGCTATGGGTGCTGCTCTGTCCTGGTCTGAACCTCCTCCCCTTCCCCTGCACCCTTCAGTCCCACAGGGGTCTGTGGTTTCTGACAGACTGTGTGTGTAAATTGGCTGCCGCTTCTCATCAGTCTATCAGTGATTTCAGAATAAAAGATGATTTCTGTCTGTAAAGTGTCCTTGAGTTTGAGAAAGGTGCTAAATAAATGTAACCAATAATAATAATAATAATAATAATAATAATAATAGTAGTTTTATTTCTAGTGTGTCTTATGTTTTGTTTTTTTTTAGTTTGGCCTTGTCCTGGAGCTCAATCCCTCTACATACGACCCTCAATAAATCAACAAATACTTCAGCCTCAATACCACTGTTTACTGTAGTAATTATGCTGTGTGTTAATAAGTAAATGTAGTCAGTGAAGGTGCAGTAATTATGCTGTGTGTTAATAAGTAAATGTAGTCAGTGATGGTGCAGTAATTATGCTGTGTGTTAATATGTAAATGTAGTCAGTGATGGTGCAGTAACTATGCTGTGTGTTAATATGTAAATGTAGTCAGTGATGGTGCAGTAATTATGCTGTGTGTTAATATGTAAATGTAGTCAGTGATGGTGCAGTAATTATGCTGTGTGTTAATAAGTAAATGTAGTCAGTGATGGTGCAGTAATTATGCTGTGTGTTAATATGTAGATGTAGTCAGTGATGGTGCAGTAATTATGCTGTGTGTTAATATGTAAATGTAGTCAGTGATGGTATAGTAATTATGCTGTGTGTTAATATGTAAATGTAGTCAGTGATGGTGCAGTAATTATGCTGTGTGTTAATATGACAGACTGGAGCTTCAGCAGTGATCATAGTTATGACGGAGTACAGGTGGTGATCAGGGTGGTGGTTGTTGTTGTTGTTGTTGTTGTGTACACCCCCCCCCCCCCTTTGTGTAGCTCATTCTCTCCACTGGTTCATTCACTTTGAACTCTGAGTATGTTTCTATTCTACATTTACAACAATATCTCTCTACAAGATCCATATTTGTTTTAGTTTGATTTCTAAACAGTTCTCCATCACTGTACTAGTTACTTCCTGATTGAATTTGATTGAATTTGATCCCACAATCCCTCTTGATCTTGTCACAGTGACCAATCTCATACATACACATATAATTATAACTCTGTATGTTTAAATACACACACACACAGATCCGCACTGCCTTTCTCTGTCCCATTCAGGGGTCAAAGATCAGTGTATGTATACATGATTAGAGCGCTCCTGAAGCTCACCTGGTAGAGCAGGTACAGTAAGGTTTGATTCATATTGATGAATATGTATCAATCACTATAAGAGGATCTGCCCAGTACTGTAAATATGTTTATGGAAATATTACTATGCGATCCTGTGATGTAATTTAATGCAACTGTAAATACTTTTGTCAAGTCATGGAAAAACAGACAATTTTGTCTGCAGTATCTTTGAATAGTTTAAATAGTTTAGTTGCCATTTGTCAACATGTTTTATTTAAGAGTTCCCCTTATTGTTCAGGTTATTGTAATGGTGAGCGGTAATGAGGTGGTCGCATGTGCGGAGGAGAGCGAGATTTCTTAGGGGCAAATCCAGAGTTGTAGTCAGAGTAGTCCAGGGTCATAGAATACATAACAAAAACAAGGGCTAGGATAACAAAGCCTAGGAAACACAAACCAAAAGCACACGAAGGCAAACAGGGAAAGCAGCTATAACAGAAAGAAGTAACATACGGAGTTAAGGAAAAACAAAACAGCTAGAATCAAACAGGCTAACATAAACAGAGGCTTAGAAACAAAGACGAGCTTACACACATGCAATACATGCAATACATGCAATACATGCAATACATGCAATACATGCAATACATGCAATACATGCAATACATGCAATACATGCAATACATGCAATACATGCAATACATGCAATACATGCAATACATTCCACACAAACACACGCAATGAACAGCAAAAACACAGGGAACCAGACAGGGTTTAAATACTTGAACTAATGAACACTAAACAAGGCGCAGGTGCAAATCATGAACAGTGAAAACCAAAACAGGGACTGGAACAGGACTGGAAAAGTGAAACATGAGAAAGGAAACCATAGAGACGGACAATAGGAAGGACCAAACAAGACATTTATTCATGACATACATTCTGTTTCACAAGTGATGGGCACTATGTCCACAAACTGGACAACAGACTAAAGCAAACCAGGGGGAAAGAGAAGAAGAAAACACATCTGAGAAATTCATCTCATGCGGTTGTGAATCCAGATTAGATTACAAGACACTTTTCTTGGTTTCTGTCTTTGAGGTTGTGATTACATTTTAATTTTTGCCTGATTTTACATTATCTACATTTTGTCCTTTTACTGGAATCCCAGAGATGACCATAAACATCTTACGAGGCTTGTTTTAAATTTCATAGTTGAATTTCCTCTCAACTAAAACAAAACATTTATTTTTTAAATATCTTGCTGTGGAATTCCCTACATGTTCATGTGAGTCGGGTAGAATGTCAGGCTCTCTTGTTAATGCTTCCTTGATGTTTTTAATATGGTGCACCTCCTAGTTTGAGTGGCTCACACCCCTCACTTCTACTCCTCATTCTCACCCTTCACTCCTATTTACTCTCTCACCCCTCACTCTCACTTCTCATTCTCACCCCTCACTCCTACTTACTCTCTCACCCCTCACACCTACCCACTTTCACCCCTCACTATCACTGCTCACTCCTACTCCTCACTCACCCATCACTCCTACTCACTCTCACACCTCACTCTCACTCATCACTCCTACTCCTTACTTTCACCCCCCTCCTCAATCTCACCCCTCACTCTCTCCCCTCATTCCTACTCACTGTCAACCCTCACTCTCACTCCTACTCCTCACTCTCACCCCTCACTCCTACTCACTCTCACCCCTCACTCCTACTCACTCTCATCCCTCACTCTCACCTCTCACTCTCACCCCACACTCCTACTCCTCACTCTCACCCTTCACTCCTACTCCTCACTCCAAGTGAGATACTAGTGATGGCCCCTACTGTGCCGAGGCTTCGGAGCACATGTCGAGAGCTCCAGGAAGTCTTTTATGAAACATGTATCGAGGCTTGCTTCTTTAAGGATGAATGACGTCACTGATGATGCCTGAAACCTCACTGGTTCAGGAAGCATTTCGAGTGTTGGCACAATTTATGAACACACATAAAGCGCAATGGATCCATGCAAAATTTGCATGTTTGTGTTCTGTCAATTTGCCTGTGACATTGATGAGCTTGTTTTCATGGAGCCTGCTAAAAGGAAAAGGGTTTCCCCTGTATGGAAACACTTTGAGCAGATCTCTACAAATAAGGTATTGCACATAATATGCCTGTAAATAATGAAATGTGTTACTACTATAATATTCACAAGTCTTTTTTTTTTTCCATTCCAAGCCACTGGGATACAACAACAACATCTCATCTGTGTTTTTGTACTTGTCATGTATAATGAGGGGGATAGAGTTGGATCCAGCCAAGGTGGGTATGGGTTTCCAATTTTCATATTTGTTAATCAACCATGATAATAATGACATTGACCACGATGCTACATTCATCACACACATCAAAAAATAAAAACAAAACATGTGCACATGTTCATGTAATGACTTCTGACATGCAAATACTGTAATTAAACCATAACCTAATTTAATTTTATTCACTGTTAACATAATATGCATATATATATATATATATATATATATATATATATATATATATATATATATATATATATATATATAAATATAATGTGTATATACTATATATATATATTTATATACTGCATTATTCTCTGCACCTTACATGTTATTTGTAGTTTGGATTGGATTACAAAGTGTAAAAATGACAAAGTGTAATCTAATCTTTACAAAGCAGTGACCAGAAAGGAAGAGCTGGATGAGGCTTTGGTCTTCATGATTGTTAGAGACACACAGCCATTTAGCACAGTTGAGGATAAAGGCTTCAGGGATTTAGTAGCAAAATTTGATCCAACCTATATTTTCCCAACTAGGAAAGTATGTGTGGTGACATGGATAAATTATGAGAGTAGTATTAAAAAAATAATATTTTCTTCCTTCCCTTTAGACCGCAAAGGCCATGGTTGAGACCAAATATCAACAAGAGAAAGAGAAGACCAAAGTTGAGGTCCAGAAAGTTCCTGCAGTGAGTGTGACAGCAGACAAACTACTTGGCTGTGACCTGCCATTTTATAGATGACAACACATGACTGAAGTCCACATTACTCGGTGTAGTGAAATTCCCACAGGCGCACACAGCTGAAAATTTGGCCTGTGTGAAATCCTCTCTTATGGAAGAATGGGAAATAAAATCCAAAGTAACATGTCTAGTTACTGATGGCGCATCTGATATGATTGCCTGTGGTAAACAGCTGAAGCTGCATCATGCCTTCTGCATTGCTTACACCCTGAATATAGTTGTTAAAAAAGCTCTTGAACTAACCCCAGTGCTGTCTGCCATTCCTACAAAGGCAAGGAAGCTGGTGGGCTATTTTAGAAGCAGCACAACTGTCAAAGTTAGTAACATTATTTTCACATTTGTTTACACATTGTTTTATATTGCTACATATGTAACGTTTAGGTTTTTATTGTTAAAGGAGAAGCTGGACCTTGTTCAAGAGCATATGGGAAAACCAAAAAAGAAACTGATTCAGGAGGTTGAAACAAGGTGGTACAGCAGCTTTCAAATGCTGGAGCGATTAGTAGAACTCAGGGAGCCTGTAAGCACTGGCAGGCTTACAAACTGGTATTCCTGCGCTGACCTCTGATGAGTACAATAATGTTTGTGAGCTCCTGTCTATACTGTCTCCTTTTCACACGGCCACTGTGGTGCTGTCAGAAGAGAAAAAGGTATCTGGCTCCAAAGTGGTGCTATTATTGAAAATGGTGGAAAAGATGCTCCAGGAAGAGGCAGCAAAGGCAACGGTCCCAGTAGCTAGTGAACTGGGAAAGACCTCATCAGACTCCTTAGGGAAAAGCTCCACACAGCATGAGCATTATATCGCTGGCAATGCTACTAGACCCAAGATACAAATCACTTGGATCCTTTAGCCCAAAAAAGGCAGATAAAGGAATAAAACAACTCACCTTTGAATGTACCAATGTAATAGGGTCTAGACAGTCACATTCAATACCAGCTGCAGCTTCAACATCACAAGATGCTGTAGCTGAAAGACCTGGTTAATATTTTTGCATTGGGTTAAAGTCAATTTCAGAGTTATGACCTCATTCATATTATCTGGTTTTGCTTCTCAGGAAACAAACTGGTGTGATTTTGATGCCACATTCATGGAGGCCAGAAGAACACACAATGTCACTGCTGATGCCACAGTTGAAGTGCAGACCTGGCAGAACTGAAGAAAAGCAGAACACAGGGTCCCCTCCAGTACTGGGAGAGGCAGAGGTGCATATATCCAAATCTCTACAGGTTTGCTGTGGGATACTTGTGCACCTCTGCCTCCTCAGTACCATGTGAAAGTGTTTTCTTCAAAGCCAGGGAAGTTATTTTCAAACAGAGAAACCAACTGCGTCCAAGCAGAGTGGAAAAAATATTATTTCTTAATAAAAGTGAATAAAGTCAACATGGAAGACTCTCCACAAAAAAATCACAGGTAAGTTCATTTTTTCTTAATATACTTTTGTTTTACCTACTTTGTTAAAATATACAAACTTTTCTGTGTTAATCCTGTGTTTTAATTTACATACATATATAAATATATATACACACAGCATATGTGCATTTCAAACACACAGTCCATGAACACACTGTGGTGGAGGGTAACTATCACAAGACATTACACTCATACTGTGTGCATCTGCACCTGTATCACTCCACCACACAGAAAACAGCATGGAAAACCTTTCCCAGTTTCCAAAGATTTCCAACTTTAATGTGTTGATTTGTACAGAGACTTCAACACAGTGAGTTATGATTCCAAAGCATGTGTAACTTGTAGAACAGCGTGTATCATATGTACAGAAATAAACTGCAGCTGAAGAGTCCTTTAGCATCATTTATTGTGCATGTGTTTTTTTTTGGGACTTCTCACTGGTACTCATAATTTATTATTACATGGGTAGTACACACACACACACACACACACACACACACACACACAAATACTAACAAGCAATTTTTACATGTTTATATGTCATCAAAGGTACAGAGATATTATTGTTTATTTTATGTTTCTTTTGAAAATGTTATTTTGCTAATCGCAATGTCATGAAATCTTGTATCCTGTGTAAAAACCCCAGCTGCTGTGGTTGCTATGGTGACAGCGATGCTTGTTAATGTTAGCGCAGATCTTTTCGACATGTTATTGTGTTGTTTTTTGTTGTTGTGATTTTCTAGCTTTCATTGGTTAAATGATAGAATATGGGTTTTCTGGTTAAGTTTCACTTTCTAAATGTTTACTCGATTTGTAATCAACTCGTTATTTTTAGTATTTTAACATGCTGTTTGTAGTGGTTGATCATTCCTGTTCATATTTGTTATTATGACATTAGGCTACTTACGTTATTTATGTGACCTACAGGACATTGTTGTGCTGCGCTTAACATTACACAGCACAATATAGCAACTTAGATTTCCAGATGAAATTTTTTTTTTTACTAACGGACCTTGAGGGGAGGAGAGTCTGCCAGTCTCTCTCTCTCACATGCAAACACACGCACGCAATTTCATTTTTCCATGTTTTTACAGTAAAGGTTCACAGACCCAGTACTGCCGCTTGCCTCGTGATGTTAACAGTGCCAGAAGAAAACGCAGCATCACAGCGAGTAGACAGAATTGTCGGGGTACACAAGCTGGCTTGGTATTGTGAAACAGTGCGGTTGTGCACAGCTGGATCTCTTGAGTTGTCGCGTATTTGTTCACTGAACGTATGGATGGACAGGTAGCTAGCTCACGTTAGTTGTAGGAACTAACCACAGCTTAGCTTGCTCTAGCTAGAAGTGTCCAATACAGCGATACGCTGTATAATGATCCCATAAACTAAACTTCATATCATTTTAAGCAACGGATCATCCAGCATATTGCAGAGAGGAAGAGCATGTTAAAGCAATGAAAAAAAGAAAGCAAAAACATCAAGGCATTGTGTAAGGCATTGTTTTATCGCTTCGACAAGAGCTTAATCGGGTGATTGTGTCTGTAGCCACGCTGTCGATGTATTGCATAAAGGCGCATTTTTCGCCGCTTTTATGGCTTACGGCCATACCACTCTGAACACGCCCGATCTCGGAAGCTAAGCAGGGTCGGGCCTGGTTAGTACTTGGATGGGAGACCGCCTGGGAATACCAGGTGCTGTAAGCTTTTCTTCTTAGCTATGTTTCTTTTCATTTTTGCCTCTTTTCACGTACAACGTGGCTTCATTTCTTTAGGGTTTTATTTTATGCTTTCTTTCTTGCTTTTAGGTTTAGAACTGTAGCATTTTGGAACTTAGTAAGTGCACCAGGTTCTCATAAACGTATGTATGTTTGTCTTATCAATTTCACCAAAACAACTCCATGTTTCTTTACTTGTACATCTTTCTCTTACCTTCATGTATTATGCCGTTTGTGTGTGCGAACACTTTCGGAGCAATTATCTAGGTGCGTTGGACCGCACGCCACTCAAAGCTTTTATTAACGGAACTGGAGGTTGGTTGCGTCGAGTTCAACTCCGTCCAATCATTTTGGGATTAGAACATGGTTTTACTCTTGAATCCCTTTCGACATTATATGTGCTATGTACATTTTAATGGGTGTTGTTTTGGGAAGGGATAGACTAATTTTAGTTACTGCAGCCTTTCTTTCGTTTGCCAACTATATTCATTCTGTTCCTTCTACCAGGCGAGCCAAGTCTGTCTCTCACTCATACATACACACACATACACACACATACACACACACACACACACACACACACACACACACACACACACACACACATTAACAAGCAATTGATTTTTTACATGTTTATATATCATCACAGGTACAGAGATATTATTTTTTATTTTATGTTTCTTTTGAAAATGTTAGTTTGCTAATCGCAATGTAATGAAATCTTGTATCCTGTGGAAAAGCACAGTGGAAAAAATATTATTTCGTAATAAAAGTGAATAAAGTCACCACAGTATTCATAAGCATAACCATTTTTCCCATCTTTGAAAAACACTGAAACAGTCTTAAAAACATCTCAACATAAACATCTCATGTCCTATTTGGTTTATTTAAACATTGACTGAAATCAACCTGTTTTTTGACACTAGTAGACCTCCAAAACCATTACCTACACATCAAAAACAGATTAGATGAATGAATGAACCACACAAAATCATATTAAGGTGTTTTTATTTCTATTGTTGGCAGTGACTATTCCCATGCTGTCACTGGTGCAAAACAGCCAAGAGATCCATCACAAATAGTTGAAATGACAATAAAGGTTTAGCCAGCAGGGGGGTTTGTGTGCACATGAAGCCTCCAGATATGAACCTTTTTTTGAACCAATTGGATGGAAAGCTTCAAGGATTCATCTGGCAATCACTACAAAAACAAACAAAAATGTTTTAAAAAATAGAATTTAGCATTTACAAGTTACAAGTTCAATAAAAGAAAATCAGCAATCATAAATTCTCCAAAATAAGTCAACATCAAAACTCCACTCTTGAAATTTCCTTTGGAAACTAATACAAGGAAAAACAGGAAATTGGGTGATGTCACTTCCTGTCTTTAAGCAGGACAATTCCCCATAAAGCTCCCCTTCAAAGACAACATGGAAGACTCTCCACAAAAAAATTGCAGGTAAGTTCATTTTTTCTTAATATACTTTTGTTTTACCTACTTTGTTAAAATATACAAACTTTTCTGTGTTAATCCTGTGTTTTAATTTACATACATATATAAATATATATACACACAGCATATGTGCATTTCAAACCCACAGTCCATGAACACACTGTGGTGGAGGGTAACTATCACAAGACATTACACTCATACTGTGTGCATCTGCACCTGTATCACTCCACCACACAGAAAACAGCATGAAAAACCTTTCCCAGTTTCCAAAGATTTCCAACTTTAATGTGTTGATTTGTACAGAGACTTCAACACAGTGAGTTATGATTCCAAAGCATGTGTAACTTGTAGAACAGCGTGTATCATATGTACAGAAATAAACTGCAGCTGAAGAGTCCTTTAGCATCGTTTATTGTGCATGTGTTTTTTTTGGGGACTTCTCACTGGCACTCACAATTTATTATTACATGGGTAGTACACACACACACACACATACTAACAAGCAATTTTTACATGTTTATATGTCATCAAAGGTACAGAGATATTATTGTTTATTTAATGTTTCTTTTGAAAATGTTAGTTTGCTAATCGCAATGTCATGAAATCTTGTATCCTGTGTAAAAACCCCAGCTGCTGTGGTTGCTATGGTGACAGCGATGCTTGTTAATGTTAGCGCAGATCTTTTCGACATGTTATGTTGTTTTTTGTTGTTGTGATTTTCTATCTTTCATTGGTTAAATGATAGAATATGGGTTTTCTGGTTAAGTTTCACTTTCTAAATGTTTACTCGATTTGTAATCAACTCGTTATTTTTAGTATTTTAACATGCTGTTTGTAGTGGTTGATCATTCCTGTTCATATTTGTTATTATGACATTAGGCTACTTACGTTATTTATGTGACCTACAGGACATTGTTGTGCTGCGCTTAACATTACACAGCACAATATAGCAACTTAGATTTCCAGATGAAATTTTTTTTTTTACTAACGGACCTTGAGGGGAGGAGAGTCTGCCAGTCTCTCTCTCTCACATGCAAACACACGCACGCAATTTCATTTTTCCATGTTTTTACAGTAAAGGTTCACAGACCCAGTACTGCCGCTTGCCTCGTGATGTTAACAGTGCCAGAAGAAAACGCAGCATCACAGCGAGTAGACAGAATTGTCGGGGTACACAAGCTGGCTTGGTATTGTGAAACAGTGCGGTTGTGCACAGCTGGATCTCTTGAGTTGTCGCGTATTTGTTCACTGAACGTATGGATGGACAGGTAGCTAGCTCACGTTAGTTGTAGGAACTAACCACAGCTTAGCTTGCTCTAGCTAGAAGTGTCCAATACAGCGATACGCTGTATAATGATCCCATAAACTAAACTTCATATCATTTTAAGCAACGGATCATCCAGCATATTGCAGAGAGGAAGAGCATGTTAAAGCCATGAAAAAAAGATAAGCAAAAACACCAAAGGAATTGTGTAAGGCATTGCTTTATCACTTCGAGAAGGGCTTAATCAGGTGTCTGTGTCTGTACCGACATATTCTGGAGGAGGAGCGGACGGAATGCCACACCTGCCCTCTATACTAACCTCAACTCTCTATTGCAGCGTGAAACTTTTGAGCATGGCTCCATCCCCCCATGAATATTTCTGCTCCATTCATGATGCTGGGTATGAAACTGTGTAGGGTTATGCCTCCTAACATGACTGATATCAAAAATGGGCAGCTATCACATTTTTCTAGATGGCCCATGTTTTAAACCGTCTGACCGTTTCAATCGGTTATTCTGTCTGCTCTCTGCCTAACCTCATTTGGGAGGCTTACTTTCTCCCTTACAGGTCTGCTCAAGAATCTGAGCTGATGCTGTTGACCAGGGTCTGCCATCTACTCCGGGATCAGGTTGTCACCATCTACACTGATTCTCGTTATGCATTTGGGGTTGCTCATGACTTCAATAAGACTTGTCGCTCCGGGGGTTTTGTATCTTGGAAGGTAAGCCAATTTCTAATCCAGGACTAGTGTCTGCAATTTTGTCTGCATGTACACTACCAGCTTGGCTGGCTATCGTAATGGTCAAGGGTCATGACACAACCTCTGAGTCTGACACGGCCACTGGCAATGCTTTAGCAGATGAGATTCCACGTTGGGCAGCTGTTAATGCCCCCTCATGCCCGTACACTATATCCTCGATGTGTGAAGCTGTCGCCACGTTTTCTCATTGCTTTGTGCCGAATAATATCAATCTGCGTTTCTTACAAACTCAGGGTACACAACAGGACTGCTCTCACTGGGCTGATTAGGGCTGTAGTCCTGATTAAAATGGTCTAATCCGTGACCCGGAGGGGCATGTGACCCAGAGGGGCGTATCACCCTTCCTAAATCTATTTTGCCATTTCTTGTGCGCCATTTTCATGGGATTTCACATATTGCACAAAGGGGGAATGACGGCTAACATTCAAAAACAGTTTTGTATTCCTGCAAAACGTATAACTGAAACTCCTCCTAGTTAACCTGTGCCAGAAGCAACCAACACAAGCCAAATATGATGCCTTACTGGCTCAAGAATATTCCTTTCAGTGTCTACAGATAGACTTTATGCACATTCCACCTTGTGGTCAGTTGAAGTACTTGCTAGTGATTGTAGACAGGTTTTCCAAGTGCACTGAGGCATTTCCTTGTTCTAAGGAAGACTTTTAACAGGCCTGTCATCCCACTGGAACTTACGCTAACTTAATTTAGATTTAAAAAACTGATCAAAATGTTTCCTCTTTCATTTAAATCATCACATCCGTGTTCAGGGAATTCTTGCATCTTTATGGGACTCCCAGGAAGTTCAAGAAACACGTGTAAGAGCCCTGCTGTTCATACTGCCTTGTGTAACCCTAGTCAGATGTTTCTATCAACAAGAATACAAAACAAAAAACAACAAAACTCCCCAAAACTGTGCAAACCATCATAAAACAATAAAACTGTTCTAGGTACAGCTGCAATTTAGCAATTCCTGAAAAATGTATTTTCATCTCGATCAGTTCCACTCCTTGGTCCTCTGTGTTTCTTTGCACCTATAAGGCTTGTCTTGTACATATTGTTTGTTGGTGGAGTTGTTTGTGTTTACACTGCTTGTTTACACTCACCTGCTGTCAGAGGGTATATGTATTTTTTCTGTCATTTAGGCATCTGATAAAGTGACAAAGGAATTAATCTACAAAACCAGAGTCGATCTACTAACAGGTGGTAGTGTTGTAACACTGACAGTGGTAGAAAAGAGCAATTTTTTAAAACCAGAATTTATTTTTCACGTTACATTCTATATTAAATAAAAATAAATTTACTTCAGATCTCAGGGCAGAGCTGTGTACTGTATGGCAAATAGTAAATTGTTAATACAGAGATTTAATTAAGTATTTAATGCAGATCATTCGTATTGACTGAATGAACCTTTCACTCTTCTGTCATGTCTATCTGCCTAACTATCGTGTGTGTGTGTGTGTGTGTGTGTGTGTGTGTGTGTGTGTGTGTGTGTGTGTGTGTGTGTGTGTGTGTGTGTGTGTGTGTGTGTGTGTGTGTGTGTGTGTGTGTGTGTGTGTGTGTGTGTGTGTGTGTTTCTCTCACACACACACACACACACACACACACACACACACACACACTCTCTCTCTCTGTCTCTCTCTCTCTCTCTCTGTCTCTCTCAATGTCACATTCTCTCACTCTCACTCTTGCATGCTGGCCTTTGGTAACATTGCCCTCCACCACCTGCACCTCCCGTTCTCCACCTGTACCTTGTGGCCTCTGCCCCCTGCCTTGCCCTGCACTGCCCTTCCACCCCACCTGGCTGACTGAGTGAGTACTTGGCCATTCCAGCCAATCCGAGCATCAGGGTCAGCTGTTACAGAGGACAGACGAGTGTCACACAGTACACTGATCTAAGCCCTCTATTCACGCCTACACTGATTTAAGCCCTCTATTCACCCCTACACTGATTTAAACCCTCTATTCACCAGTACACTGTAATGATACATTGCAAACTGCCCTGACTGCCTCTGTCTCAAATGCAGAGCTCCAGTGTAAGATCTGTCATCAACTCCACTAGTCAGCAGTCTGGCAGGAATGATCCACAAAGCATCAGCTATTATGGATCTCTGTATGGACCTCCATTGTCAGACGAGGACCATGGCAAGACTTTAAGGCCCATGCAGGCAAGAGTTTGCCAGTCTAAGACCACATCTTGTTTTATTAATGGACTAAACAAGGTGCAGTTTGTTTGAGTCGAAACATCTGGTTTATGAAGCTCATGTGATACACCCATCATCTTTAACCCAAACTGGATCAACTGCACCAGTCGTTGAAGCTATGGTGGCATTCACGACAAATAAACAAAGAAGGATATATGACTGGAGGAGAGCGGCTCAAAGTGGTGTGTGTTCTACTGCTTGCGGTGAGCTAGGAGAGTGGTGGATGTTGTATAAAGGCTTCGTCCTAGAGGGCCATTATGGTGTTTTTTTGCTAGCCATTCATACCATTCTATTACTATCCAGTGATCCTTTAACAGCTCCTCTGTGCAGTTGCTTCTAAACTTCCAAACAGTTTCCTTGTATGTTCTCCAGGCCCTCTCTATATGCTGGGTGTGAGCCCCTGTAGGAGCATCCATGTATGATATACTGTGGTTAACTGTGTAATGTCTATAGCCAAGCTGAGACAGAGCCTGCTGATAGACACGTCACTCACCACTGAGGATTGTGGATCCCCTCTTTACATGCTGAATGATAAGTGGCACTAGTTCCCTTCTGGACCTTCTCTGAACTAGGTGAAGAACTTGCTCTGTTTGTTTAGTGTTGACAGCATTTTCACCCAGCATCCCAGAGACCCACTGCCTCCTCCACAACGCCCCAGCCATCCGCCCTCTTCCATACTGTGTAACATAAAACATAAAGCTTTATTACATTAATTAAGAACTATTAACAAGATGAAAGAATTAAAGGTATGAAGCATGAAGACTTGTATGTCCATTATACATTATTAAGACTATACAAAATTCTATACCCACATAAAAGATGCACCTGCATTTCTTCTATGCCTGAAGTTACTCTCATCTATGACAGTGAACTGTCTGCATCCTCCTTTCCTTCTTCTGAGTTCTTCCATCGCCACCACACAAGCCTCTCTCACTTTCTTAGACATTTTTGACAAGAAACTTGAGAAAATCTGAAGGGACATAATAGTGCTAAATTTATTAAATAATTTAATAACTGTATTTAACACTTCCTTACTTAGATATTGAATGTACTCAGTAAAATTGTGAAGTTTATTCGTTAATTAAGTTAATTTGTTCATGTGAACTGTTCTGGTTATTTTGCTTCTTTTAATCAAACAATTGACTTGATTTGAATAAAACCAATTAACCTGCTTGTTACACATGGATGTTTGAGATTGCAACATTAAAATATTTTTACACTACAGAAAGTGTCTAGATGTGCTAACAAAAATCTGTTTGATTACAGTTCAAATGGCCACTCAGTTCACACTTGTATAAAGTAAGACACATAAGCCTGTGTGTGTTAGCTGCTCCCACCTGTACACAGATGTCATCCCTTTGAAGAGACACTTCAGAACACTAAACACAGAGTTGTGTCTGATTGATCTCCTCGTCTGCCTTCCCCTGAGCACAGCACGTTGACACCTCCTGTATGAAAACAATAATATGTACCAGGATAGCGATCTGTACAGAGAGTCTAACAGTCTAGACCCAACGTTACATGTTCTGCCTATTTAACACTGTTAAATTACTATTTGATGTTAGAATGTGCGAAAATCACAATGAAAAATGCTTGTAATTAATCTCTGCATTCTTTAAGGGACAACGTTATTTGATAAAGTCTACGTTAGCTAGAAAGTTTAATTTAAGATAAAGTTACAGTAAAACATCTAAGTAAACTCGTTAGCCTACCATTCATAGCAGTCCCAGCAGTCGCTGTTGTGTAGTTTCATTTTGTGGTGACAAAGATCGCGTTTCATCTTTCTTTGTAGTACTATTTTGCAGCCACTTTATTAATTTCAAATGTTTTCTTTTTGATTTCTTGCCCTCCATCAGCTTCCTCAATTTCATCGGCATTTTGGCTCAATTAAAACCGGATGCCTCCCCTTTACATTTGTTATACTGGAATTTATGGCATTCCAGATTATCATCAAGCTTTTAAACTTAACAATACAATGAATAATACATATAAATGTTTTTTATATTGTACATGTTTATATTCAGCAGACCCATTAATATTTTCTGGACAAACAGCTCTTTGTGAATTTCATATAAACCATCAACAGTAAAGGTGGAGCGTTCGTGGACGTTGGAGTTCATTCAGGTCTGCGCCTCTAATGAGGAGACGCCGGTACAGGTGTGTTTGGAGTCGGATGACAGTGGAGATCAGCACAGCACCTGACGCTCGTCCTCACAGTACACAAAGAAGAAGAGAGTTCACAGTTCAGAGAGAAAACCAGGGCAAAAATAATCAAAAAACAAAACAAAACAGCCAAGACACTGGAGAGAAATACAGATGGAGAGGCTGGAACAGGTCAATGCTGTACTGTACTGTAGCTACAGTGCAGCTAAACTAGCGTTAGCTAGAAATCAACATTAGCAGATGTGTTTTCAGTAGTTTTCTTGAATACTAGCATTAGTGGGTTATGCTTGAACAACGCCATGGTAGTTCACCGTCTTTATGACCTTTAGTACATTTTATTCAGTATGAGTGGAATCTGAACACATCCACTTTGTTAGATTACTCTGAAAGAAAGCTGTCGTACGTTAGCCAACTAGCTAGTAAACTAGCGCGACTGGAAAAGGTGCCGAACACCAGCTGACTGTCTCCGGATTACAGTGGAGATCAGCACAGCCGGTTTCTCCTGTTGTCTGAAGTTTAGCCCTTCGATCCGTTTTCGGTAGGTTTTACGCTCTGGTTCTTTACCTGGCTTTTATTCCCCGTCTACGTACGTCAAGAATGTAAAAGTGAGATTTAATGGGCGAAATTAGCAGCCACAACCGACCGACCGACGGAACTAGCTCGCTAAATCGGTCGCTCGTCTCGGTCATTTATGTGTAAAATACAGTGTCTGACTGTCTGGCTAGATGACATTAAAATGGCTGATTAAACACACCCAGTTAGCTTGCATGCGTGTCCGAAGTGGTGCTTCACAACTCGAGATCGACCGTATTGCGGTATTGTCTGTATTGTATGTATTGCTGACGTGCAGCGGTGTACCGCGTTCATTGTAAGTGTTCACTAAGCAAACCGCGACCGTGTCGGTACTATTCTATATGTGGCACTGATGTGTGTGTTCTTCTTTCTACAGTTTGGGTATCGACTAGGGATTCAACTAAGTAGCCTGTCAAAGATTTATGTGTGCGCATGTCGTATTTTGTCTCCACAGACGTGTATGCGCACGATGTCTCTTCCTCTCGTTACCTTTTGGACAGAATTGGACTGCTCAGTGGCCCAGCGTCAGCCACCTTGTCCAGGCCGTGTGCCTGGCGCTTTGTCGACTTCATCTGGCCGGTCAGACCATCGTCGGAGTCAGGGTGAACAGGTGGGTTGTCGTCATGAGGGACTACGGTGTCATCTGGGACGTAGTCCTCGGCAGCCTCGGCCTCATGGCCCAGGCCCGTATTCAACTTTTTGAGTTGAATCAGCAGACACTGATCCAGTGCTGAGTTTACTGGGTTTTATATTGACCTTATTGGCACTGTGGACTATACAGGCTGAGCACTAATAGGCTGGGCTGCATTTTTTATTACGGGTACAATGCCAGGAAGAAAAAGCAGGAGCAGGATGTTCTGCGCCTGAGCATTGGCCAGTCCAACACTCCCATGGTGGCCCTGAAACCTCGCCCTCCTGCGCTGAGTAAGCTCCCAGAGCGTCTGACTCACGAGCACCCTGCTTTTGACCTTAACATCCAGCAGGACGTGTCTGGGCAGGCTTCTCAGCGTGTCAGAGGCTAGCCCCCTCTTGCTCCCGGTGAGACCCCGAGGAGCTCTGGTCCGGAAGGAGATGCTGCTTCTGCCACCATGGCCCCTGCCGCACTGGCTGAGCTCGAAGTACTCCAGACCACAGCGTGGTGTTGGAAGAAAAAGGCAGAGGCCTCTGCTGCCACTGCCCATGGACAGGCCGTCCCACCGAAGCGGCGCAGGCACGAACACCAAGCCTGCAAACCCAAGACCAAACAGTTTGGTCACAGCAGGTTTCGTGGGATGCACTTCATGGCAGCAGCGAGGAAGACTGAGGAGATGCTGGACAGGGTCAGTGATCTGCTGACCACCCCACTCACCCCTTTGTAAATGGTTGTACATAGTTTTATACTTATTCCAATTTTCATTATTTATTCTGTGTGTTGTGAATGAGCACTTCAATATTATATTATACGTCACAAAGTGAATGAGCACTGACTTATTCTGCTTTGTACTTCACAAAGTGAATGGGCACCGATTTTAAACCACTTTATTAAAGTGAATAAATTGTTGGTAATTAGACACATTCTTACAAAAAATGCACTTGTTATTTTAATACTATTTATTTGATGAACAATAAACAAGTACTATTCAGAGTTCAGTTTCCTGTGTATAAATGATTCGGTTAAATTAACAATTCAATTAACATTCAATTAAGTCAGCATTATTATTATTATTATTATTATTAATCTTATTCTTGAATGAACATCCACTTTTAACAATATATATATAATAATGGGATATATTTTTTTTAAATGGAAAAACTGAAGACAATAAAATTGACATTCTGCTGAATGTCTGAATTTTTGCATGCAATCCTAATCATCATTAAAAATGAATATAATTACACACAGATTAAAAAAAACAAAACAGTCTAACAACATGAAACACATGGTTACTTGACATGCATGCTCAACTGCACATGGCTCCTTAACATGCGAAACAACCTGACCCTCTATCCCATAGTCTCGCCTCCTTCTCGGAGAGTTCACAGAGGTCACCTGGGACCGGAATTTTGGCCTATTCTGTGTTCTGGGTGAACCGTGGGTCTGGGAACACTGGAGAGGGTGCATATGAGATTACATGCCGCCGAAAGGGCCATGGTGGGTGCGAAATGGTTCTGGAGGGGCCCTGGACTGGCCACAGAAAATGACCACTGGTAACAGTTAGATAATCTCCACCTGCCCCCAATGAGCTCTGTGCCTTATAGTCCCTATGACCTTGTCGCCCCTTGTCGTTCTGTCGAACTTCATTGTTCTCACATGTTTTTCTCATTTGTAATTGTGTATATATACCTTGTGTTTGTGTATATACGTATATATACTGTGTTCGTATTGTGTATATACACAACCTATGTATATACTGAGGTAATAAAAAGAGTGTTTATAGGGCATAGAGGTTTTTAACATTGAATTAGACATATTAATAACATAAAACATAAGGGATTATAGAGATTCTGTGTCCTCTCAGTGTAACGCGAGTGCCGAAGGGTGTGGCGCAGGATGCACAGACTCTCGACGTGGACAAACATTTATTTACATAGAACATAAAGACTATAGTGGCATTCCCATATAACACAAACAGTGAACATAGAGACACTTAACACTAACAATTTTTAACATTAACACAAGCTAGACAAACATGGTTCCGAATGTTACATTTAGACATTAACTCACGCACCTCCTGCTAGGAAGTCCATCATTTGCCGAGGGAGTAAGTGTCCTGTGGTGGTTGGTCATTCTGTAATGTTGCTGCTGGCCTGAGCGCCATAAGGCGTGGGCCAGGACACACAGACTCCCTTGACTTTGTGAAACATTTATTAACATTAAACACAGAAAACACAGGTGGCAATCACATACAACTATAACAGTGAACATTATTAAACATTTAACACTAACGATCTACACATAATACAAAAACAGTGAAAACAAACAAAGATGTTACTTGCTATGGGTTTTTTTTTTACACAAGAGACTCAAGAGACTAAGCTAGAGACAATGACCAACAATGGTGTGCACACTGACAGGGGTTTAAGTAGACAGACAGTAAACCCTGTGCAGGTGTGTGCAATCCTGGAAGCGTGGCTACAAAACAAACATACAAGATCCCCCCACTGCACGCGGTGAGCCATAACACTTGACTCGTGACAGGCGAGCATTCTGTGACATTCGGCTTATGTTGGCCCATAAATTAATCTATGAGCCCAACCCAACCCCCTTGTTTATAAATTAAACAAGATCTCCATTTTTGAGATTTTTTGCTTCAGCATTACAGAGTATAAAATAAAAACATTTTAACTCTTCATCAAAGTAACATGCTGTTTTACAAGATGGAATATTTGTCCTGGAGATTCCTGAACCTTTCTCATGTTGATTATCCTGCTGCTGGACATTGCTTCCCTCTGGTTGTTTGCACAGACCTGAAGGTTGCTCAATGGAATGAGTATCTAAATAAAGCAGGAAGTCTGTCTGCATTCAAGATGTCAGGGGAAAAAGTGAAAGAAGTAAATGGATGAAACAAAAAAAGCCCCACCAGAGAACTGTGTCAGAGTGTCTGGACTTGCCACAAGTGAGCTGCTGGACTTTGTTGTTTCTGTTCAACAGATGGGTTGTGGGGTAAAAGGAAACGAGCAGCAGCTTTAGAGAAATTGTTCAGCTATTTTGTGATTCAACAAAACAACAATAAAGAATCTTGAAAACCTCTAAGCCTCATCCTACTCTTTGAACAGCTGCCCAGATTCACAACACAACAGCAACTGCAAAGCAAAAATTATGAAATTAGAGAAGACATCATTAAGTGACAACACACATTAGTGTTAAGCCACAACAAAAATGTGGCACATTGACAATGTTTAATTTTGGTTGATGTGTTTGTGCTGTGGCGGAATTAATGAATTTCCAGTGAAAAACAAGGATTTGAATCTGTCCAAATGTCTTGCTAGCTAACCTATCTAGTTAACTAGCAAGATTCCAACTAGATCATAAAGATAAGCATGAAGAGTAACTGTTAAGACAAAATTTGGAAACTATAACAATTTCCTGCCCAGCAAAATATTATAAAACACTTGTATAACTTTTATATAACTTTAATCTTTCCTGTCACTAGCCATTTTAGAGGTCTGCAGAAGTGAAGATGAGAAAGTTTGTACTCAGAGGCTCCTCAGTGCAATGAGGAGTGGCTCATGGGTTCAAGGAGGACTCAGAAGCTGAAGTGAGCATTCGAGCGCAGCATGTTATGCTTGTGAGCTGAACATGGCCACGATCAGAACAGAGTCTGAACACAATCTTCAAAACCAATTTCACACTGGCTTGCAGCAAGCAGTATTCAATTTAAAGTTAGGCCTGCACTGGTTTTGCACCAAGTAGATGCAGAAACCGATTTACACACCGCAAGGCTTTAGTGAACCATTCAATCCCAAACAAGAGTCACAAACAACTGGAGGATAACATCAGAAAAAGCACCTGATGTTTTATTCTACCAGGGAAGCTGCGTCGTCCAGAGGAACTTAGTGGCCCCTACCGGCAAGACAACCTAGAACAGATGTCGGCTGAGCAGTGTGACAACCATTAGCATTGCTCAAGGGAGGGCTTTTTGTCCTCTCTTGGATAGCAAAGCATTCCTGAGGGAGAAAACAGGATGACTTTCTATTTTCCTTCACTGTGCTCTAAAAAATAAAGAGGGTGTTACAATCAAGCCAACGCAGGAGGGCAGCTCAACAGCACACCAGTATGCTGCCAAGATGAAGACCAAAATGGCTGCCTCTGAAGGAAGGGCTGTAAGATGTGAAGTATGCTTCCCTCTTCAGAGGTCCACAGCATCAATATCAGAAGCCATAGTTTATTAATACTAAGCCCTCTTTAAGAATGAGTTGTAGATGATGTGAACTAGCACTGCAAATGCTTCTTTGTGGGATTGACATGCCATGGTCAGGATAACTTTTTACTGCTGGTTTTGTTTTGTATTTTTTGACATGCAAAATAATTTAGAAGCAGGAAGAGAGGTTTCTGGATTGGTTACTAAAAACCCTGATGAAGCCAAAGTTTTTAACTGCTTATCCTAGAGCCCAGGACAGGTACAGAGACTTTTTTCCTCAGAGCATCTATATTTGTGATCACTATGAGGATTTAGAGATAATTTATTCAGTGTTCTTAAATGAACATTTCTTACAATGGCTATTAGAAATGATTATAATTTAGTACAAAAGGTTATGTGCTACTTCTATGCTACATATTATTTCAAGCATTACCTATAAGTATTTTTAAGGATACATATTTATAATATTGCATATGGTATACATCATTCTTATTAGATTTTTACAGACCTTTGGCATATGTGGGGGAAGCAGTGTGCATGTAGAAGGCATGGTGGGCCATTTATATGAACATGATAAGAGCTTGCACATGATTTGCTCTGCTTGTTACTGTTAATGTGGTCAGGATTTAAAACATAACTTGTGTAACTTGTGGATGACGCATGCTATACTCTAACTCCCCATACTTTTTTGAACACGTAAATTGTTAGGTATTCATTTTTCTAGGAAGTGATTGTCCATAGTGCTGGTTTCTAATGACTTGTTCTCTTAGTACAGCAACATTTAATTCTTTGCAGGTGATATAGAGAAACAGATGGAATCACCAGAGGGCTGAGAGGGTAGTTGCAAAAACAAATTGAAAGTGCAGGTGACATTTTATAAATTGTAATCACCATGTTCAGATAAAGAATAGTACCAACTTGTAGCCTATTTCAATCAGTGTTTCCACTGACATCACTGAGCACCATGGACAGTTACACTGTCATAGTGGACCTCCAACAAACTGAAAAAACAGAAAGAGAAAGAGAGAGATGCTCTCATGTCACTGCTGCATGACCAGTACTCCTCAAAAAGCACAATGCTGCCTCTATATACATTCAACTTGGAGCACCCTGCTTATTGCAGTGATAGCAGGAGCTAGCTTTTTGATAGCATGTGACTCAGGAATGGAGCTGGTAGAGATGTGGTCTGCAACCGAGAGATCAATGCTGGACCCTGCTCGTTAAGATAATGAGCTTCAACATGTCAACAAATAGGACAGAACAAAACATTATCTTTATGCTATGGTCAACACAGCACTATTTTCAAATATAACAGTGTACTGTTTTTATTTTAGTTCTGCACAAAGAGCATACAGCATGTTTGTGTATATACGTGTACACGTGTGTGTTCAACTGTGTTATACACAATGCTGCAGTGGCCTGCTCTGCTTCAGCTTGCTCTTTACTGTGCTACACTTGACAGAGAGCTTTTCATGCTGCCTCTTGAGAATGTCTATTTGGCTCTGCAGGTCCTCGCATGCATCCTTCACCTTCTCAAAATCCTGGAGCAGCTTCTTGTTTCTCAGCAGGCTGCAGCGCTGGTACAGGCGCAGATTGTCTGCACGCAGCTTGTCTTTAGTTATCATTACCCCTGCCAGAGCTTTCCGCTTGTTGCCGATCATTGCCTTTATCTTGGCCAGATTGGCTAGTTTGGCCTGGATCTCCAGCTCCACAAAGTTGATCGTTTCTTTGAGATGTGACTGGAACTGAGAGTGGAGGTACACAATACTGAGATTATTTTCTATGCCTTCAAGACTCTACTGTACAATACATCTTCCCATCCTACTCCGTGGCAATAAATTTACTGCATTTTCAGTTTTAAATGGGGGCTCGAAATTTCCAAGTTTTGTGGTGGGATTTATGGGATGGGTCTTGTTATGTTTTCAAGTCTACTTGACAGTTCCATGGCTATCTGCTGGTCTGCTCTTATACCATAGAATACCATAGAAACATTGTTGCTGAGCATTTCACTGGTTCAGACCCCAGACTGGGCGGAGCTGCTGGTGAGGATGATGGGAGATTACGGGATTTCACATCCCCAGTGCCAGAGTCCTGGCCAAGAAACAAGGAGCTTCTGGAAGGTTCCGCCATCAGTTTCTTGGCCCCATTAATCTGGAACCCTGGGAATCCCACCTGCTAGTCAGGCATAATCAGAGGGGAATTATATTCAAAGTGGAAAAAAATAGCCATTGATCTGGTTTTAGTAGTTTATGAATATTTCAGGATTATTAGGCTATTAGATTAAGCAAATATTATAGTCATAATAAGGGAATATTATTATTATATTTAATTATTACATCAGAAAACCCTGTGCTTTGACCTCCCTTATCTTCAGTGGGAATAACAATCTTTACATTACCAACAGGACCACACTCAATAAAACCAAGCCTCTGATGATTGTGTGCGTGCTCATGTGCGTGCGTGTGTTTGTGCACGTGCACATGCACCGCCAGTATTGTATAGCATAGTAAGTCCACTTAAACACTGCATAAGGCATTTACGAGGTCAGTAAATGCGTTTATTATTCAAAACAGTGAGTATCACTATATTTTGATTGTCTTAATACTGAAGTATATAGTTCAAACTATATACTTCAGTATTAAGAAGCCTTCACAAATACTTGATGAAGTTGTCGATGCCTTGTCTGTCATCTTTGGACTGAAGAATCTACATGTCATCAGCAGACAGCTTGATAAGTCAGAGACTACACATTACTGTGGTGACCCGCTTCAGGTAATCGGTGTAATGGAATTAAACGGGAATGACAGACGGAGAAGTTCGCACGGTAAACACACACGACTGCAGCCCTGAGAAGCGGCAGCTTTGGAGACTACATTTTCATTCATCTTAGGGCCAAGTCACTTTATCCCATTTTTTAAGTAAGTGAGAAGTCAACAAAGCTTGGTCTTGTTCCTCCATGGACTGTCATGCTACTAAATTCATTAAGAACATAAATATATAAAATAGACCACTACTTTACCTTCCTGACAGTTCTTGAGATCCTCCCCATTAGGCGATGTATCCAGTGTGTCTGCCTGGTCTTAGCTTCAGCCACATCAGATATGGTGGTACTTACTTTCGTCGGCTTTGCAGATCCGGGGCCGTCTGTGGAGGGACAGTAGAGGAACTGGGCCACATCTTTCCTCTGAATAACATTAACAAATGATAAAGCTCCTCCAAGCACCAGACCACCACTGATGAATGCCTGGGTCACATTCACATTTTTCCTGGTCTTAATTCTTCTGAGGAGCTCATCATACACAGCCTCGATGACTGACCTGTGGACCTCCTCAGGGAGGTCCATCCTATCCTCCATACGCACTCCAGTTTCACTGAACAAAAGTCCATGCACACATTCAGCTGCAGAGGTAAAATGGCCACTCCATGGTTGTGTCACCTGTGACCCAGCAACACCTGTACAGAATTCCTTTTGTACCTTCAGGAAAACTGTACGAAGACAGTGGTGTACTGCACAAAGTGAGACAGTAGGAACCCCAAAGCGTGTTGTGCTCATTTGGGGTTCTGAGCCATATGAGGTTCTTTCATTGGTGGAAGCCGTTGATTATTTTACATCAATCGTCTGTAACTCAGCATTACAAACACCAGTGTAAACAGAATAGTTCCAAGTCAAAAGGCTGAAAAATTGACTGCCGAAAATCGGCGGGGCTACATAATGAAAATACAGTGTCAATACAGGAGGCTAAACTAACTAGCCACATGTTTCGCCTAATGTTAGCTAGCTAGCTAATATTAGATATAAAATGCCTAAACCCTACCGTTAGTTAACAAGCCAGTTAGCATATAATATATATATATATATATATATATATATATATATATATATATATATATATATATATATATATATATATATATATGTCCTATATCTACTATATAAATATACAGGATGACAGGCAAAAGTGAGGAATGTTCTAAGGCTCTACGTAGAAAGGAAAGAAGCAGGTTAGTAAAGATTAGATGCAGTCAGCATGACCCAGCCATGAGGTGCTCGCGTACGTAGAGAGAGATGGGGAGAGCAAAAGAGAAAGGGAGGGGTAAAGTATACAAGAAGAGGGAGCAGATGACCTCGAGTGAGGAGCTCTCCGTCAAGCAGTTACATTATGGCTGATAAGCAGAGACGTTGCGTTGGGGTCTACCAAAAATTATTTCAAATGGAGACAATTTGGTGGTGGCACTGGGCGTCATTCTGATCTCACACAACACTGCTGGCAGTAGATCTATCCACTTCTTTCCTGTTTCCATCATGACCTTTGTTAACCTTTCTTTCAAGGTATGATTCATTCTCTCAACAATGCCAGATGACTGAGGATGATAAGAGATGTGAAACTTCCAGTCAATAGCTAGGTAGGTGCATAGTTTCTGAATTACCTTAGAAATAAAACAGGGTCCCTGATCCGAATCTATTACCCGAGGCACACCGTACCTCGGTATTATCTCCATGGCCAGGATTTTAACTACAGTGCAGGTGTCTTCCTTAGAACAAGGAAATGCCTCAGTCCACGTGGAAAACCTGTTTACAATCACTAGCAAGTACTGGCAAAATAGATTTAGGAAGGGTGATACGGCCATCCGGGTCACGGATTAGACCATTTTTATCAGGACTACAGCCCTAATCAACCCAGTGAGAGCAGTCCTGTTGTGTACCCTGAGTTTGTAAGAAACACAGATCGATATCATTCGGCACCAAGCAATGAGAAAACATGGAGACAGCTTCACACGTCAAGGACATAGCGTATGTGAATGAAGGGGCATTAACATGAATCATCTACAAAAATGTGATAGCCACCTATTTTTAATATCAGTCATGCTAGGAGGCATAACTCTACACAGTTTCTCACCCAGTATCATGAATGGAGTAGAAATATTCACGGGGTGGCTGGAGCCGTGCGCCGAAGTCTCACCCTGCTGTAGAGAGGCGAGGTTAGTATAGAGGGCAGGTGCGGCTTGCCATCCGCTCCTCCTCCAGAAGTCCCCCTCTCAGCTTCCTGATTCAGCTCAGACGTGTGTGTGGCCTTCGACACAGAAACATCTGCCTGAGCAGCAACCTCTCTTATCAGTGCATGCTTCACAAGTGGAGGAGGGGATCCTTTCAGCTGTGTGGCAGCAAAAATGACTATTTCAGACCCAGGAGTCTTATTGGGTTTTACACCATGCGGCTTGTCCCACACTGGCTTGGCCTTACTCCAGGTCTGCCAAGAATTCTTCATATATTAAAAATCCCAGCTAGGCTCCACATATCCCTCATAAATAAACATAGCACTAAGCACTATAAACTCCCTTTCAAACGAGCCTGTACATGGATAGTGTCTAAACCCAGCACATTCAGTCCAACCAGCCAGACTATCAATGTACAGATCACAATGTGAGCCCAAACCACACCGAAACATCCAATCCTTTGGGGTTTCCGCCTTTTTGGGTTTTACATAACTAACACCGGAACCCATGGGTCACCCAACAAAATGACAACGAGTACACAACTATACAAAGAGCTCTCAAATAGGTACAGAGCAGGGAGGGTTCACCAATAAACAGTAAATTGTGTTTCAATAAGTCTCAGGCAGGATAACAAATCTTTACACAGTGTACACAGAATTCAACTCTTGCCAATAGACGAGATTTCTTCCACCTTTTCAACAGGCAGGATAACAAATACAAAATTCAACATTCGGCTCGTACCAATGGACGAGATTTCATCGACCTTATTTGAGACAAAAACGCACCTAAATTAAATTTAAACTAAATTTAAGCACAGAGATATTGAGCAGGAAGAAGACACATTAAATGCTAGGGTGTCACTTATCTGCACAGTATCCCACTTCTGACCCAGACTGTTAGAAACTGGTTCAAAGTGACCAGTCCTTCAGGTCTGATCTCTTCCAAGTTACCCTATGCCCTCTGTCCTCTGCAGCCGGCTCGATCTGGGGAAGTCAAGAGACACTGACGCCAGGGTAGTGAATCAAGAGAGTTCCACTACATTGAGGAAAGCTGAGAATATATATGTGTCCTATATCTACTATTTACATCTACAGGATGACGAGGAAAAGTGAGGAATGTTCTAAGGGTCTACGTAGAAAGGAAAAAGACAAGGTTAGTAAAGATTAGATGTTCTCTGCATGAACGAGCCACAAGCTGCTCGCATGCCAGCTACGAGCCACTCCTGTGTTTAGAGAGAGACAGGGAAAGAGAGATCAGAAAGGGAGGGGTAAAGGAGACAAGAAGAGGGAGTGGATGACCTCGGGTGACCAGCTCGCGGTCAAGCAGTCATGTCATGGCTGATAGGCAGAGAGCTTGTGTTGGGTGCCTGAAGACAGAAAGGCTCCAGTATCTAACAATGATCTAAGTCGCAATTATAGACAAACACAGTCTACCTTGATAGATAAACACACACAAATGCACAGTTGTACTGATCATGTCTGTTATTAAGCGCAGTGAGTAAATGTCCACAGTGTTGGCCAGAAAAGATCAGTGCACATTTAGATTTACTTAATACTCACCATATACCTAATACTCATCATATACCTCTTGCGCACCAGATACTTAAATTCCACCTCCAACTCCCCTAGTCAGATTGAATTTGCTTCATTGTACTTCATTGAACTGTTACTAAAGCAGTGTTAAAGCGGCACTATCGCTATACTAAAGCTATTCTAAAACTATACTATAGTTATACTAAAACAATGCTAAAGCAGTAGTAAATTAGCACTGCAGTAGCATCAGCTTGTCCCATGTTTTCATGAAACGTTTACCTTCTGCTGTGTTTTGTGGTTACTGTGGAAAAAGCATCATTATCACTTGTTTTAATGATGTATTGATTGTTTAGCTCGTGCCTTTGTATTGCTGTACTGGTGGCTGGGAACAGCATGGCACAGGCTGACCTCTGAAATCTCGCCGCTTAATGTTTTTCTGCTCAGCAGGTAAGTTTGTGTGTGCATGTGAATGTGTATATGTGTGTACACGAGTGTGTATGTGCATGTTTGTGTTTGTATAGACAACTCTGTACTCTGCATTGCTATGTTCTCCCTCTGTCTCTCCACAGACACACTGCAGGTGTGAGGAAGGCTATCCTCCTCCTCCTCCTCCTCCTCCTCCTCTTGCTACTTTTTGGTGAGTCTGCATTTCTGAGTCACTACATCTCAAATCATCTCATGTCTGAGCTCCTGTGTGGGGAAAAAAATATACATGCAACACACAAAAAGCACAATGACAGAAACACACATGTACCGATGCAGTGTAAGATAACAGGTGTGCTGGAACAGTTAGTAAACGACGGCAGGTGTATTCGTAACAGATGATTTGATGACTACAGCGTTAGTGACGTGTGTAGCTGACAGGGGCTTTAGTGACAGGTGTGTTATTTTTTACAGGAGCATGGTACTGCTACCCCTTTGTCAGTACTCAAATGTTAGACACTGAATCAAAGATCACAGTTGATCCCACGCAGCTCAACACACCTGTCCAAGCCCCTCTGGATGTGAGTACTCTCATTGGTTGAAGAGTCACTGCAGAACTGACACCACACACGTTTATTGGATGCCTCCTATGTCCTAGAACAAATACTGTTTTATACTACTCACAGGTAATAAATCCACTATTTCAACATTCTTCTCTCTCTTGCTTTCTCTCTCTCTCTCTCTCTCTCTCTCTCTGGTGCTGCCTGCAGAATCATGTGCTCAGTGTGAAGTTGTCAGCTATCAGGGACGAGATGATGAAGTGGTCTGAGGACAGAGCGAGAAACATGGAGGCCATGCTGGTGAGAAAACAAGAGAGAGAGAGAGACAGAGAGAGAGAGAGGAAAAGAGTGAGAGAAAGAACATGAGAAAGAGTCAGAGAGGGAGAGAGTTATAATAATTCAGTGGAGCACAAAGGATTATTTTTCAAATGAATGGTGTGGACTATCAGGTGTACAATATAATAAAATCAGTCTACAGTATCATCCAGCAGAATACAGAATACAAAACAAATGAGTAAAGCAAGATATCCTGAAATAAAAAATAATGTATCACTTAGATGACAATACCAGCCAGAGAATTACTTTCAGTACTTGTAAATTACTGTAATGAATTGGCACTTGAACTAAAAATGTAAAAAATGCAAATAAGGGTGTGACAGCACCAATATCAGCTATAATTCTCTGAAATGACTGTGTGTGTATTTGTGTTTTTGTGTGTGCAGACACTTCAAAGAAATATGCAGGCACTGCAAGTTAAAGTGAAGAAGTAAGAGGGCCTTTTCTCTTCCTTTATCTCAGCTCACTCATTAAACCACTTATTGCGCGAATGTTTAGGATTTTTTGCATTTTGTCCCCCCAGTATCAACTCTCAGCACCAGCGTCAGATTTTCCATCTGAGATCCAGCCTCCAGGCAGCTTTGGAACAGCTAAAGGCGTCATCTCCTCCCCACCTTGTCACAGAGCCAGCAAACTTCTCCTCAGGAAAATCCTCATCAGAGGATGGCGACTACCCACAGAGCACACAGTCCAGTGAGTGTGTGTGTGTGTGTGTGTGTGTGTGTGTGTGTGTGTGTGTGTGTGTGTGAGAGAGAGAGAGAGAGAGAGAGAGAGAGAGAGAGAGAGAGAGAGAGAGAGAGAGAGAGAAAGAAAGAGACAGTTAGACAGAGAATCTAACTTCTCTCAGGTTCTGTTCAGGCTTCAGCTGAGGCAGAGTTTGGGTTCTGAAAAGCGCTCTCTCCTCACCATATTAAACAGACCTTATCATCATCATTATCACCTGTTTGAATGATGTATTGTTTGTTTGTTTGTTTAGCTCGTGCTTTTGCAGTGCTCTACTTGTTGATGGGAACAGCATGGTACAGTCTGACCTCTGGAAGCTCTCTGCTTAATGTTTTTCTGTTCAGCAGGTACATTTGTGTATGGACATGCATGTGTGTGCATGTGAACGTGTATATGTGCGTGTCTGTACGTGAGTGTATATGAGCATGTTTGTGTATGCAACTCTGCACTCTGCATAGCCATGTTCTCTCTCTGTGGAGAGACATCCCCACGGTGCTCAACCCATGAAGCACACACTCTCTCACCAACACACACACACTCACTCACAGAGGTGATGATGGTGATTGTTTGGGGTTTTTTGTCACATAAAACAGTCTCACAAAGAGGACTGTATACAGGTGTATGCAGGCACAATAAAGGAAGACAACAGTCTTACCCATTTCACTAAAAACAGTGGATACACTGTCAGACTTAAAATACACTACAGATAACAGTTTTAATAAAGGTTTAATGGAGGACACACCTGGAGAGACCTGTAGCTCATCTTAGTGCAGGTTGTGTTGGCTACTCAATTGGTTGGATTTGATTGGGACTAATGATTAAAATTATTTAAATCATGATTTAAATGAACTGAAAAGCTACTAAAAGTCTTTACATTTTTTATATATCAGCTGTTCTTAGTGACACATACTCAGAAGATGATTGGAAAAAAATATCTGGCATATTAATACAAGCACAAATACTGGCTTTAACTGTTTATCAACAGTTTTCACTCATCAAAACATTTTGTCATCTGACATTTTGGAAATGTATGAAGAGGTTTCTTTGAGAGGTAATTTAATTTATTGAAAAAGTGTAGGACATTAGTAAAGAAAATCACATTCACAAATCCAAAGAAATAACATGGACTGGGATTGGTGGGGGACAGTTAGGTGTGTTAGATCAGGGTCAGAGTGAATGACAGTGTTAGGTGGACAACTTGTATCTAGGAGTCGTGTGGCCTGGGGCACTCGTGTCAGGGAGAAGTGTGGCGTGGGGTACTGATATCAGGGAGTCGTGTGGCGTGGGGCACTAGTGTCGGAGACATGTGGCGTGGGGTACTGATATCAGGGATTTGTGTGGCATAGGGTACTGATATCAGGCAGTCGTGTGGCGTGGGGTACTGATATCAGGCAGTCATGTGGTGTGGGGTACTGATATCAGGCAGTCGTGTGGTGTGGGGTACTGATATCAGGGATTTGTGTGGCGTGGGGTACTGATATCAGGTAGTCGTGTGACATGGGGTACTGATATCAGGTAGTCGTGTGGCGTGGGGTACTGATATCAGGCAGTCGTGTGGCGTGGGGTACTGATATCAGGCAGTCGTGTGGCGTCGGGTACTGATATCAGGCAGTCGTGTGGCGTGGGGTACTGATATCAGGGAGTCATGTGGCGTGGGGTACTGATATCAGGGAGTCGTGTGGCGTGGGGCACTAGTGTCGGCGACATGTGGCGTGGGGTTCTGATATCATGGAGTCGTGTGGCGTGGGGTACTGATATCAGGCAGTCGTGTGGCGTGGGGTACTGATATCAGGCAGTCGTGTGGCGTGGGTTACTGATATCAGGCAGTCGTGTGGCGTGGGGTACTGATATCAGGGATTTGTGTGGTGTGGGGTACTGATATCAGGCAGTCGTGTGGCATGGGGTACTGATATCAGGCAGTCGTGTGGCGTGGGGTACTGATATCAGGCAGTCGTGTGGCGTGGGGTACTGATATCAGGGATTTGTGTGGTGTGGGGTACTGATATCAGGCAGTCGTGTGGCATGGGGTACTGATATCAGGCAGTCGTGTGGCGTGGGGTACTGATATCAGGCAGTCGTGTGGCGTGGGGTACTGATATCAGGCAGTCGTGTGGCGTGGGGTACTGATATCAGGCAGTCGTGTGGTGTGGGGTACTGATATCAGGCAGTCGTGTGGCGTGGGGCACTTCAATGTAGGAAAGTGGCTGCTGCAGACATTTTAATGGCTGGATTGGCGCTCTGATGTCGAGCTGTATGTGTGCTGTTGTGACCACAGTGAAGACCCTGTTTCAGTCTCTCTGCTTTAGTGCATCCATGGAGACAGTCACCATCATCCGTCCTTGGCCCTTTTCCTACAACCAGTGCCGGGAACCTCTATGTCCTCATGGCTATGGACAGATTCAGGAAGGTTCAACACCTTTAACATTATTTGAATCTTTTGTTACAGGCGTTGTTAATTGTTTACTTACTTCAGATCATTTGAAATGAAATATATAGATTTTTTGTCTAATGATCATTTTTAAATTGGAAAAAACTGACAATGTTTAATGACCCGTTATGTCATGGGACTGATTGCTGAGTGACTTTAAATGAACTGCAGTGAACTGAAAATGAAATGAAATGCACATTTACCATATATTAGTACAAAAAAGACATTTCCAAAACATCATATAGTCCAGAGAGCATGTATCTGACCACAATGGTCAGGCCTTTAATGGTAGCCCATGGACTAATGGGAGTGATGTATAGCTCCATTATTTTGTTCCTTTAATTAGTAAAAATATATCTTCATATATTTTTACTGTTCATGTGCAAGTGCAGTAGATCAAATCCAGCCTGTGCAAGAGACACATGGTGAGGTCCAAATGCACCAGCTAACTGAAAAATTTATTATATGGAGGTGTGTTATTTTGTAGAGGTCCATTTAGTTTAAAGTATATTGATTGAAAAAAAAAAAGTTTAATCTTTGGTGACTGTAACTTTCAACTGGTGCTGAATTTCACTCTTCGGACATTTATTCGTCCAGTTTGAAAGACTTATTTTTTTCTTTGTGTTTTTCCCTTTATCTCAACACAGATTTGTATAGACATGTTTTACACTGTGGTGATCCTACCCTTTAATGGCAATGCTTTTTATACTGTAGCTAATTCTCTACAATGAAATTTAGGAGTATAGGTCTTACTTTGAGGACACTAGACTAATTTGAAATTTGTCTGTATGTCATTTTCAGCAGGAATAACCTGCTTCTCAGGGAACATCAGCAGAGATGAGACGGCCAGTGGCAGAGGGGAGATTGATGAGACCTGCCCAGCACTACCTCGGGAGGGACCAGAGAGTTCAGGCAAGAAAAAAAAAAGATTATTTGGTTCAAAACAAACCATTCACCAACATGTTTACTGTTGCAGGTTTTTAATGAAAAAATATCAGATCAGTATTGATATTGGGTGACATTAAAACACAGGATGTTGACATTGGATTGGTACAGAAAAACTGGTATCATGCCATCTCTATTATTTACAACTGTCCGATAACAGACTGAAATCGTGAAGAGCTGATAATGTCCGCGGGCATCAGATTCAATGATGAACAGGCTATTGTTAGAAATTCTGCACATGTAATTCACTTAGCTTCACATCTCACACTGCTTATAATTATAATATAACGTATCCACATTCGTAATAATGTGATGAAATCTGCCAACAATAGTGAGACTGAGCATATTAAATAATAAGGCAAACTGATCACTTAGTCCACATATTTCTAAATGAGAAGAAAAGTTCTTACAAACAATATAAAGCACACAATTATATATGGGAAAACAGTTACATTTGTCATTAAGAGAAGCACTACTTTATAGATAGAAAGCACTACGTATTACACAAACGTCATAACTGTCCTAATATTAATAGTTCAACAGTCTTCCTCTGTCTATTATGCACACTGTACACATGTTAAATATCTGCCTTGCTGTTACAATGAAATGACTTCCGGCACCCTGAAAATTGTTTTACACACACGCAGCTGTAACGAGGTGGCCCGAGTACCGAGGGCAGGGAGCAGGATGCACAGACTCAATCGACATGGACGAACATTTATTACATACAACATAACGGCACTCACATATAACATGAACATGAATACGTTTAACAATAACGAGACTAATCTTGACATCCACAGGCTACACCAACAATGATCAACAATACTGTACACACTAACAAGGGTTTAAATACGCAAACAAGATGAGGTACAGGTGTGTGCAGGCATGGCCATAAACATATACTCCCAAGTCACGTGGCGGGCCAAACTGTGACTCGCGGGAGGCAAAAGTTCTGTGACAGCAGCCACACTCATACACACACAAGCATAGTGCAACTCTGTGTTTACGCATCAGTGATTGAATGTGCAAGTGCATGTATATGCAAGTTTAAATTATTATGCACAAATGTAAGTAGTAGGCTATTTATGTGAAAATGTTTCATATGTATGTGCAAGTACAGTTTCCCTGATTTCTCTTTAAACAAGCCCTCATAGTTCAGCAGTAATGAGGCTAGTTAGATTTTGCTCAGAATTAAGTACACTTTGGAATGTTATATGTATCACAGTCTCCGGTGGTGAGCCATACATGGTTAATCAATCCAGGTTGAGGAATCTGTTAGAGTCGCTGCATTAATGACATATCTGTTTGCATTGTCAGTTGTTGCTATGGCAGCAATTAAATTAGGAAATTCAAAGAAAAACAACTCATCTCCACTCTTGGAACTTTAGAACCCCCTCTGTCCCGTGTCATAATGTCACACATGAGTGGAATCCCATGAACACCTTTACAGATCAGTCTGTGGAAAGACACTGAAGAGGACAGATCGAACAATGAGGCGTTTCTGGAGCTGGTGTGCTGGAGGTATCGAGAATGAATATATTGATACAAAGGAGGTGGAATCCAGGAGAGACCTAATAAAGAAAACCAAAAGAGGAAAGCAGAAGTGGAATCTGAAAAAATTGAAGATAGAGTGGAAAAAACGTCCTGCAGTTGGTATGGATATTTGATTATTTTTTCTGCTTTTTGGCCTTGCCTTTCTAAAAGGATTAATTTAAATCTCATGAATAAAATAACAGTAAACTAAATAATCTTTACAATAAGGGACAAAAACTGACTTATTGAAAATGCTTTTATCCTTTGATCAGCGATGACTAAAACTCTCATTTAAAATATGCAACACCACTTAGTGCAGTATTAGCGCATTATTAATCTATTACAAGGTTTTAGGCTCATCAGGCTGTATGTAGTACATACAATATGTGTTCTATATATATCCAGAAGTAATGATACTTGCTCCGGCAGATTTGAAGATGGCCCATGAACGGACTGAAAGGACTGTGGCAGCATGTCTGAGTGAAGTGACTGATGGATATGACCTGTACAGATCAGCCAGGATCAAGCAGAGATACTCTATGGCACCTGCTTCACCAGCCCTGAAAAGGGTCAACAAAGACACCAAACCAGGTGTGGATACAAAGCAGTCAGTCATCTTCCCTCTAGGGCCAAGAGAACATGAGTGGCTTGTGAAGTGTGCTGCAGGACAGCAGGATCAAATCTGCCAACTTCTGCTCCAGGACATCAAGCTGGCAGAGAAGAGAAACTTCATTTCTGGCTTCACAGTACTTCATTGGGCTACTAAACAAGGAAACAGTGAAATGGTGCGCAAGATCCTTCTTCTTTCACAGCAAGGTGGGCCAGGGGTTGACGTTAACACCAAGAGCTACGACGGCTACACCCCACTACACATCGCTGCTATTCACAGCCACGAATCAGTCCTGAGTGTTCTGGTGCGTGATCATGGTGCCAACTGCAACATACGTGACAACAGTGGCAAAAAGCCCTATCACTACTTACACAAGGACGCCTCACCCAAGGTGAGAGAGATGCTTGGAGACCCTCACGCTGCGGATTACAAGCCCTCAGGCCATGAGCAGCACTTTTCCAATCCATCCAAAGGGTTCAGCACTTTGAGTAAACTATTTCAGTCCAAGTGCAGAAAAATACTCAGATGCGGATCAAGATTCCACTCAGGCTTGAAGCAGCTTGACCAGCCTTGACCAAGATGAGGACAGGATAGACTATACATTAATTTCCAGAATGTTTCCATACAATGAATTTGCCAAATTAAATAGCATATCCTCAAACAAACATTTTCTCTAATTTCTTTCACTCCTGATTTTGAATCTGTGATCAAAACCTTAAGTTTTGAAATAAATCATTTGCACATACATGTTTGAAATATTGCATAGTCATATCTGCCTTGAACCATTGTCTGATTTCCTTGAATATTCTCTAATGTTTTGTCTTTGAGTAATGAAATGTTTTTGAGGTCTTTCATCAGCTGTGTAAGCAAAGTGCTTCTGAATTAGTAGTAGGAGAAGCCAGATAATATATGAAAAATTAGTAGTGTGCTTTATATTGTTTGTAAGAACTCCTTTGTATTTATAAATGTGCTCAGGTGAAATTAGTGTGATAAAAATTTGCTCTTGTGTTCCAGTTGTTTTGTTTCCCTCTTTCTGTTCTATATTCTATATAATGCACTATATCGAATTAATTTATGTTTTGTAAGGTAACTTGAGCTAAATGCCTGACAGTCAAAACCTGAGAGAAAGAAGCTATAAATTTGCATGAACAGATCTGTTGAGCCTTTCCTCCTTATGCCACCCCTGAGATCAGTAGATAAAAACAGATTTTAGCAGAGTCATTT
Organism: Electrophorus electricus; assembly: GCF_041902795.1. Taxonomy (NCBI): domain Eukaryota; kingdom Metazoa; phylum Chordata; class Actinopteri; order Gymnotiformes; family Gymnotidae; genus Electrophorus; species Electrophorus electricus. The sequence continues at coordinate 16,213,042 of NC_137497.1, read as the reverse complement.
TAAACAGAAGTAACTTCAAGTCTAGAACCTCTCACGAGAAGAATTTTGTACTTAGAATAACATCTTATTTTATATGTTTGTCAGATACCCAGTTTGTTAGTCTGTCTAAACTCGATTCATTTGCTCTTCACCATTCAGTCAACTTAAGGTTATCTTCTTTTGGCATTGGTAGAATTTGGATTAGTACTGTTTGGCCGACAGTAATCACCTGATTATATCACCTGATATAATGACCTAAATAACTGTTGCAGCTAGGATTAGTAAGCACAACATCCAAACAGTGTCACCTGAAGTCCAGGTTTACCATGCTCTGTGTTGTGGCCTTGACAGTATGCATAAGTGAACAGTACCATTAGGTGCACTAAGCCTAGTGGGTTAATTTGGCCTCCTGTTTCTCATGTGACGTTGGAGTGTGAGGTTGGCTGACTGACTCTCTCCGACGGGTCACATCAATCCAAACTTTCACTTTCATTGCACATCTCCCATCATTAGGTGCTGCACCGGGCCACATGAAACCCATCCAGGGGAGTAGGTGCCATGCACAAAGTCATACACACACACACACACAGTCTAAAGTTTATTCGATGTAGCAATTTTGTGTAAGTGCCATTGTCGACCTTAGTTCACATTTCTCTCTATAATAAATGACTGCAGCATGCAATGTGATAGATGAGGTCCAGGGTTACAGGCAGCCCTGCAGGCCCGACAGGGACTCATCACTGGGATCAAACTCAGCTCAATCTCCTGCCCTGTACACACCTCCAGTGGCCAGCCAAGTTTTGATCAACACAAAGCACACACAGCACCCAAGCATAGTATGAGGAAATGTTTGACTGTGAAGGACAACACCTCCTTAATCAGCCCGTAATGTAGCATCAGCAAAACTCTACATCTAAGGGAAGAGAATAAAAGAAAAGAAAAAGAAAAAAGACAAAAGGTTATATACAGCAAACTTGTAGTGTTACCATCTGAACATGATGCACATATAACAAGTTTAAAAGCAGTTTGTGAGAATTTCAAATCACTTCTTCTCATGTCAAGCACCTTTGTGTTTGTTCTTTCCAGCAGGATGGATGTCATGTTTTCTGTTGGAGGCTGTTCACCTGTGACTCCTCTGTAAATCCCGAAAGAATAGGACTTAAGAATAATGTGAGGTCTTTCACTTCTGTCGTGCCAATCTCCTAGGTGTAGGTTCCACTAGGTTTTGCTGTTATTCTTTATATCTATGAAATACTTGTTAGATAGAACTACATATATGCATTAGTTGGGGAAAACAGTACAGTCTTTGGTAAATGTAGCTTTAAAATTGTCATGTAGCTTATGCCAGGCATAAATCAAGCATTCACGTATATGCCAACCATTCATGAAAATATTCAACCATGTTCCTGCATTGACCAATGGAGCCCATGAGATGAAACTGGAAAACACAGCAGGCATCGATCTGCAAATCAATTCTTCTTTATATAAAATAGGATAAAGCATGCGTTTCCATTGGACTTCCATTACATTTCCAAGGAGTCATCGCTACGGAAATGCATTTGTGGTTAATTACGTGCGCTTAATTGAAAACGTAGCAAAAGAAGAGCCTTTCTAAAGAATATACATAAAGCCCAAGAGAGAAAAAACAATTATTTACATCAAAGTTGGAGCTTGATTCACACTCCACACCCACTACGGTTGCCAGGAAGACCCATCGCGCTGCAAATACATAAAGCACATTCATCAAAATGACAACACAACCCGGTGCAAATTCAGAAAACTTACACAACTTCAGAAATGCTGCAAATCCAGTCACAACACAATGGAAGTTTGCCACAACAACAGAATGGCTGTTTGCAGAGGACACGGGGAGGAGATGGACTTCTGAGATCAGTGCCAAGTCTTTTGGAAGTGAAAAGTAAGTTTTTTGGTTACCATGGTTTTATTATGATATACGTGATACAGAACGAAAGACCGACCTATTCATGCATATGCTAGGCTGTAGGCAGCCTTAAAAATGATGATTAAAATCCAAAATACTTACAATTAGATTGTTATTTATTTGAAATCACATTTTGTATGCATGTAGCTATAAACATCACACTTCAGATAAGATAAGAACAAGATAGTTGACCAGCATGAGCAATAACCAAACTGGTCGACCAGTATAATCAGATTTGACCAGTATGACCCTGCTGATTATACTGCTTGAATAGCTTGGTCAAGTTGTTTATGCTGCTGGACCCACTGTCCAGTTGGAAATTATAGCTAAACCATCAAACTTGAACCAAAACATAGCCTTTGCTGGTCTACCAGTTTAATCAGCTGGTTTAACTGCATAAGGTACATCTATTGCCTGGGTGTCCAGCTTTTCAACTATCTTGACCATCATTGACCAGATTAGTTCATCTGACAGCAGCAAATTAGCTGGATTTTGTAGCTAGGGCTGTAGCATGCCTGTTACTGAGGTCCAGTTTACCATAGATATATACAAATCTAACAGTGCAAGCATAATAACAGAAAAGTAATAACCTAATTTAGGTATTTAAATAAAAAATTATAATTCATGAAAGAGAATGTCCCCACAATTTGCACATTCTAAAGACATCACCTGTTCATTGCAGCATGTTTGGTCAGCGTAATCTCAAGAGAGAGATAGTATTTGCTAACCGTCAAAATGATTTATTGCCTGATTTGATTGATTAACTTGACAACGGTGGCCATAAACATCCTCTCAAGCTCCGCCCTCCTCCTGGTCGTTGCAGTGCCCTTCGGTCCTCCTTGGCCCAGGCTAAACAGCCTCAGGCCTCCCCCAAGAAATTTCTGGGGGTGTTCCCATCCGCTTTCGGAGAAGACCCGGACAGCAGTCGCTGTCCTCTCCCCAATGCAGGGTGGGGGTGCCTACAGACCTCCTGCTAGGAAATCCCTTTTTTGCCGCGGAAGCTTGCATCCTGTGTATGTTGGTCATTCTGTAACGTGGTAGCCTAAGTGCCGAAGGGCTTGAAGCAGGATGCACAGACTTCCTCGACATGGACGAATATTTATTCCAACACAACATAAAGGACAAATGTGGCACTCGCGTGAAAACAAACAATGAACATGAGCACACTAAACGCTAATGATTTTTAACATTTAACATGATAATTAAACAAACAGTCAAGCCTCGATACATAGTTACAAACACGCTACACTAACAATGACCAACACACTGCCAGCTTGACATGAGTTTAAATACACAGACAAGACGAGGTACAGGTGTGTGCAGGCGTGGCCACAAACATCCTCCCAAGTCATGAGGTGGGCCAAACCCCGTGACTCGCAGGAGACGAGCGTTCTGTGACACTTCAAAATAGTTTTATTGACTTTAAAAAAAATTATTTAATTGAGAAATAATCAAGTGATTAAAGTGAATAAAAGTTATTATTATTAGTCTTAAATGAGTACGTACCACCCAGTTTTTAATGTTCACTCTGCTCCGCTGCCAGTCATGTACTGATACTCAAACACGCATATGGGTCTCAGTTGTGTGTCTCTCTCTCTCTCACTCACCCATTTACTCACCCATCCCACTCTCTCCCATTGGCTGATTCTCTAAGAAGTCACACCTCCTCACAAGTCCTCCCACTACCATGCAGTAAACACTTTCTGACAAAATTGATATAAGGTGTCCTTCTGCCTAAAATCAAACTCCTCCAAGAGTCAGGACTAGGCCAGAAAGATCAAATTTTGCCACCTTTTTTTCCCTACCCAACCAACCGGTCTGACCAATCCTGTGCAGCGTGCAACTCCTCCCACAAAACCAGACCCTCATACCCGCTCATTCAAGTTTAGTTGTACCCCCGATGTTTGAGTAGGAATCATTATTTCATTATTAAATAATTATTTCAATGTGATTAAAGAAAATTAAAGTTTTCAGTCTCATACACCAGCTTTTCTCCACTTTCTCTGTCTGTTCAGTGTCCTCTCTGACACACACTCTGCAGTGAGAGGTCATTGATTGATTGATTGATTGATTGATTGAGAGAGAGAGAGAGAGAGAGAGAGAGAGAATCACACACACACACACACACACACACACACACACACACACACACACACACACCTCTCCACATCTTATCTGCCATATGTACTCAAACAGGGCAATAAGCAAACTTTTCAGAAAACATCACAAAGTTTTCTTTTTTTTTTTTTTTCTCTGATCTCTATAAGTTTTAGCACACAAGGTTTTTGTCCGTTATCACACGTTGTACTCTTACCACTTTCAGTGCATTCCACAACTGAGAGAGGTGTTGGAGGGAGGGACGTAATTTACAACTTTTATCCAAAAACCATCTCTTTCCCCACCAACTTTTTCTTAAAGCCGTATATTCAGTACTTCACTCCTTTAGGTCACAGCCGTAATTGTAAGCGATACATCTGAAAGCTTTGCCAAGTAGTTCGAACGAACATGTCCATGGATCAACCGTTATCCATTTTTTAAATAATTCTGTTCTATGTATTTCTATAGTTTCCGACATTCACTTTCTTGACTCTGAGGAGAGAATTGCCGACCAAGTTAATTTCTTATTTGTGAACTTTTATACATTTGTTCTGTTTACATTTTTTGTTACCTTTTATTTGCAGATATGAGGACACAAGCTGATGAAACAGTTCATATATCGAATGAGTTATTACAAGATAATCTTTTTTAGAGTGCGTCTACCATATGTTAAAACTCCGCTTTATGTCTAAAAGGTTATGCAGTGCGTTAATTTGTCACACAGAGGCAGAGGGGGTGAATCCCTCTACCATCATCCACTATTCATCGAGCCCTCCGGCGGAGCTCACAAATATTTCACCTCGTACGACTGGCAACGTCTATAGAAACGTATACAGAGGTCACTGTGGCTTATAAGATACATCTAAATATCTCTATGCCTATTCACGCTGTTCAACCACACTAACCTGTAGGCCACCATCTCCACATAAGTATATTAAGTAAGTAAATTTACGTAAGTAAATTTTCTTTAATCACAATAATACTATATATGATATATATCAATTTTTGTCAGAATGCATTTTCTGCATGATAGGGTGACGACTTTTGAGGAGGTGTGACTTCTTAGAGAATCAGCCAATGGGAGGGAGTAGGATGGGTGAGTGAGTGGGTGAGTGAGAGAGAGAGAGAGAGACACACACAACCAAGACCCATAGGCATGTATGAATATCAGTACATGACCGGCAGCTGAGCAGAGCAGTCATCAAAGACTGGGTGGAACGTAATCGTTTAAGACTTGTAACTTTTATTAACTTTAATAACCTGAATATTTCCCAATTAAATATATATTTTTAAGTCAATAAAACTATTCTGAGGATCCCTCATTGTGTTTTAATGTATTTTCATATAATATTGCCACATCATAAATCATATAATAATAATAATAATAATAATAATAATAATTATATATATATATATATATATATATATATATATATATATATATATATATATATATAATATTAATAACAATAAATAGATATTAAATATGTGGAGGGGGCAAATCAAATCAAGCAATAAATAATTTTTTGACAGTTTGTAAATTCCATTACATAATGAACTAACCTATAACTCACTTACTCTAGTTAGTACACTGAGAGCACATTATCAGACTATATTCAATATTATATTACGTTACATAATGAAATAACCTATAACTTTGCCATCAAGGTTCACTTTCATCATATTAACCCTAAGACATCACAAGAAGTCAGCTGCACACAGCTCTTCACACGCCACAGACTAACAACACACTGCTCTCCACACAACAAAGACTAACTGGAAATTCAGGCAGAACCCTCTTAACTTCTCCAGTACTGAACGTCGTTCTTCTTCAACCTGAACTGCGCTGAGCAGAACTGCGTCCGTCACATCATCAGTTTTTCATACATAACTTAGCCAGCTAGCTGCGGATCACAACACACAATAAACACACCTGAAAATGTCCTGCTGTGTAAACTAACTAGTATTTATGAACATGGGACACTGTGCAGCTGGAGCCACTGTTGCATTAGCTGTAGTCACCAGTGTGTAACACAGATGTTAACAAACAGCGCTGAAGGCACAAACGTGAGCTGGACACTGAAGGACTGTAGGACACATGAACGCTAACTAGCTAATAGCAGAAAGCTAACAAGCCTGCTAGCTAATGCCTGCCCTACGCTTCAGTTCAATCTTTGGCAAACTCCACATCTAAAGACACATTTACCTTTACGTATGCACCTATTAACCCGTCATTACAATATTTAGGATAATTTCACTGAGTATCTGTTCAAAAATAGCTAACATTTCTTACCTGCGCGCTGAGTTGTCCTGTTGGACGCATCGTAAGCAGATATTACGCTGCCCTCACAGAGCTCCATGAAGTGAGAAACCTCACACTGTAAAGTGTCTGTTAATCATTTAAACTGAAACAACACGTTTCCTAAACTTTTTAGTTGGAATACAGTGTTGTATTTTTAAATTTCAAAATCAAGACTTGAAGTTTCAGTTTTAAAAATGAGTTTATTTTCAAAATAATAAAACTATTTGGCCGGATGTGGCTCAATCTCAGGAAACATTGAAGCTATGGATTAACCATGAGGAACTATGGTGCCGCTGCAATACGCGCTATGGCCACTACATTTAGCTGACACTTTTATCCAAAGCGACTTACAGTTATGACTGATTACAGCTTGAGCAGTTGAGGGTTAAGGGCCTTGCTCAGGGGCCCAACAGTGACAACTGGTGGGGCTTTACCCAGCAACCTTCCAATTATAAGTCCTTACCTTATCCACTGAGCTACCACTGCCACATGGTCATCTTGCACTCAGGACATACAGACTATTGGGAGTTGTGCATTAAGCGTTTGAGGCTTATGTTTTAAGTGTGAGGAAATGCAGAATAAAAAGAGTTGAACTTAATACACATTATGGCCACTAGATGGAGACAGTATTCCTCTTTCTCGTCAACAATGAGAGCTTGTTGGCATCAGTGAGTGACTTTAGATAAAGTAGCTTGTAGGTTCTAAATTCTAAATTACATCTAGAAACAACAACTTACAACCTTTACTGTGTCATAACACACACACACACACACACACACACACACACACACACACACACACACACACACACACACTAACTTTAATATAAAATATACACACTCCAGTCTATAAAAGTGCTATATACAATAAATATTGTACTTGTATACTTACTTACTATTTACCACTGCCTGATTAAAAAGATGCCCTCACACTCTCTCACACTTGTCTTTTATGTTGGCCATTCGGTCTTTCCTTTATCTCAGAACGGTGTCCATTAAACACTCAGTACTTCACTCCCATTCCAGTCTAACTCCTCCTTGTCAGGGAAACATGACGATATTGTGGATGTTACTTCACTCTGGCCCCAGAGCTAAAATGCTAACAGCTCCCCTGAGGTGTTCAGCCCATGGTTCAGAGTCAAAAGATAACAACCAGACCTGCTGAACTGGTTTCTGGTAATGAAAACTGCTGTGGGCAAATTACAAACTGTTATTCAGAACTTGAACTGAAGCTAAATCCTAGGTGCTTATTATTTGTACCCCTCCAATGTCTCTCTCTCCATCTCTCTCTTTCTGTACCCCCATGTCTCTCTCTCTCTCTTTTTCTCTCTCTCTGTCTGTCCCCATCTCTCTCTCACACACACATGTGACAGCAGCACTACACCCTGATGGATCTCTCTCTGTCTCACACAGCACATGTTGATAGAAAGTGTTTCATTCTTTCTTGAACTCAAGCATCTAAACTGCTTTCTGGTGATGACAACTGGTTGTGTCTGAGTTCCAAACAGAACCTAAACAGAAAAATCCCCTGTAAGAATGAATACCTACACTATTAGTGTAGTGACCTGAAGTGCTAAATGTGTAAGGGTTGGCACCAGGCTGAAGCCCCCTCCGGCCACCAGAGGGAGGCCTCGTGTCAGGAACACCACTAATCAGGCTTAACGCCCAACAGCTGGGGTAGACCTTATATAAGCCCAGTGACCCACACATTCAGGGCTGGGTCTTTGCCAAAGTTTTGAGCCAAGTGACTAGCTGGTACCTTCAGTTGTTGAGGTCTGTGTGCCCTCATGCTATGCCTTACTTCTGTGCTGTGAGAGTGTTCGTGTTTTTACACGTCCCCTCCCCTCTCCAGTTTTCCCTCTTTTGCTAGACCTTACTTCTGTGCTGCGAGGGTGTTCGTGTTTTTACACGTCCACTCCACTCTCCAGTTTTCCCCTCTCAATTCTGTCTCTCTCCCGAGGCTTCCCTTAGCCATTCAAGTTCCTCCCTGTTTTCTGGTCTATGGGAAGTTTGTTTGGATTGTTTGGATTTGCAATGGCATCCTTTGTTCTCCCTTTTGCCATGCTCGGCGTGGTGCTTCATTTTTTCCTTTTGTTTTACCTGGTCCAAGACTGAACTGTTCTGCACACAGGCCCACCATTATTAAAGCCCAGTAGGCTGTTGGTGGCATCAGCTAGCCGAAGTGGGTTCCAGCCCACCTTACAGAATGAACACCTACATTGTTATTGTAGTGATGTGAAGTGCGGACATTACACATCTAATGTTATCTAAACACTTGAACAGTGATGGTAACACCTGCAGTGTTAATACACCTTTTACAGTATTCATGGTGTTTACATATTTGTATTGTTGTCTGTCTCTGTGCTCATGTTTGTTTCCCTCTTGTTTTCTGGATCTGATTCCATGTTTGTTGCTGTGTCTTCTGGTCCCAACATGTCTGTTCATGTATCATCCTTCTGTTCCCAACACACACACAGAGGGAGATATGGTATAAACACACACACACACACAGAGGGAGATATGGTATAAACACACACACACACAGAGGGAGATATGGTATAAACACACACACAGAGGGAGCTATGGTATAAACACACACACACACACACACACAGAGGGAGATATGGTATAAACACACACACACAGAGGGAGATATGGTATAAACACACACACACATGCACACAGAGGGAGATATGGTATAAACACACACACACACACACAGAGGGAGCTATGGTATAAACACACACACACACAGAGGGAGATATGGTATAAACACACACACACACACACACACACACACACACACACAGAGGGAGATATGGTATAAACACACACACACAGAGGGAGCAATGGTATAAACACACACACAGAGAGGGAGATATGGTATAAACACACACACACAGAGGGAGATATGATATAAACACACACACACGCACACAGAGGGAGATATGGTATAAACACACACACACACACAGAGGGAGCTATGGTATAAACACACACACACACACACACAGAGGGAGATATGGTATAAACACACACACAGAGGGAGATATGGTATAAACACACACACACAGAGGGAGATATGGTATAAACACACACACGCACACAGAGGGAGATATGGTATAAACACACACACACACACACACACACACACACACACAGAGGGAGCTATGGTATAAACACACACACACACAGAGGGAGATATGGTATAAACACACACACACACACACACACACACACACACACACAGAGGGAGATATGGTATAAACACACACACACACAGAGGGAGCAATGGTATAAACACACACACAGAGAGGGAGATATGGTATAAACACACACACACACACACACAGAGGGAGATATGGTATAAACACACACACACACAGAGGGAGATATGGTATAAACACACACACACACGCACACAGAGGGAGATATGGTATAAACACACACACACACACACACACACACACACAGAGGGAGATATGGTATAAACACACACACACACACAGAGGGAGATATGGTATAAACACACACACACACACACACAGAGGGAGCTATGGTATAAACATACACACACACACACACATACACACAAAGGGAGCTATGGTATAAACACACACACACACACACACACACACACAGAGGGAGCTATGGTATAACACACATACACAGAGGGAGATATTGTATAAACTTGCACACATAGGTAGATATGTTATAAACACACACACAGAGGGCGATTTGCTAATCGTAACAAGACAAGGCTTGTTCTTCTACTCTTGTGATGTAATGGCACTTAAAAATTCTCATACTGGCTTGGTTCTTTCTAAAGAGAAAAAAGGTGCAACCAGATTATTGTTCAGATAGAAACAGACAGTGTGTGTACAGGTGAACTCCAGTGAAGAAACAGAGAGTGTGTGTACAGGTGTATTTATAGTAATAACATTGCTTATTATGACGAGCTACAGTGGTGAAAACTGCAGTAGTGAAACAAGAGATAAAGTGAGTGTTTTAACATAAATTAATGTTATTTGCTGTAGTTCTGTAAACTCTGGACATCCTGATGAAGACAGAACCAGACATTCTTCCTGAAGACTTGCAGACTGAACCCAGTAAAGGTAACACTGTCCTCATGTTTCGTAGATATTGCTGTAATCTCGTGTGTTTCTCTCTGTTAGTAATTATGACCTTCAGTAAGATTCAAAAAACCAACCATACGGCCAGATTCAGAAAACCAGTCATATAAACTTAAGGTCAGATTCACATGCCAGAATGCCTAGATCTGCAAGATTTTAACCTTTTAACCTTTCCTGTACAAAGTGTCCAATCGGAAGCATTGCAACAAGACCAAACTCAAATAAGGAAAATATTTTTTATTAATTCTCATGAATCCAACAAGATATTTGATTGTGTGGACTATGAATCCACAGTGCCCCTTAGTGACTGTAACAGGTTCTTCAACCTGAACTGTTCTGAGTCGCTCTTTATAAATGTATGTTAACTTTCCCTGTTTTTGAAAGGCTCTGAGCGCGAGCATAGACAGTCCCAGTATGGTGAATGCAGTTTACCTATGAATTAACCTGTCATTGCTGTATTCGCATATTAACCTTTATACTTGCTATTGTGTGATTACCTCTTCATTTCAAGTGTAATAGACAGAGGAAGACTATTTGATCTATTAATATGAGAACAGGTATAATATTTGTGTAACAATCATGCTTTCTCTTAATGAAAAATGTAACTGTTTCCTATATATAGTTATGAGCTTTATATTGGTGGTAAGAACTTTTTCTTTTCATTTAGAAATATGTGGACTAAGTGCTCAGGTGAAATTAGTGTGATAAAATTGTTCCCACCTATTATGGCTTAAATGACATGTGACGGCCCGAGTGCCGCAGGGCAAGGAGCAGGGCGCACAGACCTCTCTCGACGGAGACACACATTTATTAACGTAAAAAACAAAAGATAAACAACACACGTTAACGGCATTCACATGCAACATCCAGTACACCATGAACATCTACTGTGAACACACCTAACATTTAACATGAACAATGACCGACTGCAAACTACACACAAACAGGCATTTAAATACATACATAAACGAAACCAAGAACTGGGTGCAGGTGTGTGCTAAAAGGGGGCGTGGTTACAAACAAGTCAGCATGAACAGTTAACAGTGAGCCCACTGCACGCGGTGGGCCATACCACGTGATCAGAGGGAAGGGGAGTGTACCATGACAAGACGATTACCACCCAACCCCAAGTAGCAATATATCAGTATGTGTTCCAGTTGTTTATTCCCCCTTTCTTTCCTTTTTATTTACTGTATTAAATTAATCATGTCTTGTAAGCTAACTCGAGATAAATGCCTGAATGAATCAAAACCTGAGATTGAAACAAAGAAACTATGAATATGCATGAACAGAGCTGTTGAGCCAATCCTTCCATGCTGCCCCCGAGATCAGTAGTTAAAAATCAATTCTCAGTATCGGATAGTCAGTTCAAACTCTACAAGAAGTAACTTAAAGGCTGCACCTCTCATGAGAAGAATTACGTAATTATAATAGTGTTTTATTTTATATGTTTGTCTTAGACCCAGTCTGCAAATCTATCTAAACTCATTTCATTTGCTCTTCACTACACCGTCAACTTAATCATTTTCTTTTTGTTGTTGGTAGAATTAGGATTTGTTCTGTTTGGCCAACCATAATTAGTTTTAATCTAGCCAACCGCCAGCTTTAGGATTAAAACAGTTTACATCACCTGGCTACAAACTTGTGTGCTTCCTGAAATACCTTTCCTAAATCTCAGGAACTCTGGCGAAATTCAGGGCTGTCCAAAAGATTCGGCCCAGCCTATTTTGCTATCTTGGAAAAACTTGGGTGATGAGCTAGGGTCACTGACAGTGCAGAGAAAAGTTGGGAAATATGTGTGGTGTAAATTCATCCAGAATTCAGCCACTCCGAAGCTCTGCAAACTCTCCCTGAGCAGAGTGATTATCTGACCCTTGACTGACCTCGAAACACAAGATCATCTACTTCATTCACAGGATAAGCTCTGGGTGCCAGCCATGAGCCATCATTCACATAAATAATTCTGTACAGATTTATTTTTCTCCCCTGTTAGCTCAGATAGTAACCTCAGGTCTAAGTTCCCATTAGGATTCCCCAGATAGGTGTTCTTCCCTTTCAGACATTTTTACTCAATTCTCGCTAATTAATTAATTTAGCCATAGTAGCCTCTTGCCTAGTTAGCTTTAACTAAGTTGTGTGTGTAGGTCTGGGTCACTTGATTACTCAATCCACTTTATTGGAAGTCATTCTTCTCTGCTCATCTCATCACGGGACGCTCCCCCCCCACAAGTCACGTGGTACGGCCTGCCACGTGTGGGGGGTTCACTCTTGTTTGTAGCCACAACCCCATAATGGCAGGCACCTGTATGGGGTTTAACGTTGAGTGTGTGTCTGCCTATTTAAACCACCGTCAGTGCCTTAGCGTAGGTCATTGTTTGTTAGCATAATGTTAGTATCCATGTCTGTGTAGCCCATGTTATTGTCTGTATAGCCTATGTTATCCTTAGCGTTAAGTGTATTTATGTTCACTGTTAATGTTATGTGTGAGTGCCACCCTTCTCTTAAATGTTTAATGTCATTAAATGTACAAAGATCGAGGGAGTCTGTGCGTCCACACCCTGCGGCATTCGGGCAAATGTCACACATCTTATTTAAATTTTTTTTTTCTTTTTTCTTTCTTCCCTCTTTCCCTTTTCATTTGTCCACAAGTCCGCTAAATATTTGTGTTATTCATTAATCAGTAAACTTCACATTTATTCATTAAGTTGGATATAATGGCTAGTATATTTGAAACAATGGCATTCGGTCCCTACACAAAATATGAACTAATTTAATTTGGTAATTAATCAATAATAAATGATAATCTTTTCCCTACGTTCACTCCTCACTACATCACTCACACAGCACACTTCACCCAACACACTCACATTCACTCCTCACTACATCACTTACACAGCACACTTCACCCAACACACTCACATTCACTCCTCACTACATCACTCACACAGCACACTTCACCCAACACACTCACATTCACTCCTCTCTACATCACTCACACAGCACACTTCACCCAGCACACTCACATTCACTCCTCTCTACATCACTCACACAGCACACTTCAGCCAGCACACTCCCATTCACTCCTCTCTATATCACTCACACAGCACACTTCACCCAACACACTCACATTCACTCCTCTGTCTATTCCTGCACTGTGAACATAAACCATTGGACATGTTTGTGAACCTTCAGTAATCTGGAGTCTGTTGTCTGGATTCAGGATGGACAACATTTCAAAACTACTGCTGGACATTCTAGAAGAGCTGAAGATAGAGGACCTGAAGAAGTTCCAGTGGCATCTGACCAACAGTGTAGAAGATGACAAATGCATCCCAAAGTCCCATCTGGAGAATACAGACAGACTTGACACTGTGGACAAGATGGTGCAGAAATATGACCCAGATGGAGCTGTGGAGATCACACTGGACATCCTGAAGAAGATGAACCACAACCAACTGGCTGAGAGCCTGAGAATCAAACACAGTGAAAATAAATCAGGTGAAATCATGTTCACCTTTTAAACTCACTATTTCAGGATTTTATATGCTCATAGCATTTGGTTTTGTTTTGTGAGTGAACTCAATAGACAAAGAATGTAGTGGAAAACAATGCTTAGTTAATTTATACACACAGCACAGCCAGTGACATGGGCAGGGAGGGAGGGAGACGTGTGTGCTGAGGTCAAGAGTCTTTAGTGCCCTGTGTGCTGAGGTCACGCGTCTTTATTGCCCTGTGTGCTGAGGCTAAGTGTCTTTATTGCCCTGTGTGCTGAGGTCAAGAGTCTTTATTACCCTGTGTGCTGAGGTCAAGAGTCTTTAGTGCCCTGTGTGCTGAGGTCAGGCGTCTTTATTGCCCTGTGTGCTGAGGCTAAGTGTCTTTATTGCCCTGTGTGCTGAGGTCAAGAGTCTTTATTGCCCTGTGTGCTGAGGGCAAGAGTCTTTATTGCCCTGTGTGCTGAGGTCAAGAGTCTTTATTGCCCTGTGTGCTGAGGTCAGGTGTCTTTATTGGCCTGTGTGCTGAGGTCAAGAGTTTTTATTGCCCTGTGTGCTGAGGTCAAGAGTCTTTATTGCCCTGTGTGCTGAGGTCAGGTGTCTTTATTGCCCTGTGTGCTGAGGTCAGGTGTCTTTATTGCCCTGTTTGCTGAGGTCAAGAGTCTTTATTGCCCTGTGTGCTGAGGTCAAGTGTCATTATTACCCTGTGTGATGAGGTCAGGTGTCTTTATTGCCCTGTGTGCTGAGGTCAAGAGTCTTTATTGCCCTGTGTGGTGAGGTCAGGTGTCTTTATTGCCCTGTGTGCTGAGGTAAAGAGTTTTTATTGCCCTGTGTGCTGAGGTCAAGAGTCTTTATTACCCTGTGTGGTGAGGTCAGGTGTCTTTATTGCCCTGTGTTCTGAGGTCAAGAGTTTTTATTGCCCTGTGTGCTGAGGTCAGGTGTCTTTATTGCCCTGTGTGCTGAGGTCAGGTGTCTTTATTGCCCTGTGTGCTGGGGTCAGGTGTCTTTATTACCCTGTGTGCTGGGGTCACGTGTCTTTATTGCCCTGTGTGCTGAGGTCAGGTGTCTTTATTACCCTGTGTGCTGAGGTTAGGTGTCTTTATTGCCCTGTGTGCTGAGGTGAAGTGTCTTTATTACCCTGTGTCCTGAGGTCAAGTGTCTTTATTACCCTGTGTGCTGAGGTCAGGTGTCTTTATTGCCCTGTGTGCTGAGGTGAAATGTCTTTATTGCCCTGTGTGCTGAGGTCAGGTGTCTTTATTGCCCTGTGTGCTGAGGTCAAGTGTCTTTATTACCCTGTGTGCTGAGGTCAAGAGTCTTTATTGCCCTGTGCGGTGAGGTTAGGTGTCTTTATTGCCCTGTGTTCTGAGGTCAAGAGTTTTTATTGCCCTGTGTGCTGAGGTCAGGTGTCTTTATTGCCCTGTGTGCTGAGATCAGGTGTCTTTATTACCCTGTGTGCTGGGGTCAGGCGTCTTTATTGCCCTGTGTGCTGAGGTCAGGTGTCTTTATTACCCTGTGTGCTGAGGTTAGACGTCTTTATTGCCCTGTGTGCTGAGCTGAAGTGTCTTTATTACCCTGTGTGGTGAGGTCAAGTGTCTTTATTACCCTGTGTGCTGAGGTCAGGCGTCTTTATTGCCCTGTGTGCTGAGGTCAACAGTCTTTATTGCCCTGTGTGCTGAGGTCAGGCGTCTTTAATACCCTGTGTGCTGAGGTCAAGTGTCTTTATTACCCTGTGTGCTGAGGTCAAGAGTCTTTATTGCCCTGTGTGCTGAGATCAGGCATCTTTATTGCCCTGTGTGCTGAGGTCAAGAGTCTTTGTTGCCCTGTGTGCTGAGGTCAAGTGTCTTTATTGCCCTGTGTGCTGAGGTCAAGAGTCTTTAGTGCCCTGGGTGCTGAGGTCAGGCGTCTTTATTGCCCTGTGTGCTGGGTTCATGAGTCTTTAGTGCCCTGTGTGCTGAGGTCAGGTGTCTTTATTGCCCTGTGTGCTGAGGTCAAGTGTCTTTATTGCCCTGTGTGCTGAGGTCAGGTGTCTTTATTGCCCTGTGTGCTGAGGTCAAGAGTCTTTATTACCCTGTGTGCTGAGGTCAGGTGTCTTTATTGCCCTGTGTGCTGAGGTCAAAAGTCTTTATTGCCCTGTGTGCTGAGGTCAAGTGTCTTTAGTACCCTGTGTGCTGAGGTCAAGAGTCTTTATTGCCCTGTGTGCTGAGGTCAAGAGTCTTTATTACCCTGTGTGGTGAGGTCAGGTGTCTTTATTGCCCTGTGTGCTGAGGTAAAGAGTTTTTATTGCCCTGTGTGCTGAGGTCAAGAGTCTTTATTACCCTGTGTGGTGAGGTCAGGTGTCTTTATTGCCCTGTGTTCTGAGGTCAAGAGTTTTTATTGCCCTGTGTGCTGAGGTCAGGTGTCTTTATTGCCCTGTGTGCTGAGGTCAGGTGTCTTTATTGCCCTGTGTGCTGGGGTCAGGTGTCTTTATTACCCTGTGTGCTGGGGTCACGTGTCTTTATTGCCCTGTGTGCTGAGGTCAGGTGTCTTTATTACCCTGTGTGCTGAGGTTAGGTGTCTTTATTGCCCTGTGTGCTGAGGTGAAGTGTCTTTATTACCCTGTGTCCTGAGGTCAAGTGTCTTTATTACCCTGTGTGCTGAGGTCAGGTGTCTTTATTGCCCTGTGTGCTGAGGTGAAATGTCTTTATTGCCCTGTGTGCTGAGGTCAGGTGTCTTTATTGCCCTGTGTGCTGAGGTCAAGTGTCTTTATTACCCTGTGTGCTGAGGTCAAGAGTCTTTATTGCCCTGTGCGGTGAGGTTAGGTGTCTTTATTGCCCTGTGTTCTGAGGTCAAGAGTTTTTATTGCCCTGTGTGCTGAGGTCAGGTGTCTTTATTGCCCTGTGTGCTGAGATCAGGTGTCTTTATTACCCTGTGTGCTGGGGTCAGGCGTCTTTATTGCCCTGTGTGCTGAGGTCAGGTGTCTTTATTACCCTGTGTGCTGAGGTTAGACGTCTTTATTGCCCTGTGTGCTGAGCTGAAGTGTCTTTATTACCCTGTGTGGTGAGGTCAAGTGTCTTTATTACCCTGTGTGCTGAGGTCAGGCGTCTTTATTGCCCTGTGTGCTGAGGTCAACAGTCTTTATTGCCCTGTGTGCTGAGGTCAGGCGTCTTTAATACCCTGTGTGCTGAGGTCAAGTGTCTTTATTACCCTGTGTGCTGAGGTCAAGAGTCTTTATTGCCCTGTGTGCTGAGATCAGGCATCTTTATTGCCCTGTGTGCTGAGGTCAAGAGTCTTTGTTGCCCTGTGTGCTGAGGTCAAGTGTCTTTATTGCCCTGTGTGCTGAGGTCAAGAGTCTTTAGTGCCCTGGGTGCTGAGGTCAGGCGTCTTTATTGCCCTGTGTGCTGGGTTCATGAGTCTTTAGTGCCCTGTGTGCTGAGGTCAGGTGTCTTTATTGCCCTGTGTGCTGAGGTCAAGTGTCTTTATTGCCCTGTGTGCTGAGGTCAGGTGTCTTTATTGCCCTGTGTGCTGAGGTCAAGAGTCTTTATTACCCTGTGTGCTGAGGTCAGGTGTCTTTATTGCCCTGTGTGCTGAGGTCAGGTGTCTTTATTACCCTGTGTGGTGAGGTCAAGATTCTTTACTACCCTGTCTGCTGAGGTCAGGTGTCTTTATTAGCCTGTGTGCTGAGGTCAAGAGTCTTTATTGCCCTGTGTGCTGAGGTCAGGTGTCTTTATTGCCCTGTGTGCTGAGGTCAAGTGTCTTTATTACCCTGTGTGCTGAGGTCAGGTGTCTTTATTGCCCTGTGTTTCTGAAGTAAAAAATCTACATTAGCCTCTGTGCTGAGGTGAAGTGTCTTTATTGCCCTGTGTGCTGAGCTCAGGTGTCTTTATTGCCCTGTGTGCTGAGGTCAAGAGTCTTTA
The DNA here is from genome assembly GCF_041902795.1 of Electrophorus electricus. Lineage (NCBI taxonomy): Eukaryota > Metazoa > Chordata > Actinopteri > Gymnotiformes > Gymnotidae > Electrophorus > Electrophorus electricus. The sequence continues at coordinate 16,195,206 of NC_137497.1, read as the reverse complement.
TTACCCTGTGTGCTGAGGTCAGGTGTCTTTATTGCCCTGTGTGCTGAGGTCAAGAGTCTTTATTACCCTGTGTGGTGAGGTCAGGTGTCTTTATTGCCCTGTGTGCTGAGGTGAAGTGTCTTTATTGCCCTGTGTGCTGAGGTCAAGAGTCTTTATTACCCTGTCTGCTGAGGTCAGGTGTCTTTATTACCCTGCGTGCTGAGGTCAGGTGTCTTTATTGCCCTGTGTGCTGAAGTAAAAAATCTATATTAGCCTCTGTGCTGAGGTGAAGTGTCTTTATTGCCCTGTGTGCTGAGCTCAGGTCTCTTTATTGCACTGTGTGCTAAGCTCAGGTGTCTTTATTACCCTGTGTGCTGAAGTAAAAAATCTATATTAGCTTCTGTGCTGAGGTGAAGTGTCTTTATTGCCCTGTGTGCTGAACTCAGGTGTCTTTATTGCCCTGTGTGCTGAGCTCAGGTGTCTTTATTACCCAGTGTGCTGAGGTCAAGAGTCTTGATTACCCTGTGTGCTGAGGTCAAGAGTCTTTATTGCCCTGTGTGCTGAGGTCAAGAGTCTTTATTGCCCTGTGTGCTTAGGTGAAGTGTCTTTATTGCCCTGTGTTATGAGGTCAGGTGTCTTTATTACCCTGTGTGCTGAGGTCAAGAGTCTTTATTACCCTGTGTGCTGAGGTCAAGTGTCTTTATTGCCCTGTGTGCTGAGGTCAGGTGTTTTTATTGCCCTGTGTGCTGAGGTCAAGAGTCTTTATTACCCTGTGTGCTGAGGTCAGGTGTCTTTATTGCCCTGTGTGCTGAGGTCAAGAGTCTTTATTACCCTGTCTGCTGAGGTCAGGTGTCTTTATTACCCTGCGTGCTGAGGTCAGGTGTCTTTATTGCCCTGTGTGCTGAAGTAAAAAATCTATATTAGCCTCGGTGCTGAGGTGAAGTGTCTTTATTGCCCTGTGTACTGAGCTCAGGTCTCTTTATTGCACTGTGTGCTAAGCTCAGGTGTCTTTATTACCCTGTGTGCTGAAGTAAAAAATCTATATTAGCTTCTGTGCTGAGGTGAAGTGTCTTTATTGCCCTGTGTGCTGAGCTCAGGTGTCTTTATTGCCCTGTGTGCTGAGCTCAGGTGTCTTTATTACCCAGTGTGCTGAGGTCAAGAGTCTTGATTACCCTGTGTGCTGAGGTCAAGAGTCTTTATTGCCCTGTGTGCTGAGGTCAAGAGTCTTTATTGCCCTGTGTGCTGAGGTGAAGTGTCTTTATTGCCCTGTGTTATGAGGTCAGGTGTCTTTATTACCCTGTGTGCTGAGGTCAAGAGTCTTTATTACCCTGTGTGCTGAGGTCAAGTGTCTTTATTGCCCTGTGTGCTGAGGTCAGGTGTTTTTATTGCCCTGTGTGCTGAGGTCAAGAGTCTTTATTACCCTGTGTGCTGAGGTCAGGTGTCTTTATTGCCTTGTGTGGTGAGGTCAAGTGTCTTTATTGCCCTGTGTGCTGAGGTCAAGAGTCTTTATTACCCTGTGTGCTGAGGTCAGGTGTCTTTATTGCCCTGTGTGCTGAGGTCAGGTGTCTTTATTGCCCTGTGTGCTGAAGTAAAAAATCTATATTAGCCTCTGTGCTGAGGTGAAGTGTCTTTATTGCCCGGTGTGCTGAGCTCAGGTGTCTTTATTGCCCTGTTTGCTGAGCTCTGGTGTCTTTATTACCCAGTGTGCTGAGGTCAAGAGTCTTTATTACCCTGTCTGCTGAGGTCAAGAGTCTTTATTGCCTTGTGTGCTAAGGTTAAGTGTCTTAATTTTCCTGTGTAATGAGGTGAAATGTCTTTATTGCCCTGTGTGCTGAGGTCAGGTGTCTTTATTGCCCTGTGTGATGAGGTCAGGTGTCTTTATTGGCCTGTGTGCTGAGGTCAAGAGTCTTTATTGCCCTGTGTTCTGAGGTCAAGAGTTTTTATTGCCCTGTGTGCTGAGGTCAGGTGTCCTTATTGCCCTGTGTGCTGAGGTCAGGTGTCTTTATTACCCTGTGTGCTGGGGTCACGTGTCTTTATTGCCCTGTGTGCTGAGGTCAGGTGTCTTTAATACCCTGTGTGCTGAGGTTAGGCGTCTTTATTGCCCTGTGTGCTGAGGTGAAGCGTCATTATTACCCTGTGTGCTGACGTCAAGTGTCTTTATTGGCCTGTGTGCTGAGGTCAGGCGTCTTTATTGCCCTGTGTGCTGAGGTCAAGAGTCTTTAGTGCCCTGTGTGCTGATGTCAGGTGTCTTTATTGCCCTGTGTGCTGAGGTCAAGTGTCTTTATTTCCCTGTGTGCTGAGGTCAGGTGTCTTTATTGCCCTGTGTGCTGAGGTCAAGAGTCTTTATTACCCTGTGTGCTGAGGTCAGGTGTCTTTATTAGCCTGTGTGCTGAGGTCAAGAGTTTTTATTGCCCTGTGTGCTGAGGTCAAGAGTCTTTATTGCCCTGTGTGCTGAGGTCAGGTGTCTTTATTGCCCTGTGTGCTGAGGTCAAGAGTCTTTATTACCCTGTGTGCTGAGGTCAGGTGTCTTTATTGCCCTGTGTGCTGAGGTCAAGAGTCTTTATTACCCTGTGTGCTGAGGTCAGGTGTCTTTATTGCCCTGTGTGCTGAGGTGAAGTGTCTTTATTGCCCTGTGTGCTGAGTTGAAGAGTCTTTAGTGCCCTGTGTGCTGATGTCAGGTGTCTTTATTGCCCTGTGTGCTGAGGACAAGTGTCTTTATTTCCCTGTGTGCTGAGGTCAGGTGTCTTTATTGCCCTGTGTGCTGAGGTCAAGTGTCTTTATTACCCTGTGTGCTGAGGTCAGGTGTCTTTATTGCCCTGTGTTTCTGAAGTAAAAAATCTATATTAGCCTCTGTGCTGAGCTGAAGTGTCTTTATTGCCCTGTGTGCTGAGATCAGGTGTCTTTAGTGCCGTGTGTGCTGAGGTCAGGCGTCTTTATTGCCCTGTGTGCTGAGGTCAAGAGTCTTTTGTGCCCTGTGTGCTGAGGTCAGGCGTCTTTAATGCCCTGTGTGCTGAGGTCAAGTGTCTTTATTACCCTGTGTGCTGATGTCAAGAGTCTTTATTGCCCTGTGTGCTGAGGTCAAGAGTCTTTATTACCCTGTGTGGTGAGGTCAAGATTCTTTACTACCCTGTGTGATGAGGTCAAGAGTCTTTATTGCCCTGTGTGCTGAGGTCAAGAGTCTTTAGTGCACTGTGTGCTGAGGTCAGGCGTCTTTAATGCCCTGTGTGCTGAGGTCAAGTGTCTTTATTGCCCTGTGTGCTGAGTTCAGGTGTCTTTATTGCCCTGTGTGCTGAGGTCAAGAGTCTTTTTTACCCTGTGTGCTGAGGTCAGGGGTCTTTATTTCCCTGTGTGCTGAGGTCAAGAGTCTTTAGTACCCTGTGTGCTGAGGTCAGGTGTCTTTATTGCCCTGTGTGCTGAGGTCAACTGTCTTTATTACCCTGTGTGCTGAGGTCAGGTGTCTTTATTGCCCTGTGTTTCTGAAGTAAAAAATCTATATTAGCCTCTGTGCTGAGGTGAAGTGTCTTTATTGCCCTGTGTGCTGAGATCAGGTGTCTTTATTGCCCTGTGTGCTGAGGTCAGGAGTCTTTAGTGCCGTGTGTGCTGAGGTCAGGCGTCTTTATTGCCCTGTGTGCTGAGGTCAAGAGTCTTTAGTGCCCTGTGTGCTGAGGTCAGGTGTCTTTATTACTCTGTGTGCTGAGGTCAGGCGTCTTTATTGCCCTGTGTGCTGAGCTCAGGTGTTTTTATTGCCCTGTGTGCTGAGCTCAGGTGTCTTTATTACCCTGTGTGCTGAAGTAAAAAATCTATATTAGCTTCTGTGCTGAGGTGAAGTGTTTTTATTGCCCTGTGTGCTGAGGTCAGGTGTCTTTATTGCCCTGTGTGCTGAGGTCAGGTGTCTTTATTGCCCTGTGTGCTGGGGTCAGGTGTCTTTATTACCCTGTGTGCTGGGGTCACGTGTCTTTATTGCCCTGTGTGCTGAGGTCAGGTGTCTTTATTACCCTGTGTGCTGAGGTTAGGTGTCTTTATTGCCCTGTGTGCTGAGGTGAAGTGTCTTTATTACCCTGTGTCCTGAGGTCAAGTGTCTTTATTACCCTGTGTGCTGAGGTCAGGTGTCTTTATTGCCCTGTGTGCTGAGGTGAAATGTCTTTATTGCCCTGTGTGCTGAGGTCAGGTGTCTTTATTGCCCTGTGTGCTGAGGTCAAGTGTCTTTATTACCCTGTGTGCTGAGGTCAAGAGTCTTTATTGCCCTGTGCGGTGAGGTTAGGTGTCTTTATTGCCCTGTGTTCTGAGGTCAAGAGTTTTTATTGCCCTGTGTGCTGAGGTCAGGTGTCTTTATTGCCCTGTGTGCTGAGATCAGGTGTCTTTATTACCCTGTGTGCTGGGGTCAGGCGTCTTTATTGCCCTGTGTGCTGAGGTCAGGTGTCTTTATTACCCTGTGTGCTGAGGTTAGACGTCTTTATTGCCCTGTGTGCTGAGCTGAAGTGTCTTTATTACCCTGTGTGGTGAGGTCAAGTGTCTTTATTACCCTGTGTGCTGAGGTCAGGCGTCTTTATTGCCCTGTGTGCTGAGGTCAACAGTCTTTATTGCCCTGTGTGCTGAGGTCAGGCGTCTTTAATACCCTGTGTGCTGAGGTCAAGTGTCTTTATTACCCTGTGTGCTGAGGTCAAGAGTCTTTATTGCCCTGTGTGCTGAGATCAGGCATCTTTATTGCCCTGTGTGCTGAGGTCAAGAGTCTTTGTTGCCCTGTGTGCTGAGGTCAAGTGTCTTTATTGCCCTGTGTGCTGAGGTCAAGAGTCTTTAGTGCCCTGGGTGCTGAGGTCAGGCGTCTTTATTGCCCTGTGTGCTGGGTTCATGAGTCTTTAGTGCCCTGTGTGCTGAGGTCAGGTGTCTTTATTGCCCTGTGTGCTGAGGTCAAGTGTCTTTATTGCCCTGTGTGCTGAGGTCAGGTGTCTTTATTGCCCTGTGTGCTGAGGTCAAGAGTCTTTATTACCCTGTGTGCTGAGGTCAGGTGTCTTTATTGCCCTGTGTGCTGAGGTCAGGTGTCTTTATTACCCTGTGTGGTGAGGTCAAGATTCTTTACTACCCTGTCTGCTGAGGTCAGGTGTCTTTATTAGCCTGTGTGCTGAGGTCAAGAGTCTTTATTGCCCTGTGTGCTGAGGTCAGGTGTCTTTATTGCCCTGTGTGCTGAGGTCAAGTGTCTTTATTACCCTGTGTGCTGAGGTCAGGTGTCTTTATTGCCCTGTGTTTCTGAAGTAAAAAATCTACATTAGCCTCTGTGCTGAGGTGAAGTGTCTTTATTGCCCTGTGTGCTGAGCTCAGGTGTCTTTATTGCCCTGTGTGCTGAGGTCAAGAGTCTTTATTACCCTGTGTGCTGAGGTCAGGTGTCTTTATTGCCCTGTGTGCTGAGGTCAAGAGTCTTTATTACCCTGTGTGGTGAGGTCAGGTGTCTTTATTGCCCTGTGTGCTGAGGTGAAGTGTCTTTATTGCCCTGTGTGCTGAGGTCAAGAGTCTTTATTACCCTGTCTGCTGAGGTCAGGTGTCTTTATTACCCTGCGTGCTGAGGTCAGGTGTCTTTATTGCCCTGTGTGCTGAAGTAAAAAATCTATATTAGCCTCTGTGCTGAGGTGAAGTGTCTTTATTGCCCTGTGTGCTGAGCTCAGGTCTCTTTATTGCACTGTGTGCTAAGCTCAGGTGTCTTTATTACCCTGTGTGCTGTAGTAAAAAATCTATATTAGCTTCTGTGCTGAGGTGAAGTGTCTTTATTGCCCTGTGTGCTGAACTCAGGTGTCTTTATTGCCCTGTGTGCTGAGCTCAGGTGTCTTTATTACCCAGTGTGCTGAGGTCAAGAGTCTTGATTACCCTGTGTGCTGAGGTCAAGAGTCTTTATTGCCCTGTGTGCTGAGGTCAAGAGTCTTTATTGCCCTGTGTGCTGAGGTGAAGTGTCTTTATTGCCCTGTGTTATGAGGTCAGGTGTCTTTATTACCCTGTGTGCTGAGGTCAAGAGTCTTTATTACCCTGTGTGCTGAGGTCAAGTGTCTTTATTGCCCTGTGTGCTGAGGTCAGGTGTTTTTATTGCCCTGTGTGCTGAGGTCAAGAGTCTTTATTACCCTGTGTGCTGAGGTCAGGTGTCTTTATTGCCCTGTGTGCTGAGGTCAAGAGTCTTTATTACCCTGTCTGCTGAGGTCAGGTGTCTTTATTACCCTGCGTGCTGAGGTCAGGTGTCTTTATTGCCCTGTGTGCTGAAGTAAAAAATCTATATTAGCCTCGGTGCTGAGGTGAAGTGTCTTTATTGCCCTGTGTACTGAGCTCAGGTCTCTTTATTGCACTGTGTGCTAAGCTCAGGTGTCTTTATTACCCTGTGTGCTGAAGTAAAAAATCTATATTAGCTTCTGTGCTGAGGTGAAGTGTCTTTATTGCCCTGTGTGCTGAGCTCAGGTGTCTTTATTGCCCTGTGTGCTGAGCTCAGGTGTCTTTATTACCCAGTGTGCTGAGGTCAAGAGTCTTGATTACCCTGTGTGCTGAGGTCAAGAGTCTTTATTGCCCTGTGTGCTGAGGTCAAGAGTCTTTATTGCCCTGTGTGCTGAGGTGAAGTGTCTTTATTGCCCTGTGTTATGAGGTCAGGTGTCTTTATTACCCTGTGTGCTGAGGTCAAGAGTCTTTATTACCCTGTGTGCTGAGGTCAAGTGTCTTTATTGCCCTGTGTGCTGAGGTCAGGTGTTTTTATTGCCCTGTGTGCTGAGGTCAAGAGTCTTTATTACCCTGTGTGCTGAGGTCAGGTGTCTTTATTGCCTTGTGTGGTGAGGTCAAGTGTCTTTATTGCCCTGTGTGCTGAGGTCAAGAGTCTTTATTACCCTGTGTGCTGAGGTCAGGTGTCTTTATTGCCCTGTGTGCTGAGGTCAGGTGTCTTTATTGCCCTGTGTGCTGAAGTAAAAAATCTATATTAGCCTCTGTGCTGAGGTGAAGTGTCTTTATTGCCCGGTGTGCTGAGCTCAGGTGTCTTTATTGCCCTGTGTGCTGAGCTCTGGTGTCTTTATTACCCAGTGTGCTGAGGTCAAGAGTCTTTATTACCCTGTCTGCTGAGGTCAAGAGTCTTTATTGCCTTGTGTGCTAAGGTTAAGTGTCTTAATTTTCCTGTGTAATGAGGTGAAATGTCTTTATTGCCCTGTGTGCTGAGGTCAGGTGTCTTTATTGCCCTGTGTGATGAGGTCAGGTGTCTTTATTGGCCTGTGTGCTGAGGTCAAGAGTCTTTATTGCCCTGTGTTCTGAGGTCAAGAGTTTTTATTGCCCTGTGTGCTGAGGTCAGGTGTCCTTATTGCCCTGTGTGCTGAGGTCAGGTGTCTTTATTACCCTGTGTGCTGGGGTCACGTGTCTTTATTGCCCTGTGTGCTGAGGTCAGGTGTCTTTAATACCCTGTGTGCTGAGGTTAGGCGTCTTTATTGCCCTGTGTGCTGAGGTGAAGCGTCATTATTACCCTGTGTGCTGAGGTCAAGTGTCTTTATTGGCCTGTGTGCTGAGGTCAGGCGTCTTTATTGCCCTGTGTGCTGAGGTCAAGAGTCTTTAGTGCCCTGTGTGCTGATGTCAGGTGTCTTTATTGCCCTGTGTGCTGAGGTCAAGTGTCTTTATTTCCCTGTGTGCTGAGGTCAGGTGTCTTTATTGCCCTGTGTGCTGAGGTCAAGAGTCTTTATTACCCTGTGTGCTGAGGTCAGGTGTCTTTATTAGCCTGTGTGCTGAGGTCAAGAGTTTTTATTGCCCTGTGTGCTGAGGTCAAGAGTCTTTATTGCCCTGTGTGCTGAGGTCAGGTGTCTTTATTGCCCTGTGTGCTGAGGTCAAGAGTCTTTATTACCCTGTGTGCTGAGGTCAGGTGTCTTTATTGCCCTGTGTGCTGAGGTCAAGAGTCTTTATTACCCTGTGTGCTGAGGTCAGGTGTCTTTATTGCCCTGTGTGCTGAGGTGAATTGTCTTTATTGCCCTGTGTGCTGAGTTGAAGAGTCTTTAGTGCCCTGTGTGCTGATGTCAGGTGTCTTTATTGCCCTGTGTGCTGAGGACAAGTGTCTTTATTTCCCTGTGTGCTGAGGTCAGGTGTCTTTATTGCCCTGTGTGCTGAGGTCAAGTGTCTTTATTACCCTGTGTGCTGAGGTCAGGTGTCTTTATTGCCCTGTGTTTCTGAAGTAAAAAATCTATATTAGCCTCTGTGCTGAGGTGAAGTGTCTTTATTGCCCTGTGTGCTGAGATCAGGTGTCTTTAGTGCCGTGTGTGCTGAGGTCAGGCGTCTTTATTGCCCTGTGTGCTGAGGTCAAGAGTCTTTTGTGCCCTGTGTGCTGAGGTCAGGCGTCTTTAATGCCCTGTGTGCTGAGGTCAAGTGTCTTTATTACCCTGTGTGCTGATGTCAAGAGTCTTTATTGCCCTGTGTGCTGAGGTCAAGAGTCTTTATTACCCTGTGTGGTGAGGTCAAGATTCTTTACTACCCTGTGTGATGAGGTCAAGAGTCTTTATTGCCCTGTGTGCTGAGGTCAAGAGTCTTTAGTGCACTGTGTGCTGAGGTCAGGCGTCTTTAATGCCCTGTGTGCTGAGGTCAAGTGTCTTTATTGCCCTGTGTGCTGAGTTCAGGTGTCTTTATTGCCCTGTGTGCTGAGGTCAAGAGTCTTTTTTACCCTGTGTGCTGAGGTCAGGGGTCTTTATTTCCCTGTGTGCTGAGGTCAAGAGTCTTTAGTACCCTGTGTGCTGAGGTCAGGTGTCTTTATTGCCCTGTGTGCTGAGGTCAACTGTCTTTATTACCCTGTGTGCTGAGGTCAGGTGTCTTTATTGCCCTGTGTTTCTGAAGTAAAAAATCTATATTAGCCTCTGTGCTGAGGTGAAGTGTCTTTATTGCCCTGTGTGCTGAGATCAGGTGTCTTTATTGCCCTGTGTGCTGAGGTCAGGAGTCTTTAGTGCCGTGTGTGCTGAGGTCAGGCGTCTTTATTGCCCTGTGTGCTGAGGTCAAGAGTCTTTAGTGCCCTGTGTGCTGAGGTCAGGTGTCTTTATTACTCTGTGTGCTGAGGTCAGGCGTCTTTATTGCCCTGTGTGCTGAGCTCAGGTGTTTTTATTGCCCTGTGTGCTGAGCTCAGGTGTCTTTATTACCCTGTGTGCTGAAGTAAAAAATCTATATTAGCTTCTGTGCTGAGGTGAAGTGTCTTTATTGCCCTGTGTGCTGAGCTCAGGTGTCTTTATTGCCCTGTGTGCTGAGGTCAAGAGTCTTTATTACCCTGTGTGCTGAGGTCAGGTGTCTTTATTGCCCTGTGTGCTGAGGTCAGGTGTCTTTATTACCCTGTGTGCTGAGGTCAAGATTCTTCATTATCCTTTGTGGTGCGGAGAAGAGTCTTTGCTACCCTGTGTGCTGAGGTTAAGTGTCTTTATTGCCCTGTGTCCTGAGGTCAAGAGTCTTTATTGCCCTGTGTGCTGAGGCTAAGTGTCTTTATTGCCCTGTGTGCTGAGGTCAAAAGTCTTTATTGCCCTGTGTGCTAAGGTCAAGTGTCTTTATTGCCCTGTGTGCTGAGGTGAAGTGTCTTTATTGCCCTGTGTGATGAGGTCAGGTGTCTTTTTTACCCTGTGTGCTGAGGTCAAGAGTCTTTATTACCCTGTGTGCTGAGGTTAAGTGTCTTTATTGCCCTGTGTGCTGAGGTCAAGAGTCTTTATTGCCCTGTGTGCTGAGGCTAAGTGTCTTTATTGCCCTGTGTGCTGAGGTCAAGAGTCTTTATTGCCCTGTGTGCTAAGGTCAAGTGTCTTTATTGCCCTGTGTGCTGAGGTGAAGTGTCTTTATTGCCCTGTGTTCTGAGGTCAAGAGTCTTTATTACCCTGTTTGCTGATGTCAAGAGTCTTTATTACCCTGTGTTCTAAAGTCAAGTCTTTATTACCCTGTTTGCTGATGTCAAGAGTCTTTATTACCCTGTGTGCTAAAGTCAAGAGTCTTTATTGCCCTGTTTGGTGAGGTCAAGAGTCTTTATTGCCCTGTGTGCTGAGGTCAAGAGTCTTTATTACCCTGTGTGCTGAGGTCAGGTGTCTTTATTGCCCTGTGTGCTGAGGTAAAGTATTTATATTACCCTCTGTGCTGAGGTGAAGTGTCTTTATTGCCCTGTGTGCTGAGGTCAGGTGTCTTTATTACCCTGTGTGCTAAGGTCAAGAGTCTTCATTATCCTTTTTTGTGAGGTCAAGATTCTTTACTACCCTGTGTGCTGAGGTTAAGTGTCTTTATTGCCCTGTGTGCTGAGGTCAAGAGTCTTTATTACCCTGTGTGCTGAGGTCAGGTGTCTTTATTACCCTGTGTGCTGAGGTCAAGAGTCTTCATTATCCCTTGTGGTGCGGTGAAGAGTCTTTGCTACCCTGTGTGCTGCGGTTAAGTGTCTTTATTGCCCTGTGTGCTGAGGTCAAGAGTCTTTATTGCCCTGTGTGCTGAGACTAAGTGTCTTTATTGCCCTGTGTGCTGAGGTCAAAAGTCTTTATTGCCCTGTGTGCTAAGGTCAAGTGTCTTTATTGCCCTGTGTGCTGAGGTGAAGTGTCTTTATTGCCCTGTGTGATGAGGTCAGGTGTCTTTTTTACCCTGTGTGCTGAGGTCAAGAGTCTTTATTACCCTGTGTGCTGAGGTTAAGTGTCTTTATTACCCTGTGTGCTGAGGTCAGGTGTCTTTATTGCCCTGTGTGCTGAGGTAAAGTATTTATATTACCCTCTGTGCTGAGGTGAAGTGTCTTTATTGCCCTGTGTGCTGAGGTCACGTGTCTTTATTACCCTGTGTGCTAAGGTCAAGAGTCTTCATTATCCTTTTTGGTGAGGTCAAGATTCTTTACTACCCTGTGTGCTGAGGTTAAGTGTCTTTATTTCCCTGTGTGCTGAGGTCAAGAGTCTTTATTACCCTGTGTGCTGAGGTCATGTGTCTTTATTGCCCTGTGTGCTGAGGTCAGGTGTCTTTATTACCCTGTGTGCTGAGGTCAAGAGTCTTCATTATCCCTTGTGGTGCGGTGAAGAGTCTTTGCTACCCTGTGTGCTGAGGTTAAGTGTCTTTATTGCCCTGTGTGCTGAGGTCAAGAGTCTTTATTGCCCTGTGTGCTGAGGCTAAGTGTCTTTATTGCCCTGTGTGCTGAGGTCAAAAGTCTTTATTGCCCTGTGTGCTAAGGTCAAGTGTCTTTATTGCCCTGTGTGCTGAAGTGAAGTGTCTTTATTGCCCTGTGTGATGAGGTTAGGTGTCTTTTTTACCCTGTGTCCTGAGGTCAAGAGTCTTTATTACCCTGTGTGCTGAGGTTAAGTGTCTTTATTACCCTGTGTGCTGAGGTCAAGTGTCTTTATTTCCCTGTGTGATGAGGTCAGGTGTCTTTATTGCCCTGTGTGCTGAGGTCAAGAGTCTTTATTACCCTGTGTGCTGAGGTCAGGTGTCTTTATTGCCCTGTGTGCTGAGGTCAGGTGTCTTTATTACCCTGTGTGCTGAGGTCAAGAGTCTTCATTATCCTTTGTGGTGCGGTGAAGAGTCTTTGCTACCCTGTGTGCTGAGGTTAAGTGTCTTTATTGCCCTTTGTGCTGAGGTCAAGTGTCTTTATTGCCCTGTGTGCTGAGGCTAAGTGTCTTTATTGCCCTGTGTGCTGAAGCAAAAAATCTATATTAGCCTATGTGCTGAGGTGAAGTGTCTTTATTGCCCTGTCTGCTGAGCTCTGGTGTCTTTATTGCCCTGTGTGCTGAGCTCAGGTGTCTTTATTACCCTGTGTGCTGAAGTAAAAAATCTATATTAGCTTCTGTGCTGAGGTGAAGTTTCTTTATTGCCCTGTGTGCTGAGCTCAGGTGTCTTTATTGCCCTGTGTGCTGAGCTCAGGTGTCTTTATTACCCAGTGTGCTGAGGTCACGAGTCTTTTTTACCCTGTGTGCTGAGGTCAAGAGTATTTATTGCCCTGTGTGCTGAGGTCAAGAGTCTTTATTGCCCTGTGTGCTGAGGTGAAGTGTCTTTATTGCCCTGTGTGATGAGGTCAGGTGTCTTTATTACCCTGTGTGCTGAGGTCAAGAGTCTTTATTACCCTGTGTGCTGAGGTCAAGTGTCTTTATTGCCCTGTGTGCTGAGGTCAAAAGTCTTTATTGCCCTGTGTGCTGAGGTCAGGTGTCTTTATTTCCCTGTGTGCTGAGGTCAAGAATCTTTATTACCCTGTGTGCTGAGGTCAGTTGTCTTTATTGCCCTGTGTGCTGAGGTCAAGAGTCTTTATTACCCTGTGTGCTGAGGTCAGGTGTCTTTATTGCCATGTGTGCTGAGGTCAAGTGTCTTTATTACCCTGTGTGCTGAGGTCAAGAGTCTTTATTGCCCTGTGTGCTGAGGTCAAGAGTCTTTATTACCCTGTGTGGTGAGGTCAAGATTCTTTACTACCCTGTCTGCTGAGGTCAGGTGTCTTTATTAGCCTGTGTGCTGAGGTCAAGAGTTTTTATTGCTCTGTGTGCTGAGGTCAAGAGTCTTTATTGCCCTGTGTGCTGAGGTCAAGAGTCTTTATTACCCTGTGTGGTGAGGTCAAGATTCTTTAATACCCTGTCTGCTGAGGTCAGGTGTCTTTATTAGCCTGTGTGCTGAGGTCAAGAGTTTTTCTTGCCCTGTGTGCTGAGGTCAAGAGTCTTTATCGCCCTGTGTGCTGAGGTGAGGTGTCTTTATTGCCCTGTGTGCTGAGGTCAAGTGTCTTTACTGCCCTGTGTGCTGAAGTAAAAAATCTATATTAGCCTCTGTGCTGAGGTGAAGTGTCTTTATTGCCCTGTGTGCTGAGCTCAGGTGTCTTTATTGCCCTGTGTGCTGAGGTCAAGAGTCTTTAGTGCTGTGTGTGCTGAGGTCAGGCGTCTTTATTGCCCTGTGTGCTAAGGTCAAGTGTCTTTATTGCCCTGTGTGCTGAGGTGAAGTGTCTTTATTGCCCTGTGTGATGAGGTCAGGTGTCTTTTTTACCCCGTGTGCTGAGGTCAAGAGTCTTTATTACTCTGTGTGCTGAGGTTAAGTGTCTTTATTGCCCTGTGTGCTGAGGTCAAGAGTCTTTATTGCCCTGTGTGCTGAGGCTAAGTGTCTTTATTGCCCTGTGTGCTGAGGTCAAGAGTCTTTATTGCCCTGTGTGCTAAGGTCAAGTGTCTTTATTGCCCTGTGTGCTGAGGTGAAGTGTCTTTATTGCCCTGTGTTCTGAGGTCAAGAGTCTTTATTACCCTGTTTGCTGATGTCAAGAGTCTTTATTACCCTGTGTTCTGAGGTCAAGAGTCTTTATTACCCTGTTTGCTGATGTCAAGAGTCTTTATTACCCTGTGTGCTAAAGTCAAGAGTCTTTATTACCCTGTTTGCTGATGTCAAGAGTCTTTATTACCCTGTGTGCTAAAGTCAAGAGTCTTTATTGCCCTGTTTGGTGAGGTCAAAAGTCTTTATTGCCCTGTGTGCTGAGGTCAAGAGTCTTTATTACCCTGTGTGCTGAGGTCAGGTGTCTTTATTACCCTGTGTGCTGAGGTCAAGAGTCTTCATTATCCCTTGTGGTGCGGTGAAGAGTCTTTGCTACCCTGTGTGCTGAGGTCAAGAGTCTTTATTGCCCTGTGTGCTGAGACTAAGTGTCTTTATTGCCCTGTGTGCTGAGGTCAAAAGTCTTTATTGCCCTGTGTGCTAAGGTCAAGTGTCTTTATTGCCCTGTGTGCTGAGGTGAAGTGTCTTTATTGCCCTGTGTGATGAGGTCAGGTGTCTTTTTTACCCTGTGTGCTGAGGTCAAGAGTCTTTATTACCCTGTGTGCTGAGGTTAAGTGTCTTTATTACCCTGTGTGCTGAGGTCAAGTGTCTTTATTGCCCTGTGTGATGAGGTCAGGTGTCTTTATTGCCCTGTGTGCTGAGGTCAAGAGTCTTTATTAGCCTGTGTGCTGAGGTCAAGAGTCTTTATTGCCCTGTGTGCTAAGGTGAAGTGTCTTTATTGCCCTGTGTGCTGAGGTGAAGTGTCTTTATTGCCCTGTGTTCTGAGGTCAAGAGTCTTTATTACCCTGTTTGCTGATGTCAAGAGTCTTTATTACCCTGTGTGCTAAAGTCAAGAGTCTTTATTGCCCTGTTTGGTGAGGTCAAGAGTCTTTATTGCCCTGTGTGCTGAGGTCAAGAGTCTTTATTACCCTGTGTGCTGAGGTCAGGTGTCTTTATTGCCCTGTGTGCTGAGGTAAAGTATTTATATTACCCTCTGTGCTGAGGTGAAGTGTCTTTATTGCCCTGTGTGCTGAGGTCACGTGTCTTTATTACCCTGTGTGCTAAGGTCAAGAGTCTTCATTATCCTTTTTGGTGAGGTCAAGATTCTTTACTACCCTGTGTGCTGAGGTTAAGTGTCTTTATTTCCCTGTGTGCTGAGGTCAAGAGTCTTTATTACCCTGTGTGCTGAGGTCATGTGTCTTTATTGCCCTATGTGCTGAGGTCAGGTGTCTTTATTACCCTGTGTGCTGAGGTCAAGAGTCTTCATTATCCCTTGTGGTGCGGTGAAGAGTCTTTGCTACCCTGTGTGCTAAGGTTAAGTGTCTTTATTGCCCTGTGTGCTGAGGCCAAGAGTCTTTATTGCCCTGTGTGCTGAGGCTAAGTGTCTTTATTGCCCTTTGTGCTGAGGTCAAAAGTCTTTATTGCCCTGTGTGCTAAGGTCAAGTGTCTTTATTGCCCTGTGTGCTGAGGTGAAGTGTCTTTATTGCCCTGTGTGATGAGGTTAGGTGTCTTTTTTACCCTGTGTCCTGAGGTCAAGAGTCTTTATTACCCTGTGTGCTGAGGTTAAGTGTCTTTATTACCCTGTGTGCTGAGGTCAAGTGTCTTTATTTCCCTGTGTGATGAGGTCAGGTGTCTTTATTGCCCTGTGTGCTGAGGTCAAGAGTCTTTATTACCCTGTGTGCTGAGGTCAGGTGTCTTTATTGCCCTGTGTGCTGAGGTCAGGTGTCTTTATTACCCTGTGTGCTGAGGTCAAGAGTCTTCATTATCCTTTGTGGTGCGGTGAAGAGTCTTTGCTACCCTGTGTGCTGAGGTTAAGTGTCTTTATTGCCCTTTGTGCTGAGGTCAAGAGTCTTTATTGCCTTGTGTGCTGAGGCTAAGTGTCTTTATTGCCCTGTGTGCTGAAGCAAAAAATCTATATTAGCCTATGTGCTGAGGTGAAGTGTCTTTATTGCCCTGTCTGCTGAGCTCTGGTGTCTTTATTGCCCTGTGTGCTGAGCTCAGGTGTCTTTATTACCCTGTGTGCTGAAGTAAAAAATCTATATTAGCTTCTGTGCTGAGGTGAAGTTTCTTTATTGCCCTGTGTGCTGAGCTCAGGTGTCTTTATTGCCCTGTGTGCTGAGCTCAGGTGTCTTTATTACCCAGTGTGCTGAGGTCACGAATCTTTTTTACCCTGTGTGCTGAGGTCAAGAGTATTTATTGCCCTGTGTGCTGAGGTCAAGAGTCTTTATTGCCCTGTGTGCTGAGGTGAAGTGTCTTTATTGCCCTGTGTGATGAGGTCAGGTGTCTTTATTACCCTGTGTGCTGAGGTCAAGAGTCTTTATTACCCTGTGTGCTGAGGTCAAGTGTCTTTATTGCCCTGTGTGCTGAGGTGAGGTGTCTTTATTGCCCTGTGTGCTGAGGTCAAGTGTCTTTACTGCCCTGTGTGCTGAAGTAAAAAATCTATATTAGCCTCTGTGCTGAGGTGAAGTGTCTTTATTGCCCTGTGTGCTGAGCTCAGGTGTCTTTATTGCCCTGTGTGCTGAGGTCAAGAGTCTTTAGTGCTGTGTGTGCTGAGGTCAGGCGTCTTTATTGCCCTGTGTGCTAAGGTCAAGTGTCTTTATTGCCCTGTGTGCTGAGGTGAAGTGTCTTTATTGCCCTGTGTGATGAGGTCAGGTGTCTTTTTTACCCCGTGTGCTGAGGTCAAGAGTCTTTATTACTCTGTGTGCTGAGGTTAAGTGTCTTTATTGCCCTGTGTGCTGAGGTCAAGAGTCTTTATTGCCCTGTGTGCTGAGGCTAAGTGTCTTTATTGCCCTGTGTGCTGAGGTCAAGAGTCTTTATTGCCCTGTGTGCTAAGGTCAAGTGTCTTTATTGCCCTGTGTGCTGAGGTGAAGTGTCTTTATTGCCCTGTGTTCTGAGGTCAAGAGTCTTTATTACCCTGTTTGCTGATGTCAAGAGTCTTTATTACCCTGTGTTCTGAGGTCAAGAGTCTTTATTACCCTGTTTGCTGATGTCAAGAGTCTTTATTACCCTGTGTGCTAAAGTCAAGAGTCTTTATTACCCTGTTTGCTGATGTCAAGAGTCTTTATTACCCTGTGTGCTAAAGTCAAGAGTCTTTATTGCCCTGTTTGGTGAGGTCAAAAGTCTTTATTGCCCTGTGTGCTGAGGTCAAGAGTCTTTATTACCCTGTGTGCTGAGGTCAGGTGTCTTTATTACCCTGTGTGCTGAGGTCAAGAGTCTTCATTATCCCTTGTGGTGCGGTGAAGAGTCTTTGCTACCCTGTGTGCTGAGGTCAAGAGTCTTTATTGCCCTGTGTGCTGAGACTAAGTGTCTTTATTGCCCTGTGTGCTGAGGTCAAAAGTCTTTATTGCCCTGTGTGCTAAGGTCAAGTGTCTTTATTGCCCTGTGTGCTGAGGTGAAGTGTCTTTATTGCCCTGTGTGATGAGGTCAGGTGTCTTTTTTACCCTGTGTGCTGAGGTCAAGAGTCTTTATTACCCTGTGTGCTGAGGTTAAGTGTCTTTATTACCCTGTGTGCTGAGGTCAAGTGTCTTTATTGCCCTGTGTGATGAGGTCAGGTGTCTTTATTGCCCTGTGTGCTGAGGTCAAGAGTCTTTATTAGCCTGTGTGCTGAGGTCAAGAGTCTTTATTGCCCTGTGTGCTAAGGTGAAGTGTCTTTATTGCCCTGTGTGCTGAGGTGAAGTGTCTTTATTGCCCTGTGTTCTGAGGTCAAGAGTCTTTATTACCCTGTTTGCTGATGTCAAGAGTCTTTATTACCCTGTGTGCTAAAGTCAAGAGTCTTTATTGCCCTGTTTGGTGAGGTCAAGAGTCTTTATTGCCCTGTGTGCTGAGGTCAAGAGTCTTTATTACCCTGTGTGCTGAGGTCAGGTGTCTTTATTGCCCTGTGTGCTGAGGTAAAGTATTTATATTACCCTCTGTGCTGAGGTGAAGTGTCTTTATTGCCCTGTGTGCTGAGGTCACGTGTCTTTATTACCCTGTGTGCTAAGGTCAAGAGTCTTCATTATCCTTTTTGGTGAGGTCAAGATTCTTTACTACCCTGTGTGCTGAGGTTAAGTGTCTTTATTTCCCTGTGTGCTGAGGTCAAGAGTCTTTATTACCCTGTGTGCTGAGGTCATGTGTCTTTATTGCCCTGTGTGCTGAGGTCAGGTGTCTTTATCACCCTGTGTGCTGAGGTCAAGAGTCTTCATTATCCCTTGTGGTGCGGTGAAGAGTCTTTGCTACCCTGTGTGCTAAGGTTAAGTGTCTTTATTGCCCTGTGTGCTGAGGTCAAGAGTCTTTATTGCCCTGTGTGCTGAGGCTAAGTGTCTTTATTGCCCTTTGTGCTGAGGTCAAAAGTCTTTATTGCCCTGTGTGCTAAGGTCAAGTGTCTTTATTGCCCTGTGTGCTGAGGTGAAGTGTCTTTATTGCCCTGTGTGATGAGGTTAGGTGTCTTTTTTACCCTGTGTCCTGAGGTCAAGAGTCTTTATTACCCTGTGTGCTGAGGTTAAGTGTCTTTATTACCCTGTGTGCTGAGGTCAAGTGTCTTTATTTCCCTGTGTGATGAGGTCAGGTGTCTTTATTGCCCTGTGTGCTGAGGTCAAGAGTCTTTATTACCCTGTGTGCTGAGGTCAGGTGTCTTTATTGCCCTGTGTGCTGAGGTCAGGTGTCTTTATTACCCTGTGTGCTGAGGTCAAGAGTCTTCATTATCCTTTGTGGTGCGGTGAAGAGTCTTTGCTACCCTGTGTGCTGAGGTTAAGTGTCTTTATTGCCCTTTGTGCTGAGGTCAAGAGTCTTTATTGCCTTGTGTGCTGAGGCTAAGTGTCTTTATTGCCCTGTGTGCTGAAGCAAAAAATCTATATTAGCCTATGTGCTGAGGTGAAGTGTCTTTATTGCCCTGTCTGCTGAGCTCTGGTGTCTTTATTGCCCTGTGTGCTGAGCTCAGGTGTCTTTATTACCCTGTGTGCTGAAGTAAAAAATCTATATTAGCTTCTGTGCTGAGGTGAAGTTTCTTTATTGCCCTGTGTGCTGAGCTCAGGTGTCTTTATTGCCCTGTGTGCTGAGCTCAGGTGTCTTTATTACCCAGTGTGCTGAGGTCACGAGTCTTTTTTACCCTGTGTGCTGAGGTCAAGAGTATTTATTGCCCTGTGTGCTGAGGTCAAGAGTCTTTATTGCCCTGTGTGCTGAGGTGAAGTGTCTTTATTGCCCTGTGTGATGAGGTCAGGTGTCTTTATTACCCTGTGTGCTGAGGTCAAGAGTCTTTATTACCCTGTGTGCTGAGGTCAAGTGTCTTTATTGCCCTGTGTGCTGAGGTGAGGTGTCTTTATTGCCCTGTGTGCTGAGGTCAAGTGTCTTTACTGCCCTGTGTGCTGAAGTAAAAAATCTATATTAGCCTCTGTGCTGAGGTGAAGTGTCTTTATTGCCCTGTGTGCTGAGCTCAGGTGTCTTTATTGCCCTGTGTGCTGAGGTCAAGAGTCTTTAGTGCTGTGTGTGCTGAGGTCAGGCGTCTTTATTGCCCTGTGTGCTAAGGTCAAGTGTCTTTATTGCCCTGTGTGCTGAGGTGAAGTGTCTTTATTGCCCTGTGTGATGAGGTCAGGTGTCTTTTTTACCCCGTGTGCTGAGGTCAAGAGTCTTTATTACTCTGTGTGCTGAGGTTAAGTGTCTTTATTGCCCTGTGTGCTGAGGTCAAGAGTCTTTATTGCCCTGTGTGCTGAGGCTAAGTGTCTTTATTGCCCTGTGTGCTGAGGTCAAGAGTCTTTATTGCCCTGTGTGCTAAGGTCAAGTGTCTTTATTGCCCTGTGTGCTGAGGTGAAGTGTCTTTATTGCCCTGTGTTCTGAGGTCAAGAGTCTTTATTACCCTGTTTGCTGATGTCAAGAGTCTTTATTACCCTGTGTTCTGAGGTCAAGAGTCTTTATTACCCTGTTTGCTGATGTCAAGAGTCTTTATTACCCTGTGTGCTAAAGTCAAGAGTCTTTATTACCCTGTTTGCTGATGTCAAGAGTCTTTATTACCCTGTGTGCTAAAGTCAAGAGTCTTTATTGCCCTGTTTGGTGAGGTCAAAAGTCTTTATTGCCCTGTGTGCTGAGGTCAAGAGTCTTTATTACCCTGTGTGCTGAGGTCAGGTGTCTTTATTACCCTGTGTGCTGAGGTCAAGAGTCTTCATTATCCCTTGTGGTGCGGTGAAGAGTCTTTGCTACCCTGTGTGCTGAGGTCAAGAGTCTTTATTGCCCTGTGTGCTGAGACTAAGTGTCTTTATTGCCCTGTGTGCTGAGGTCAAAAGTCTTTATTGCCCTGTGTGCTAAGGTCAAGTGTCTTTATTGCACTGTGTGCTGAGGTGAAGTGTCTTTATTGCCCTGTGTGATGAGGTCAGGTGTCTTTTTTACCCTGTGTGCTGAGGTCAAGAGTCTTTATTACCCTGTGTGCTGAGGTTAAGTGTCTTTATTACCCTGTGTGCTGAGGTCAAGTGTCTTTATTGCCCTGTGTGATGAGGTCAGGTGTCTTTATTGCCCTGTGTGCTGAGGTCAAGAGTCTTTATTAGCCTGTGTGCTGAGGTCAAGAGTCTTTATTGCCCTGTGTGCTAAGGTGAAGTGTCTTTATTGCCCTGTGTGCTGAGGTGAAGTGTCTTTATTGCCCTGTGTTCTGAGGTCAAGAGTCTTTATTACCCTGTTTGCTGATGTCAAGAGTCTTTATTACCCTGTGTGCTAAAGTCAAGAGTCTTTATTGCCCTGTTTGGTGAGGTCAAGAGTCTTTATTACCCTGTGTGCTGAGGTCAGGTGTCTTTATTGCCCTGTGTGCTGAGGTAAAGTATTTATATTACCCTCTGTGCTGAGGTGAAGTGTCTTTATTGCCCTGTGTGCTGAGGTCACGTGTCTTTATTACCCTGTGTGCTAAGGTCAAGAGTCTTCATTATCCTTTTTGGTGAGGTCAAGATTCTTTACTACCCTGTGTGCTGAGGTTAAGTGTCTTTATTTCCCTGTGTGCTGAGGTCAAGAGTCTTTATTACCCTGTGTGCTGAGGTCATGTGTCTTTATTGCCCTGTGTGCTGAGGTCAGGTGTCTTTATTACCCTGTGTGCTGAGGTCAAGAGTCTTCATTATCCCTTGTGGTGCGGTGAAGAGTCTTTGCTACCCTGTGTGCTAAGGTTAAGTGTCTTTATTGCCCTGTGTGCTGAGGTCAAGAGTCTTTATTGCCCTGTGTGCTGAGGCTAAGTGTCTTTATTGCCCTGTGTGCTGAGGTCAAAAGTCTTTATTGCCCTGTGTGCTAAGGTCAAGTGTCTTTATTGCCCTGTGTGCTGAGGTGAAGTGTCTTTATTGCCCTGTGTGATGAGGTTAGGTGTCTTTTTTACCCTGTGTCCTGAGGTCAAGAGTCTTTATTACCCTGTGTGCTGAGGTTAAGTGTCTTTATTACCCTGTGTGCTGAGGTCAAGTGTCTTTATTTCCCTGTGTGATGAGGTCAGGTGTCTTTATTGCCCTGTGTGCTGAGGTCAAGAGTCTTTATTACCCTGTGTGCTGAGGTCAGGTGTCTTTATTGCCCTGTGTGCTGAGGTCAGGTGTCTTTATTACCCTGTGTGCTGAGGTCAAGAGTCTTCATTATCCTTTGTGGTGCGGTGAAGAGTCTTTGCTACCCTGTGTGCTGAGGTTAAGTGTCTTTATTGCCCTTTGTGCTGAGGTCAAGAGTCTTTATTGCCTTGTGTGCTGAGGCTAAGTGTCTTTATTGCCCTGTGTGCTGAAGCAAAAAATCTATATTAGCCTATGTGCTGAGGTGAAGTGTCTTTATTGCCCTGTCTGCTGAGCTCTGGTGTCTTTATTGCCCTGTGTGCTGAGCTCAGGTGTCTTTATTACCCTGTGTGCTGAAGTAAAAAATCTATATTAGCTTCTGTGCTGAGGTGAAGTTTCTTTATTGCCCTGTGTGCTGAGCTCAGGTGTCTTTATTGCCCTGTGTGCTGAGCTCAGGTGTCTTTATTACCCAGTGTGCTGAGGTCACGAGTCTTTTTTACCCTGTGTGCTGAGGTCAAGAGTATTTATTGCCCTGTGTGCTGAGGTCAAGAGTCTTTATTGCCCTGTGTGCTGAGGTGAAGTGTCTTTATTGCCCTGTGTGATGAGGTCAGGTGTCTTTATTACCCTGTGTGCTGAGGTCAAGAGTCTTTATTACCCTGTGTGCTGAGGTCAAGTGTCTTTATTGCCCTGTGTGCTGAGGTCAAAAGTCTTTATTGCCCTGTGTGCTGAGGTCAGGTGTCTTTATTTCCCTGTGTGCTGAGGTCAAGAATCTTTATTACCCTGTGTGCTGAGGTCAGTTGTCTTTATTGCCCTGTGTGCTGAGGTCAAGAGTCTTTATTACCCTGTGTGCTGAGGTCAGGTGTCTTTATTGCCATGTGTGCTGAGGTCAAGTGTCTTTATTACCCTGTGTGCTGAGGTCAAGAGTCTTTATGGCCCTGTGTGCTGAGGTCAAGAGTCTTTATTACCCTGTGTGGTGAGGTCAAGATTCTTTACTACCCTGTCTGCTGAGGTCAGGTGTCTTTATTAGCCTGTGTGCTGAGGTCAAGAGTTTTTATTGCTCTGTGTGCTGAGGTCAAGAGTCTTTATTGCCCTGTGTGCTGAGGTCAAGAGTCTTTATTACCCTGTGTGGTGAGGTCAAGATTCTTTAATACCCTGTCTGCTGAGGTCAGGTGTCTTTATTAGCCTGTGTGCTGAGTTCAAGAGTTTTTCTTGCCCTGTGTGCTGAGGTCAAGAGTCTTTATCGCCCTGTGTGCTGAGGTCAGGTGTCTTTATTGCCCTGTGTGCTGAGGTCAAGTGTCTTTACTGCCCTGTGTGCTGAAGTAAAAAATCTATATTAGCCTCTGTGCTGAGGTGAAGTGTCTTTATTGCCCTGTGTGCTGAGCTCAGGTGTCTTTATTGCCCTGTGTGCTGAGGTCAAGAGTCTTTAGTGCTGTGTGTGCTGAGGTCAGGCGTCTTTATTGCCCTGTGTGCTAAGGTCAAGTGTCTTTATTGCCCTGTGTGCTGAGGTGAAGTGTCTTTATTGCCCTGTGTGATGAGGTCAGGTGTCTTTTTTACCCCGTGTGCTGAGGTCAAGAGTCTTTATTACTCTGTGTGCTGAGGTTAAGTGTCTTTATTGCCCTGTGTGCTGAGGTCAAGAGTCTTTATTGCCCTGTGTGCTGAGGCTAAGTGTCTTTATTGCCCTGTGTGCTGAGGTCAAGAGTCTTTATTGCCCTGTGTGCTAAGGTCAAGTGTCTTTATTGCCCTGTGTGCTGAGGTGAAGTGTCTTTATTGCCCTGTGTTCTGAGGTCAAGAGTCTTTATTACCCTGTTTGCTGATGTCAAGAGTCTTTATTACCCTGTGTTCTGAGGTCAAGAGTCTTTATTACCCTGTTTGCTGATGTCAAGAGTCTTTATTACCCTGTGTGCTAAAGTCAAGAGTCTTTATTACCCTGTTTGCTGATGTCAAGAGTCTTTATTACCCTGTGTGCTAAAGTCAAGAGTCTTTATTGCCCTGTTTGGTGAGGTCAAGAGTCTTTATTGCCCTGTGTGCTGAGGTCAAGAGTCTTTATTACCCTGTGTGCTGAGGTCAGGTGTCTTTATTGCCCTTTGTGCTGAGGTAAAGTATTTATATTACCCTCTGTGCTGAGGTGAAGTGTCTTTATTGCCCTGTGTGCTGAGGTCAGGTGTCTTTATTACCCTGTGTGCTAAGGTCAAGAGTCTTCATTATCCTTTTTGGTGAGGTCAAGATTCTTTACTTCCCTGTGTGCTGAGGTTAAGTGTCTTTATTGCCCTGTGTGCTGATGTCAAGAGTCTTTATTACACTGTGTGCTGAGGTCAAGTGTCTTTATTGCCCTGTGTGATGAGGTCAGGTGTCTTTATTGCCCTGTGTGCTGAGGTCAAGAGTCTTTATTACCCTGTGTGCTGAGGTCATGTGTCTTTATTGCCCTGTATGCTGAGGTCAGGTGTCTTTATTACCCTGTGTGCTGAGGTCAAGAGTCTTCATTATCCCTTGTGGTGCGGTGAAGAGTCTTTTTCTACCCTGTGTGCTGAGGTTAAGTGTCTTTATTGCCCTGTGTGCTGAGGTCAAGAGTCTTTATTGCCCTGTGTGCTAAGGTTAAGTGTCTTTATTTTCCTGTGTGCTGAGGTGAAGTGTCTTTATTGCCCTGTGTGCTGAGGTCAAGAGTCTTTATTACCCTGTGTGCTGAGGTCAAGAGTCTTTATTACCCTGTGTGCTGAGGTGAAGTGTCTTTATTGCCCTGTGTGATGAGGTCAGGTGTCTTTTTTACCCTGTGTGCTGAGGTCAAGAGTCTTTATTACCCTGTGTGCTGAGGTTAAGTGTCTTTATTACCCTGTGTGCTGAGGTCAAGTGTCTTTATTGCCCTGTGTGATGAGGTCAGGTGTCTTTATTGCCCTGTGTGCTGAGGTCAAGAGTCTTTATTAGCCTGTGTGCTGAGGTCAAGAGTCTTTATTGCCCTGTGTGCTAAGGTGAAGTGTCTTTATTGCCCTGTGTGCTGAGGTGAAGTGTCTTTATTGCCCTGTGTTCTGAGGTCAAGAGTCTTTATTACCCTGTTTGCTGATGTCAAGAGTCTTTATTACCCTGTGTGCTAAAGTCAAGAGTCTTTATTGCCCTGTTTGGTGAGGTCAAGAGTCTTTATTGCCCTGTGTGCTGAGGTCAAGAGTCTTTATTACCCTGTGTGCTGAGGTCAGGTGTCTTTATTGCCCTGTGTGCTGAGGTAAAGTATTTATATTACCCTCTGTGCTGAGGTGAAGTGTCTTTATTGCCCTGTGTGCTGAGGTCACGTGTCTTTATTACCCTGTGTGCTAAGGTCAAGAGTCTTCATTATCCTTTTTGGTGAGGTCAAGATTCTTTACTACCCTGTGTGCTGAGGTTAAGTGTCTTTATTTCCCTGTGTGCTGAGGTCAAGAGTCTTTATTACCCTGTGTGCTGAGGTCATGTGTCTTTATTGCCCTGTGTGCTGAGGTCAGGTGTCTTTATCACCCTGTGTGCTGAGGTCAAGAGTCTTCATTATCCCTTGTGGTGCGGTGAAGAGTCTTTGCTACCCTGTGTGCTAAGGTTAAGTGTCTTTATTGCCCTGTGTGCTGAGGTCAAGAGTCTTTATTGCCCTGTGTGCTGAGGCTAAGTGTCTTTATTGCCCTTTGTGCTGAGGTCAAAAGTCTTTATTGCCCTGTGTGCTAAGGTCAAGTGTCTTTATTGCCCTGTGTGCTGAGGTGAAGTGTCTTTATTGCCCTGTGTGATGAGGTTAGGTGTCTTTTTTACCCTGTGTCCTGAGGTCAAGAGTCTTTATTACCCTGTGTGCTGAGGTTAAGTGTCTTTATTACCCTGTGTGCTGAGGTCAAGTGTCTTTATTTCCCTGTGTGATGAGGTCAGGTGTCTTTATTGCCCTGTGTGCTGAGGTCAAGAGTCTTTATTACCCTGTGTGCTGAGGTCAGGTGTCTTTATTGCCCTGTGTGCTGAGGTCAGGTGTCTTTATTACCCTGTGTGCTGAGGTCAAGAGTCTTCATTATCCTTTGTGGTGCGGTGAAGAGTCTTTGCTACCCTGTGTGCTGAGGTTAAGTGTCTTTATTGCCCTTTGTGCTGAGGTCAAGAGTCTTTATTGCCTTGTGTGCTGAGGCTAAGTGTCTTTATTGCCCTGTGTGCTGAAGCAAAAAATCTATATTAGCCTATGTGCTGAGGTGAAGTGTCTTTATTGCCCTGTCTGCTGAGCTCTGGTGTCTTTATTGCCCTGTGTGCTGAGCTCAGGTGTCTTTATTACCCTGTGTGCTGAAGTAAAAAATCTATATTAGCTTCTGTGCTGAGGTGAAGTTTCTTTATTGCCCTGTGTGCTGAGCTCAGGTGTCTTTATTGCCCTGTGTGCTGAGCTCAGGTGTCTTTATTACCCAGTGTGCTGAGGTCACGAGTCTTTTTTACCCTGTGTGCTGAGGTCAAGAGTATTTATTGCCCTGTGTGCTGAGGTCAAGAGTCTTTATTGCCCTGTGTGCTGAGGTGAAGTGTCTTTATTGCCCTGTGTGATGAGGTCAGGTGTCTTTATTACCCTGTGTGCTGAGGTCAAGAGTCTTTATTACCCTGTGTGCTGAGGTCAAGTGTCTTTATTGCCCTGTGTGCTGAGGTCAAAAGTCTTTATTGCCCTGTGTGCTGAGGTCAGGTGTCTTTATTTCCCTGTGTGCTGAGGTCAAGAATCTTTATTACCCTGTGTGCTGAGGTCAGTTGTCTTTATTGCCCTGTGTGCTGAGGTCAAGAGTCTTTATTACCCTGTGTGCTGAGGTCAGGTGTCTTTATTGCCATGTGTGCTGAGGTCAAGTGTCTTTATTACCCTGTGTGCTGAGGTCAAGAGTCTTTATTGCCCTGTGTGCTGAGGTCAAGAGTCTTTATTACCCTGTGTGGTGAGGTCAAGATTCTTTACTACCCTGTCTGCTGAGGTCAGGTGTCTTTATTAGCCTGTGTGCTGAGGTCAAGAGTTTTTATTGCTCTGTGTGCTGAGGTCAAGAGTCTTTATTGCCCTGTGTGCTGAGGTCAAGAGTCTTTATTACCCTGTGTGGTGAGGTCAAGATTCTTTAATACCCTGTCTGCTGAGGTCAGGTGTCTTTATTAGCCTGTGTGCTGAGTTCAAGAGTTTTTCTTGCCCTGTGTGCTGAGGTCAAGAGTCTTTATCGCCCTGTGTGCTGAGGTCAGGTGTCTTTATTGCCCTGTGTGCTGAGGTCAAGTGTCTTTACTGCCCTGTGTGCTGAACTAAAAAATCTATATTAGCCTCTGTGCTGAGGTGAAGTGTCTTTATTGCCCTGTGTGCTGAGCTCAGGTGTCTTTATTGCCCTGTGTGCTGAGGTCAAGAGTCTTTAGTGCTGTGTGTGCTGAGGTCAGGCGTCTTTATTGCCCTGTGTGCTAAGGTCAAGTGTCTTTATTGCCCTGTGTGCTGAGGTGAAGTGTCTTTATTGCCCTGTGTGATGAGGTCAGGTGTCTTTTTTACCCCGTGTGCTGAGGTCAAGAGTCTTTATTACTCTGTGTGCTGAGGTTAAGTGTCTTTATTGCCCTGTGTGCTGAGGTCAAGAGTCTTTATTGCCCTGTGTGCTGAGGCTAAGTGTCTTTATTGCCCTGTGTGCTGAGGTCAAGAGTCTTTATTGCCCTGTGTGCTAAGGTCAAGTGTCTTTATTGCCCTGTGTGCTGAGGTGAAGTGTCTTTATTGCCCTGTGTTCTGAGGTCAAGAGTCTTTATTACCCTGTTTGCTGATGTCAAGAGTCTTTATTACCCTGTGTTCTGAGGTCAAGAGTCTTTATTACCCTGTTTGCTGATGTCAAGAGTCTTTATTACCCTGTGTGCTAAAGTCAAGAGTCTTTATTACCCTGTTTGCTGATGTCAAGAGTCTTTATTACCCTGTGTGCTAAAGTCAAGAGTCTTTATTGCCCTGTTTGGTGAGGTCAAGAGTCTTTATTGCCCTTTGTGCTGAGGTCAAGAGTCTTTATTACCCTGTGTGCTGAGGTCAGGTGTCTTTATTGCCCTTTGTGCTGAGGTAAAGTATTTATATTACCCTCTGTGCTGAGGTGAAGTGTCTTTATTGCCCTGTGTGCTGAGGTCAGGTGTCTTTATTACCCTGTGTGCTAAGGTCAAGAGTCTTCATTATCCTTTTTGGTGAGGTCAAGATTCTTTACTTCCCTGTGTGCTGAGGTTAAGTGTCTTTATTGCCCTGTGTGCTGATGTCAAGAGTCTTTATTACACTGTGTGCTGAGGTCAAGTGTCTTTATTGCCCTGTGTGATGAGGTCAGGTGTCTTTATTGCCCTGTGTGCTGAGGTCAAGAGTCTTTATTACCCTGTGTGCTGAGGTCATGTGTCTTTATTGCCCTGTATGCTGAGGTCAGGTGTCTTTATTACCCTGTGTGCTGAGGTCAAGAGTCTTCATTATCCCTTGTGGTGCGGTGAAGAGTCTTTTTCTACCCTGTGTGCTGAGGTTAAGTGTCTTTATTGCCCTGTGTGCTGAGGTCAAGAGTCTTTATTGCCCTGTGTGCTGAGGCTAAGTGTCTTTATTGCCCTGTGTGCTGAGGTCAAGAGTCTTTATTGCCCTGTGTGCTAAGGTTAAGTGTCTTTATTTTCCTGTGTGCTGAGGTGAAGTGTCTTTATTGCCCTGTGTGCTGAGGTCAAGAGTCTTTATTACCCTGTGTGCTGAGGTCAAGAGTCTTTATTACCCTGTGTGCTGAGGTCAAGTGTCTTTATTACCCTGTGTGCTGAGGTGAAGTGTCTTTTTTGTCCTGTGTGCTGAGGTCAGGTGTCTTTTTATTGACAGCACTGGGGTAGAAACTCTTCTTCAGCCTGACAGCACTGGGCTAGAAATCGTTTTTCATGTTATCCTTACACTTATGCGCAAACACCACATCATTGGGACTAAAACCTGTGCTGTCCTCAACAACTTCACAAATGGCAAATACTAACCATGGAATGCCTTCTGCAGTCAAGCTCTTCGCAATAAGACTTTAGAAGAGACCACATTGGAACTTCTCCACACATCACCTCCAGCCAAATCATTATATACAATAACAGTGTTAGCAGGCACTAGAAGTGTTGGGCACACACCCACCACAACTGTCAGTTACGCAGTCAGAAGAGAGGAGTGAAGGCACCTCAGTAAAGCCCATGTTGACACCCTCACCAACACTTGCTCTCCTGTAGCTGTTTGGTCAGGCAGACTTAACACTCCTTCTAAAAGACTGAGCAGCTCCACTGTCTCTGAGGATGAAACGGGGACACCACACTACAATTCCCTCTATAAGAAAAGGAATATAATGTTGCACTTGAACAGTTAGCTGGGTGAGGACACCACACTCCTGACCAGAGAGAGATACAGTTCCTTCTGTAGAATCAGAGCCAAATGCCACTATGTAGAATATCTGGACAAACTTCACTTTTTGTTCTCTTTCATTTACAGTTTACATATTTATTTTATATATTCAAAGAACCTAATTTTCTTTCATTAGTGATCTCAATTAACAAATTACAAAGTAGAATATGGCAAAACTCAAAATCATCTGGTATATTAATAAACATTGCAAACAAATAGGTTTGAATAACAAATGTTCTTTAACAACAATGAGAACAGTGCTGTCAATCTCAGTTTAAACATGGACAAATCACAAATGTAGTCCAATAATAAACAATGTGTTTTTTAACACAGACTATATAATTTACAAAATGTCAATTAAGAAATGTTCAGTGTATTTTTAAACATAGCAGTCAACCAAAAATTGCACACAGGACTTACTCACCATTAATAAAGTAGGTTTCATATTTTCTGCTCTTTACTCTTATGTCTGTTCTCACAGGTGGAGACAAATGTGAAGAGTCAACTGCTAATAGTCCAGCAGGTAAATTCAACCCAGACACACCTTCAGGCATGAATATATATTACTTTAAGCAACATGCTCAAGTAAGCAACAGAAGCAGTATCCTTGGTTCTAATAAAGTCCTAGTCATGGTTCTAGAAGTCCTAGTCTGGTACTAGAAGATCTATTCTGGGTTCTACAAGATCTAGTCTAGAGTACAAAATCAATCTGCCACAGGAGTGACCTAGGAACAGCTGCCCAATCAGTCTAGAGCTTCTCAATGTTCAGGGGCAAGAGAACCAGGGTGGAGAAATAAGTGGCTGGGGGGGAGGTGGAATGAGCAATATGTTAAAGGCTGTCCTAGAAATGTGATTTACATGAGCGAAGATCAGTTAGATCTACACCAGGAAAGGGCTAGTCTCCTAATCCAAACAGCATTTTAGAGCCTATCTAGTAAAATTTTATGATCTTCAGTATCAAATGCTGCACTGAGATGAAGCAATACAGGCAAAGAGACACAACTCTGGTCATAGACCAACAACTGGTCATTAACTACTTTAATCAGAGTGGTCTCTGTACTATGATGAGACCTAAACAGTTAGTGCACAAGTAAAGCACTGCACACACACTGTGATTATGAACTAATGGAAGTAGAACTGAGAGATAATCCAAAGAGATAAGACAAAGCAAAGTAGCAGAAACAAAGAACTAATATCCATCTTGGTTCATTGAAGGACTCAATGAGCCATTACTGACTGTTCTACCTCTGAGCAATGCTAAAGACTTTGACTATCATTTGGGATCTTTTTGATGTCGCCTTATTTGGTACTACTACTGATAGTTATTCTACTCTACACTAGTAAAACAAAATGGAGAGAGATCATGACATAAAGTTCAAGTTCAAAGTTCAAGTTCAAAGAGGTTTTACTGTCATTTCAGCTATATACAAGTACACAACAAAAACGAGACAATGTTCCTCCAGGATCATGGTGCAACACAAAAACAACAGTGCAACAGACAACATGCTACACAAGTGCAAACAGTCCAATATAGTGCAAAATGTCAATAAATAAACATTAAATAAACAATAATAAATACAGGACAGGACAAATACAAAATGAGTAGACAGTGCAATTATTTAGTACAGTACACAGTACTGGGCATATGTAGAGCGAGTTGTGCATAGCAATCAGTGACATGCTACCCTGAACATAGCAGTCACCGGGAGCAGCCATAAAGTTAACATTTTGAAATTACAATAAAACACTTTCAGACACAAGTTATAAAAATCATGCACATAACTTTTTTCTTCCCATTTTTTAACAGGTGGAGGAAAAAGTGATTTCAGCAGGAGAATGAAAATGAAATATAAGCAAAAATTTGGGAACTTGTGTGAGGAGGCTCCAATAGAATGTGATCGTGTGCCTATAAAAGACACTTACACTGAAGTTTACATGATCAAAGGATGCACAGGAGGCGTGAACACAAAACACGAAGTGAGACAGGTAGAGGAATTTTACCCCAAAACAGAAGAAACACCAGTCACACTCAGTGACCTCTTCAAAGTGCAGTCTATTGAAAACAAGCAAGGTACTAAAGTCCTGACATTGGGAATAGCTGGAGTGGGAAAAACAGTCTCTGTGCACAAGTTCATTCTTGACTGGGCTGAAGAGAAGTGCAACCAGGACATAGATTTCATTATGTACTTCCCATTTCGAGAGCTGAACTTGATAAAGGATGAAAAGTACAGCCTCTCAAAACTACTTCTTTACTGCCATCAAGAAGTCCATTCTGGAGATGAAAAGGAGATATTAAATGAAAAACATCAGCTGCTTTTCATACTGGATGGACTGGATGAAAGTAGAATTCCTCTAGATCTTCATCAGAAGAAGGTATCTAATGTGAATGAAAAGACTACTCTTGATAAACTAATAACAAACCTCATAAATGGAGAACTGCTTCCTTCTGCTCTCCTCTGGATCACTTCACGACCTGCAGCAGTCAGTAAGATAAATGACCAATATTTTAACCTTGTTACAGAAATCCATGGATTCAATAACCCACAGAAGGAGGAGTACTTCAGGAAGAGAATCAGAGATGAAGATCAAGCCAGCAGAATTATATCACACATTAAGACTGCAAGAAGCCTTCATATCTTGTGTCACATACCGGTTGTCTGCAGGATCTCAGCCACCGTGTTTAAGAAAATGCTGAAGGAAGGTGTGGACATGAAAAATGCTCCAACAACTCTGACAGAAATGTACCTACATTTCCTGCTGTTTTTCACAGATCAAAAGACTAAGAAATACAACACAAAGCAAAGCACTAACAATGCAGTTTCATCTGAGACAAAAAGAGCAGAGGTGCTGGATATTGTGAAGCTTGGAAAGTTAGCCTTTCTTCAGCTGCAAAAAGGACAACTTCTGTTCTATGAGAAAGATCTGGAAGAATGTGGTATTGATGTCTGTGAGGCTTTAGTGTACTCTGGAATTTGTACACAAATTTTTAAACAGGAGGGGAAGATCTACAGCTTTGTGCATTTAAGCTTCCAGGAGTTTCTTGCTGCTGTATTTGTGTTCCTAACATTCAGGGGTGAAGGCAACCCACTCCTTAAAACCCCAATGGAGAAAATGAAATGGAAGTTAAAACACAGACTGTGTGATCTGCTTGAGACAGCAGTAGATAAGGCCACAATGAGTGAAAATGGACACCTGGACCTTTTCCTTCGTTTCCTCCTCGGTCTCTCACTGGAGTCCAATCAGAGGCTCCTGAGGAGTCTACACCCAGAACTGGACATCAGAGAAGAGAGTTTAGAGGAGACTGTGAACTACATCAAGAAAACCATCAAGAGAACAAAATCCTTTGAAGAGACTATCAATCTATTCCACTGCTTGAGTGAACTGAAAGACAACTCTCTGATAAGTGAAATACAGACCTTCCTGAACTCAGGGGACCTCTCAACACAGACACTCTCATCTACACAGTGTTCAGCTCTGGTGTTTGTGCTGCTGATGTCAGAGGAGATTCAAGAGAAATTTGAGCTGAAGAAATTCAGGTCATCAGATAAAGGACTGAAGGAATTACTTCCAGTGTTGAAAAATACCAGGCGAGCTCTGTAAGTATCTTTTGGATTAATCATTTTAATTTTTAAAGGTTTTTATTACTGAAGCTCCTTCTGTAACTAATCAAATTATGTGAATGTATTTCTCAGTCAGAGCAAACTGAACAATAGTTTTCATTTCCAGTGGTAAAAGGTTGTACTGTAAGTATATTTTGAATGGTAAACTTTGGGGAATGGCTTTTCTGACAGCACCAACATTAAAGAACAGATAAGCTTTTATCTTAAGAGCAGACCAATGCATTCCAGAATGACTGCAATGTCTTCTTACCAGTTGGAATGCAACACATGACTGTCATTCTGTAATTCAAATGTCCCACTGGTTTCTATGGCAAACACTCAGAAAGCCACACTGAGTCAAGACACAGGAGTGTTCAGCAAGGAGCTCTGTATTTTTTTTTTTAACAGAGACAGAGAATATATATATACATTGTGTGTGTGTGTGTGTGTGTGTGTGTGTGTGTGTGTGTGTGTGTGTGTGTGTGTGTGCATGTATGTCCAGTGATGGTTGGTGCTCTGTGTGCATGTATGTCCAGGGATGGTTGGTGCTCTGTGTGCATGTATGTACAGCTATAGTTGGTGCTCTGTGTGTGTGTGTGTGTGTGTGTGTGTGTGTGTGTGTGTGTGTATGTGTGTGTGTGTGTGTATATATGTCCAGTGATGGTTGGTGCTCTGTATGTACGTATGTATGTATGTCCAGTGATGGTTGGTGATCTATATGCATGTATGTCCAGTGATGGTTGGTGCTCTGTGTGTGTGTATATGTCCAGTGATGGTTGGTGCTCTGTATGTATGTATGTATGTCCAGTGATGGTTGGTGATCTATATGCACGTATGTCCAGTGATGGTTGCTGCTCTGTGTGTATGTATGTCTAGTGATGGTTGGTGCTCTATGTGCATCTATGTGCAGTGATGATTGGTGCTCTGTCTGTGTGTGCATGTATGTCCAGTGATGGTTGGTGCTCTGTATGTATGTATGTATGTATGTATGTATGTATGTCTAGTGATGGTTGGTGCTCTATGTGCATATACATTCAGTGATGGTTGGTGCTCTATGTGCATGTATGTGCAGTGATGATTGGTGCTCTGTCTCTGTGTGTATGTATGTCCAGTGATGGTTGGTGCTCTGAATGTATGTATGTATGTCCAGTGATGATTGGTGCTCTGCGTGTGTGTGCTTGTATGTCCAGTGATGGTTGGTGCTCTGTGTGTATGTATGTCCAGTGATGGTTGGTGCTCTATGTGCATGTATGTCCAGTGATGGTTGGTGCTCTATGTGCATGTATGTCCAGTGATGGTTGGTGCTCTGTGTGTATGTATGTCCAGTGATGGTTGGTGCTCTATGTGCATGTATGTCCAGTGATGGTTGGTGCTCTGTGTGTATGTATGTCCAGTGATGGTTGGTGCTCTGTGTGTGTATGTATGTCCAGTGATGGTTGGTGCTCTGTATGTATGTATGTATGTATGTATGTATGTATGTATGTATGTCCAGGGATGGTTGGTGCTCTGTGTGCATGTATGTACAGCTATAGTTGGTGCTCTGTGTGTGTGTGTGTGTGTGTGTGTGTGTGTGTGTGTGTGTGTGTGTGTATATATGTCCAGTGATGGTTGGTGCTCTGTATGTATGTATGTATGTATGTCCAGTGATGGTTGGTGATCTATATGCATGTATGTCCAGTGATGGTTGGTGCTCTGTGTGTGTGTATATGTCCAGTGATGGTTGGTGCTCTGTATGTATGTATGTATGTCCAGTGATGGTTGGTGATCTATATGCACGTATGTCCAGTGATGGTTGCTGCTCTGTGTGTATGTATGTCCAGTGATGATTGGTGCTCTGCGTGTGTGTGCTTGTATGTCCAGTGATGGTTGGTGCTCTGTGTGTATGTATGTCCAGTGATGGTTGGTGCTCTATGTGCATGTATGTCCAGTGATGGTTGGTGCTCTATGTGCATGTATGTCCAGTGATGGTTGGTGCTCTGTGTGTATGTATGTCCAGTGATGGTTGGTGCTCTGTGTGTGTATGTATGTCCAGTGATGGTTGGTGCTCTGTATGTATGTATGTATGTATGTATGTATGTCCAGTGATGGTTGGTGCTCTATGTGCATGTATGTCCAGTGATGGTTGGTGCTCTGTGTGTATGTATGTCCAGTGATGGTTGGTGCTCTGTGTGTATGTATGTATGTATGTATGTATGTATGTATGTATGGCCAGTGATGGTTGGTGCTCTGTGTGAATGTATGTCCAGTGATGGTTGGTGCTCTGTATGTATGTATGTATGTATGTATGTATGTATGTATGTATGTATGGCCAGTGATGGTTGGTGCTCTGTGTGTGTGTATGTCCAGTGATGGGTGGTGCTCTGTATGTATGTATGTGTGTATGTATGTCCAGTGATGGGTGGTGCTCTGTATGTATGTATGTGTGTATATATGTATGTATGTCCAGTGATGGTTGGTGCTCTGTATGTATGTATGTGTGTGTGTATGTCCAGTGATGGGTGGTGCTCTGTCCTGTCTTAACCTCCTCCCCTTCCCCTGCACCCAGTGCAGTAACCCAGGGGGCTGTGGTTCTGATAGAGTAGCTGTGTGTAAACTGGCTGCTGCTTCTTTTTCAGCTTTCCTTTTTCAGGGAACATAGATGAGGGAACAACACTGTGTGTGTTGAAGTCACCACACTAGAGTGGGACAAGAAACTGAGCATGTAATTAAATTTACTGTAGGTTATGAGATCAAAGAATTCACGAGACAGCTGAGATAAGACAGGTGAGATGGGACAGGTGAGATGGGGCAGGTGAGATGAGACAGGTGAGATGGGACAGGTGAGATGGGACAGGTGAGATGATACAGGTGAGATAATACAGGTGAGATGATACAGGTGAGATAATACAGGTGAGATGATACAGGTGAGATAATACAGCTGAGATGATACAGGTGAGATAATACAGGTGAGATGGGACAGGTGAGATGGGGCAGGTGAGATGAGACAGGTGAGATGGGGCAGGTGAGATGAGACAGGTGAGATGGGACAGGTGAGATGGGACAGGTGAGATGGGACAGGTGAGATGGGACAGGTGACTGGAGTTCTTCATTGTGAAAAAACTAAATGTATCAGAAAAGTAAACTCTAGTAACAGGCTAGCAGCACGTGTAGCTTAAAGTGAAAACAAAAAACACTGCAAACAACACACCAGTGGTAAAAAGTTTGAATTTATTTCACCAATTACAAGTCTATTTATCATTCCAAACACCATGTAGTAGTAGAGTTTAGTATTTACATACCAAATACAAGTCTATTTATCATTCCATTCACCATGTAGTATTAAAGTTTAGTATTTATTTACCCAGGACAAGTCTATTTATCAGTCCAAACATCATGTAGTAGTAAAGTTTAGCCTGAAATGAGGTGAGGAATTGCTGAAGTACAGAGGAAATTATTATAAGATAAAGCATAAAGAAACACTAACCAGGTAGAGAATTATCAATGTAAAGAACCAGGCTAACAAAGATTGCAAAAGATAAGGCAATGAACAACACGAACCAAACATACCAAATGACCCAAGCATAACATTGAACACAGCAGAGCAGCAGTAACAGAGAGACAGTACACAGCACACAACAGAGCAGCAGTAACAGAGAGACAGTACACAGCACACAGCAGAGCAGCAGTAACAGAGAGACAGTACACAGCAGAGCAGCAGTAACAGAGAGACAGTACACAGCACACAGCAGACAGAAAGTTTGGTGGAGTTTCTGACCTACTGAAGGCCATAATCATCTGTTCATCATGTCTGTCATTACAAAAATATTTAACCCTTTTCGCTGCCTCCCATAATCAATGTTAGTGGTTCAAACAGTTTCCACAGTAAGTGCTCCAGTCCAACTGTTGCTCTTCCAGGCACTTGGCTAGACAACAATAAATTAAGCACTTCAGCCAACAGATTCTTTTCCAAATCCTCCTTACTCGTTCCCTTAAGTTAAGATGAGGAAATGCAGCCTCAGCTTCATCTAAATTATGACAGTCAGCTGCTACAATTTAAGATTTATTGACTCTAGCCATTGCCAACACTCCACACCTGCAGAGTTTCTATATATTTTCTCAAGTCAAAAATGTGTTTGTGTTTCCTGCCTCTCACTTAACAAATCGCTATCCATATGATTATTTTCTAATTTGCTTATCTGAATTCCATCATTTATACATATGTTGACTTAACTGTAACTTATTTGAGTAAATTAAATTTATCTATTTAAAATTCTATTAATCGCCACTCACATTGTTATATTTCTTATCCTGTAATACTTTAATCCCACCTTCTCCTACTGCTACTATTTTAATGTGTCCGTAATATGTACGTTCTCTACTGCTTTAATTGTAACCGGTTTTACATACTATACCTTCATCAGTTACTTTATTATATTTATTACTAAAACCACATCAATATATTTTGCATGTACGCATTTTATAATTAGATGATATTAATCATGTTTAAACAGATCTGTCTGCGTATCCATTCACTTCCTTTAGTGATTAAAATGAGTGACCTCTGCCCTATACAACCATACCACAATCATCTTAATTATAACCTGAAAAAAACCTGTTATGCTGGTATGTTGTATAATTGTACGTTATTGTTTGTAATCAATTAACTCGCGATAGCCACATCAAGACAAACACACTGCACATTTTCTTTACTTCACTCATTGTGGCCACATGTAGACAAAAACAACTGGAACAAACAACATTTAACATTTATCTCTTCAGCACTTTTTCTCTGGAGCTCTCTTTCTCTCTTTATTCACTGCACATTTGTCTTTACTTTATCATTTTTATTAATCATTTTTATTTTCCGTTTACAGAAAGATTTTTATGAAATCATTTTCATTTTCACCGGCTGGTTTTCTAACTATTACTCTTTTTTGCTATTTTTATATTTTATCAGTCTATTCTCACTCTATGGACACTCTCAGTCAATTCTCAGTCTGCACTTTTAAGACGCCCAAGACCTACTACAAAACTCTGTGGACAAGGTCTTAATACCACCTATGCAGAATGTTTCAAACAGGACTTACCTATAACAGTGCACGTGTGTGGATTCAGACCCTGGTCACAGAACAACGCAGCTCTGGGTCATCTATCAGCTGGTGTTGATAACCCTACTGCTGACGGTACTGGTCCATTTGAAGAGAATAGCCGGTCCCGTCTTTATTCTGAGCTTAATGTTACAAACGAGGCATAGTCCAGAATATGTCTAACAGTCACACACAACACATATTTTTATACAGTTTTCAGAAGTGATTATGTAATCGTCCCACCTTCTTTACATACTAGTGTTTGAAATTTCCAACACTATGTTCAAACATATATTATTCAATATATGCAAATTGAGATCCATCATTATGCAAGTTAAACTTGACACCATTATATCCCATTGGAAGATGTTTTTTAAACAAAGATGATCTCAACTCACACCACCAAACACCTGCAAGATGATGTGGCAGGTCAGTATCACTCTGCCCTTGTGGGAAAATAATGAACCTTGCTTAGCCACAGAACTCTCAAAGAGGCTTTCAAGTCTTTTAAAAACAGAGATCTTTTTCAACACTAATGAAGTTATTTCTCACTGGAACAATTCAGAGTAATCTGCCTTAGACTTGTACAGAAGCCTTGAAACCACCTGTATCAGAGCCTCAGTTCTGCACTCAGAGTCCCAAAAGGTCTCTGACCTTAAGATACCCCAGAAACATTATTCATGCTTTCAGACAGTCTTGCACCTCTCTGCACCTGCTACAGAGAGCTTCAAAGCCTATTATAATTAGATCACAGATCACCTCATGAAAATACAGAATAATGATTGGCCTTTACCCCAACACATTTTATTACCTTATTTTCGTATAACCAGAGCTCTGTAGTTTACATACTGAAGCTGAGAGTCTCCTGTAACCAGAGATATGTTTATCATTAATGATTAATGATAAATGTAACTGTGAGAATTGTAGATTATTCACTAATGATTAATCTGTACTTCTCATAGATACATTTATCAGTAATGATTAATCTAAACATGCTGCACTCAACACAAGCAACAAATGACTGAAGTCATGGTGAAATACAAATACTAGATAGCTAGTAGACACTTAGCTTTGGTTAGTTGTCTGCATCAGCAAGTTTTGAATGGTCGAGTAGTCTCCTGTGACTTATAGACATTGTTGATATCAGAATTGTATGCAGTTACAGAAAATGAATAAACAATAGGACAATAGTAAAGATTGGAAAACCTAAACTATTAATCATGTGAAGGAATTTCAAAAACAGGAAATGGCATCACACAGGTGATGCCACCATCATGACAGCTCTTCCATCAAGTGGCACCATTCTATTTGAAGAGAAATACATGGACTTCATTCATGACCTGTGTCTCATATTTTGTGCATGCGCACACACACACACACACACACACACACACACACATACACACACACACACACACACACACACACACACACACACACACACAAAATTAGTAATATCTTTTCATTATCATAAACTCCTTTTGTGTTGTCTGTAGATTCTCTGATTGAACTGCATTTTGTACTCTGTGTATTTCTTTGCAGACTATCTGGCTGTAATCTCACTAAAGGGTCTTGCAAATCTCTCACATCAGTTCTACAAACAGAAAACACACTGAGAGAGCTGGAGATGAATAATAATTCTCTGCATTCTGTCCATTCCTCCATAATCACTACTACAGTGTTCATCCCACCATCATTACTACTGCAGTGTTCATACACTAATATTCACTTCTGCGGTGTTCATTCCTCCATAATCAATACTACAGTGTTTATTACTCCATAATCACTACTGCAGTGTTTATTTCTCCATGATAAATACTACAGTGATTATTCCACCATAATCAATACTGTGGTGTTTATTCCTCCATAATCACTACTGCAGTGTTTATTCCTCCATAATCACTACTCTTCCAACAATATTTTCTATTTGTATATTAGTGTATTTGTATTTGTGAAACATTGAATGAGATCTGTGTTGTTCTGTTTCCTGTTATGGTGTTAGGGGTGGGATATTTTTATATTTGGACTCTGATTATGGTAACTGCCATTCACTGACTTATGAACCAACCATCCATTATTTGGTCACCTGTCTTAGGTTGCTAATGAATGTTATTTCTCATGTCTTTGTCCATTTTGTCTTTGATGAAGACACAGTTGTTGAAATGTTACTGTTTGTAAAATTAAAAGGCTGAAAATGTATCAGTGTGTTCCAGACCTTTCAAGCTCTTCTTAAAATTTTTCTTCGCAGTTCAGATTTTTTAATTCATCATCCTCTGACTGAACTACATTATTTACTGTATTTACTCTTTTACAGACTATCTGGCTGTGGTCTCACTGAAGAGACTTGCAAATCCCTCACATCAGTTCTACAAACAGAAAACTCACTGAGAGAGCTGGAGATGAATAATAATGACCTGCAGAATTCAGGAGTGGAGCAGCTCTGTGCTGGACTGAAGAGTTCACACTGTAAACTGGAGATTCTCAGGTGAGTTTCTGTTAATTTATTCTCAAATGGAACTATTATGGTGCACAATTTATCAAATGTGATTGCCCTCTTCTTTAAAGAAATTACAAAACTGCCTTGTAGTGCAACATTAACAGAGTTAAAATAAGGTACTGCGGGACAAAGATGTATAGATCCAGACAATAAATTTCTGGTGAAACTAGCTGCATTTCATTAAATGACCACACTGTGGCCACAAAGAGTTACGTTTTACTGCATGATCAGGTTTACACAACTAGTATTAAAAAATAAAGAAATAATAATAATAAGAAGAAGAAGAAGAAGAAAAAGAAGAAGAAGAAGAAGAAGAAGAAGAAGAAGAAGAAGAAGAAGAAGAAGAAGAAGAAGAAGAATAATTATTATCATCTTTATTATTTTTATATTGTTATGTTGTTATTGTTATGCTGTTAGTTAGGCAGTATGGTGGCTTGGTGTTCAGTTCATTTGCCCATCAGCCTTAGGGTCTTGGGTTTGAGTTCCTCCCTCAGTGAGGTTTCTGTCTGCACTTGGCTCTTGGCTCCCTATTTGAGTGGAGTTTCCCTGTTTCTCTCAGCACTAGAGTCTTGGGTTTCAGTCCTTATCTGTGTAGGTTTCCTTCAGGATCTCTGGTTTCCTCTCCACAGTCCATAAACACGGAAGTTAGGTTGATTGAATATTCTAAATTGTCCCCTTTGAATGTATGTTTGTATAGTGATGGGTGGTGCTCTGTGTGTATATCCCCTGATGGTTGGTGTTCTTTGTGCATGTATGTTCAGTGATGGTTGGTGCATATATTGAATAATGTATGTTTGAACATAGTGGTGGAGATGTTGTGTGTGATTGTTAGATATTCTCCGGACTATGCCACATTTGTTTGTAATGTAATAAATACTGGACCAGCTATTCTCTTCCATTAATTTAATTTTCTATTTAAAGTGTACTTCATAAATTTACTGGAATGTGGGAAAAATCTAGGAACCACACTAGCTAGCTAATCAATGTTACCAAAACTAAGTCCAGGTGACTAGCAACCGGTGTTGGATCTCCACAGGAAATTCTAGTCAGACTGATTCATCTGACACTGTCCATCTCAAAATGTTTCACTCGATTTATAAATGTGTAACTTTCTACATATTTTGTGTATATGGTCTGCAGTCCTCTCAGAAATCAGTTTATTAGCTCCAGCTTTATCTAGCTAGCTACATATGAACATTACAGGGAAGTAACCGTTCACTAACTCTGCTCTCACTATCAAGAATTTTTTGTAGAAAGTGCCCAAGTTAACTAGATATATTTTTTCTGTCAGATTTTGTGTCAATTTCTTGTCCTCTTGGATTATTAAGTGTTCTTATGTCTCTCTTCAAAATTAATCTGGAAGCATCTGTTCCTCAATGACAGTATTTAAACATAATATTTATTTATGATTTATTCAAACTGATTTCATTTTTGTACATCCTCACTGCAAATTTGGTCTTAAATTACATTGGAAGTTGTATTAAAAAGTCTTACATCTGAATTGGGGATGCCTGAAGACACCCTATCATATCATGCTCTGTGTGTGTGTGGGGGGGGGGGGGGTGTATTTGTGTTCACATCCGATATTTTGTGTCAGGTAGATCGAAAAGTTGATTAATTTTCTGAGAATTTGATTTGCTTATTAAAAGAATTGGCATCCAGTTCCCCATAAACATTAATATAACTGTCTGTGATTCTAGTTATTTGCTAGCTTTAGTTTAGCTAAATAAATGTTTAGATAAATGTCTTGGGTAAATGGTAAATCACTTCAATTAAACCTTCTGGAAGATTATGTGGATAATAACATAGTAATCAGGGATTGGCTAATGTTGATTCCTTCATATGTATTTGAATCCATTTGATCCAGAATAAGGAGGATGTTGTTAATAGTAGTGCTAGCTAATGAGATACCTACAGCCTAATAGTATATAGACCAGTATATATATATATAGTTTCACATTCAGTGAGAAAGTGCAGAATACTTCATCCTTCCTAACACACTGACCTGTTTGTCAGTGTTCCATAGATACTTAAATTGGGGTGGACCATCTCAAATTTTGTAAAGTATATTTGATGTATTTGGTTGAATGTTTCTACAGTGTCTTTGTTGCACTGATGTCTTATATTGGCTGGTCTGGACTGCCAGGCCATGTTAATTGAGTCTGGACTTTATCAACATGGTTCTGTGTTTAATATCACTCACTTTGAGCAGGTTATCTGCTACAGTATTCTGTTTCATAGACAGTTAATACTGCATTTTACTTTGTACTTGTATTTGTGTGTTCCAGTGGGTCATGTAGATTTGTTTTTGAAGTAATTTGGCTTGATCTGATTGTTTGTATTTCAGTGATTTTTCTAATTTCAGAGGAATTATGAACTTTGATAGTTCTGATTTCTACCAGATAGTGATTCCACCTGAATCTCTCCCTCTTTTAATGTCAGGGAGTGTAACAGCAGGGAGGAGGATTTCCTTGTAGTTTAAAGGACAGTGAGTCACCGAATCAGATTTTCATCAGGTTTCAAGGAGATTTATAATGTCTTTATCTTTTGTGTTATTTGTGAATTCAGTGTTTATACTTTTGTACCCAAACAGGGATGATGTTATACCTTGAATGTTCCATAGAAAGACAGATAATGGTTTCATTATTTAAATGAAGTATGAAAGGAAAAACACAAATACAAATAAAATGAGATAAACCTGTAAAAGTGAGGGAGTATGTTGATATTATATATACAAATATGTACAATTCATGTATACAAACATACATATTAAGATGGTGTAATGACTAACCTATAAACAGTGATATTTATTTATTTGTCTTTTTATTTATTAATTCATTTATCTATTTATCTATTTCTTCATTAATGAATTGTGACCTTGACATATGAGGTTGAGCATCCATTTGATCTCTCCATCTCTGTAGTGTTTGTGGAGGGTGGAGTTTGTACTACAGAGGCGTAGGTCTGCTGTTTGGGCTGTGTTTTGGGGGTGGGTGTTGATGGCAGGTGTACTTTACTGTGGATGGCTTGCTGGGCAGCTGGCAGAGATGCTCACAGTGTCCTTGTGCAGGTGGACGTGGTCATGAAGGCTGTAGATGTTGAGGTTGGAGTGGTGTGTCAGGTGCACATTAGCCAACAGTGCACATCCACAGGAGATCTCTACATTTATCATGTGGATTGTAGCTGGATGGAAGTCTCTACTGGGCAGGATGGTAGAGATGGTGATTTTGGAGGAGGGGAGGGTCTCTGTGGAGGTCTGTGCTACTCTTCTTACACACTCTGCTACACTCTTGCTTTGCCCTCAAGTCATTCTGGATAATGAGGTGGCTTGGATTACCTGAGATGGCATGTGTAAGAAGCTGGAGGGTATTGCTGGTTCAGGAACACCAAACTTCTGCAACTTTAGATCCTGGGAAAAGCTGTTCCTCGTTTAAGAATTTTCCATTAAAATCAATTAAAATGACTATGCCTGCATCTGGAGGAATATTTGTATTAGGTTTTTTTATCTGACTGAGTGTTGAAGGACCGGTTGGTGCTCAGTGTGGCAGTCTGTGGTTCAGAGTTGATTTAGTGTTGCTCTGCAGAATCAGAGGTCTGCTGGTTGGCTTTTAGTCTCTGTAGCTTCTCCTTCAGGGTGATCATGGTACTGTCCCTGAGCTGTAGTTCCTCTCTTTTAGTCTCTGTAGCTCCTCCTTCAGGGTGATCATGGTACTGTCCCTGAGCTGTAGTTCCTCTCTTTTAGTCTCTGTAGCTCCTCCTTCAGGGTGATCATCGTACTGTCCCTGAGCTGCAGCTCATCTCTTTTAGTCTCTAGCTCCTCCTTCAGGGTAATCATGGTACTGTCCCTGAGCTGTAGTACCTCTCTTTTAGTCTCTGTAGCTCCTCCTTCAGGGTGATCATGGTATTGTCCCTGAGCTGTACTTTCTCTCTGACTGCACTGAGCTCCCTCCTGAGAGCCTCTCTGTCCTTCTGGAGCTCCAACACTTCTCCTTTCAGTTCCAGCAGTGAGTTTTTAACGGGTCCAGCTGAGCTTTGAGATGCTGGGAGGGTTCATTGGATGGTGGGTTGGACAGAAGAAGATGTTTGAATTCTATTGTCTCATCTTCCTGGAGAGAAAGACTTTCTCTTTGCTGGAATACCATGATCTCCATGTGTCTGTGTTGTGCTGGTCTGGCCTGTGTTGTGCTGGTCTGGCCTGTGTTGTGCTGGTCTGGCCTGTGTTGTGCTGTTTTAACCTGTGTTGTGCTGGTTTATCCTGTGTTGTGTTGGTTTATCCTGTGTTGTGCTGGTCTGGCCTGTGTTGTGCTGTTTTAACCTGTGTTGTGTTGGTTTATCCTGTGTTGTGCTGGTCTGGCCTGTGTTGTGCTGGTCTGGCCTGTGTTGTGCTGGTCTGTGAGGTGTTTTCCCGTCCCTCCCCTGAACCCTGGACTACGTGGCTACTAGTCTCCTCCTCCTCAGTTACTCTCTTAGTCTCTGCTGCTGTTCTGATAAAGGTAAAGTTTTCCTGAACAGAGCAGAGGCCTCACTGCCTTGAAACATGACGGGGCCGTTGTGATAAATGTTCACAGTTAGGATGGTGTTATCCTCATCTTCATCTTCAATAACTATCTGTCTTCCATTACATATGCCCCTTTTTATATGTGGCTTGTTATGGTACAGAGAGCCCTGTGCCAGGCTTCACTGTATTCTGTATATAACAGGAGACTGGTGATGGTGGTTTGGTTCACTGTATTCTGTATATAACAGGACACTGGTGATGGTGGTTTGGTTCACTGTATTAGTTACTAGCTACAATAGCAAAGGAGCTACTTTTTGGATGAATCAAGTATTAAAATGTGGGGTTTATGTTCTTTCCTTGATATTCCCTGAAAGAAGGCTTGAAGGTAAATTATCCTTTTATGTTTCATGTAATTTTCCCCGACTTCCATGGCTTTATCCATAGTTTTGTCCTTAGCTGCAAGATGCTACTGTTCCACTCCTGTTAGCTGCTGTGTGTTTGGATGGTTTCTTGTGTTGTTCATCAAAAATTTCATCAAAATTGTTGTTCTCTTGTTTGTTACTTGAAAGTTGAGTTGTTGTTTTTTTTTAATCTATTTACTAATTTACTTTGGTTTATCACATTTTAAAACCCCTGTA
Source organism: Electrophorus electricus (assembly GCF_041902795.1). Taxonomy (NCBI): domain Eukaryota; kingdom Metazoa; phylum Chordata; class Actinopteri; order Gymnotiformes; family Gymnotidae; genus Electrophorus; species Electrophorus electricus. Next base: position 16,150,969 of record NC_137497.1, on the reverse strand, counting down.
CTTGTAAGAATCTTAAGTGCTCCAGTTAAACTTGATAGTTAAACATGACAATACTTTGTCTTATCCGTGTGTGTGTGTGCGAGAGAGAGAGAGAGAGAGACAGAACTATTATCTATGTGTGTGTGTGATAGAGAGAAACAGGACTATTATCTGTGTCTCTGTGAGAGAGAGAGAGAGAGAGAGAGAGAGAGAGAGACAGAACTATTATTTGTGTGTGAGAGAGAGACAGAATTATTGTCTGTGTGTGTGTGTCTGTGTGTGTATGAGAGTGAGAGAGAGAGAGAGAGAGAGAGAGAGAGAGAAAGACAGAACTATTAGGTGTGTGTGTGTGTGTGAGTGTGCATCAGAGAGATGGAGAGAGAGAGAGAGAGACAGAGAGAAACTGTTATCGGTGTATGTGTGAATTAGAGAGATAGAAGTATTGTGTGTGTGTGTCAAATAGAGAGAGAGAGAGAACTATTATTTATGTGTTTGCATGAAAAAGAGAAAGACAGAACTATTATCGATGTGTGTGTGTGTGTGTGTGTGTGTGTGTGTGTGTGTGTGTGTGTGTGAGACAGACAGATCTATTATTTGTGTGTGAGAGAGAAAAACAGAAGTATTGTGTGTGTGTGTGTGTGTGTGTGTGTGTGTGTGTGTGTGTGTGTGTGTGTGTGTGTGTGTGTGTGTGTGAAAGAGAGCGTGGAAGAGATAGAGCAGCCTGACTGACTGACTGACTGACTGGCGTCTGCCTCTTACACACCTGATTGAATGATGGGGTCTGCCTCACACACACCTGATTGACTTATGGAGTCTGCCTCACACACACCTGACTGACTTATGGTGTCTACCTCAAACATACACCTGACTGACTGATGGGCTCTGAGTCACACACATCTGACTGACTGATGGGGTCTGCCTCACACACATCTGACTGACTGATGGGGTCCCTGACTCAGCTATTAAGCCTCCAGGATTCTCGGTGCACCACAAAGACAGAACTCAGGACCTCACTGGGAAAAGCAAAGGCAGAGGAGAATGTTTCATGATCAGTGACTCAAAGTGTGAACACAGGAATGTAAACACTAGTAAAAGATTCTGCTCTCTGCATTCTGTCCAATCAATACTGCAGTGTTCATTCCTCCATAATCACTATTGCAGTGTTTATTCCTTCATAATCACTACTGCAATGTTTCGTCCTCCATAATCACTACTGCAGTGTTTATTCCTCCATAATCACTACTCTGCATGTCTTCCAACAATATTTTCTGTTTGTATATTAGTGTGTTTGTATTTGTGAAACATTGAATAACATCTATGTTGTTTTGTTTCCTGTTATGGTGTTAGGGGTGTGATATTTTGATATTTGGACTCTGATTATGGTAACTGCCATTCACTGACTTATGAACCAACCATCCATTATTTGGTCACCTGTCTTAGGTTGCTAATGAATGTTATTTGTCATGTCTTTGTCCAGTTTGTCTTTGATGAAGACACAGTAGTGTTGAAATGTTGCTGTGTTTGTAAAATTAAAAATCTGAAAATGTATCAGTGTGTTCCAGACCTTTCAAGCCCTTCTTTACATTTTTATTAGCAGTTCAGATCTTTTAATTCATCATCCTCTGACTGAACTACATTATTTACTGTATTCACTCTTTTACAGACTATCTGGCTGTGGTCTCAATGAAGAGTCTTGCAAATCTCTCACATCAGTTCTACAAACAGAAAACTCACTGAGAGAGCTGAAGATAAATAATAATGACCTGCAGAATTCAGGAGTGGAGCAGCTCTGTGCTGGACTGAAGAGTTCACACTGTAAACTGGAGATTCTCAGGTGAGTTTCTGTGACTATTTTTGAATGTAAATAAAGAGCCATTTTTAAAAGGTCAGTGTCAACTCCATTATAGTACAGTATTAAACAAACATTGCCAGGCAAGGCAATGCAAGGAAATTTACACTTTTATATTATAAAGTTCTCTTCTTTAAATATTCTAAATATAGTTTTCTGTTGAAACCTTGCTGCATTTCATTAAATGACCACACTGTGGAGACAAAGAGTTACATCTGTGATGCATGAGCAGATTTTCAAGTCTAGAAGAGAAATATAACATTGTAAAGAGGAGACACAGATGAGTCCTTGTCCACAAGCTGCATTTTTGGTCACCTGAGCACAGAAATTTTGCTAAATGTCTTACAGGATGAATATATTCAGAAACTCCAACAACAGTAAAATGAAGTGTTCTAATGTAAGATTTTCACTGAGTGATTTTATCTAGTTTATGTATGGAAACACTGTAAACATCATTCATTCTAATCTCTCTGCAAATAAAAGCCCTTAAAGTCTTAATGAAAACATTTAAAGCTAAACCATTGAGGTTCTGGACACATTACAGGACACTTTTACAATCACACATGATTCCCTTGTGTTTATGGGTGGGAGACCCTGTTCTCATTATGATTTACACCGTGTGTTCAACACATGTTGAGGTGAGCTGAACTGACAGCCGTGCTGGAGGAAAGAACGCAACAAGTTAATATTCATTCAATAGAACTGAAAAGTTTATTGGTTATTACTTAAGTTAAACCTGTGCTCTCTCTCAACGAGTGTTTTTTATGAAACATGTAGCTGGCTAATATTAGTAACCTTAAGCTTGCCAAGTTACAGTATATTGTTGGTTACTACACCTAGATACCTCACGCTAATGTCATATTAGCTTGACTTAGGTGTGAATGTTGGATGCTAATTTTTTCATCAAGCCAGAGACATCAAACAAAAATAGAACAGTGATGGTAGAAGACGTGGAGTCAGCAGAGAGAGAAACTGAGCAGACAGCTGACAGTAAACTCAGGACATCTGAACACAGTAGTGAGGAACAATGTTCAGCACTGGACGAGTGAACCTGTGGACTTAATTACAAGAGAGAAAGAAAGGTACACAAGACACAGTAATCAGTAATCAGGAGATTAGGAGGAGAGAAGGAGTGAAGTGTGTGTGTGTGTGTGTGTGTGTGTGTGTGTGTGTGTGTGTGTGTGTGTGTGTGTGTGTGTGTGTGTGTGTGTGTGAGAGAGAGAGAGAGAGAGAGAGAGAGAGAGACAGAACTATTATCTGTGTGTGGTAGAGAGAGAGAGACAGAACTATTATCTGTGTGTGGTAGAGAGAGATAACTATTATCTGTGTGTGTGTGTGTTTGTGCGAGAGAGAGAGAGAGAGACAGAGAGAACTATTATCTGTGTTTGTGTGTGTGTGTGTGTGTGTGTGTGTGTGTGTCTGAAATAGAGAGAGACAGAGAGAAAGAGGCAGATCTATTTTTTGTCTGTGAGAGAGAGACAGAAGTAGTGTGTGTTTGTGTGTGTGTGTGTGTGTGTGTGTGTGTGTGTGTGTGAGAGAGAAAGAGAGTGAGGAAGAGATAGAGCAGCCTGACTGACTAATGGGGTCTGAGTCACACACACCTGACTAAGTGATGGGGTCTGCCTCACAAACAACTGATTGACTGATGGGGTCTGACTCACACACACCTGACGGACTAATGGGGACCTTCACACAACTATTGAGTGTCCAGGATTCTCGGTGCACCACACAGACAGAACTCAGGACCTCACTGGGAAAAGCAAAGGCAGAGGAGAATGTTTCATGATCAATGACTCATAGTGTGAGCACAGGAATGTAAACACTAGTAAAAGATTCTGCTCTCTGCATTTGGCCAATCAATACTGCAGTGTTCACTCCTCCATAATCACTACTGCAATGTTCATTCCTCCATAATTAATACTGCAGTGTTCATTATTCCATAGTCACAACTGCAGTGTTTATTTCTACATAATCACTCCTGCAGTGTTTATTTCTCCATAATAAATACTACAGTGATTATTCCACCATAATCAATACAGTGGTGTTTATTCCTCCATAATCACTACTGCAATATTCATTACTTCATAATCAATACTACAGTGTTCATTACTCCATAGTTACTACTGCAGTGTTTATTTCTACATAATCACTATTGCAGTGTTTATTCCTCCATAATAAATACTACAGTGATTATTCCTCTAAAATCACTATTGCGGTGTTCATTCCTCCATAATCAATACAGCAGGGTTTATTCCTCCATAATCTCTACTGCAGTGTTCATTCCTCCATAATCAATACTGCAGTGTTTATTCCTCCATATTCACTACTCTGCATGTCATCCAACAATATTTTCTGTTTGTATATTAGTGTATTTGTATCTGTGAAACATCGAATGAGATCTATGTTGTGCTGTTTCCTGTTATGGTGTTAGGGGTGGGATATTTTGATATTTGGACTCTGATTATGGTATCTGCCATTCACTGACTTATGAACCAACCATCCATTATTTGGTCACCTGTCTTAGCTTGCTAATGAAAGTTATTTATCATGTCTTTGTCCATTTTGTCTTTGATGAAGACACAGTAATGTTGAAATGTTGCTGTGTTTGTAAAATTAAAAGGCTGAAAATGTATCAGTGTGTTCCAGACCTTTCAAGCTCTTCTTTACATTTTTATTAGCAGTTCAGATCTTTTAATTCATCATCCTCTGACTGAACTACATTATTTACTGTATTTACTCTTTTACAGACTATCTGGCTGTGGTCTCAATGAAGAGTCTTGCAAATCTCTCACATCAGTTCTACAAACAGAAAACTCACTGAGAGAGCTGAAGATAAATAATAATGACCTGCAGAATTCAGGAGTGGAGCAGCTCTGTGCTGGACTGAAGAGTTCACAGTGTAAACTGGAGATTCTCAGGTGAGTTTCTGTGACTATTTTTGAATGTAAATAAAGAGGCATTTTAAAAAGGTCAGTGTCAACTCCCTTATAGTACAGTATTAAACAAACATTGCCAGGCAAGGCAATGCAAGGAAATTTACACTTTTATATTATATTATAAAGTTGTCATCTTTAAATATTTCTAAATATAGTTTTCTGTTGAAACCTCACTGCATTTCATTAAATGACCACACTGTGGAGACAAAGAGTTACATCTGTCATGAATGAGCAGATTTTCAAGTCTAAAAGAGAAATATAACATTGTAAAGAGAAGACCCAGATGAGTCCTTGTCCACATGTACAGGTGTATTTATTACAATGCTGCTTCAACTAGGCACTTTGGCATTTTGGCCACAAGCTGCATTTTTGGTCACCTGAGAGTAGAAATTTAGTAAAATGTATTTTAGAATCACACATGATTCCCTTGTGTTTTTGGGTGGGAGACCCCATTCTCATTATGATTAATACCATGTGTTCAACACATGTTGAGGTGAGCTGAACTGATAACCGTGCTGGAGGAAAGAACTCCACTGAAAGAATCTCACTGTAGCTCCACAGATCTGCTGTAATGTCAGCTGTGTCGACTCTCACTGTTGCCCCAAAGGCCTGCTGACTTTTTCAGTTGTTTTTTTTTGTGTGTTAATGTAAATGGTTGATTTTAGTGAATAAATTAGTTGTGTGAAGTAGCGATATTGTGAGTCGAAGTTCTGATCCAACTGAAACATGTGAACTGTCCTCTTCTCCCCAGTATTTTACTGCACACATACAGTCCATGAAGGACAAACTCCAGGGACACATTTCATGTCAACAGCAGACATGAGATAGTTGCCTCACACACACTTAACTGGCCGATTGTGTCTGAGTCACACACACACCTGACTGACTGATGGGGTCCCTGACTCAGCTATTGAGCCTCCGGGATTCTCGGTGCACCACAAAGACAGAACTCAGGACCTCACTGGGTAAAGCAAAGGCAGAGGAGAATATTTCATGATCAGTGACTCAGTGTGAGCACAGGAATGTAAACACTAGTAAAAGATTCTGCTCTCTGCATTCTGTCCATTCCTCCATAATCACTAATGCAGTGTTCATCCCAACATCATTACTACTGCAGTGTTCATACACTAATATTCACTACTGCAGGGTTTATTCCTCCATAATCTCTACTGCAGTGTTCATTCCTCCATAATCAATACTGCAGTGTTTATTCCTCCATATTCACTACTCTGCATGTCATCCAACAATATTTTCTGTTTGTATATTAGTGTATTTGTATCTGTGAAACAATGAATGAGATCTGTGTTGTTCTGTTTCCTGTTATGGTGTTAGGGGTGGGATATTTTGATATTTGGACTCTGATTATGGTAACTGCCATTCACTGACTTATGAACCAACCATCCATTATTTGGTCACCTGTCTTAGGTTGCTAATGAATGTTATTTGTCATGTCTTTGTCCATTTTGTCTTTGATGAAGACACAGTAATGTTGAAATGTTGCTGTGTTTGTAAAATTAAAAGGCTGAAAATGTATCAGTGTGTTCCAGACCTTTCAAGCTCTTCTTTACATTTTTATTAGGAGTTCAGATCTTTTAATTCTTCATCCTCTGACTGAACTACATTATTTACTGTATTTACTCTTTTACAGACTATCTGGCTGTGGTCTCAATGAAGAGTCTTGCAAATCTCTCAAATCAGTTCTACAAACAGAAAACTCACTGAGAGAGCTGGAGATGAATAATAATGACCTGCAGAATTCAGGAGTGGAGCAGCTCTGTGCTGGACTGAAGAGTTCACACTGTAAACTGGAGATTCACAGGTGAGTTTCTGTGACTATTTTTGAATGTAAATAAAGAGGCATTTTAAAAAGGTCAGTGTCAACTCCCTTATAGTACAGTATTAAACAAACATTGCCAGGCAAGGCAATGCAAGGAAATTTACACTTTTATATTATAAAGTTCTCTTCTTTAAATATTTCTAAATATAGTTTTCTGTTGAAACCTTGCTGCATTTCATTAAATGACTACACTGTGGAGACAAAGAGTTACATCTGTGATGCATGAGCAGATTTTCAAGTCTAGAAGAGAAATATAACATTGTAAAGAGGAGACACAGATGAGTCCTTGTCCACATATACAGGTGTATTTATTACAAAGCTGCTTCAACTAGGCACTTTGTTATTTTGTCCACAAGCTGCATCTTTGGTCACCTGAGCACAGAACTTTTGCAAAATGTCTTACAGGATGAATATATTCAGAAACTCCAACAACAGTGTTGTAAAATGAACTGTTCTAATGTAAGATTTTCACTGAGTGATTTTATGTAGTTTATGTATGGAAACACTGTAAACATCAGTCATTCTAATCTCTCTGCAAATAAAAGCCCTTTAATTCTTAATGAAAACATTTAAAGCTGAACTATTGAGGTTCTAGACACATTACAGGACTCTATTACAATCACTCAATTCCCTTGTGTTTTTGGGTGGGAGACCCTGTTCTCATTATGATTTACACTGTGTGTTCAACACATGTTGAGGTGAGCTGAACTGACAGCCATGCTGGAGGAAAGAACGCAACAAGTTAATATTCATTCAATAGAACTGAAAGGTTTATTGGTTATTCCTTAAAATAAACCTGTGATCTCTCTCCACAGGTGTTTTTATGAAACATGTAGCTGGCTAATATTAGTAACCTTAAGCTTGCCAAGCTACAGTATATTGTTGGTTACTACACCTAGATTCCTCACGCTAACATCATATTAGCTTGACTTAGGAGTGAATGTTGGCTACTAATTTTTTCATCAAGCCAGAGACATCAAACTAAAATAGAACAGTGATGGTAGAAGAAGTGGAGTCAGCAGAGAGAGAAACTGAGCAGACAGCTGACAGTAAACTCAGGACATCTGAACACAGTAGTGAGGAACAATGTTCAGCACTGGACAAGTGAACCTGTGGACTTAGTTACAAGAGAGGAAGAAAGACAAACAAGACACAGTAATCAATAATCAGGAGATTAGGAGGAGAGAAGGAGTGAAGTGTGTGTGTGTCTGTGTGTGTGTGTGTGTGTGTGTGTGTGTGTGTGTGTGTGTGTGTGTGTGTGTCACACTGGGTGCCTGATGTACTGTAACAAAGCTAATGAGGTTAATGTTAGCTTCCTTAAATCTAAGGAACTGGCTAGAATATAAAATACTCCTGCTTGTACATTTACAGTTAGTATAGAGAGACAGAAAACAACCAGGATGAAGAGAAAGAGTAATGCTATTGCCATGGCAACCTTCTTTAGTAAGAAGACAGCAGGAGAGAGAAAAGACAGAAGAACTTGATTGTGAAAGTGTCCAGGAGGAGGACATGGAAGAGAGTGAACACAGCAGACAGAGACAGAGGAGCCAGCTGTGCCCATTCTCACTGTAGCCCCACAGCTCTGCTGTAGTGTCAGCTGTGTCCACTCTCACTGTAGCCCCACAGCTCTGCTGTAGTGTCAGCTGTGTCCACTCTCACTGTAGCCTCACAGGTCTGCTGTAGTGTCATCTGTGTCCACTCTCACTGTAGCCCCACAGATCTGCTGTAGTGTCGGCTGTGTCCACTCTCACTGTAGCCCCACAGGTCTGCTGTAGTGTCAGCTGTGTCCACTCTCACTGTAGACCCAGAGGTCTGCTGTAGTGGAGAGAAGTGAGAAGTGAGTCTAAGTTCTGATCCAACTGAAACAACATGTGAACGGTCCTCTTCTCCCGAGTATTTTACTGCACACATACAGTCCATGAAGGACAAACTCCAGGGACACATTTCATGTCAACAGCAGACATGAGATAGTTGCCTTACACACACTTAACTGCCGATTGTGTCTGAATCACACACACACCTGACTGACTGATGGGGTCTGAGTCACACACACCTGACTGACTGATGGGGTCCCTCACTCAGCTATTAAGCCTCCAGGATTCTCGGTGCACCACAAAGACAGAACTCAGGACATCACTGGGAAAAGCCAAGGCAGAGGAGAATGTTTCATGATCAGTGACTCATAGTGTGAGCACAGGAATGTAAACACCAGTAAAAGATTATGCTGTCTGCATTCTGTCCAATCAATACTGCAGTGTTCATTCCTCCATAATCACTACTGCAGTGTTTATTTCTCCATAATCACTACTGCGGTGTTTATTCCTCCATAATCAATACTGCAATGTTTATTCCTCCATAATCACTACTCTGCATGTCTTCCAACAATATTTTCTGTTTGTATATTAGTGTATTTGTATTTGTGAAACATTGAATGAGATCTGTGTTGTTCTGTTTCCTGTTATGGTGTTAGGGGTGGGATATTTTGATATTTGGACTCTGATTATGGTAACTGCCATTCACTGACTTATGAACCAACCATCCATTATTTGGTCACCTGTCTTAGGTTGCTAATGAATGTTATTTGTCATGTCTTTGTCCATTTTGTCTTTGATGAAGACACGGTAATGTTGAAATGTTGCTGTGTTTGTAAAATTAAAAATCTAAAAATGTATCAGTGTGTTCCAGACCTTTCAAGCTCTTCTTTACATTTTTATTAGCTGTTCAGATCTTTTAATTCATCATCCTCTGACTGAACTACATTATTTACTTTATTTACTCTTTTACAGACTATCTGGCTGTGGTCTCAATGAAGAGTCTTGCAAATCTCTCACATCAGTTCTACAAACAGAAAATTCACTGAGAGAGCTGGAGATGAATAATAATGACCTGCAGAATTCAGGAGTGGAGCAGCTCTGTGCTGGACTGAAGAGTTCATACTGTAAACTGGAGATTCTCAGGTGAGTTTCTGTGACTATTTTTGAATGTAAATAAAGAGTCATTTTAAAAAGGTCAGTGTCAACTCCCTTATAGTACAGTATTAAACAAACATTGCCAGGCAAGGCAATGCAAGGAAATTTACACTTTTATATTATAAATTTCTCTTCTTTAAATATTCCTAAATATAGTTTTCTGTTGAAACCTTGCTGCATTTCATTAAATGACTACACTGTGGAGACAAAGAGTTACATCTGTGATGCATGAGCAGATTTTCAAGTCTAGAAGAGAAATATAACATTGTAAAGAGGAGACACAGATGAGTCCTTGTCCACATATACAGGTGTATTTATTACAAAGCTGCTTCAACTAGGCACTTTGTTATTTTGTCCACAAGCTGCATCTTTGGTCACCTGAGCACAGAACTTTTGCAAAATGTCTTACAGGATGAATATATTCAGAAACTCCAACAACAGTGTTGTAAAATGAACTGTTCTAATGTAAGATTTTCACTGAGTGATTTTATGTAGTTTATGTATGGAAACACTGTAAACATCAGTCATTCTAATCTCTCTGCAAATAAAAGCCCTTTAATTCTTAATGAAAACATTTAAAGCTGAACTATTGAGGTTCTAGACACATTACAGGACTCTATTACAATCACTCAATTCCCTTGTGTTTTTGGGTGGGAGACCCTGTTCTCATTATGATTTACACTGTGTGTTCAACACATGTTGAGGTGAGCTGAACTGACAGCCATGCTGGAGGAAAGAACGCAACAAGTTAATATTCATTCAATAGAACTGAAAGGTTTATTGGTTATTCCTTAAAATAAACCTGTGATCTCTCTCCACAGGTGTTTTTATGAAACATGTAGCTGGCTAATATTAGTAACCTTAAGCTTGCCAAGCTACAGTATATTGTTGGTTACTACACCTAGATTCCTCACGCTAACATCATATTAGCTTGACTTAGGAGTGAATGTTGGCTACTAATTTTTTCATCAAGCCAGAGACATCAAACTAAAATAGAACAGTGATGGTAGAAGAAGTGGAGTCAGCAGAGAGAGAAACTGAGCAGACAGCTGACAGTAAACTCAGGACATCTGAACACAGTAGTGAGGAACAATGTTCAGCACTGGACAAGTGAACCTGTGGACTTAGTTACAAGAGAGGAAGAAAGACAAACAAGACACAGTAATCAATAATCAGGAGATTAGGAGGAGAGAAGGAGTGAAGTGTGTGTGTGTCTGTGTGTGTGTGTGTGTGTGTGTGTGTGTGTGTGTGTGTGTGTGTGTGTGTGTCACACTGGGTGCCTGATGTACTGTAACAAAGCTAATGAGGTTAATGTTAGCTTCCTTAAATCTAAGGAACTGGCTAGAATATAAAATACTCCTGCTTGTACATTTACAGTTAGTATAGAGAGACAGAAAACAACCAGGATGAAGAGAAAGAGTAATGCTATTGCCATGGCAACCTTCTTTAGTAAGAAGACAGCAGGAGAGAGAAAAGACAGAAGAACTTGATTGTGAAAGTGTCCAGGAGGAGGACATGGAAGAGAGTGAACACAGCAGACAGAGACAGAGGAGCCAGCTGTGCCCATTCTCACTGTAGCCCCACAGCTCTGCTGTAGTGTCAGCTGTGTCCACTCTCACTGTAGCCCCACAGCTCTGCTGTAGTGTCAGCTGTGTCCACTCTCACTGTAGCCTCACAGGTCTGCTGTAGTGTCATCTGTGTCCACTCTCACTGTAGCCCCACAGATCTGCTGTAGTGTCGGCTGTGTCCACTCTCACTGTAGCCCCACAGGTCTGCTGTAGTGTCAGCTGTGTCCACTCTCACTGTAGACCCAGAGGTCTGCTGTAGTGGAGAGAAGTGAGAAGTGAGTCTAAGTTCTGATCCAACTGAAACAACATGTGAACGGTCCTCTTCTCCCGAGTATTTTACTGCACACATACAGTCCATGAAGGACAAACTCCAGGGACACATTTCATGTCAACAGCAGACATGAGATAGTTGCCTTACACACACTTAACTGCCGATTGTGTCTGAATCACACACACACCTGACTGACTGATGGGGTCTGAGTCACACACACCTGACTGACTGATGGGGTCCCTCACTCAGCTATTAAGCCTCCAGGATTCTCGGTGCACCACAAAGACAGAACTCAGGACATCACTGGGAAAAGCCAAGGCAGAGGAGAATGTTTCATGATCAGTGACTCATAGTGTGAGCACAGGAATGTAAACACCAGTAAAAGATTATGCTGTCTGCATTCTGTCCAATCAATACTGCAGTGTTCATTCCTCCATAATCACTACTGCAGTGTTTATTTCTCCATAATCACTACTGCGGTGTTTATTCCTCCATAATCAATACTGCAATGTTTATTCCTCCATAATCACTACTCTGCATGTCTTCCAACAATATTTTCTGTTTGTATATTAGTGTATTTGTATTTGTGAAACATTGAATGAGATCTGTGTTGTTCTGTTTCCTGTTATGGTGTTAGGGGTGGGATATTTTGATATTTGGACTCTGATTATGGTAACTGCCATTCACTGACTTATGAACCAACCATCCATTATTTGGTCACCTGTCTTAGGTTGCTAATGAATGTTATTTGTCATGTCTTTGTCCATTTTGTCTTTGATGAAGACACGGTAATGTTGAAATGTTGCTGTGTTTGTAAAATTAAAAATCTAAAAATGTATCAGTGTGTTCCAGACCTTTCAAGCTCTTCTTTACATTTTTATTAGCTGTTCAGATCTTTTAATTCATCATCCTCTGACTGAACTACATTATTTACTTTATTTACTCTTTTACAGACTATCTGGCTGTGGTCTCAATGAAGAGTCTTGCAAATCTCTCACATCAGTTCTACAAACAGAAAATTCACTGAGAGAGCTGGAGATGAATAATAATGACCTGCAGAATTCAGGAGTGGAGCAGCTCTGTGCTGGACTGAAGAGTTCATACTGTAAACTGGAGATTCTCAGGTGAGTTTCTGTGACTATTTTTGAATGTAAATAAAGAGTCATTTTAAAAAGGTCAGTGTCAACTCCCTTATAGTACAGTATTAAACAAACATTGCCAGGCAAGGCAATGCAAGGAAATTTACACTTTTATATTATAAATTTCTCTTCTTTAAATATTCCTAAATATAGTTTTCTGTTGAAACCTTGCTGCATTTCATTAAATGACCACACTGTGGAGACAAAGAGTTACATCTGTGATGCATGAGCAGATTTTCAAGTCTATAAGAGAAATATAACATTGTAAAGAGAAGACCCAGATGAGTCCTTGTCCACATGTACAGGTGTATTTATTACAATGCTGCTTCAACTAGGCACTTTGGTATTTTGTCCACAAGCTGCATCTTTGGTCACCTGAGCACAAAGATTTTTGCAAAATGTCTTACAGGATGAATATATTCAGAAACTCCAACAACAGTGTTGTAAAATGAACTGTTCTAATGTAGGATTTTCACTGAGTGATTTTATCTAGTTTATGTATGGAAACACTGTAAACATCAGTCATTCTAATGTCTCTGCAAATAAAAGCCCTTAAAGTCTTAATGAAAACATTTAAAGCTGAACCATTGAGGTTCTAGACACATTACAGGACTCTATTACAATCACTCAATTCCCTTGTGTTTTTGGGTGGGAGACCCTGTTCTCATTATGATTTACACTGTGTGTTCAACACATGTTGAGGTGAGCTGAACTGACAGCCATGCTGGAGGAAAGAACGCAACAAGTTAATATTCATTCAATAGAACTGAAAGGTTTATTGGTTATTCCTTAAAATAAACCTGTGATCTCTCTCCACAGGTGTTTTTATGAAACATGTAGCTGGCTAATATTAGTAACCTTAAGCTTGCCAAGCTACAGTATATTGTTGGTTACTACACCTAGATTCCTCACGCTAACATCATATTAGCTTGACTTAGGAGTGAATGTTGGCTACTAATTTTTTCATCAAGCCAGAGACATCAAACTAAAATAGAACAGTGATGGTAGAAGAAGTGGAGTCAGCAGAGAGAGAAACTGAGCAGACAGCTGACAGTAAACTCAGGACATCTGAACACAGTAGTGAGGAACAATGTTCAGCACTGGACAAGTGAACCTGTGGACTTAGTTACAAGAGAGGAAGAAAGACAAACAAGACACAGTAATCAATAATCAGGAGATTAGGAGGAGAGAAGGAGTGAAGTGTGTGTGTGTCTGTGTGTGTGTGTGTGTGTGTGTGTGTGTGTGTGTGTGTGTGTGTGTGTGTCACACTGGGTGCCTGATGTACTGTAACAAAGCTAATGAGGTTAATGTTAGCTTCCTTAAATCTAAGGAACTGGCTAGAATATAAAATACTCCTGCTTGTACATTTACAGTTAGTATAGAGAGACAGAAAACAACCAGGATGAAGAGAAAGAGTAATGCTATTGCCATGGCAACCTTCTTTAGTAAGAAGACAGCAGGAGAGAGAAAAGACAGAAGAACTTGATTGTGAAAGTGTCCAGGAGGAGGACATGGAAGAGAGTGAACACAGCAGACAGAGACAGAGGAGCCAGCTGTGCCCATTCTCACTGTAGCCCCACAGCTCTGCTGTAGTGTCAGCTGTGTCCACTCTCACTGTAGCCCCACAGCTCTGCTGTAGTGTCAGCTGTGTCCACTCTCACTGTAGCCTCACAGGTCTGCTGTAGTGTCATCTGTGTCCACTCTCACTGTAGCCCCACAGATCTGCTGTAGTGTCGGCTGTGTCCACTCTCACTGTAGCCCCACAGGTCTGCTGTAGTGTCAGCTGTGTCCACTCTCACTGTAGACCCAGAGGTCTGCTGTAGTGGAGAGAAGTGAGAAGTGAGTCTAAGTTCTGATCCAACTGAAACAACATGTGAACGGTCCTCTTCTCCCGAGTATTTTACTGCACACATACAGTCCATGAAGGACAAACTCCAGGGACACATTTCATGTCAACAGCAGACATGAGATAGTTGCCTTACACACACTTAACTGCCGATTGTGTCTGAATCACACACACACCTGACTGACTGATGGGGTCTGAGTCACACACACCTGACTGACTGATGGGGTCCCTCACTCAGCTATTAAGCCTCCAGGATTCTCGGTGCACCACAAAGACAGAACTCAGGACATCACTGGGAAAAGCCAAGGCAGAGGAGAATGTTTCATGATCAGTGACTCATAGTGTGAGCACAGGAATGTAAACACCAGTAAAAGATTATGCTGTCTGCATTCTGTCCAATCAATACTGCAGTGTTCATTCCTCCATAATCACTACTGCAGTGTTTATTTCTCCATAATCACTACTGCGGTGTTTATTCCTCCATAATCAATACTGCAATGTTTATTCCTCCATAATCACTACTCTGCATGTCTTCCAACAATATTTTCTGTTTGTATATTAGTGTATTTGTATTTGTGAAACATTGAATGAGATCTGTGTTGTTCTGTTTCCTGTTATGGTGTTAGGGGTGGGATATTTTGATATTTGGACTCTGATTATGGTAACTGCCATTCACTGACTTATGAACCAACCATCCATTATTTGGTCACCTGTCTTAGGTTGCTAATGAATGTTATTTGTCATGTCTTTGTCCATTTTGTCTTTGATGAAGACACGGTAATGTTGAAATGTTGCTGTGTTTGTAAAATTAAAAATCTAAAAATGTATCAGTGTGTTCCAGACCTTTCAAGCTCTTCTTTACATTTTTATTAGCTGTTCAGATCTTTTAATTCATCATCCTCTGACTGAACTACATTATTTACTTTATTTACTCTTTTACAGACTATCTGGCTGTGGTCTCAATGAAGAGTCTTGCAAATCTCTCACATCAGTTCTACAAACAGAAAATTCACTGAGAGAGCTGGAGATGAATAATAATGACCTGCAGAATTCAGGAGTGGAGCAGCTCTGTGCTGGACTGAAGAGTTCATACTGTAAACTGGAGATTCTCAGGTGAGTTTCTGTGACTATTTTTGAATGTAAATAAAGAGTCATTTTAAAAAGGTCAGTGTCAACTCCCTTATAGTACAGTATTAAACAAACATTGCCAGGCAAGGCAATGCAAGGAAATTTACACTTTTATATTATAAATTTCTCTTCTTTAAATATTCCTAAATATAGTTTTCTGTTGAAACCTTGCTGCATTTCATTAAATGACTACACTGTGGAGACAAAGAGTTACATCTGTGATGCATGAGCAGATTTTCAAGTCTAGAAGAGAAATATAACATTGTAAAGAGGAGACACAGATGAGTCCTTGTCCACATATACAGGTGTATTTATTACAAAGCTGCTTCAACTAGGCACTTTGTTATTTTGTCCACAAGCTGCATCTTTGGTCACCTGAGCACAGAACTTTTGCAAAATGTCTTACAGGATGAATATATTCAGAAACTCCAACAACAGTGTTGTAAAATGAACTGTTCTAATGTAAGATTTTCACTGAGTGATTTTATGTAGTTTATGTATGGAAACACTGTAAACATCAGTCATTCTAATCTCTCTGCAAATAAAAGCCCTTTAATTCTTAATGAAAACATTTAAAGCTGAACTATTGAGGTTCTAGACACATTACAGGACTCTATTACAATCACTCAATTCCCTTGTGTTTTTGGGTGGGAGACCCTGTTCTCATTATGATTTACACTGTGTGTTCAACACATGTTGAGGTGAGCTGAACTGACAGCCATGCTGGAGGAAAGAACGCAACAAGTTAATATTCATTCAATAGAACTGAAAGGTTTATTGGTTATTCCTTAAAATAAACCTGTGATCTCTCTCCACAGGTGTTTTTATGAAACATGTAGCTGGCTAATATTAGTAACCTTAAGCTTGCCAAGCTACAGTATATTGTTGGTTACTACACCTAGATTCCTCACGCTAACATCATATTAGCTTGACTTAGGAGTGAATGTTGGCTACTAATTTTTTCATCAAGCCAGAGACATCAAACTAAAATAGAACAGTGATGGTAGAAGAAGTGGAGTCAGCAGAGAGAGAAACTGAGCAGACAGCTGACAGTAAACTCAGGACATCTGAACACAGTAGTGAGGAACAATGTTCAGCACTGGACAAGTGAACCTGTGGACTTAGTTACAAGAGAGGAAGAAAGACAAACAAGACACAGTAATCAATAATCAGGAGATTAGGAGGAGAGAAGGAGTGAAGTGTGTGTGTGTCTGTGTGTGTGTGTGTGTGTGTGTGTGTGTGTGTGTGTGTGTGTGTGTGTGTGTCACACTGGGTGCCTGATGTACTGTAACAAAGCTAATGAGGTTAATGTTAGCTTCCTTAAATCTAAGGAACTGGCTAGAATATAAAATACTCCTGCTTGTACATTTACAGTTAGTATAGAGAGACAGAAAACAACCAGGATGAAGAGAAAGAGTAATGCTATTGCCATGGCAACCTTCTTTAGTAAGAAGACAGCAGGAGAGAGAAAAGACAGAAGAACTTGATTGTGAAAGTGTCCAGGAGGAGGACATGGAAGAGAGTGAACACAGCAGACAGAGACAGAGGAGCCAGCTGTGCCCATTCTCACTGTAGCCCCACAGCTCTGCTGTAGTGTCAGCTGTGTCCACTCTCACTGTAGCCCCACAGCTCTGCTGTAGTGTCAGCTGTGTCCACTCTCACTGTAGCCTCACAGGTCTGCTGTAGTGTCATCTGTGTCCACTCTCACTGTAGCCCCACAGATCTGCTGTAGTGTCGGCTGTGTCCACTCTCACTGTAGCCCCACAGGTCTGCTGTAGTGTCAGCTGTGTCCACTCTCACTGTAGACCCAGAGGTCTGCTGTAGTGGAGAGAAGTGAGAAGTGAGTCTAAGTTCTGATCCAACTGAAACAACATGTGAACGGTCCTCTTCTCCCGAGTATTTTACTGCACACATACAGTCCATGAAGGACAAACTCCAGGGACACATTTCATGTCAACAGCAGACATGAGATAGTTGCCTTACACACACTTAACTGCCGATTGTGTCTGAATCACACACACACCTGACTGACTGATGGGGTCTGAGTCACACACACCTGACTGACTGATGGGGTCCCTCACTCAGCTATTAAGCCTCCAGGATTCTCGGTGCACCACAAAGACAGAACTCAGGACATCACTGGGAAAAGCCAAGGCAGAGGAGAATGTTTCATGATCAGTGACTCATAGTGTGAGCACAGGAATGTAAACACCAGTAAAAGATTATGCTGTCTGCATTCTGTCCAATCAATACTGCAGTGTTCATTCCTCCATAATCACTACTGCAGTGTTTATTTCTCCATAATCACTACTGCGGTGTTTATTCCTCCATAATCAATACTGCAATGTTTATTCCTCCATAATCACTACTCTGCATGTCTTCCAACAATATTTTCTGTTTGTATATTAGTGTATTTGTATTTGTGAAACATTGAATGAGATCTGTGTTGTTCTGTTTCCTGTTATGGTGTTAGGGGTGGGATATTTTGATATTTGGACTCTGATTATGGTAACTGCCATTCACTGACTTATGAACCAACCATCCATTATTTGGTCACCTGTCTTAGGTTGCTAATGAATGTTATTTGTCATGTCTTTGTCCATTTTGTCTTTGATGAAGACACGGTAATGTTGAAATGTTGCTGTGTTTGTAAAATTAAAAATCTAAAAATGTATCAGTGTGTTCCAGACCTTTCAAGCTCTTCTTTACATTTTTATTAGCTGTTCAGATCTTTTAATTCATCATCCTCTGACTGAACTACATTATTTACTTTATTTACTCTTTTACAGACTATCTGGCTGTGGTCTCAATGAAGAGTCTTGCAAATCTCTCACATCAGTTCTACAAACAGAAAATTCACTGAGAGAGCTGGAGATGAATAATAATGACCTGCAGAATTCAGGAGTGGAGCAGCTCTGTGCTGGACTGAAGAGTTCATACTGTAAACTGGAGATTCTCAGGTGAGTTTCTGTGACTATTTTTGAATGTAAATAAAGAGTCATTTTAAAAAGGTCAGTGTCAACTCCCTTATAGTACAGTATTAAACAAACATTGCCAGGCAAGGCAATGCAAGGAAATTTACACTTTTATATTATAAATTTCTCTTCTTTAAATATTCCTAAATATAGTTTTCTGTTGAAACCTTGCTGCATTTCATTAAATGACCACACTGTGGAGACAAAGAGTTACATCTGTGATGCATGAGCAGATTTTCAAGTCTATAAGAGAAATATAACATTGTAAAGAGAAGACCCAGATGAGTCCTTGTCCACATGTACAGGTGTATTTATTACAATGCTGCTTCAACTAGGCACTTTGGTATTTTGTCCACAAGCTGCATCTTTGGTCACCTGAGCACAAAGATTTTTGCAAAATGTCTTACAGGATGAATATATTCAGAAACTCCAACAACAGTGTTGTAAAATGAACTGTTCTAATGTAGGATTTTCACTGAGTGATTTTATCTAGTTTATGTATGGAAACACTGTAAACATCAGTCATTCTAATGTCTCTGCAAATAAAAGCCCTTAAAGTCTTAATGAAAACATTTAAAGCTGAACCATTGAGGTTCTAGACACATTACAGGACTCTATTACAATCACTCAATTCCCTTGTGTTTTTGGGTGGGAGACCCTGTTCTCATTATGATTTACACTGTGTGTTCAACACATGTTGAGGTGAGCTGAACTGACAGCCATGCTGGAGGAAAGAACGCAACAAGTTAATATTCATTCAATAGAACTGAAAGGTTTATTGGTTATTCCTTAAAATAAACCTGTGATCTCTCTCCACAGGTGTTTTTATGAAACATGTAGCTGGCTAATATTAGTAACCTTAAGCTTGCCAAGCTACAGTATATTGTTGGTTACTACACCTAGATTCCTCACGCTAACATCATATTAGCTTGACTTAGGAGTGAATGTTGGCTACTAATTTTTTCATCAAGCCAGAGACATCAAACTAAAATAGAACAGTGATGGTAGAAGAAGTGGAGTCAGCAGAGAGAGAAACTGAGCAGACAGCTGACAGTAAACTCAGGACATCTGAACACAGTAGTGAGGAACAATGTTCAGCACTGGACAAGTGAACCTGTGGACTTAGTTACAAGAGAGGAAGAAAGACAAACAAGACACAGTAATCAATAATCAGGAGATTAGGAGGAGAGAAGGAGTGAAGTGTGTGTGTGTCTGTGTGTGTGTGTGTGTGTGTGTGTGTGTGTGTGTGTGTGTGTGTGTGTCACACTGGGTGCCTGATGTACTGTAACAAAGCTAATGAGGTTAATGTTAGCTTCCTTAAATCTAAGGAACTGGCTAGAATATAAAATACTCCTGCTTGTACATTTACAGTTAGTATAGAGAGACAGAAAACAACCAGGATGAAGAGAAAGAGTAATGCTATTGCCATGGCAACCTTCTTTAGTAAGAAGACAGCAGGAGAGAGAAAAGACAGAAGAACTTGATTGTGAAAGTGTCCAGGAGGAGGACATGGAAGAGAGTGAACACAGCAGACAGAGACAGAGGAGCCAGCTGTGCCCATTCTCACTGTAGCCCCACAGCTCTGCTGTAGTGTCAGCTGTGTCCACTCTCACTGTAGCCCCACAGCTCTGCTGTAGTGTCAGCTGTGTCCACTCTCACTGTAGCCTCACAGGTCTGCTGTAGTGTCATCTGTGTCCACTCTCACTGTAGCCCCACAGATCTGCTGTAGTGTCGGCTGTGTCCACTCTCACTGTAGCCCCACAGGTCTGCTGTAGTGTCAGCTGTGTCCACTCTCACTGTAGACCCAGAGGTCTGCTGTAGTGGAGAGAAGTGAGAAGTGAGTCTAAGTTCTGATCCAACTGAAACAACATGTGAACGGTCCTCTTCTCCCGAGTATTTTACTGCACACATACAGTCCATGAAGGACAAACTCCAGGGACACATTTCATGTCAACAGCAGACATGAGATAGTTGCCTTACACACACTTAACTGCCGATTGTGTCTGAATCACACACACACCTGACTGACTGATGGGGTCTGAGTCACACACACCTGACTGACTGATGGGGTCCCTCACTCAGCTATTAAGCCTCCAGGATTCTCGGTGCACCACAAAGACAGAACTCAGGACATCACTGGGAAAAGCCAAGGCAGAGGAGAATGTTTCATGATCAGTGACTCATAGTGTGAGCACAGGAATGTAAACACCAGTAAAAGATTATGCTGTCTGCATTCTGTCCAATCAATACTGCAGTGTTCATTCCTCCATAATCACTACTGCAGTGTTTATTTCTCCATAATCACTACTGCGGTGTTTATTCCTCCATAATCAATACTGCAATGTTTATTCCTCCATAATCACTACTCTGCATGTCTTCCAACAATATTTTCTGTTTGTATATTAGTGTATTTGTATTTGTGAAACATTGAATGAGATCTGTGTTGTTCTGTTTCCTGTTATGGTGTTAGGGGTGGGATATTTTGATATTTGGACTCTGATTATGGTAACTGCCATTCACTGACTTATGAACCAACCATCCATTATTTGGTCACCTGTCTTAGGTTGCTAATGAATGTTATTTGTCATGTCTTTGTCCATTTTGTCTTTGATGAAGACACGGTAATGTTGAAATGTTGCTGTGTTTGTAAAATTAAAAATCTAAAAATGTATCAGTGTGTTCCAGACCTTTCAAGCTCTTCTTTACATTTTTATTAGCTGTTCAGATCTTTTAATTCATCATCCTCTGACTGAACTACATTATTTACTTTATTTACTCTTTTACAGACTATCTGGCTGTGGTCTCAATGAAGAGTCTTGCAAATCTCTCACATCAGTTCTACAAACAGAAAATTCACTGAGAGAGCTGGAGATGAATAATAATGACCTGCAGAATTCAGGAGTGGAGCAGCTCTGTGCTGGACTGAAGAGTTCATACTGTAAACTGGAGATTCTCAGGTGAGTTTCTGTGACTATTTTTGAATGTAAATAAAGAGTCATTTTAAAAAGGTCAGTGTCAACTCCCTTATAGTACAGTATTAAACAAACATTGCCAGGCAAGGCAATGCAAGGAAATTTACACTTTTATATTATAAATTTCTCTTCTTTAAATATTCCTAAATATAGTTTTCTGTTGAAACCTTGCTGCATTTCATTAAATGACCACACTGTGGAGACAAAGAGTTACATCTGTGATGCATGAGCAGATTTTCAAGTCTATAAGAGAAATATAACATTGTAAAGAGAAGACCCAGATGAGTCCTTGTCCACATGTACAGGTGTATTTATTACAATGCTGCTTCAACTAGGCACTTTGGTATTTTGTCCACAAGCTGCATCTTTGGTCACCTGAGCACAAAGATTTTTGCAAAATGTCTTACAGGATGAATATATTCAGAAACTCCAACAACAGTGTTGTAAAATGAACTGTTCTAATGTAGGATTTTCACTGAGTGATTTTATCTAGTTTATGTATGGAAACACTGTAAACATCAGTCATTCTAATGTCTCTGCAAATAAAAGCCCTTAAAGTCTTAATGAAAACATTTAAAGCTGAACCATTGAGGTTCTAGACACATTACAGGACTCTATTACAATCACTCAATTCCCTTGTGTTTTTGGGTGGGAGACCCTGTTCTCATTATGATTTACACTGTGTGTTCAACACATGTTGAGGTGAGCTGAACTGACAGCCATGCTGGAGGAAAGAACGCAACAAGTTAATATTCATTCAATAGAACTGAAAGGTTTATTGGTTATTCCTTAAAATAAACCTGTGATCTCTCTCCACAGGTGTTTTTATGAAACATGTAGCTGGCTAATATTAGTAACCTTAAGCTTGCCAAGCTACAGTATATTGTTGGTTACTACACCTAGATTCCTCACGCTAACATCATATTAGCTTGACTTAGGAGTGAATGTTGGCTACTAATTTTTTCATCAAGCCAGAGACATCAAACTAAAATAGAACAGTGATGGTAGAAGAAGTGGAGTCAGCAGAGAGAGAAACTGAGCAGACAGCTGACAGTAAACTCAGGACATCTGAACACAGTAGTGAGGAACAATGTTCAGCACTGGACAAGTGAACCTGTGGACTTAGTTACAAGAGAGGAAGAAAGACAAACAAGACACAGTAATCAATAATCAGGAGATTAGGAGGAGAGAAGGAGTGAAGTGTGTGTGTGTCTGTGTGTGTGTGTGTGTGTGTGTGTGTGTGTGTGTGTGTGTGTGTGTGTCACACTGGGTGCCTGATGTACTGTAACAAAGCTAATGAGGTTAATGTTAGCTTCCTTAAATCTAAGGAACTGGCTAGAATATAAAATACTCCTGCTTGTACATTTACAGTTAGTATAGAGAGACAGAAAACAACCAGGATGAAGAGAAAGAGTAATGCTATTGCCATGGCAACCTTCTTTAGTAAGAAGACAGCAGGAGAGAGAAAAGACAGAAGAACTTGATTGTGAAAGTGTCCAGGAGGAGGACATGGAAGAGAGTGAACACAGCAGACAGAGACAGAGGAGCCAGCTGTGCCCATTCTCACTGTAGCCCCACAGCTCTGCTGTAGTGTCAGCTGTGTCCACTCTCACTGTAGCCCCACAGCTCTGCTGTAGTGTCAGCTGTGTCCACTCTCACTGTAGCCTCACAGGTCTGCTGTAGTGTCATCTGTGTCCACTCTCACTGTAGCCCCACAGATCTGCTGTAGTGTCGGCTGTGTCCACTCTCACTGTAGCCCCACAGGTCTGCTGTAGTGTCAGCTGTGTCCACTCTCACTGTAGACCCAGAGGTCTGCTGTAGTGGAGAGAAGTGAGAAGTGAGTCTAAGTTCTGATCCAACTGAAACAACATGTGAACGGTCCTCTTCTCCCGAGTATTTTACTGCACACATACAGTCCATGAAGGACAAACTCCAGGGACACATTTCATGTCAACAGCAGACATGAGATAGTTGCCTTACACACACTTAACTGCCGATTGTGTCTGAATCACACACACACCTGACTGACTGATGGGGTCTGAGTCACACACACCTGACTGACTGATGGGGTCCCTCACTCAGCTATTAAGCCTCCAGGATTCTCGGTGCACCACAAAGACAGAACTCAGGACATCACTGGGAAAAGCCAAGGCAGAGGAGAATGTTTCATGATCAGTGACTCATAGTGTGAGCACAGGAATGTAAACACCAGTAAAAGATTATGCTGTCTGCATTCTGTCCAATCAATACTGCAGTGTTCATTCCTCCATAATCACTACTGCAGTGTTTATTTCTCCATAATCACTACTGCGGTGTTTATTCCTCCATAATCAATACTGCAATGTTTATTCCTCCATAATCACTACTCTGCATGTCTTCCAACAATATTTTCTGTTTGTATATTAGTGTATTTGTATTTGTGAAACATTGAATGAGATCTGTGTTGTTCTGTTTCCTGTTATGGTGTTAGGGGTGGGATATTTTGATATTTGGACTCTGATTATGGTAACTGCCATTCACTGACTTATGAACCAACCATCCATTATTTGGTCACCTGTCTTAGGTTGCTAATGAATGTTATTTGTCATGTCTTTGTCCATTTTGTCTTTGATGAAGACACGGTAATGTTGAAATGTTGCTGTGTTTGTAAAATTAAAAATCTAAAAATGTATCAGTGTGTTCCAGACCTTTCAAGCTCTTCTTTACATTTTTATTAGCTGTTCAGATCTTTTAATTCATCATCCTCTGACTGAACTACATTATTTACTTTATTTACTCTTTTACAGACTATCTGGCTGTGGTCTCAATGAAGAGTCTTGCAAATCTCTCACATCAGTTCTACAAACAGAAAATTCACTGAGAGAGCTGGAGATGAATAATAATGACCTGCAGAATTCAGGAGTGGAGCAGCTCTGTGCTGGACTGAAGAGTTCATACTGTAAACTGGAGATTCTCAGGTGAGTTTCTGTGACTATTTTTGAATGTAAATAAAGAGTCATTTTAAAAAGGTCAGTGTCAACTCCCTTATAGTACAGTATTAAACAAACATTGCCAGGCAAGGCAATGCAAGGAAATTTACACTTTTATATTATAAATTTCTCTTCTTTAAATATTCCTAAATATAGTTTTCTGTTGAAACCTTGCTGCATTTCATTAAATGACCACACTGTGGAGACAAAGAGTTACATCTGTGATGCATGAGCAGATTTTCAAGTCTATAAGAGAAATATAACATTGTAAAGAGAAGACCCAGATGAGTCCTTGTCCACATGTACAGGTGTATTTATTACAATGCTGCTTCAACTAGGCACTTTGGTATTTTGTCCACAAGCTGCATCTTTGGTCACCTGAGCACAAAGATTTTTGCAAAATGTCTTACAGGATGAATATATTCAGAAACTCCAACAACAGTGTTGTAAAATGAACTGTTCTAATGTAGGATTTTCACTGAGTGATTTTATCTAGTTTATGTATGGAAACACTGTAAACATCAGTCATTCTAATGTCTCTGCAAATAAAAGCCCTTAAAGTCTTAATGAAAACATTTAAAGCTGAACCATTGAGGTTCTAGACACATTACAGGACACTTTTACAATCACACGATTCCCTTGTGTTTTTGGGTGGGAGACCCTGTTCTCATTATGATCTACACCGTGTGTTAAACACATGTTGAGATGATCTGAACTGATAGCCATGCTGGAGGAAAGAACGCAACAAGTTAATATTCATTCAATAGTCCTGAAAGGTTTATTGGTTATTCCTTAAGATAAACCTGTGATCTCTCCCCATGGGTAATTTTATGAAACATGTAGCTGGCTAATATTAGTAACCTTAAGCTTGCCAAGTTACAGTATATTGTTGGTTATTACACCTAGATACCTCACGCTAACGTCAGATTAGCTTGATTTAGGAGTGAATGTTGGCTGTTAATTTTTTCATCAAGCCAGAGACATCAAACTAAAATAGAACAGTGATGGTAGAAGACGTGGAGTCAGCAGAGAGAGAAACTGAGCAGACAGCTGACAGTTATCTCAGGACATCTGAACACAGTAGTGAGGAACAATGTTCAGCACTGGACGAGCGAACCTGTGGACTTAATTACAAGAGAGAAAGAAAGACAAACAAGACACAGTAATCAATAATCAGGAGATTAGGAGGAGAGAAGGAGTGAAGTGTGTGTGTGTGTGTGTGTGTGTGTGTGTGTGTGTGTGTGTGTGTGTGTGTGTGTGTGTGTGTGTGTGTGTGTGTGTGGCATGCTGGGTCCCTGATGTTCTGTAACAAAGCTAATGAGGTTAATGTTAGCTTCCTTAAATCTAAGGAACTGGCTAGAATATAAAATACTCCTGCTTGTAAGTTTACAGTTAGTATAGAGAGACAGAAAACAACCAGGATGAAGAGAAAGAGTAATGCTATTGCCATGGCAACCTTCTTTAGTAAGACGACAGCATGAGAGAGAAAAGACAGAAGAACTTGATGGTGAAAGTGTCCAGGAGGAGAACATGGAAGAGAGTGGACACAGCAGACAGAGACAGAGGAGCCAGCTTTGTCCACTCTCACTGTAGCCCCACAGGTATGCTGTAGTGTCAGCTGTGTCCACTTTCACTGTAGCCCCACAGATCTGCTGTAGTGTCGGGTGCGTCCACTATCACTGTAGCCCCACAGGTCTGCTGTAGTGTCGGCTGTGTCTACTCTCATTGTAGCCCCACTGCTCTGCTGTAGTGAAGAGAAGTGAGAAGTGAGTCGAAGTTCTGATCCAACTGAAACAACATGTGAACGGTCCTCTTCTCCCCAGTATTTTACTGCACACATACAGTCCATGAAGGACAAACTCCAGGGACACATTTCATGTCAACAGCAGACATAAGATAGTTGCCTTACACATACTTAACTGACTGATTGGGTCTGAGTCACACACACACCTGACTGACTGATGGGGTCCCTGACTCAGCTATTGAGCCTCCGGGATTCTCGGTGCACCACAAAGACAGAACTCAGGACCTCACTGGGTAAAGCAAAGGCAGAGGAGAATGTTTCATGATCAGTGACTCATAGTGTGATCACTAACCATCCATTATTTAGTCACCTGTCTTAGGTTGCTAATGAATGTTATTTGTCATGTTTTTGTCCATTTTGTCTTTGATGAAGACACAGTAGTGTTGAAATGTTGCTGTGTTTGTAAAATTAAAAGGCTGAAAATGTATCAGTGTGTTCCAGACCTTCCAATCTCTTCTTTACATTGTTTTTAGCAGTTCAGATCTTTTAATTCATCATCCTCTGACTGAACTACATTATTTACTGTAGTTACTCGTTTACAGACTATCTGGCTGTGGTCTCAATGAAGAGTCTTGCAAATCTCTCACATCAGTTCTACAAACAGAAAACTCACTGAGAGAGCTGGAGATGAATAATAATGACCTGCAGAATTCAGGAGTGGAGCAGCTCTGTGCTGGACTGAAGAGTTCACAGTGTAAACTGGAGATTCTCAGGTGAGTTTCTCTGACTATTTTTGAATGTAAATAAAGAGCCATTTTAAAAAGGTCAGTGTCAACTCCATTATAGTACAGTATTAAACAAACATTGCCAGGCAAGGCAATGCATGGAAGTTTACACTTTTATATTATAAAGTTCTCTTTTTAAATATTTCTAAATATAGTTTTTTTGTTGAAACCTCACTGCATTTTATTAAATGACCACACTGTGGAGACAAAGAGTTACATCTGTGATGCATGAGCAGATTTTCAAGTCTATAAGAGAAATATAACATTGTAAACAGAAGACCAAGATGAGTCCTTGTCCACATGTACAGGTGTATTTATTACAATGCTGCTTCAACTAGGCACTTTGGTATTTTGTCCACAAGCTGCATCTTTGGTCACCTGAGCACAGAAATTTTGCAAAATGTCTTACAGGATGAATATATTCAGAAACTCCAACAACAGTGTTGTAAAATGAAGTGTTCTAATGTAAGATTTTCACTGAGTGATTTTATCTAGTTTATGTATAGAAACACTGTAAACATCAGTCATTCTAATCTCTCTGCAAATAAAAGCCCTTAAAGTCTTAATGAAAACATTTAAAGCTGAACCATTGAGGTTCTAGACACATTACAGGACACTTTTACAATCAAACATGATTCCCTTGTGTTTTTGGGTGGGAGACCCTGTTCTCATTATGATTTACACCGTGTGTTCAAGACATGTTGAGATGAGCTGAACTGACAGCCGTGATGGAGGAAAGAACACAACAAGTTAATATTTATTCAATAGACCTGAAAGGTTTATTGGTTATTCCTTAAAATAAATCTGTGATCTCTCTCCACAGGTGTTTTTATGAAACATGTAGCTGGCACAGTAATCAATAATCAGGAGATTAGGAGGAGAGAAGGAGTGAGGTGTGTGTGTGTGTGTGTGTGTGTGTGTGTGTGTGTGTGTGTGTGTGTGTGTGTGTGTGTGTGTGTGTGTGTGTGTGTCTGTGTGTGTGTGTGTGTGTGTGTGTGTGTGTGTGTGTGTATGTGTGTGTGTCACACTGGGTGCCTGATGTACTGTAACAAAGCTAATGAGGCCAATGTTAGCTTCCTTAAATATAAGGAACTCGCTAGAATATAAAATACTCCTGCTTGTTCGTTTACAGTTAGTATAGAGAGACAGAAAACAACCAGGATGAAGAGAAAGAGTAATGCTATTGCCATGGCAACCTTCTTTAGTAAGAAGACAGCAGGAGAGAGAAAAGACAGAAGAACTTGATTGTGAAAGTGTCCAGGAGGAGGACATGGAAGAGAGTGGACACAGCAAACAGAGACAGAGGAGCCAGCTGTGTCCACTCTCACTGTAGCCCCACAGCTCTGCTGTAGTGTCAGCTGGGTCCACTCTCACTGTAGCCCCACAGGTCTGCTGTAGTGTCAGCTGTGTCCACTCTCACTGTGACCCCACAGGTCTGCTGTAGTGTCAGCTGTGTCCACTCTCACTGTAGCCCCACAGGTCTGCTGTAGTGTCAGCTGTGTCCACTCTCACTGTAGCTCCACAGCTCTGCTGACTTGTTTAGTTTTTTTTTTTGTGTGTTAATGTAAATGACTGATTTTAGTGAATAAATTAGTTGTGTGAAGTAGCGATATTGTGTGTCAGACATTTCTGCATGCATAATTCATCATTTGATACTACATAATTCAGATACACTGAGAATTATAACCACACATAGAAATATAACCACACATAGAATTATAATCACATGTAGAATTATAACCAAATGTAGCAATATAACTACATGTAGAAATATAACCACACATAGAATTATAACCAGAATTAGAATTTTTTGGAATCTTGAAATGCAACCTTTTTCGAGGGGATGAATCAAAGAACTGAAGATACTTGTAAGTGATATAAAATATTAAGTGCTGGACAGCAATGAAACCTTTCTCAGGTAATAATATTTATGTTTATGTAACCCACACCCTTGATTTATTGGTGAAGATTTATTCAAATTGTAATCTGATGGGTTAATGAATGACTCCTTGACTGACCTCATGTGAATGTCATAATCTGATAAGGAATTAAACAGTATATAGTTTATTATACACTATAATAGTGGTTTTACCACTGTATTAACTTGTGTACCCTGAAATTCCTCTGTGCTGTAAGGCCATGTTAGTGTGTCACCACAAGAGAGAGACAGACAGATATATTATTTGTGTGTGTGAAAGAGACAGAACTATTATTTGTGTGTTTGTGTGTGTGTGTGTGTGTGTGTGTGTGAGAGAGAGGCAGAACTATTATTTGTGTGTGTGAAACAGAGAGAGAGAGACAGACAGATCTATTATTTGTGTGTGTGAGAGAGACAGAACTGACTGACTGATGGGGTCTGCCTCACACACACCTGACTGACTGATGGGGTCCCTGACTCAGCTATTAAGCCTCCAGGGTTCTCGGTGCACCACACAGACAGAACTCAGGACCTCACTGGGAAAAGCAAAGGCAGAGGAGAATGTTTCATGATCAGTGACTCAGTGTGAGCACAGGAATGTAAACACTTGTAAAAGATTCTGCTCTCTGCATTCTGTCCATTCCTCCATAATCACTAATGCAGTGTTCATCCCACCATCATTACTACTGCAGTGTTCATACACTAATATTCACTACTGCAATGTTCATTCCTCCATAAGCAATACTGCAGTGTTCATTATTCCATAGTCACTACTGCAGTGTTTATTTCTCAAATACTACAGTGATTATTCCGCCATAATCAATGCTGTGGTGTTTATTCCTCCATAATCACTACTGCAATGTTCATTCCTCCAATAATCACCATTGCAGTGTTTATTCCTCCATAATAAATACTACAGTGATTTATTCCTCTAAAATCACTACTGTAGTGTTCATGCCAACATAATCAATACTGCAGTGTTCATTATTCCATAAACACTACTGCAGTATTTATTTCTCCATGATAAACACTACAGTGATTCTTCCACCATAATCAATACTGTGGTGTTTATTCCTCCATAATCACTACTGCAATGTTCATTCCAACATAATCATTACTGCAGTGTTTATTCCTCCATAATCACTACTGCAGTGTTTATTCCTCCATAATCAATACTGCAGTGTTTATTCCTCCATAATCATTACTGCAGTGTTTATTCCTCCATAATCAATACTGCAGTGTATATTCCTCCATAATCACTACTCTGCATGTCTTCCAACAATATTTTCTATTTGTATATTAGTGTGTTTGTATTTGTGAAACATTGAATGAGATCTATGTTGTTCTGTTTCCTGTTATGGTGTTAGGGGTGGGATATTTTGATATTTGGACTCTGATTATGGTAACTGCCATTCATTGACTTATGAACCAACCATCCATTATTTGGTCACCTGTCTTAGGTTGCTAATGAATGTTATTTGTCATGTCTTTGTCCATTTTGTCTTTGATGAAGACACAGTAATGTTGAAATGTTGCTGTGTTTGTAAAATTAAAAGGCTGAAAATGTATCAGTGTGTTCCAGACCTTTCAAGCTCTTCTTTACATTTCTATTAGCAGTTCAGATCTTTTAATTCATCATCCTCTGACTGAACTACATTATTTACTGTATTTACTCTTTTACAGACTATCTGGCTGTGGTCTCAATGAAGAGTCTTGCAAATCTCTCACATCAGTTCTACAAACAGAAAACTCACTGAGAGAGCTGGAGATAAATAATAATGACCTGCAGAATTCAGGAGTGGAGCAGCTCTGTGCTGGACTGAAGAATTCACACTGTAAACTGGAGATTCTCAGGTGAGTTTCTCTGACTATTTTTGAATGTAAATAAAGAGTCATTTTAAAAAGGTCAGTGTCAACTCCCTTATAGTACAGTATTAAACAAACATTGCCAGGCAAGGCAATGCAAGGAAATTTACACTTTTTATTATATTATAAAGTTCTCTTCTTTAAATATTTCTAAATATAATTTTCTATTGAAACCTCACTGCATTTCATTAAATGACCACACTGGGGAGACAAAGAGTTACATTTGTGATGCATGAACAGATATTCAAGCCTAAAAGAGAAATTTAACATTGTAAAGAGGAGATACAGATGAGTCCTTGTCCACATGTACAGGTGTATTTATTAAAATGCTGCTTCAACTAGGCGCTTTGGCATTTTGTCCACAAGCTGCACTTTTGGTCACCTGAGAGCAGAAATTTTGCAAAATGTCTTACAGGATGAATATATTCAGAAATTCCGACAGCTGTGTTGTAAAGTGAAGTGTTCTAATCTAAGATTTTCACTGAGTGACTTTATGTAGTTTATGTATGGAAACACTGTAAACATCAGTCATTCTAATCTCTCTGCAAATAAAAGCCCTTAAAATCTTAATTAAAACATTTAAAGCTGAACCATTGAGGTTCTTGACACATTACTGGACACTTTTACAATCACACACGATTCCCTTGCGTTTATGGTTGGGAGACCCTGTTCTCATTATGACTTACACCATGTGTTCAACACATGTTGAGATGAGCTGAACTGACAGCCGTGCTGGAGGAAAGAACACAACAAGTTAATATTCATTCAATAGAACTGAAAAGTTTATTGGTTATTCCTTAAGATAAACCTGTGATCTCTCTCCACGGGTGTTTTTATGAAACATGTAGCCGGCTAATTTTAGTAACCTTAAGCTTGCCAAGTTACAGTATATTGTTGGTTACTACACCTAGATACCTCACGCTAACATCATATTAGCTTGTTGGCTGCTAATTTTTTCATCAAGCCAGAGACATCAAACAGAAATAGAACAGTGATGGTAGAAGACATGGAGTCAGCAGAGAGAGAAACTAATCAGACAGCTGACAGTAAACTCAGGACATCTGAACACAGTAGTGAGGAACAATGTTCAGCACTGGACGAGCGAACCTGTGGACTTAATTACAAGAGAGAAAGAAAGACACACAAGACACAGTAATCAGTAATCAGGAGATTAGGAGAAGTAGAATTATAACCAAATGTAGCAATATAACTACACGTAGAAATATAACCACACACAGAATTATAACCACTTGTAGAATTATAACCACACACAGAATTTTTGGAATCTTGAAATACAACCTTTTTCGAGGGGATGAATCAAAGAATGGAAGATACTTGTAAGTGATATAAAATATTAAGTGCTGGACAGAAATGAAACCTTTAAACATATTTATGTTTATGTAACCCACACCCAGTAAATCACTGGTGATGATTCATTCAAATTGTAATCTTATGGGTTAATTAATGATTTCCTGCCTGACCTCATGTGAATGTCATAATCTGATAAGGAATTAAACAGTATGTAGTTTATTACACACTATAATAGTGGTTTTACCACTGTATTAACTTGTGTACCCTGAAATTCCACTGTGCTGTAAGGCCATTTTAGTGTTTCACCACAAGATGTTCACTGGTCCCATCTGTCCCCCCAGTAAATATGTTCTTCAAGCCTCAACTGGACATTTGGTGCTAAAATTATTTCCCAGCCAGTAAATCAGACCTCACACTGTTTAGTTCAGGACCAATATGATTACTGTTTATACACAGTAAACCAGAGCTCACACTGTTTACTTCAGGACCAATAATAACTACTGTTTATACACAGTAAATCAGACCTCACACTGTTTAGTTCAGGGCCAATATGACTACTGTTTATACACAGTAAACCAGACCTCACACTGTTTAGTTCACGGCCAATATGACTACTGTATATACACAGTAAACCAGACCTCACACTGTTTAGTTCACGGCCAATATGACTACTGTTTATACACAGTAAACCAGACCTCACACTGTTTAGTTCACGGCCAATATGACTACTGTATATACACAGTAAACCAGACCTCACACTGTTTAGTTCACGGCCAATATGACTACTGTATATACACAGTAAACCAGACCTCACACTGTTTAGTTCACGGCCAATATGACTACTGTATATACACAGTAAACCAGACCTCACACTGTTTAGTTCACGGCCAATATGACTACTGTTTATACACAGTAAACCAGACCTCACACTGTTTAGTTCACGGCCAATATGACTACTGTTTATACACAGTAAACCAGACCTCACACTGTTTAGTTCACGGCCAATATGACTACTGTATATACACAGTAAACCAGACCTCACACTGTTTAGTTCACGGCCAATATGACTACTGTATATACACAGTAAACCAGACCTCACACTGTTTAGTTCACGGCCAATATGACTACTGTATATACACAGTAAACCAGACCTCACACTGTTTAGTTCAGGGCCAATATGACTACTGTTTGAAATCTTATTTATTACACAAATTGACAAGTATGTTTCATTTACTGTTTATAATGCTTCACCTCGATTGAAACGTGTGTGTGTGTGTGAGGGAGAGACAGAACTATTATTTGTGTGTGTGTGTGTGTGTGTGTGTGTGTGTGTGTGTGTGTGTGTGTGTGTGAGAGAGAGAGAGGGAGAGAACTTTTATCTGTGTGTGTGCGTGAGAGCGAGAGAACTATTATTTGTATGTGTGTGTGTGAGAGAGAGAGAGAGAAACACAACTATTATCTGTGTGTGTGTGTTTGTGTGTATGAGAGAGAAATAGAGAGAGACAGAGAGAGAGACAGATCTATTATTTGTAAGTGTGAGACAGAACTATTATCTGTGAGTTTGTGTGTGTGTGTGAAATAGAGAGAAGAGAGAGACAGACAGATCTATTTGTGTGTGTGAGAGAGGCAGAACTATTATCTGTGTGTGACCCCCACTGATGGAATGTGCTCCTCACTGGACCCCTTGCTGTGCTCCTTGTCTTTGTGCTTCCTCCATACAGGAGAACAAACACTGACCACAGAAAATACTTAAAACCACAAGATGTCTGGAGGGCTCAGAAGTTCAGAAACAAGAGTGAAGGTGTTTTGCAGGGAAAAGATATAAAATACAAATAGTGGGAGAGTCAAGGCACTGTTCTGTTAAAAAAAAAAAAAAAAGGAAAAAATGTATAAAATTCTTATTTAATGCATTGTTCATAGCAACACTCTAATACAATGGTTATGCAACAGTTTTAATATGTTACACATTAATGTGTCCAAGCTACATCCCACACAATATAGTAACATGGCTGTCTTTAGGGTTCACAAATTATGAAGAAAATCATCAGTTTTATCTTACAGTGTTTGGAGTGTTGGAGGCAGCCATCTTCAGTTGCTGGTTATTTCAGCCGCAGATGATTAGAGAGAGATACCAACCTTTATACATCTGTTATGTACCAGTGTAGCGGGAGAGACCACAACAGACACTTTATTCTGAGCACAAACCACTATTACTAAAAAGTAATAGAGATCTACAAACATGCCATCTGTCTCTATGTGGAGTATAAACCAGAATAAAAACCAAACCCAACACATGCTCCACCCCAACCCTGTCTTCATTAAACATAAACCAGAAGAGGGAAAAGAAAATACAGTAGTAGATGTAACAAGTTCAAATCCACTGAGTGAATGTACAGTAATCTTCTACACCGACGATATTTTATGTTGATACACACAGCCACACAATAGACTACACTACCCAACACTGGCACAAATGACCTCGGGGAGTTGTACTAGGACAGATCCAACTCTGGAAACTGAAGGTACAAATCTGTGTTCTATTAGCATGCCTGTGTTCAGTCTGTCTATTAAATCTAATCAGGCTGCAGTTATGGAGTGTTTGTAGTTTCACTGTAACTGTAGTGTGGTAGCAGCAGGGTGTGTTTGGGTGTGTGTAGGGCACCAGAATGGTCAGAAACAGTGTAACACCATTATATGTAGTGAAGATAATGTTCATAATATTTTTCTCAACTAAAACTGGGAGCACACAAAACAGCAGAAAACAGTTTAGTCTAGAAATACAGTAATAACCTTGTGATTGTTGCCCTTGTGTTTTTAGGTCTAAGTTGACGTATTAAAAAATGTCAAAAGGTACAATAAAAACACTCCACACATTTTTTAAATTGTACCATTTGAAAAAAAAATAAAGGTAGTAATAACATGAATATCCAAGAAGTACTTGTGTCCAGCAACAGGAATGAGTGACAAGTTTCTCAATTTGAGTGACAGTAATTTTATCCAATCATATATGTGGTAGGACGGCCGGGGCGGTAGAATATTGAATGACGTCATTACAGTGGCCAATAGCATCAGAGGAGCTGTTTTAACTTACTGAGGTGAAGAGAACTGTAGTGGATCATGAAAATGACAGAAAATCTCAAACTGGAATTGGAGGATATTTGCTACTATGGTGATTTCCAAGAGAAAAGAAAAATACCAGAAAGGGACAGACAAAAAGTAAAAGTAGATGGACTAAGACAGACAGACAAAGCCTGTGTGAGTTTTTCACTGAATCTCTGATCGTCATTCATGGCTAACAGCTAACTAGGTAATGTTAGCAAAGAAAGTCTAGCTATGTTGATTTGTTTAGTTGTTTACTGTTCAGCACAGATATCTGACCAGCTAACAGTCTCAATCAATTTGACCAAACCGTCAATAAGCAAGATTGGACTTCTTGTCTTTGCAACAATCAAGTTACAGTCTTTAGGAGAAATGCGGTTGGATCTTCACGTAGTTGCGAGCAGGAGGGAGGAGGGTGAGGGTGTGACGGGAGATTTGACGCGGATGTGATTTATAACATCTGGTGTTCATGAAGTACAGCTGTGTATTAATCAGTCATGTCCCCTACATCAGTTTAAACACATTTAAAGCTTGTAGCTAGGTTACAGGTGGTTACTAGGTTACAGGTGGTAACTAGGTTACAACCGCGATCACGCTATCGCGCTTTAGCAATTCACAGTCAAGTCATTCGCGCTTTAAATTTAATGCGCCTATATGCGTGATTTTACGGTATTTCGCTGCTCAGCGCAATCTAACTCTTCCTAAGCAAAGAAACAGACTTGCGTATTTTTAAGAGCTTAGATGGACATGCACGTTTACTACATTTAAAAGTACAAAATACAGTTTACTTGATTGAACTAGTTTAATTGCATAATTAGATTAAATACAATTGGTAATATATTTACACAGCTTAATAAGCATTGTGGAAAATGCTTTTTTCTACATAATGTTTCTCAGAAGGTTATTATAGCTCTTGACTGCCAGCTGAAACAGAGGTTATCACTAGTGAAATGTAGCAAATGTGCAGGGCAGGAGAACTCCAGGGCTGAAATATTCCACTGCCAATTGAATGGTGGCCCTTGGCCATCACCAGATCATTAATAAATCTATATTGAAGTTTTACATATTTTTCTGAATTTTAACAAAATGCAAAAACAGTTCCACTACCACATGTGAGTAGGACCCCTTGACTATTAGCAGAGTAAGTTTGGACACTCACTGTACAATGTCTTCATAAATCCATATTAAAGTCAAACTACCTTTAGGCAAAATAATGCACTCATTTTATATAGACTGAATTTGCAGAGTATCAGCAGAGTAAGTTTGGACAGATTTCACTCTACTATTTTTCATAAACTCCTATTAAAATAATAATACCTTTGGGTGAATTCATGTACTCATTTCATTCAGGTTAATTTTGGATATCTATTTCTCAGAAATGTCCCATAAAGCCAAGACAGTTCCATGACCACATAAGAGTACATTTATATTTACTTTTACAGCATTTGGCAGATGCTTTTATCCAGAGCAACTTAGAAAAGTGCTTTGTCATTTCCTCATAGAACAGATCCTAGCCAGTAAAGTAGGTTAGAGTGCAAGATACCAATGAACTAGAATACTGTTGAAATACAGGGGTCAATGCTAATGTCTAGAAGTACAAAATACATTTAAGCTCTATAACAGACAATCAGTGCAATAAACAATAAGTACTAGAGTTAGTCAACACAGGAGCAGTCAACAGAGTAATAAACAAGTACTAGAGTTAGTCAACATAGGAGCAGTCAGAGTAGTAAACAATAAGTACTAGAGTTAGTCAACATAGGAGCAGTCAACATCAGTAATAAACAAGTACTAGAGTTAGTCAACATAGGAGCAGTCAACATCAGAGTAATAAACAACACCCTACAATAAGTACTAGAGTTTCAGTTAGTCAACATAGGAGCAGGATCAGTGGTCATTTAAATATTCCACAAACAGATGGATCTTCAGTCTGTGTTTGAAGACTGCAAGGGACTCTGCTGTCCAGACAGCACGCGGAAGTTTAATAATCCCATATTAAAGTCATACTACCATTAGGGGAATTCATGTACTCATTTACAATATGCTGATTTTGGATATCTATTTCTCAGAGATATTCCCATAATGACAAAATAATTCCACTATACTATATACTATGGAGTATGTTGTGATATCTGTTGTATCTACTGTAGGGTATATTGTAATATTGTATCTACTGTAGAGTACATTGTGATATCTGTTGTATTTACTGTAGGGTATATTGTAATATTTGTATCTACTGTAGGGTACATTGTAATATTTGTTCTATCTACTGTAGAGTATATTGTAATGTCTGTTGTATCTACTGTAGGGTATATTGTGATATCTGTTGTATCTACTGTAGGGTATATTGTAATGTCTGTTGTATCTTCTTGCGGTCTAGCTATCTGTAATCTTGAGGAAAACACTTGTGAAAATCTGGCATCAGCGTTGCAACTTCCAAAAAAAAGTATGCATCGCTTAGGATTCTTAGACTTTATCTCTGAGTCACAGGTCCAGAAATGTGACAGTGTTATTACTCCTGTTATCACAGCCAGATGTAGAATTCTGCCAAGGTTTTACTGGCATCATCTCATACAGTCTGACATGTAACAGTCTTGTAAGACCACTGAAATCACACAGTGTAAGGTCAGTTTTAGGGTTCTTCTGATGTAGGTTAATAGTGCACTAGAGTTCTGAAAGGCTGAATAAAAATAAGAGCTAAAATAAACACAGACAGCAGCGATCTGGAGAAGAGTGAATAAAGCCGTCTGCCATGGAGGACGCCATCTTGGAGATGAGAGTGGAGGAACCTCCAACTACAGTTACCAGCCTCTCTAGCTGCCCCATGCAGGCTGGTCTGGAAGTGCATCTCACTCTCTGTCTCTCTCTACCTGTTTCCCTCCTTTCTGCAGACTGTCTGGTTGTTTGGTCACAGAGGAAGGCTGTTCTTCTCTGGCTTCAGCTCTGAGGTCAAACCCCTCCCACCTGAAAGAACTGGACCTGACGTACAACCACCCAGGAGAGTCAGGAGTGAAGCTGCTCTCTGTTAGACTGGAGGATCCCCACTGCAGACTGGACACGCTCAGGTATGGAACGTTAGTGTGTGCATGCGTATGTGGGTTTGTTTGTGTGTGCTTATGTGTATGTGTGTGTGTGCGCGTGTGTGTTTCTGTGTGTGTTTATGAAAGAGTGAGAATGAGAAAATACTGAAAACTGAGTCTTCCATTCCTGAGTAGTGCAGTTCCCATATCATACTGTGGTGG
Organism: Electrophorus electricus; assembly: GCF_041902795.1. Lineage (NCBI taxonomy): Eukaryota > Metazoa > Chordata > Actinopteri > Gymnotiformes > Gymnotidae > Electrophorus > Electrophorus electricus. Next base: position 16,112,566 of record NC_137497.1, on the reverse strand, counting down.
CTGGTGAGTTCACTCTCCATCATTCTCCTGTAGGAACGATTGAGTTTTAGTTGACATGCTACATTTCCTCAGCCTCCTCAGAAAGTACAGATGCTGTTCTGTCAGGAGTTTATAAACTCTGTTCCATTTTTTGAGGTTAGTTGTAATTCATTTAAGAACCACAGGGTGTCAGTAGCAGCGAGTCAGTTCATGTGTGTAGCGATCGTAGAGTGAGAGAATACAACTCCCAAGAGTTCTAGTTATTGTAGTTATTATAGATATTGTAGTTATTATAGCCGTGCTAATGCAGTTGTCTGCGTACATATCATACCTTTTGAAAACATTGTGGTTGTGTGTAGTTTATTGTATTGTTATTTGTAATCACAGATTATTATTTGGTGGATAATGTTATTCTCTGTGAAGTTTGCTGCATTGTGTTTTGTGTATATCGGTACTTGTTGGGGCTGGCTTGTTGTTGATTTGTCTTTCATGTGATTCAGTTTCACATTTCCTCCTGTTGTCAATAAAACTGTGAACAAGAGCTGAACATTTTCAGAGTTCTGATGTCAGGAGAGTGTTAACCTGCAGGTCATGCTGTGTATCGTACATAAACATAGGACACTGCAGATACTGTTGGGATTTCTTTATGATGTGAGGTGTGTTGTAGGTCCAGGTGAGGTCCGCACTGGTGTGGGGTGTGTTGTAGGTCCAGGTGAGGTCCTCAATGATGTGTTGTGTGTGTTGTAGGTCCAGGTGAGGTCCTCAATGATGCGTTGTGTGTGTTGTATTTCCAGGTGAGGTCCTCACTGATGTAGGGTGTGTGTTGTAGGTCCACGTGATGTCCTCACTGATGTGAACTCCAGGAAGGTGAAGGAGTCCACCTCCATCTCTCCTGTCTGTAGTCGTGTGTGCTGCTGCTTCTCCTTCCTCCTTGGGTCAACAATCATCTTCTTGGTCTTGTCTGCATTCAGGGAGCGATTGTCGTCATGACACCATGTCACCATGTCTGTCACCTCCCTCCTGTATGCTGTCTCATCCAGTGACCAGTCAAACCAGTTTGATGATGCTGGTGTTATACTGGGCGGCCACACCGTCCTGGGGGGTCCCAGTGTTCAGTCCTTGTGCTGGATGTACATTGCCAGTTCTGACTGACTGATTCTGTCTGTTAGAAAGTTCAGCCCCATTTACAGAAGGAGGGTGTGAGTCCAGTGGTGAGTGTTTCAGTCAGTTTGGTTGGGGTGACTGTTGACTGCTGAGCTGTAATCAGTGAACAGCACTGGAACATAACTGTCCATGTCCTCCAGATGTGTGAGAGACGTGTGGATGTCAGTGCTGACAGTGTCCTCAGTGCACTGAGAGAGGGAGAGAGAGAGAGAGACAGAACAATTGTGTGTGAGAGAGAACGACAGAACTATTATCTGTGTGTGAGAGAGAGAGAGAGAGAGAGACAGAACTATTATCTGTGTGAGAGAGAAAGAGACAGAACAATTATCTGTGTGTGAGACCGAGAGAGACAGAAGTATTATCTGTGTGTGTGTGTGTGTGTGTGTGTGTGTGTGTGAGAGAGAGAGCGACAGAACTATTATCTGTGCAAGTGAGAGAGAGAGAGAGACAGAACTATTATCTGTGAGAGAGAGAGAGACAGAACTATTATCTGTGTGAGAGAGAGAGACAGAACTATTATCTGTGTGAGAGAGAGAGACAGAACTATTATCTGTGTGAGAGAGAGAGACAGAACTATTATCTCTGTGTGGGACAGAGAGAGAGAGAGTGTGACAACTGTTGTGTGTGAGAGAGAGAGAGAGAACTATTCTGTGTGTGAGACAGAGAGAGACAAATATTATCTGTGCGAGTGAGAGAGAGACAGAACTATTATCTGTGTGAGAGAGAGAGAGAGACAGAACTATTATCTGTGAGACCGAGAGAGAGAGAGAGAGAGACTATTATCTGTATGTGAGAGAGAGAGAGAGAGAACTATTATCTGTGTGTGTGTGTGTGAGAGAGAGATAGCGAGAGAGAGAGAGAACTGTTATCTGTGTGAGACAGAGAGAGCGACAGAACTATTATCTGTGTGTGAGAGAGAGAGAAAGAACTATTCTGTGTGAGACAGAGAGAGAGAAACAGAACTATTCTGTGTGTGAGAGAGAGAGAGACAGAACTATTATCTGTGTGTGAGAGAGAGAGACAGAACTATTATCTGTGTGAGAGAGAGAGAGACAGAACTATTACCTGTGTGTGAGACAGAACTAATAACTGTGTGCAAGAGAGAAAGAGCGACAGAACTATTATCTGTGTTAGACAGAGACAGAACTATTATCTGTGCATGAGAGAGAGAGACAGAACTATTATCTGTGTAAGACAGAGAGAGAGAACTGATAACTGTGTGTGAGAGAGACAGAACTATTATCTGTGTGAGAGAGAATAGACAGAGAGAGACAGAACCATTATCTATGTCAGAGACAAAACTATTATCTGTTTGTGTGTGAGAGAGAGAGAAACAGAACTATTATCTGTGTGAGAGAGAAACAAATATTATCTGTGCGAGTGAGAGAGAGACAGAACTATTATCTGTGTGTGAGAGAGAGAGAGAGAGAGAGAGAAACAGAACTATTATCTGTGTGAGAGAGAGAAAAATATTATCTGTGTGAGAGAGAAAATTATTATCTGTGTGAGAGAGAGAAACAAATATCTGTGCGAGTGAGAGAGAGAACTATTATCTGTGAGACTGAGAGAGAGAGACAATTATTATCTGTATGTGAGAGAGAGAGAGAGAGAACCATTATGTGTGTGTGTGTGTGTGTGTGTGAGTGAGAGATAGCGAGAGAGAGAGAGAGAGAGAGACAACTGTTATCTGTGTGAGACAGAGAGAGCGACAGAACTATTATCTGTATGAGAGAGAGAGAACTATTATCTGTGTGTGAGAGAGAGAGAAACAGAACTATTCTGTGTGAGAGAGAGAAAGAGAGATAGAACTGTGTGAGACCGAGAGAGAGAGACAGAAATATTATCCGTGTGAAAAAGAGAGAGAGACATAACTATTATTTGTGCGAGTGAGAGAAATAGTGACAGAATTATCTGTGTGTGTGAGAGAGAACTATTATCTGTGTGTGTGTGTTTCTTTAGGGTGGAGTACGCAGGGGAGATCAGAATCAAACCAGGACTAAGAAAATGTAAGAAGTAAATGTGTACACACACGCATGCACACAGTATTTGTGATCTCTCCTCTAATGTGTCTTCTTGTGTGCAGATGCGTGTGATCTCACACTGGACCCAAACACAGCACACACACGTCTCTCTCTGTCTGAGGGGAACAGAAAGGTGACGTGTGTGGAGGAGCAGCAGTCGTATCCTGATCATCCAGAGAGATTTGATTACTGGTATCAGGTTGTCTGTAGAGAGAGTCTGACTGGACGCTGTTACTGGGAGGTTGAGTGGAGTGGGGGAGGGGCTGGTATATCAGTGACATATAAAGGAATCAGGAGGAAAGGACGCAGTTATGACTGTTGGTTTGGATGTAATATAAAGTCCTGGAAGCTGAGCTGCTCTGATAACCGATACACTGTCTGGCACAATAATAAGAGAACTGCCATCTCTGCCCCCTCCAGCTCCAACAGAGTAGGAGTGTATCTGGACTGGCCCGCCGGCACTCTGTCCTTCTACAGCGTCTCCTCTCACACACACACCCTCACGCACTTACACACACTCCACTCCACATTCACTGAGCCCCTCTATGCAGCGTTTTGGGTTTATTATAACTCCTCAGTGTGTGTGTGAGAGCTAGAATAGCCTCCTGTGTCCTGGAGGAACACTTGAGTCTGCAGGGAAACACAACTGGTGAACATCATAATACATACATGCCTGCTGAGTATAAAATACACACACAGACACTATACCCTTGTGTCACCCACACACCCACACACCCACACACCCACACACCCACACACACACACACACCCACACACCCACACACCCACACACACTACACCTGTATCTCTCACACACATACACACCTCTCTCTCACACACACTACACTTCTCTCACATATACACGCTACACACCTCTGTCATACACTATACCTCTCACTCACACAGTACATCTCTCTGTAACACACACATAATACACTTCTTTCACACAAACACATACACAATCCACCTCTCCCTCTCACACGCACACTGTCTTTCACACACAAACATGCACTCTACACGTCTCTCACACACACACACAATATACCTGTCTCTCTCTCTCACACACACACACACAACCTCTTTCTCTCTCACACTCTTACACACAGTAGAGCTCTCTGTCACACACACACACTACAAGTCTCTTACGCAAATGTATACACACACACACACACACCTCTCTCTCATACACACTAAACTTCTCTCACACATACACGGTACACATCTTTCTCTGTCTCTTACACACACTACACCTGTCTGTCATACACACACACAAACACACCTCTCACACACAAATGCACAGTACATCTCTCTCTCACACACATTTTATGTCTTTCACACACAAACTACACTTGTCTCACACACACACAGCCTCTCTCACACACATAATATACCTGTGTCTCTCTCTCTCTCTCTCTCTCACACACACAAACAAACAGTACATCTCTGTCACACACACACACACACACACACACACACACACACACACACACACACACACACACACACACACACACACACACACACACACACACACACACACACACACACACACACACACACACACACACACACAAAATACACCTGTATCTTTCTCTTGCACACATACACACACACCTCTCACACACACTCTTACACACACACACTACACTTCTTTCTCACACATACATGCTGCACATCTTTCTCTGTCTCTTCCACACACTACACCTGTCTCTCTGCCATACACACACACATGAACACACACACGCAAACACACAGTACATCTCTCTGACACACACTACAAGTCTCTTACACAAACGTATGCACACACACACACACAAAACACCTCTCTCTCTCTCGCACTCACACGCACTCTCTCTCACACACGCACACACAAAATACACCTGTATCTTTCTCTCATACACATACACACGCACACCTCTCTCACACACTACACTTCTTTCTCACAGATACACGCTACACATCTCTCTCTGTCATACACTCTATACCTCTCACTCTCTTTCACACACACACACATACACACACACACAAAACCACTCACACAGAAACTCTAAACCTCTCCCTCTCTCACACACACACAATAAATGATGCTCCAATAAAGGACTGAGCTGCAGTTGATTTCTGTACATATGACAAATACTGTTCTACAAGTTACACATGCTGTGGAATCATAACCTCATTGTTAAACTCTTTGTAGAAATCTACACATTAAATGTGGAAATCTTTGGAAACTGAAAGGTTTTTCATTCTTTTTTCTGATTGTTGGAGTGACACAGATACAGATGTACACAGTAGGAGTGAAATGTATTATAGAAATTTATTGTAAGTATTTGAGATGAAATATTGTTCTTATAATATGTTACTAGAGTTTAAGTATAATGTTTATCTAGCCAGGAAAGTCTGTATATTTGATTGAAGTGGGTAAGAGAAAAATAACTTACCTGTGATTATTTTTGTGGAGAGACTTCCATGTTGTTTTGGAGGGAAAAGAAACCATAGTGTGTTAAAGGGGACTTTTATGGGGAATATGCCTGCCCAAAGACAGGAAGTGACATCACCTAATTTGCTGTTTTTCCATATTTAAGTTTCTAAGGGAAAATGTTTGAAGTTGACTGATATTGGAGAATTTATGATTGTTGGACTTTTATTCTTGTAAATGCTAAACCTTCCTTTTTTGAACATTTTTGTATGTTTTTGATGGGATGTGGTTTTTCTTTTGCACTGGAACACTGGGAGCCAATAAAAACCTTTTTCTTTTGTATCCACTTGGAGTGCTTAATGTTACCGCCAGATATTACTGCATTACAGTAGTCCAATCTTGATGTAATAAATGCATGGACCGTCTTTTCTGCATCATGTGAGGAGAGTGTTTTGATTTAAATTGTGAATGTGCTCATTATACCAAGGTACTAATTTTTTGTCCCTAATGATTGTATTCTTAAGGAGCAACATCATTAAAGGTGCACAGGTACACCACAAACTAAGCACACGGGGCAGAGCTGGGCAGAGATCTATAATAAAGACAGAAACAAGGGCAATTAAATTCTGGACACATTTACAACACAGCGAGCCAAACGTATCATTCTAAAGGTCTGGAGTACCAAGAGCTGAGCAAAGAGAACAGTCACCTCACTCAGCTGGTCCGGAAATACAGTTCAGCATTAACACACACTAACACTACACATGCTCAGGACCAGAAAATAACAGCAAACCCAATCAGAATCACCAGAATTACAAAACAACATCACTTATTGGGAAACTCAATCAAAATGCTTTCTGGCCCTAAATCAAAGGTACAGCGTGGCAGATTACCTAAGAACACTGTCTGATCCAAAACTGAGGTCCACCCTGACCAAGTACAGACTCAGTGACCACCGCCTGGCCATAGAGATCAGCAGACATAAACAGTCCTGTTTACCTGAAGAGCAGAGACTGTGTCAGCAGTGCCAGGACTATAAGACCCAGACAAAGCTGCACTTTCTGAATGAATGTACAACATTTGGACAGATTAGAACTAAATTCTTTAAGAAAATTAGCCACGTATTCCCTGAGTTTAAAAATCTCCCTGATGAGGAGAAGCTGCTGTATGTTGTTGGTGAATATAAAGAGTTCAGCATACTGGCAGCGCTGTACGTTCACTCCTGCCACAGTCTGAGGGACAGTGAGTGACCAAGTCAGATACCAGAGACACAGAGACATTCTTATTGTTGTTGTTATTGTTATTGTTGTTGTTACTGTTATTATTATTATTATTATTGGTATTGGGTGTATTGTTGTAGTTCTATTATTATTGTTGTTGTTACTAATATTGTAAACGGTTATAATGTTGAGAGAGAGAGAGAGAGAGAGAGAGAGAGAGGGAGAGAGAGAGAGAGAGAGAGAGAGAGAGAGAGAGAGAGAGAGAGAGAGAGAGAGGGAGGGAGGGCCACACTGTGACAGACTCTGAATGGAGGGAGAGAGTCTCTCCTTCTCCATCTGGAGTCCTGGTCCCCTCCCTCTCTCTCCCTACATCCATAGTCCCGTGCGGCCCTCCCTCTCATTTCTCTCTCTCTCTCTCTCTCTCTCTCTCTCTCTCTCTCTCTCTCTCTCTATCTCTCTCTCTCTCTCTCTCTCTCTCTCTCTCTCTCTTTCTCTCTCTCTTTCCATCTGGAGTTTGGGTCCCCATGCGGCTCACCCTCTTTCTCTTTCTCCCTCTATTTCTCTCTCTCTCTCTCACTCCATCTGGAGTCTGGGTCGCTGTGCAGCCCTCCATCTCTCTCTCTACATGTTCCTCTTTCCATGCGGAGTCTGGGTGCCTGTGCACCCATCCCTCTTTCTCTCCCTCTGTCTCTCCCTCAATCTGGAGTCTCTCTCTCTCTCTCTCTCTCTCTCTCCGAGACCTGGACTCCAGATGGAGAAGGGGGAGACAGAGACAGAGTGAAAGAGAGAGCGAGAGAGAGAGAGAGAGAGAGAGAGAGAGAGAGAGAGAGAGAGAGAGCAGCTTGGAAACCTGAACTCAAGATGAAGAAGAGGAGAGAGAGAGCTCCATGTGGACCCAGATGGAGAAGGACAGAGAGAAATTTTCAGATTTCTCAATAAACTTTATTAAACAATTATATACAAGCACATTCAAACACACCATACAATTTCAAAAAGGAAAAAGAAAATTTAAAGAAACACCAAAAACCACTCCCTCATCTTTCACAAAACATCACTGTAACCCCAAATATTTTCAAAAGTAGTCATATCATTCATAGCAGAATAAAACTTAAAATCTAACATTATACGACTCTTCACCACCTTTACAATACTACTGTCACTCTGACCCTCAAACACTTCCTACTGAGCCACACTGCCGACTTATTAAATTCAGAAGTTGACATTGTGCTTTCTTCTTCTGTGTGTCATTATACCCACAAATAAAGAGTGCTTTCTTTTGTGAGACTGTTGTTCATCGTTCAGCACATCCTCTCCACCCACAGACCAGAAGGATTTGTAAAACTCCACTGGTAGTCCATCAATACCTGGGGCTTTCCCACCCTCCATGCTCTGAAGGGGAACCTGCAACTCCACCAGGGACAGTGGCCCCTTGAGACCCAATACAGCCTCTTCTTCTACCTGAGTAGAAACATCTAAGAAAATGTTTTCCAACTCTTGGTATGATCTATATTCGCTGGTATACAGCCTAGTTTAAAACTGTGCTGCTCTTCTACGAATCTCCACAGGATCTGAGAGTACAGTACCAGACTTCAAGGCATGTATCCATCTGCTCTGACCATGTTTATGCTCTAAACCAAAGAAAAACTTGGACAGAGAGTACATCTGTGTCACGTTCTGAAAAGGAGAACACACCAGGGCCCCCTGTGCCTTTACCCCAAGCAGGTCGGCTAGTTTTTGTTTTTTTTAATTTAAGAGCCTCAATATCCTCCACTACAAATTGTGGAACCCAGCTGTTGGTAAGGGGCAGAGCCACGCCCCCATACATGACACAGCCACGCCCCCTGACATGACACAGCCACGCCCCCAGACATGGTGCTGTTGTAACTAAGGAAGGCTTTACCTTCTCACTCTCTCGGCCAGTCTGCTTCATTCTGTCTATCACTATGAGTTACTTGAGCAAAATCTACATCATTTCCTTTAAATTTGATTAACTGAAAAACTGTGTTCTTTTATTCACATCCCTGGACCCATTAAGTGTTGCCACACCGCACACACTCATTTTGAAAATGAACATTAAATCTAAACAAAAAAGTGACACAAAAATTAAGCAGTCTTCTTACCTTCATCGTTAAGTTGCAGGTTTAGATCAGTAAAACCTTCCTCCTATAAATTGCTTCTCAAACACTGAAAAGACTGTATAAAACCTGCCAGATCTGGAAAGTCCTCTTCCACCCGAACCCCTTTTGCATGTTTTGTATTTTCCAAGAATGTTCTGATCATTTTCAAAGTACACATTTCTCGAGGTCCACAGGGCTGTTAATACAAGGAAACATTTATTTCCTGATATCATTCTGATGCACAGGTAAACAGGAATGGAAAAGACCTCCTGCACCTCTGTCCAAATCTGGGTCTGTACATTGTCAACAGTAGGTTATGAGGGGACTCTTTGGGAAGATCCACCTTTTGCTCACCTCTTGGCAATACGGTGGATTACATGATAACAGATTTAGATTTTTTCTCTCTCAGTACATTCACTGTAAAGCTACTAACCCCTCTGTCTGATCAAAGCCAAATCACTGTGTTCATTAATAGGACAGAGACTAGCAGTGCTGCACCCACACTGACCAGTAAGCTGTTTAATACGATACAGATGGGCCCAAAACAGCACAGAGGAGTTCCAGAAAGCAATCAGCTCTCAAGAAATGAAAACATTTTTAGACACATTTCTTGAACACTCTTAATAAAGAATGTTCTAAATCAGAAGAATTGGCTTTTCAAAACAGTGACATATGGATAACACATATTAAATCTCTTTACAATCAATTATTCAAAAATGCAAGACCTGAACAAAAGCATATAACTGAAAAATTTAATATATTAGAACTACCAATAAAAGACTTCTAGAATCCCTTGGACTCACCCATTACTGAGCAGGAACTTAGAAATCAAATTTCTATTCTTAAAACCAAAAAAAAGCAAGTGGGTCTGATGGCATTTGAAAGGAAATGCCCAATCTCCAGACCTGAACCCCATTGAAAACCTCTGGAATGTGATCAAGAGGAATATGGATGGTCACAAGCCATCAAATAAAGCCAAACCCCTGGAATTTCTTTGCCAGGAGTGGCGTAAATTTACCTAACAGCAATTTGAAAGAGTGCTGGAAAGTATGACAAGACGCATGAAAGCTGTGATTAAAAATCAGTGTTACTCCACCAAATATTGATTTCATCCTAAGTTGAAATATTAGTACTGTGTTGTTTATAAATGAATATGAACTTGTTTTCTTTGCATTATTTGTGATCTGAAATTAGCCAATGAATCGGTCGACCACTACTTCACCCTGTGCTTCATGATAAACAACTGACATGGTGAGGTCTCGTACGGAGGTCTAGGATCCATTCCTCAGCTATGATTCTACACCAATAAATTCCCCTCCAAAAAAAGAAACCCAATTACCATAGCAACATGTTGTCACCGTTAGTCCCTCCCAGCTTCTGTGTTCCATGTTTTCCATCTTGTGTATTTTAGTTCCATTCCGTAGTTTCGTTTTCTCCGCCCCTCGTTTGATTTTCCACACCTGTCCCTCGTTTAGTTCATGTATTTAAACACTGTCTTCGTGCCTTTGTCTTGGTTGTTCATGGCATTTGCGTGTTCATGGTGGTTGTTAGGCTTCATTGTGTTTGGTGAATGTTTTTGAAAGCCCGTATATGCATGTATTTAAGTTTGTACTCCGTGCCTTCGTGTTTATGCTAGCCTTCGTTTTTCCTAGTCTTTGTTATAGCCTGCTTCACCTGTTTGCCTTTGTGTGTTTTGTTTGTTTGCTCATGTATCCACGTACTCTCCGTGTTGGCTCTATCACCCTGGACTGCTACAATGACTCTGATTTTGGATTTGCGCGTAATAAATCTCGCTCTTCTCCACACTTGCGTCCGTCTCCTTACCGCTCACTTACATTTGTACAGGTCATTTACTGAACAGTTCTGTGGTTACCACTGTATTCAACACCCATTCCACACTGCCACTCAGTTTTTAACTGTTTATATGTGATTGTCATGTAAGAGAGAGTTAAACAGATGAAATATAAATGACCACTGTGAACCACAAACATTACTGGGTGCTGAAATAGATTCAGTAATGAAACTTCATTCATTCTAGTTAACAAAAACCTTATAGCCAGATCTGCCTAATCATGAACACACAACTAATTAGATCAGGAAACTAAGCTGTCCTTTAGACACACTTACACACCACCATAAAACAGACTAATAAACATTATCTACATGTAGCCCTGTGGGGAAAGGAATGTGTATATGATATATGTGTATGTATAAGTACTGTATATATTTATTTCCTTTATTCTTGTTGTTTGAAGGAGAAACGGTAAAATTGTTTACAGTTTTTCATGCGTATACTTGATTTCTGTGAGCGTTATTGTCACAGACTGCTACTCCCCCATAAGTCACGTGGTGAGGCCCGCCGCGTGCAGGGGGATCCACACGTACTGTGAATAAATGTTTTGTAACCACGCCACTTCGGGATTACATACACAGGGTTTATTGTTAAGTTTCAATGTGTCTATTTATACCCTGTCCGTGTGTGTCCCTTTGTTGGTCATTGTCGCTATGTGTGTGTTAACTCCTGGCCCTGTAGCAGTAACGATGGTTTGTGTAGTTCCCGTTAATGTGTAAATGTCTTCGTATGCTGTTTACAAAAGGGCTGCTGCTTCTCATCTGTCTGTGAGTGATGTGAGTGTAAAAGCTGATTTCTGCCTGTAAAGCGTCCTTGAGTTTGAGAAAGGCACTAAATAAATGTAACTAACTAATAATAATTTTTATTTCTAGTGTGGCTTATGTTTTTTTTTTGTTTGGCCTTGTCTGCTCCTGAAGCTCAATCCCTCTACATACGACCTCCAATAAATCAACAAATACTTCACCCTCAATATTACTGTTCACTGTAGTAATTATGATGTGTGTTAATATGTAAATGTAGTCAGTGATGGTGCAGTAATTATGCTGTGTGTTAATATGTAAATGTAGTCAGTGATGGTGCAGTAATTATGATGTGTGTTAATATGTAAATGTAGTCAGTGATGGTGCAGTAACTATGCTGTGTGTTAATATGTAAATGTAGTCAGTGATGGTACAGTAATTATGCTGTGTGTTAATATGTAAATGTAGTCAGTGATGGTGCAGTAATTATGCTGTGTGTTAATATGTAAATGTAGTCAGTGATGGTGCAGTAATTATACTGTGTGTTAATATGTAAATGTAGTCAGTGATGGTATAGTAATTATGCTGTGTGATAATATGTAAATGTAGTCAGTGATGGTGCAGTAATTATGCTGTGTGTTAATATGTAAATGTAGTCAGTGATGGTGCAGTAATTATGCTGTGTGTTAATATGTAAATGTAGTCAGTGATGGTATAGTAATTATGCTGTGTGTTAATATGTAAATGTAGTCAGTGATGGTGCAGTAATTATGCTGTGTGTTAATATGACAGACTGGAGCTTCAGCAGTGATCATAGTTATGACGGAGCACAGGTGGTGATCAGGGTGGTGGTGGTTGTTGTTGTTGTGTACACCCCCCCCCTTTGTGTGGCTCATTCTCTCCACTGGTTCATTCACTTTGAACGCTGAGTATGTTTCTATTCTACATTTACAACAATATCTCTCTACAAGATCCAGATTTGTTTTAGTTTGATTTCTAAACAGTTCTCCATCACTGTAATAGTTACTTCCTGATGCTGAGCTCACTAGAGGACACAGACACAAATCTGTAGAAGTGGTTACTATGGTAACTGCTGAAACATTATGCATACCTACTTGTTAAGATCTTGTGCAGTGATGCTGTTGTGATCTTTCTGTCAGGAACTGGAGCTGAACTGCCCCAATCCCACAATCATTCTAGATCCCGTCACCGTGACCAATCTCGTGCATACACATATAATTATAACTCTGTATGTTTAAATACACACACACACACACACACACACACTATGAGATCCTGTGATGTAATTTAATGCAACTGTAAATACTTTTGTCAAGTCATGGAAAAACAGGCAATCTGTAACATCTTTTAAATAGTTTAAATAGTTTAGTTGCCATTTGTCAACATGTTTTATTTAAGAGTTCCCCTTATTGTTCAGGTTATTGTAACGGTGAGTGATAATGAGGCGGTTGCATGTGCGTAGGAGAGCGAAATTTATTAGGGGCAAATCCAGAGTCGTAGTGAGAGTAGTCCAGGGTCATAGAATGCATAACAAAAACAAGAGCTATCTGCCATTCATACAAAGGCAAGGAAGCTGGTGGGCTATTTTAGTTTTATTTAAGTTAATTAACTATTTAAGTTCATAAAATTATTTTCACATTTGTTTACACATTGTGTTATATTGCTACATATGTAACGTTTAGGTTTTTATCGTTAAAGGGGAAGCTGGACCTTGTTCAAGAGCATATGGGAAAACCAAAAAAGAAACTGATTCAGGAGGTTGAAACAAGGTGGTACAGCAGCTTTCAAATGCTGGAGCGATTAGTAGAACTCAGGGAGCCTGTAAGCACTGGCAGGCTTACAAACTGCTATTCCTGCGCTGACCTCTGATGAGTAAAATAATGTTTGTGAGCTCCTGTCTATACTGTCTCCTTTTCACAAGGCCACTGTGGTGCTCTCAGAGGAGAAAAAGGTATCTGGCTGCAAAGTGGTGCTATTATTGAAAATGGTGGAAAAGATGCTCCAGGAAGAGGCAGCAAAGGCAACGGTCCCAGTAGCTAGTGAACTAGGAGAGACCTCATCAGGCTCATTAGGGAAAAGCTCCACACAGCATGAGCATTATATCGCTGGGACCGCTGCTAGACCCAAGATACAAATCACTTGGATCCTTTATCCAAAAAAGGCAGATGAAGGAATAAAACAACTCACCTTTGAATCTGCCAATGTAATAGGGTCTAGACAGTCACATTCAACCCCAGCTGCAGCTTCAACATCACAGGATGCTGTAGCTGAAATACCTGGTTAGTATTTTTGCATTGGTTTAAAGTCAATTTCAGAGTTATGATCTCATTCATATTATCTGGTTTTGCTTCTCAGGAAACAAACTGTGGTGTCATTTTGATGCCACGTTCATGGAGGCCAGAAGAACTCACAATGTCACTGCTGATGCCACAGTTGAAGTGCAGACCTGGCAGAACCGAACATCAGCAGAACACAGGATCCCCTCCAGTACTGGGAGAGGCAGAGGTGCATATATCCAAATCTCCACAGGCTTGCTGTGAGATACTTGTGCACCCCTGCTTTCTCAGTACCATGTGAAAGTGTTTCCTCCAAACCATTGAGGTTATTTCCAGAACGAGAAACCAACTGAGTCCAAGCACAGTGGAAAAAATATTATTTCTTAATAAAAGTGAATGAAGTCACCACAGAATTCGTAAGCATAACCATTGTCCCATCTTTGGAAAAACACTGCAACAGTCTTAAAAACATCTCAACATAAATATCTCATGTCCTATTTGGTTTATTTAAACATTGACTAAAATCAACCTGTTTTTTGACACTAGTAGACCTCCAAAACCATCACCTACACATCAAAAACGGATTAGATGAATGAATGAACTGCACAAAATCATATTAAGTTGTTTTTATTTCTATTGTTGGCAGTGCCTATTCCCATGCTGACACTGGTGCAAAACAGCCAAGAGATCCATCACAAATAGTTGAAATGACAATAAAGGTTTAGCCAGCAGGGGGGTTTGTGTGCACATGAAGCCTTGAGATATAAACCTTTTTTTGAACCAATTGGATGGAAAGCTTGAAGGATTCATCTGGCCATCACTACAAAAACAAACAAAATTTTCAAAAAAAGAGACTTTAGTATTTACAAGTTACAAGTTCAATAAAAGAAATCCAGCAATCATAAATTCTCCAAAATAAGTCAACATCAAAACTCCACTCTTGAAATTTCCATTGGAAACTAATACAAGGAAAAACAGGAAATTGGGTGATGTCACCTCCTGTCTTTAAGCAGGACAATTCCCCATAAAGCTCCCCTTCAAAGACAACATGGAAGACTCTCCACAAAAAAAATCAAAAGTAAGTTTTTTTTTTTAATAGACTTGTTTTACCTACTTAGTTAAAATATACAGAAATATACAGTCCATATGAACACACTGTGGTGGAGGGTAACTATCACAAGACATTACACTCATACTGTATACATCTGCACCTGTATCACTCCACCACACAGAAAACAGAATGAAAAATCTTTCCCAGTTTCCAAAGATTTCCAACTTTAATGTGTAGATTTGTACAGAGACTTCAACACAGCGAGTTATGATTCCACAGCATGTATAACTTGTAGAACAGTGTGTATCAGAAATCAGAAATCAACTGCAGCTCAACAGTCCTTTAGCATCATTTATTGTGAGGTTTTTTGGGAAATTTGTGAGGTTTTTTAAAAAATTTGTGCTCCGGGGGTTCCGTATCTTGGAAGCTAAGCCCATTTCTAATCCAGGACTAGTGTCTGAAATTTTGTCTGCATGTACACTACCAGCTTGGCTGGCTATCGTAACGGTCAAGGGTCATGACTCAACCTCTGAGTCTGACACGGCCACTGGCAATGCTTCAGCAGATGAGATCCCACGTTGGGCAGCTGTTAATGCCCCCTCATGCCCATACGCTATATCCTCGATGTGTGAAGCTATCGCCATGTTTTCTCATTGCTTTGTGCCGAATAATATCAATCTGCGTTTCTTACAAACTCAGGGTACACAACAAGACTGCTCTCACTGGGTTGATTAGGTGTCACCCTTCCTAAATCTATTTTGCCATTTCTTGTGCGCCATTTTCATGGGATTTCACATATTGCACAAAGGGGGAGTGACGGCTAGCATTCAAAAACAGTTTTGTATCCCTGCAAAACGTCTCACTGTAAAACTCCTCCTAGATTGCTGTTTAACCTGTACCAGAAGCAACCAGGGTAAAACACAAGCCAAATATGATGGCTTACTGGCTCAAGAATATTCCTTTCAGTGTCTACAGATAGACTTTATGCACATTCCACCTTGTGGTCAGTTGAAGTACGTGCTAGTGATTGTAGACAGGTTTTCCAAGTGCACTGAGGCGTTTCCTTTTCTAAGGAAGACTTTCAACAGGCCTGTCATCCCACTGGAACTTACGCTAACTTCATTTAGATTTAAAAAAATGATCAAAATGATTCCTCTTTCATTTAAATCATCACATCCGTGTTCAGGGAATTCTTGCATCCTTATGGGACTCCCAGGAAGTTCAAGAAACACATGTAAGAACCCTGCTGTTCATACTGCCTTGTGTAACCCTAGTCAGATGTTTCTATCAACAAGAAAACAAAACAAAAAGAACAAAAAAACTCCCCAAAACTGTGCAAACCATCCTAAAACAATAAAACTGTTCTAGGTACAGCTGCAATGTAGCGATTCCTGAAATTTTTTTTCATCAAAAGTATTTTCATCTCGATCACTTCCACTCCTTGGTCCTCTGTGTTTCTTCGCACCTATAAGGCTTGTCTTGTACATATTTGTTTGTTGGTGGAGTTGTTTGTGTTAACATCACTTGTTTACACTCACCTGCTGTCAGAGGGTATATGTATTTTTTCTGTCATTTAGACATCTGATAAAGTGAAAAAGGAATTAATCTACAAAACCAGACTGAGTCGATCTACTAACAGGTGGTAGTGTTATAACACTGACAGTGGTAGAAAAGAAAAAAAAATTTCAAGCAGAATTTATTTTTCATGTTATATTCTATATTAAATAAAAAAATAAATTTACTTCAGATCTCAAGGCAGAGCTGTCTACTGTATGGCAAATAGTAAATTGTTAATACATAGATTTAATTAAGTATTTAATGCAGATCATTTGCATTGGCTGAATGAACCTTTCACTCTTCGGTCATGTCTATCTGCCTAACTATCAGGTGTGTGTGTGTGTGTGTGTGTATGTGTGTTTTTTCTCTCTGTCTCTCTCACACACACACACACACACTCTCTCTCACACATTCTCTCTCTCTCTCTCTATCTGTCTCTCTCAATGTCACATTCTCTCACTCTCACTCTTGCATGCTGGCCTTTGGTAACACTGCCCTCCACCACCTGCACCTCCCGTTCTCCACCTGTACCTTGTGGCCTCTGCCCCCTGCCCTTCCACCCCACCTGGCTGACTGAGAGAGTACTTGGCCATTCCAGCCAATCCAAGCATCAGGGTCAGCTGTTACAGAGGACAGACGAGTGTCACACAGTACACTGATCTAAGCCCTCTATTCACCCCTACACTGTTCTAAGCCCTCTATTCACCCCTACACTGATCTAAGCCCTCTATTCACCCCTACACTGATCTAAGCCCTCTATTCACCCCTACACCGATCTAAGCCCTCTATTCACCCCTACACTGATCTAAGCCCTCTATTCACCCCTACACTGATCTAAGCCCTCTATTCACCCCTACACTGAGCTAAGCCCTCTATTCACCCCTACACTGAGCTAAGCCCTCTATTCACCCCTACACTGATCTAAGCCCTCTATTCACCCCTACACTGATTTAAGACCTCTATTCACCCCTACACTGATCTAAGCCCTCTATTCACCAGTACACTGTAATGATACATTGCAAACTGCCCTGACTGCCCCTGTCTCAAATGCAGAGCTCCAGTGTAAGATCTGTCATCAACTCCACTAGTCAGCAGTCTGGCAGGAATGATCCACAAAGCATCAGCTATTATGGATCTCTGTATGGACCTCCATTCTAGGATGAGGACCATGGCAAGACTTTAAGGCCCATGCAGTCAAGAGTTTGCCAGTCTAAGACCACATCTTGTTTTATTAATGGACTAAACAAGGTGCAGTTTGTTTGAGTCGAAACATCTGGTTTATGAAGCTCATGTGATACACCCATCATCTTTAACCCAAACTGGATCAACTGCACCAGTCGTTGATGCTATGGTGGCATTCACAACAAAAACAAAGAAGGATATACGACTGGAGCGGCTCAAAGTGGTGTGTGTTTTACTGCTTGCGGTGAGCTAGAAGAGTGGTGGATGTTGTGTCATAAGTATCTGGCGAAAAGCCTTTATACAAGAGTATGTGTCCCTGAACTATTTCCCTAAGGAGAGAGAGCATGAGGGGAAAACAAGAAAGAAAAGAGCCTGAGATTTGGAGAAACATGTTTACCCTCAGCACATCTTTGTCTGGCTTCCATGAACAAAGTTGAAGCTCTCAGATGAATACAATCTTCTGAAAGGCACAAACAGGGATTGAAACTGTGGGCTTTGGTTTACAAAACTAACACCTTGCCACTTGGCCATCATGCCTTAGAAGCAAGTCATGAACTGGTCTTTAACAATGCATGAGCTTGCACCTTAAGTCTGACAGTAGAAAAGCCTTGAAAAGGTTGGAAGTTACTAAAATATTGACAGCCTTCTGACTCATGAGTAACTGTCATTGGAAGCTGATCGTGCACTATCGATAGCATCAGCGTAAAGCACAGCTGCATACGCTTCCAAAATGAACCCCTTCTAGAGGGGATATATCTAAATTCTAAGGCACATGCAGCTGTTCTAAAGATCAGTCAACTAGGCTGGAGGTGCTGAGTATGGAACCAAGGACCTCTGACATGCAAAGCATGCACTCTAGCACTGAGCTACACTCCCGCCACTCTCAAACTTTGAGGTAATAACGCTAAAAAGAATATCTGCAACTGTTTGTCAGCTAATCTGCAGGAGTCAAATGTGTAGCAGAAACGTTGTGTTGGGTGCCTGAGGACTGTTCAATTTCTCAATCAACATTTTGGTGTAGTCAACCAGGATCATGTCCATGTCACCTCAAAGAGAAACACCTGGGTTACCTCTGGCACATGGGGTGGTAAATAGTCTACCATAAATTACCTCAAATGGTGACAATTTGGTGGTGGCACTGGGCATCATTCTGATCTCACAACACTGCTGACCACCTTGTGCTCAGATTCAGAGGTTGTGTCATGACCCTTGACCTTTACGATAGCCAGCCGAGCTGGTAGTGTACATGCAGACAAAAGTGCAGAGACTAGTCCTGGATTAGATATGAGTTTACCGTCTGAGCTGCGGAACCTCCTGGAGTGCCAAATCTTACCCAAGTCATGAACAACCCCAAACGCATAACAGGAGTCAGTGTATATGGTGACAAACTGATCCTGGAATAGATGGCAGGCCCTGGTCAATGCCATTAGTTCAGCTGCTTGAGAAGACCTGTAAAGGAGAGAGTGAGCCTCCCAAGAGGTTAGGCAGAAATCAGACAGAATAACCACAGACAAATTCAAAGTCAGACGGTTTAAAACATGAGCCATCTACAAAAATGTGATAGTTGCCCTCCAGCAGCGTGCTAGAAAGTTCAGAACGCATGCTAGAGGACTCATGGATAACCTCCATGCAGTCATGGGGCACAGCAGAATGATTTAGCGATGTCAAAAATGATTGGAACAGACTAGCAGGTGAGCGCAGGGTCATGTGTGATTTAATGGTTAAGTTCCGAGTGGCACAGAGGATGGCCTCAAGGCCTGAACGTTGCTGTGCTGTCATGTGCTGTGTTTGAATGTTATTCAGAATAGTAATAACTTGATGTGAAGTGTGAAGAACCATTGGATGAGACAGTGCCAATTTCTCTACATCAGTGACCAGCAGGGCAGAGGCAGCCACGGCGCGTAAGCAGGCTGGCATGCCTTGAACGACCGAATCAAAAGGTTTGGAAAGGTAGGCCACAGGGCGATAACTGCCACCGTGCTCCTGGGCCAGGACGCCCATGGCTGTGGAGCCATTTTCATAAACGTAAAGGTGGAAGGTCAGATTATAGTTTGGTAGGCCAAGTGCTAGAGCAGAACACAAGGCCAATTTCAGAGTCTTGAATGAGTGATACATGGGTTGAGTCCAGACCAATGTATCAGTACAGTTTTTTTCCACAGCCGTTCCTGAGGACTTTATCATGAAACTCAACATGGGTTGTTTTGTGTTGGGCGGAGGGATGTCACGTATGATTCCCCACGCTCATTAGAGAAAGGTACTGTAAATATTTGAGATTAAATATTGTTCTTATAATTTTGTTTCTGGAGTTTAAGTTTAATGTTTATCTTGCCAGGAAAGTTTGTTTATTTTAACTAAGTAGGTAAAACAAAGTAGATCAAGAGAAAAACTAACTTACCTGTGATTATTTTTGTGGAGAAGCTTCCACGTTGTTTTGGAGTGAAAAGAAACTGTAGCCTGTGTTGAAGGGGACTTTTATGGGGAATTTTCCTTCCCAAAGAAAGGAAGTGATGTCACATAATTTCCTGTGGTGATGTTTCCTTATATATGTTTCTAAGGGAAAATTCACTAGAGTTGTGTTTTGAAGTTGATTGATGTTGGAGAATTTATGATTGCTGGATTTTTTCCCCTTGAACTTGTAAATACTTGTAAATACTGCATTTTCCTTTTTTTGAATATTTTTGTTTGTTTTTTATTGGATATGGCTTTTTGTTTGCACTGGACTACTGAGAGCCCATAAATACCTTTTCTTTTGTATCCACTAGGAGTGTATCCGTGTGTCTTTACTAGTGGACCATTGCAATGATATTTCCATATGTGCAGGATTAAAATACTCTACAAATAAATGCTCTTAAAATAGTCCATAAATAAATATTCTTAAATACTCCACAAATAAGTACTCTTTAAATACTGTACAAACAAATAATCTTAAAATACTCCACAAATAAATGAGTCCAGTCTATGTTTGAAGAAAGCAAGAGTTAGTTGGTCCCTGCATCTGGGAGACAGGTCAGAGAAGAAGGAATGGACAGGGCATGAAGCATTTAAGGCTAACACTTTATAATAACGATAGTTTATAGAGCATTTATATGCTTGTGATTCATAATGAACTAATCATGAACTAATGAGTTAGTGTTATTCATCATGAATTAATATATTAGTGATCATTTATAAGATGTATCTAAGCTCTCACTTCATAATTATCTGATCATGAACAGATCAGGAAGTCAGATGTTATGCTTAATTGGGTTTTTAAGCGTTATTCTTTATTAGATAATGAATTGTGCCATTGCATACATGCAGGAACAATGGAACTGCATTTAGTTAAAGTAAATGTTCAGAATGTTGTTAGGTTACTGTGTGTAGGGTTTGGAGTTGGGGCTCCAGGGGCTTTAGGTGGCAGGTCGTTTTTCCTAGAATAACAAGTGGACCAGTGGAGTGGAGCTTCAGGTGCAACCTGCTTAACCTCCATCCTTTAAGAGGCCTGGAAGACAAGCATCACGACTCCTTGTTGTAGCCCTGCAGGTGGTGAAGTTTCTCTGGTTGTCTGAACACCAGAGTCCCTCATTGTCTTCATACGCCGACTGAAGATGCACTTACCTGAACATTAGTTTTGCACTTATTAAATCTTATTAAAAAATAAAAAAGTTTTAATTGCATTTATGAAATATGCTATTGTGTTATGCACAACAAAGTCACTCTGGATAAGAGAGTCTGCTAAACACCTTAAATGTTAATGTAAATATGTATGTTACAATTTCAGAATTAATGGTGACCAATTCAGGAATTCAGAGGATATGCACCATTAGTTAATATATTATTAAAATGACAGCTTTATTAATCCTGGCTCCTAAGAGTCTTTGTGAATCTGTTAAAATAATTAAAAAGTGTAGTCATACAAATTATTTGTTAAACAGTAACAAACAGCAGCTGTAGTTTCTAAATTACTTGTCATATAGAAATTATCTGTAGCATTTTACAGCTGCTAAGGTGAAAACTATTCAATATACACGAATATCTATAAATGTCTGTAGGCCATTTATAAACGACACACTTTCAAATAAACTTATCATTTGAAGTTGTCTTTTAAGAAATGTATAAATTACTTGGTAATATTTTATAAAACACACATTAAAAAAAAGACTTGATGTCTTCAGACTAATGTGCTTGTTAATAAATATGCATAGTAGGAGTTCTTATTCATGGAGTTTTCCAAGATCATGAATGAATCGTCCTAGAGGACCATTATTGTGTTTTTTTGCTAGCCGTTCATACATTTCTATTACTGTCCAGTGATCCTTTACCAGCTCCTCTCTCCGGTTACCTCTAAGCCTCCAAACAGTTTCCTTGTATATTCTCCAGGCCCTCCTTATATTCTGCGTGTGAGCCCCTGTAGGAGCATCCATGTATGATATACTGTGGTTAACTGTGTAATGTCTGTAGCCAAGCTGAGACAGAGCCTGCCGGTAGACACGCCACTCACCACTGAGGATTGTGGATCGCCTCCTTACATGCTGAATGATAAGTGGCACTAGTTCCCTTCTGGACCTTCTCTGAACTAGGTGAAGAACTGGCTGTCTTTGTTTAGTGTGGACAGCATTTTCACCCAGCATCCCAGAGACCCACTGCCTCCTCTACAACGCCCGGCCATCCGCCCTCTTCCATACCGTGTAACATAAAAAGTAAAGCATTATTACATTAATTAAGAACTATTAACAAGATGAAAAAATTACAGATATGAAGCATGAAGACTTGTATGTCCATTATACATTATTAAGACTATACAAAATTCTATACCCACATAAAAGATGCACCTGCATTTCTTCTATGCCTGAAGTTACTCTCATCTATGACAGTGAACTGTCTGCATCCTCCTTTCCTTCTTCTGAGTTCTTCCATCGCCACCACACAAGCCTCTCTCACTTTCTTAGACAATTTTGACAAGAAACTTGAGAAAACCTGAAGGGACATAATGGTGCTAAATTGATTAAATAACTGAATAAATGGATTTAACACTTAGTAAGATATTGAATGTACTCAGTAAAATTGTAAAGTTTATTTGTTAATTAAGTTAATTTGGTCATGTGAACTGCTCTGGTTATTTTGCTTCTTTTAATCAAACAATTTACTTGATTTGAATAAAACCAATTAACCTGCTTGTTACACATGGATGTTTGCGGTTGCACCATTAAAGTATTTCCACACTGCAGAAAGTATCTAGATGTGCTGAACAAAAATCTGTTTGATTACAGGTCAAATGGCCACTCAGTCCACACTTGTTGTATAAAGTAAGACATATAAGCCTGCGTGTGTTAGCTGCTCCCACCTATACGTTGTAAATTAAAGTTACACTAAAACATCTAAGTAAGCTCGTTAGCCTACCATTCACATCAGTCCCAGCAGTTGCTGTTGTGTAGTTTCATTTTATGATGACAAAGATCGCGTTTAATCTCTTTGTAGTACTTTCTTATTTTGCAGCCACTTTATACATTTTAAATGTTTCCTTTTTTATTTTTTGCCCTCCATCAACTTCCTCAATTTCTTCGGCATTTTGGTCCAATTAAAACCGGATGTGTCCCCTTTACATTTGTTATAGTGGAATTTATGGCATTCCAGATTCTCATCGAGTGTACAAGATTTTAAACTTAACAATGCAATGAGTAATACATCCAAATATTTTTATATATTGTGTATGCGTATATTCAGCAGACACATTCATATTTTCTGGACAAACAGCTCTTTGTGAATTTCATATAAACCATCAACAGTAAAGGTGGAGCGTTCGTGGACGTTGGAGTTCATTCAGGTCTGCGCCTCTAATGAGGAGACGCCGGTACAGGTGTGTTTGGAGTCGGATGACAGTAGAGATCAGCACAGCACCTGACGCTCGTCCTCACAGTACACAAAGAAGAAGAGAGTTCACAGTTCAGAGAGAAAACCAGGGCAAAAATCATCAAAAAACAAAACAAAACAGCCAAGACACTGGAGAGAAATACAGATGGAGAGGCTGGAACAGATCAATGCTGTACTGTACTGTAGCTACAGTGCAGCTAAACTAGCGTTAGCTAGAAATCAACATTAGCAGATGTGTTTTCAGTAGTTTTCTTGAATACTAGCATTAGTGGGTTATGCTTGAACAACGCCATGGTAGTTCACCGTCTTTATGACCTTTAGTACATTTTATTCAGTATGAGTGGAATCTGAACACATCCGCTTTGTTAGATTACTCTGAAAGAAAGCTGTCGTACGTTAGCCAACTAGCTAGGAAACTAGCGCGACTGGTAAAGGTGCCGAACACCAGCTGACTGTCTCCGGATTACAGTGGAGATCAGCACAGCCGGTTTCTCCTGTTGTCTGAAGTTTAGCCCTTCGATCCGTTTTCGGTAGGTTTTACGCTCTGGTTCTTTACCTGGCTTTTATTCCCCGTCTACGTACGTCAAGAATTGTAAAAGATTTAATGGGCGAAATTAGCAGGCACGACCGACCGAGCTAGCTCGCTAAATCGGTCGCTCGTCTCGGTCATTTATGTGTAAAATA
This sequence comes from Electrophorus electricus, assembly GCF_041902795.1. NCBI lineage: Eukaryota > Metazoa > Chordata > Actinopteri > Gymnotiformes > Gymnotidae > Electrophorus > Electrophorus electricus. The sequence continues at coordinate 16,088,436 of NC_137497.1, read as the reverse complement.
CAGAGTGTCTCACTGTCTGGCTAGATGACATTAAAATGGATGATTAAACACACCCAGTTAGCTTGCATGCGCGTCCGAAGTGGTGCTTCACAACTCGAGATCAACCGTATTACACACACACACACACACACACACACACACACACACATATATATATATATATATATATATATATATACATATACACACACATACATACATAGCATATGTGCATCTCAAACACAAGAGTCCATATGAACACACTGTGGTGGAGAGTAACTATCATAATACATTTCACTCATACTGTGTACAACATCTGTATCACTCCAACACTTAGAAAACAGAATGAAAAACCTTTCAGTTTCCAAAGATTTCCACCTTTAATGTGTAGATTTGTACAGAGTTTAACACAGTGAGGTTATGATTCCACAGCATGTGAAACTTGTAGAACAGTATTTATGTATATTTATGTACAGAAATCAACTGCATCTCAGTCCTTTATTGGAGCATCATTTATTGTGTGTGAGTGTGAGAGAGAGTGTGTGTGAGAGAGTATGAGGTTTAGTGTGTGTGTGTGTGTGTGTGAAAGAGTGAGAGGTATAGAGTGTATGACAGATGTGTAGCATGTATGTGTGAAAGAAGTAAAGTGTGTGAGAGGTGTGTGTGTGTGTGTGTATGTGTGTGAGAGAAAGATACAAGTGTATTTTGTGGTATTTTGTGTGTGTGTGTATGTGTGTGTGTGTGTGAGTGAGAGAGAGAAAGGTGTGTGTGTGTGTTTGAGTGTTGTGTGCGCATACGTTTGTGGAAGAGACTTGTAGTGTGTGTGTATGTGTGAGAGAGATAGAGGTGTGGTGTGTGTGTGTGTGTGCATACGTTTGTGTAAGAGACTTGTAGTGTGTGTGTGTGTGTGTGTAAGAGAGAGAGGAAAGAAATAAAAAAATGAAAGACTGCAGTTTTTCATTTACCATCATCTGTGTGTGTGTGTGTGTGTGTATTTTATACTCAGCAGGCATGTGTGTATTATGATGTTCACCAGTTGTGTGTTTGCCTGCAGACTCAGGTGTTCCTCCAGGACACAGGAGGCTATTCTAGCTCACACACACACACTGAGGAGTCAGAACCCCAAACCCCAAACCCTGCATAGAGGGGCTCAGTGAATGTGGAGTGGAGTGTGTGTAAGTGTGTGAGTGTGTGAGAGGAGACGCTGTAGAAGGACAGAGTGCCGGCGGGCCAGTCCAGATACACTCCTACTCTGTTGGAGCTGGAGGGGGGGGCAGAGATGGCAGTTTTCTTATTATTGTGCCAGACAGAGTAACTGTTATCAGAGCAGTTCAGACTCCAGGACTTTACATTCCATCCAAACCAACAGTCACCACTGTGTCCTTTCCTCCTGATTCCTTTATATGTCACTGATATATCAGCCCCTCCCCCACTCCACTCAACCTCCCAGTAACAGAGTCCAGTCAGACTCTCTCTACACAGAACCTGATGACAGACATCAAATCTCTCTGGATGATCAGGATACGACTGCTGCTGCTCCTCCACACGCGTCACCTTTCTGTTCCCCTCAGACAGAGAGAGACGTGTGTGTGCTGTGTTTGGGTCCAGTGTGAGATCACACACATCTGCACACAAGAAGACACATTATAGGAGAGATCACAAATACTGTGTGTGTGTGTGTGTGTGTGTGTGTGTGTGTGTGTACATTACATTTACTTCTTACATTTTCTTAGTCCTGGTTTGATTCTGATCTCCCCTGCATGCTCCATCCTAAAGAAACACACACACACACACACACACACACACACACACACACACACACACACAGATAATAGTTCTCTCTCTCTCTCTCTCTCTCTCTCTCTGTCTCACACACAGATAATAGTTCTGTCTCTCCATCGCTCTCACACACAGATAATAGTTCTCTCTCTCTCTCTCTCTCTCTCTCTCTCTCTCACACACACAGATAATAGTTCTCTCTGTCTCACACACAGATAATAGTTTTGTCTCTCTCTGTCTCACACACACAGATAATAGTTCTGTCGCTCTCTCTCTTACACAGATAATAGTTCTGTCTATCTCTCTCTCTCTCTCTCTCTCTCTCTCTCTCCCTCTGTCTCACAGACAGAGATAATAGTTCTGTGTCTTTCTCTCTCACACACACAGTGGTTCTGTTTCTCTCTCTCTCTCCGTCTCTCACACAAATAATAGTTCTGTCTCTCTCTCTGTCTCACACACAGATAATAGTTCTGTCTCTCTCTTTGTCACACAGATAATAGTTCTGTCTGTCTGTCTCTCTCTCGCTCTCTCTCCGTCTCTCACAAAAATAATAGTTCTGTCTCTCTCTGTCTCACACACACAGATAATAGTTCTGTCTCTCTCTTTCTCACACACACATAACAGTTCTGTCTCTTTCTGTCACACAGATAATAGTTCTGTCTGTCTGTCTCTCTCTTTCTCTCTGTCTCTCACAGATAATAGTTCTGGCTCTCTCTCACACACACAGATAGTGCTTCTGTCTCTTTCTCTCTTGGTCTCATAGAGATAATAGTTCTGTCTCTCTCTCTCACACACAGATAATAGTTCTCTCTCTCACATATAGTGGTTCTGTCTCTCTGTCTCACAGACAGATAATAGTTCTGTCGCTCTCTCTCTCTCACACACAGATAATAGTTCTCTCTCTCTCTCTCTCTCTCTTTCACATACACACAATAGTTCTGTCTCTCTCTCCCTCTGTCTCACAGACAGAGATAATAGTTCTGTGTCTTTCTCACACACACAGATAGTGGTTCTGTCTCTCTCTCTCTCTCTGTCTCACACACACATAATAGTTCTGTCTCTCTCTCACACATAATAGTTCTGTCTCTCTCTCACACACACAACAGTTCTGTCTCTCTCTGTCACACACAGATAATAGTTCTGTCTTTCTCTTTCTCTTTCACACACAGATAATAGTTCTCTCTCTCTCTCACACACATAGTGGTTCTGTCTCTCTGTCTCACACAGATAATAGTTCTGTCTCTCTCACACACACACAGATAATAGTTCTGTCTCTCTCTCTGTCTCACACACAGATAATAGTTCTGTCTCACACACAGATAATAGTTCTGTCTCTCTCTCTCTCACAGATAATAGTTCTGGCTCTCTCTCACACACACACACACACAGATAGTGCTTCTGTCTCTTTCTCGGTCTCATACAGATAATAGTTCTTTCTCTCTCTTTCTCTTTCACACAGATAATAGTTCTCTCTCTCTCACACACATAGTGGTTCTGTCTCACAGACAGATAATAGATCTTTCTCTCTGTCTCACAGACAGATAATCGTTCTCTCTCTCACACACATAGTGGTTCTGTCTCTCTCTCTGTCTCACAGACAGATAATCGTTCTCTCTCTGTCACACACACAGATAATAGTTCTGTCTCTCTCACACACACAGATAATAGTTTTGTCTCTCACACACACACAGATAATAGTTCTGTCTCTCTCTGTCTCACACACAGATAATAGTTCTGTCTTTCTCTCTCACACAGATAATAGTTGTGTCTCTCTCTCTCACACACAGATAATAGTTCTGTCTCTCTCTCTGTCTCACACACAGATAATAGTTCTGTCTGTCTGTCTCTCTCTCTCTCTCACAGATAATAGTTCTGTCTCTCTCTCTCTCACAGATAATAGTTCTGGCTCTCTCACACACACACACAGATAGTGCTTCTGTCTCTTTCTCTCTCGGTCTCATACAGATAATAGTTCTTTCTCTCTCTTTCTCTTTCACACAGATAATAGTTCTCTCTCTCTCACACACATAGTGGTTCTGTCTCACAGACAGATAATAGATCTTTCTCTCTGTCTCACAGACAGATAATCGTTCTCTCTCTCACACACATAGTGGTTCTGTCTCTCTCTCTGTCTCACACAGATAATCATTCTCTCTCTCTGTCTCACACACACAGATAATAGTTCTGTCTCTCTCACACACAGATAATAGTTTTGTCTCACACACACACAGATAATAGTTCTGTCACTCTCTCTGTCTCACACACAGATAATAGTTCTGTCTCTCTCTCTCACACAGATAATAGTTGTCTCTCTCTCTCTCACACACAGATAATAGTTCTGTCTCTCTCTCTGTCTCACACACAGATAATAGTTCTGTCTGTCTGTCTGTCTCTCTCTCTCTCTCTCACGGATAATAGTTCTGGCTCTCGCTCTCTCTCTCACACACACACACACACACACATATAGTGCTTCTGTCTCTTTCTCTCTCGGTCTCATACAGATAATAGTTCTTTCTCACACACAGATAATAGTTCTCTCTCTCTCACACACATAGTGGTTCTGTCTCTCTCTCTGTCTCACAGACAGATAATAGATCTTTCTGTCTCACAGACAATCGTTCTCTCTCTCTGTCTCACACACACAGATAATAGTTTTGTCTCTCACACACACAATAGTTCTGTCTCTCTCTCTGTCTCACACACAGATAATAGTTCTGTCTCTCTGTCTCACACACAGATAATAGTTCTGTCTCTCTCTCTCTCTCTGTCTCACACAGATAATAGTTCTGTCTCTCTCACACAGATAATAGTTCTGTCTCTCTCTCTCTCACACACAGATAATAGTTCTGTCTCTCTCTCTGTCTCACACAGATAATAGTTCTGTCTGTCTGTCTCTCTCTCTCACACACAGATAATAGTTCTGTCTCTCTCTCTCTCTCTCTCTCTCTCTCTCTCTCACACACACACACAGGCATACATTTCTCTCTATCTGAAACAAAGATCTACAGAGCCTTTTCCTACAAATCTCCCACATTATGGAATAACCTTACTGTAAATGTTTGAGATTTTCAAGATTTAAGGCTGCAAACATATCTACTTATTATTAACTACTTCCCATCTTAGGTAAAGGTGTAGATCTGGGGGTTCATGGGCATTGAGAGTTCTCGTAAACTGGGATGTGATGATGCTGTCACTTCACCTCTCTTTTGTCTCTCTAGTTTGTTGGCTGAGAGCGGCGGAGTGTTGATCATGCCTGTGCTTCCTTTTAACTGTGCTGCCATAACTACATCTGCCAGAGTCCATCTTTGCACATCATAGTTCCCTAATTTACATACCCTCTACCTGGACATGTCTAATAATCTAGTCTCTCTGTCTGCTGAGGTTCACCAGCCCCTGATGTCGTGATGTTACTTTCTCAGCTGCCATGGCTCCTCCCACCAACCCCTAATGCCCCCTGCTGTAGCCCACCACACCTCCACCCCACACAGCTACTTCTCCACTGCCCTTCATGGACGATCTCATACAGGAAGAGCTTTGGTCATGTGCACACCGTCGGGACCAGACTAGGACTTCTAGAAAACCACACTAGACATGAATTGCTTATTGTTCCATTTTTCTTTATTTATTTTTCTCCATCTCACTACTTATTCTGCTCCTTATGGTCTATATTCTTACTACTGTAATGTCCATTATTGGCCAGAGGACCCCCCACCAGTTTACAGAGCGTCAGAACCAGTGCACTGAGGACACTGTCAGCACTGACATCCACACGGGTCTCACACATCTGGAGGACATGGACAGTTATGTTCCAGTACTGTTACAGCTCAGCATTCAACAGTCACCCCAACCAAACTGACAAACACTCCTCACCATTGGACTCACACCCTCCTTCTGTAAATGGGGGCTGAACTTTCTAACAGACAGAATCAGTCAGTCAGAACTGGCAGTGTACATCCAGCACAAGGACTGAGAACACTGGGACCCCCAGGACTGTGTGGCCGCCCAGTATAACACCAGCATCATCAAACTGGTTTGACTGATCACTGGATGAGACAGCATACAGGAGGGAGTTGACAGACATGGTGACATGGTGTCATGACAACAATCTCTCCATGAATGCAGACAAGACCAAGAAGATGATTATTGACCCAAGGAGGAAGGAGAAGCAGCAGCAGACACCACTACAGACAGGAGAGATGGAGGTGGAGAGGGTGAACTCCTTCAACCTCCTGGAGTTCACATCAGTGAGGACCTCACCTGGTCCTACAACACACATCGCATCAGTGAGGACCTCACCTGCACCTACAACACACAGCACATTAGTGAAGACCTCACCTGGTCCTACAACACACACCACATCAGTGAGGACCTCACCTGGACCTACAACACACACACCCCACATCAGTGAGGACCTCACCTGGACCTACAACACACACAACATCAGTGAGGACCTCACCTGGACCCACAACACATACACCACATCAGTGAGGACCTCACCTGGACCCACAACACACACACACATCACATCAGTGAGGACCTCACCTGATCTTACAACACACACACACACACACACACACACACACACACACACACACACACACACACACACACACACACACACACACACACACACACACACACACACCACATCAGTGAGGACCTCACCTAGACCTACAACACACACCCCACATCAGTGAGGACCTCACCTGGACCTACAACAAACACCACATCATAAAGAAATCCCAACAGTATCTGCTGTGTCCTCTGTTTATGTACGATACACAGCATGATCTGCAGGTTAACACTCTCCTGACATCAGAACTCTGAAAATGTTCAGCTCTTGTTCACAGTTTTATTGACATCAGGAGGAAACGTGAAACTGAATCACATGAAAGACAATCAGCAACACACCGGCCACAACACGTACCAATATACACAACAAACAATGCACCAAACTTCACAGAGAATAAATTATCCACCAAATAATGATCTGTGATTACAAATAACAATACAATAAACTACACACAACGACGATGTTTTCAAAAGGTATGAGATGTATGCAGACGCAACTGCATTAGCACGGATATAATAACTATAATAACTAGAACTCTTGGAGTTGTTCTCTCTCACTCTACGATCGCTACACACATGAACTGACTCACTGCTACTGACACCCTGTGGTTCTTAAATTAATTACAACTAACCTCAAAAAATGGAACAAAGTTTATAAACTCCTGACAGAACAGCATCTGTACTTCCTGAGGAGGCTGAGGAAATGTAGCATGTCAACTAAAACTCAGCAGTTCCTACAGGAGAATGATGGAGAGTGAACTCACCAGCCACCACAGTATGATTTGGGAACTGCACTACTCAGGAATGGAAGACTCAGTTTTCATTATTTTCTCATTCTCACTCTTTCAGAAACACACACACACACACACACATATACATGTAAGCACACACAAACAAACCCACATACACATGCACACACTAACGTTCCATACCTGAGAGTGTCCAGTCTGCAGTTGGGATCCTCCAGTCTAGCAGAGAGCAGCTTCACTCCTGACTCTTCTGGGTGGTTGTACGTCAGGTCCAGTTCTTTCAGGTGGGAGGGGTTTGACCTCAGAGCTGAAGCCAGAGAAGAACAGCCTTCCCCTGTGACCAAACAACCAGACAGTCTGCAGAAAGGAGAGAAACAGGTATAGAGACAGAGAGTGAGATGCATTTTCAGACCAGCCTGCGTGGGGCAGCTAGAGAGGCTGGTAACTGTAGTTGGAGGTTCCTCCACTCTCATCTCCAAGATGGCGTCCTCCATGGCGGATGGCTTTTTTCACTCTTCTCCAGATAGCTGCTGTCTGTTTATTTTAGCTCTTATTTTTATTCAGCCCTTCAGAACTCTAGTGCACTATTAACCTACATCAGAAGAACCCTAAAGCTGGACTTACACTGTGTGATTTCAGTGGTCTTATAAGACTGTTACATGTCAGACTGTATGAGATGATGCCAGTAAAATCTTGGCAGAATTCTACATCTGGCTCTGATACCAGGAGTAATAACACTGTCACATTTCTGGACCTGTGAATCAGAGAAAGCTGTTTAATAACATTTTTAATATAGAGACAGGACCAATGATAATGCAGAGATAAAGTCAAAGAATCCAAAGCGATGCATACTTATATATGTGTGTTGGGGGGGTTGTTTATGCCATTAAAACAGGTATAAACAACAGTCCTTTGATCTAGGAGTCTTTTCTTTAGCAAGAAGATGATTCCTGCTCTATTAGTAGAGAAATTGAATTCTAGCACAAAGATGTAGCCAAATTATTATTCCCAGTGAATTTCACTAGAAAGCTCATCTTATTTTTAGATACAAGAAGAATATTTATTGACTATAACAAATCTCTCCTGAGTAACTCCAGTTTACAGTGTGAACTCTTCAGTCCAGCAGAGAGCTCCTCCACTCCTGAATTGTTCAGGTCATTGTTATTAAGGTCCAGTTCCCTCAGGAGGGAGTTTGGCAGTTGCAAATCTGATGCCAGATTTTCACAAGTGTTTTCCCCAAGACTACAGGTAGCTAGACTGCAAGTAGACACAACAGACATTACAATATATCCTACAGTAGATACAACAGATATCACAATATACCATATAGTAGATACAACAGACATTACAATATACTCTACAGTAGATACAACAGACATTACAATATAGTCTACAGTAGATACAACAAATATTACAACATACTCTACAGTAGATACAACAGATGTTACAACATACTCCATAGTATATAGTATAGTGGAATTGTTTTGCATTATGGGAAATTTCTGAGATATAGATATCCAAAATTAGCATATTGTAAATGAGTACATGAATTCACTTAATGGTAGTATGACTTTAATATGGGATTATTAAACTTCCGTGTGCTGTCCAGACAGCAGAGTCCCTTGCAGTCTTCAAACGCTGACTGAAGACCCATCTGTTTGTGGAATATTTAAATGACCACTGATCCTGCTCCTATGTTGACTAACTGAAACTCTAGTACTTATTGCAGGGTGTTGTTTACTACTCTGATGTTGACTGCTCCTATGTTGACCAACTCTAATACTTATTGTTTATTACTCTGATGTTGACTGCTCCTGTGTTGACTAACTGTAGTACTTATTGTTTATTGCACTGATTGTCTGTTATAGAGCTTTTATGTATTTTGCACTTCTAGGCATTAGCACTGATCCCTGTATTTCAACAGTATTCTAGTTCATTGGTATCTTGCACTCTAACCTACTTTACTGGCTAGGATCTGTTCTATGAGAAAATGACAAAGCACCTTTGTAAGTCACTCTGGACCAGAGCGTTTGCCAAATGGCGTAAACTTAAATGTACACTTATGTGGTCATGGAACTGTCTTGGCTTCATGGGACATTTCAGAGAAATAAATATCCAAAATCAACCTGAATGAAATGAGTACATGAATTCACCTAAATGTATGATTTTAATAGGGGTTTATGAAAAAATACAGTGAAATTTGTCTAAACTTACTGTGCTGATAGCCAGGGTACACTACTCATATGTGGTAAGTGGACATGTTCTGGCATTATGAGAAATAACTGAGAAACAAATATCCATATTCAGCCTTTTCCGAAATGAATACAAATTCGCCTGAAAGGTAGTACGAATTTAATATGGCTTTTTGAAAAAATAGTAGTGAAATCTGTCCAAACTTACTCTGCTAATAGCCAAGGGCTCATACTCTAATGTGGTAGTATAACTTTCTTGGCATTATGGGAAATTCCTGAGAAATACATATCCAAATTCAGTTTAAACAAAATTAGTGCATTATTTCGCCTAAAGGTAGTTTGACTTTAATATGGATTTATGAAGACATTGTACAGTGAAATGTGTCCAAACTTACTCTGCTAATAGTCAAGGGCTCCTACTCACATGTGGTAGTGGAACTGTTTTTACATTATGTTAAAATTCAGAAAAATATGTAATCATACTTTCTCTGAATTAAATGGGAATGAAAACATCATTACAAATAGAAAGACTTCAATATAGATTTATTAAAAACTGGTGCAGTAGAATCTTTTCAAACTTGATCTGGTGATATCCAAGGGCCACCACTTAATTGGCAGTGGAATATTTCAGCCCCGGAGTTCCCCTGCCCTGCACATTTGCCACATTTCACTAGTGATAACCCCTGTTTCAGCTGGCAGTCAAGCTCTAGAATAAACTTCTGAGAAGCATGATGTAGAAAAAGCAGTTTCCACAATGCTTATTAAGCTGTGTAAATATATTACCAATTGTGTTTAATCTAATCATGCAATTAAACTAGTTCAATCAAGTAAACTGTATTTTGTAATTTTAAATGTAGTAAAAGGGCATGTACATCAAAGCTCTTAAAAATACTTACGTTTGTTTCTCTTTGCTTAGGGAGCGTTAGATTGCGGTGAGCAGCGAAATACCGTAAAATCGCGAATACAGGCGCATATAATTTTAAAAGCGCGAATGACTTGACCGTGGTTGTAGCCTAGTGAACACCTGTAACCTAGTAACCACGTTTAAATGTGTTTAAACTGATGTAGGGGACCTGACTGATTAATACACAGCTGTACTTCATGAACACCAGATGTTATAAATCACATCCCCGTCAAATCTCTCGTCACACCCTCACCATCCTCCCTCCTGCTCTCAACTACGTGAAGATCCAACCGCATTTCTCCAAAAGACTTTAGCTTGATTGTTGCAACGACAAGACTTCCAATCTTGTGTATTGACGGTTTGGTCAAATTGTTGAGACTGTTAGCTGATTAGATATCTGTGCTGAACAGTAAACACACCAAACAAATCAACAGTTAGATTTTCTTTGCTAACATTACCTAGTTAGCTGTTAGCCATGAATGACGATCAGAGATTGAGTGAAAAACTCATACAGGCTTTGTCTGTCTGTCTTATTCCATCTACTTTTACTTTTTGTCTGTCCCTTTCAGGTATTTTCCTTTTCTCTTGGAAATCACCATAGCAGCAAATATCCTCCAATTCCAGTTTGTGAGATTTTCTGTCATTTTCATGATCCACTACAGTTCCTTTCACCTCAGTAAGTTAAAACAGCTCCCCTGATGCTATTGGCCACTGTAATGACGTCATTCAATAGTCTGCTGGCACGGCCCGTCCTACCACATATGTGATTGGATAAAATTACTGTCACTCATATTTCTGTTACTGCTGGATACAAGTGCTTCTTGGATATTCATGTTATTACTACCTTTATTTTTTTCAAATGGTAAAATTTTAAGAATTTGTGGTGTTTTTATTGTACGTTTTGACATTTTTAATACGTCAACATAGACACAAGGGCAACAATCACAAGGTTATTACTGTATTTCTAGACCAAACTGTTTTCTGCTGTTTCGTGTGCTCCCAGTTTTAGTTGAGAAAATATTAGGAACATTATCTTCACTACATATAATGGTGTTATACTGTTTCTGACCATTCTGGTGCCCTACACACACCCTGCTGCTACCACACTACAGTTACAGTGAAACTACAAACACTCCATAACTGCAGCCTGATAAGATTTAATAGACAGACTGAATACAGGGATGCTAATAGAACACAGATTTGTACCTTCAGTTTCCAGAGTTGGCTCTGTCCTAGTACAATTCCCCCAGGTCATTGTGCCACTGTTGGGTAGTGTAGTCTATTGTGTGTCTGTGTGTATCAACATAAAATATCGTGGGTGTAGATTACTGTACATTCACTGAGTGGATTTGAGCTTGTTAAATCTACTACTGTATTTTCTTTTCTCTCCTCTGGTTTATGTTTAATGAACACAAGTTTGGGGTGGAGTAAGTGTTGGGTTTGGGTTTTATTGTGGCTTATAGTCCCCATAGAGTCAGATGGCATGTCTGTAGATCTCTATCACTTTTTAGTAATAGTGGTTTGTGCTCAGAATAAAGTGTCTGTTGTGGTCTCTCCCCCTATACTGGCACATAACAGAGATGTATAAAGGTTGGCATCTCTCTCTAATCATCTGCAGCTGAATTAACCAGCAGCTGAAGATGGCTGCCTCCAACACTCCTTTACCATTTATCAAACACCTTTACTGATGATTTTCTTCATAATTTGTGAAAGATGGCCATGTTACTATAATGTGTGGGATGTAGCCTGGACACATATTAATGTGTAACATATTAAAACTGTTGCATGACCATTGTATTAGAGTGTTGCTAAGAACAATGCATTAAATAAAAGATTTTTACACATTTTTCCTTGTTTTGTTTTTTAACAGAACAGTGCCTTGAATCTGCCACTATTTGTATTTTATATAATTTCCCTGCAAAACACCTTCCCTCTTGTTTCTGAACTTCTGAGCCCTCCAGACATCTTGTGGTTTTAAGTATTTTCTGTGGTCAGTGTTTGTTCTCCTGTATGGAGGAAGCACAAAGACGAGGAGCACATTCTATCAGTGAGGGTCCAGTGAGGAGCACATTCTATCAGTGGTGGTCACAGACAGATAATAGTTCTCTTTCTCTCTCTCTCTCTCTCTCTCTCTCTCTCTCTCTCTCACACACACTCACACACTCACACACACACACACACACACGTTTCAATTGAGGTGAAGCATTATAAACAGTAAATGAAACATACTTGTCTCAATCTGTATTATAAATAAGATTTCAAACAGTAGTTATATTTGTCCTGAACTAAACAGTGTGAGCTCTGGTTTACTGGCTGGCAAATAATTTTAGCACCAAATGTCCAGTTGAGGCCTGCAGAACATATTTATTGGAGGGACAGATGGGACCAGTGAACATCTTGTGGTGACACATTAAAATGGCCTTACAGCACAGAGGAATTTCAGGGTACACAAGTTAATATAGTGGTAAAACCACGATTATAGTGTATAATAAACTACATACTGTTTAATTCCTTATCAGATTATGACATTCAGGTCATGAGGTCAGTCAGGGAATCATTAATTAACCCATAAGATTACAATTTGAATGAATCATCACCAATAAATCAAGGGTGTGAGTTACATAAACATAAATATTATTACCTGAGAAAGGTTTCATTTCTGTCCAGCAATTAATATTTTGTCATTTATAAGCATCTTCCATTCTTTGATTCATCCCCTCGAAAAAGGTTGCATTTCAAGATTCCAAAAATTCTACTTGTGGTTATAATTCTATGTGTGGTTATATTTCTACATGTAGTTATATTGCTACATTTGGTTATAATTCTACAAGTGATTATAATTCTACATGTGGTTATATTTCTATGTGTACCTGAATTATGTAGTATCAAATGGTGAATTATGGGTGCAGAAATATCTGATCTAAAGTTCTGATGTAATTACAAAACACCACATATGCTATGCACCACACACACACACACACACACACACACACACACACATACACACACACATACACACACAATATCGCTACTTCACACAACTAATTTATTCACTAAAATCAACCATTTACATTAACACACAAAAAAACAACAACTAAACAAGTCAGCAGAGCTGTGGGGCTACAGTGAGAGTGGACACAGCTGACACTATAGCAGACCTGTGGGGCTACAGTGAGAGTGGACACAGCTGACACTACAGCAGACCTGTGGGGCTACAGTGAGAGTGGACACAGCTGACACTACAGCAGAGCTGTGGGGCTACAGTGAGAGTGGACACAGCTGACACTACAGCAGACCTGTGGGGCTACAGTGAGAGTGGACACAGCTGACACTACAGCAGACCTGTGGAGCTACAGTGAGTGTGGACACAGCTGACACTACAGCAAACCTGTGGGGCTACAGTGAGAGTGGACATAGCCGACATTACAGCAGACCTGCGGGGCTACAGTGAGAGTGGACACAGCTGACACTACAGCAGACCTGTGGGGCTACAGTGAGAGTGAACACAGCTGACACTACAGCAGACCTGTGGGGCTACAGTGAGAGTGGACACAGCTGACACTACAGCAGACCTGTGGAGCTACAGTGAGAGTGGACACAGCTGACACTACAGCAGACCTGTGGGGCTACAGTGAGAGTGTATACAGCTGACACTACAGCAGACCTGTGGAGCTACAGTGAGAGTGGACACAGCTGACACTACAGCAGACCTGTGGGGCTACAGTGAGAGTGGATACAGCTGACACTACAGCAGAGCTGTGGGGCTACAGTGAGAGTGGACACAGCTGACACTACAGCAGACCTGTGGGGCTACAGTGAGAGTGGACACAGCTGGCTCCTCTGTCTCTGTCTGCTGTGTCCACTCTCTTCCATGTCCTCCTCCTGGATACTTTCACCATCAAGTTCTTCTGTCTTTTCTCTCTCCTGCTGTCTTCTTACTAAAGAAGGTTGCCATGGCAATAGCATTACTCTTTCTCTTCATCCTGGTTATTTTCTGTCTCTCTATACTAACTGTAAACGAACAAGCAGAAGTTTTTTATATTCTAGCCAGTTCCTTAGATTTAAGGAAGCTAACATTAGCCTCATTAGCTTTGTTAAAAGACATCAGGCACCCAGCATGCCACACACACACACACACACACACACACACACACACACACACACACACACACACACACACACACACACACACACACACACACTTCACTCCTTCTCTGCTCCTAATCTCCTGATTACTGATTACTGTGTCTTGTGTGTCTTTCTTTCTCTCTTGTAATTAAGTCCACAGGTTCACTCGTCCAGTGCTGAACATTGTTCCTCACTACTCACTGACAGAGTTTACTGTCAGCTGTCAGCTCAGTTTCTCTCTCTGCTGACTCAACGTCTTCTACCATCACTGTTTTTATTTTTGTTTGATGTCTTTGGCTTGATGAAAAAATTAGCAGCCAACATTCACTCCTAAGTCAAGCTAATATGATGTTAGCGTGAGGTATCTAGGAGTAGTAACCAACAAATATACTGTAACTTGGCAAGCTTAAGGTTACTAATATTAGCCAGCTACATGTTTCATAAAAACACCTGTGGAGAGAGATCACAGATTTATCTTAAGGAATAACCAATAAACTTTTCAGTTCTATTGAATGAATATTAACTTGTTGCGTTCTTTCCTCCAGCATGGCTGTCAGTTCAGCTCATCTCAACATGTGTTGAACACACCGTGTAGATCATAATGAGAACAGGGTCTCCCACCCAAAAACACAAGGGAATCATGTGTGCTTGTAAAAGTGTCCTGTAATGTGTCCAAAACCTCAATGGTTCAGCTCTAAAATTTTTAATTAAGATTTTAAGGGCTTTTATTTGCAGAGAGATTAGAATGACTGATGTTTACAGTGTTTCCATACATAAACTAGTTAAAATCACTCAGTGAAAATCTTACATTAGAACACTTCATTTTAAAACACTGTTGTTGGAGTTTCAGAATATATTCATCCTGTAAGACATTTTGCAAAATTTCTCCTCTCAGGTGACCAAAAATGCAGCTTGTGGACAAAATGCCAAAGCGCCTAGTTGAAGCAGCATTGTAATAAATACACCTGTACATGTGGACAAGGACTCATCTGTGTCTTCTCTTTACAATGTTATATTTCAATTCTAGACTTGAATATCTGCCCATGCATCACAAATGTAACTCTTTGTCTCCACAGTGTGGTCATTTAAAGAAATGCAGCGAAGTTTCAACAGAAAACTATATTTAGAAATATTTGAAGAAGAGAACTTTATAATATAAAAGTGTAAATTTCCTTGCATTGCTTTACCTGGCAATGTTTGTTTAATACTGTACTATAAGGGAGTTGACACTGACCTTTTTAAAATGCCTCTTTATTTACATTCAAAAATAGTCACAGAAACTCACCTGAGAATCTCCAGTTTACAGTGTGAACTCTTCAGTCCAGCACAGAGCTGCTCCACTCCTGAATTCTGCAGGTAATTATTATTCATCTCCAGCTCTCTCAGTGAGTTTTCTGTTTGTAGAACTGATGTGAGGGATTTGCAAGACTCTTCTGTGAGACCACAGCCAGATAGTCTGTAAATGAGTAAATACAGTAAATAATGTAGTTCAGTGAGAGGATGATGAATTAAAAGAGCTGAACTGCTAATAAAAATTTTAAGAAGAGCTTGAAAGGTCTGGAACACACTGATACATTTTCAGCCTTTTAATTTTACAAACACAGCAACATTTCAACACTACTGTGTCTTCATCAAAGACAAAATAGACAAAGACATGACAAATAACATTCATTAGCAACCTAAGACAGGTGACCAAATAATGGATGGTTGGTTCATAAGTCAGTGAATGGCAGTTACCATAATCAGAGTCCAAATATCAAAATATCCCATCCCTAACACCATAACAGGAAACAGAACAACACAGATCTCATTCAATGTTACACAAATACAAATACACTAATGTACAAACAGAAAATATTGTTGGAAGACACGCAGAGTAGTGATTATGGAGGAATATTCACTGTAGTATTTATTATGGAGAAATAAACACTGCAGTAGTGACTATGGAGGAATGAACACCGCAGTAGTGATTTTGGAGGGATAAACACCACAGTATTGATTTTAGAGGAATAACCACTGTAGTATTTATTATGGAGGAATAAATACTGCAATAGTGATTATGGGAGGAATGAACATTGCAGTAGTGATTATGGAGGAATAATCACTGTAGTATTTATCATGAAGAAATAAACACTGCAGTAGTGACTATGGAGTAATGAACACTGTAGTATGATTATGGAGGAATGAACATTGCAGTAGTGAATATTAGTGTATGAACACTGCAGTACTAATGATGGTGGGATGAACACTGCATTAGTGATTATGGAGGAATGGACAGAATGCAGAGAGCAGAATCTTTTACTAGTGTTTACATTCCTGTGCTCACACTGAGTCACTGATCATGAAACATTCTCCTCTGCCTTTGCTTTTCCCAGTGAGGTCCTGAGTTCTGTCTGTGTGGTGCACCGAGAATCCTGGAGGCTCAATACCTGAGTCAGGGACCCCATCAGTCAGTCAGGTGTGTGTGAGGCAGACCCCCTCAGTCAGTCACATGTGTGTGAGGCAGACCCCATCAGTCAGGTGTGTGTGAGGTAGAACCCATCAGTCCATCAGGTGTGTGTGAGGCAGAACCCATCAGTCAGTCAAGTGTTTGTGAGGCAGACCCCATCAGTCAGTCAGGTGTGTGTGAGGCAGACCCCATCAGTCAGTCACATGTGTGTGAGGCAGACCCTATCAGTCAGGTGTGTGTGAGGTAGAACCCATCAGTCCATCAGGTGTGTGTGAGGCAGAACCCATCAGTCATCAGAAAGGCAACTATCTCATGTCTGCTGTTGACATGAAATGTGTCCCTGGAGTTTGTCCTTCATGGACTGTATGTGTGCAGTAAAATACTGGGGAGAAGAGGACAGTTCACATGTTTCAGTTGGATCAGAACTGACTCACTTCTCCTGCACTGCTTGTGTGAGGACTCAAGCACATCTGACTTTTTGTACAAAAGAACTGATACGGTCAGTTTTACAACTGTGCTTACATGCATTTGAGTAGAGCCAAATATTAATACTTTCTGAAATTCAAGAAAAAACTTTCAACTGTTCACTCAAATTATGCTGATGATATGATTTGTAAAGAAAAGCATTGTATTAAACCTGAGAGAAATACAAAACAATCATTTTCACTAGTGTTCTGAGATATTGGTCCCACTATATGTGAGCAACAGTAGTAGCCTGCTACAGTTTTAGGTGAGTGGCATGTTACACTGATCACACAGAGCTGTGAACGTCACTGCATGTTACACTGATCACACAGAACTGTGAATGTGACTGCATGCTACACTGATCACACAGAGCTGTGAACGTCACTGCATGTTACACTGATCACACAGAGCTGTGAATGTGACTGCATGTTACACTGATCATACAGAGCTGTGAACGTCACTGCATGCTACACTGATCATTTTACATTTATAGCATTTAGCTGACGCTTTTATCCAAAGCATCTTGCAATTCTGACTGAGTACAACTTGAGCAATTGATGGTTAAGGGCCTTTCTCAGGGGCCCAGCAGTGGCGGGGCTTGAACCAGCAACCTTCTAATTAAAAGTCAAGTACACACAGAGCTGAAGGTGTAGTAGTGGAATCAGTTGCTGTTAATGATGTTAGTTTATTTTGACTTAAACCTATTTACAACTAAATTATGACAAATTGCCTTGGTAAAATATTTAAACAATGAAAATGTTTCAGATGAAGTCATATTAACACCTACACCTTTATATAGTGTTTCAGATGAAGTCATATTAACACCTACACCTTTATAATGTGCCCAGTCATCATCATCTGCTCTAAAGAAAACCTGTGATAAAGTTTGAAAACTGCCATCAGTATATATATGTGTGTGTGCGTGTGTATGTGCGCGCATGTGTATACATTGGTCATGCTCATCCTTGTACACTTTTCTCTGTATTGGTCAGTATTGATTGAACTGTAATGTTGATCAGAAAGCTGAACTGATAGTTCATATTTGAACCCTTTTGTATGTTACACTGGGTGGTGTGGTGTGGTGTGTATGTGTGTGCGCATGCACGTGTACACACTGATAGTTTGTACTTGAACACTTCTGTATGTTACACTGCAGCACATTTTCTCTGGCTGTTTTACTAAGAGTGAACTATAAACACTGTTGGCCACTGTTTTAAATGTAGGACCATTCTCGACACAGAGACACACAACTATCCATGACATCAAATATCATTTAACCATCATTAATACATTTAGACTAATGAATCACTGGACTAAATTGAATCACTGGACAATGTTACTACATTCCAATGTTCCACAACTTTATGGTTTAACTTAAGCACCTGGTGTTGGAGCCTTCAATCACCTACATGTGCTTTAATGTAGGATCTCTCTATCCTGCTCTCTCTCTAATGTTCTCTCTCACACTCCTTTTCATTTTTCATAGAAGACCTTCTGAGTCAAGAACATCCACTGCCTGCTACACCCACTGTTCATCTCTAAATGAAAATACTCACATGGCTTTTCTGGATGCTTTGACCACTGGCAGCAGTCTCAGTAGACATTCCTCTGATGGGTCATATTTCCTCAGGTCAAACTCATCCAGCTCCTCTTCAGAGTTCAGCAACACAAACACCAGAGCTGACCACTGAGCAGGAGACAGTCTGGCTCTATGATGGTTAGCTCCTCTGTTCAGGTATGTTTGAACTTCCTGCACTAGAGAATGATCATTCAGTTCATTCAGACAGTGGAACAGATTGATGGATTTCTCTGTAGAGGGATTCTCACTGATTTTCTCCTTGATGTACTTGACTGTTTCCTCTTTGCTGGGAGAGCTGTTTCCTGTCTGTGTCAGTAGGCCTTGCAAAAGAGTCTGATTGGACTCCAGTGAGAGACCCAGAAGGAAGCGGAGGAAAAGGTCCAGGTGTCCATTTTGACTCTGTAAGGCCTTGTCCACTGCACTGTTGAGGAAGACAGATATTGGGGTTTTGAAAATACTGAAAAATCCAGCGTGTTTCTGTTGCAGCAAATTGGTGTTGGTGGAGATGAAGGAAATAAACACATATAAAGCAGCCAGAAACTCCTGAACACTCAGATGAACAAAGCTGAACGCCTTCCCCAGCTGTAGCTCAAACTCCTCTCTGAAGATCTGAGTGCACATTCCTGAATACACTGTCATTTCTCTGACATCAATGCCACTGTTTCTCAGGTCTTCCTCATAGAAGATCAGGTTGCCTTTTTCTAGCTGTTGGAAAGCCAGTTTTCCCAGTGCCAAAACATGTTTTTTCATGTGATTTGTGTGAGTCCTTTTTTGTCCTTTCATACTTCCTCCATACTTTTGGTCCTTGTGTCTGAGCTGAAAGATCAGGAAGTGTGTGAACATCTGAGTCAGGGTCTTGGGGATCTCTCCACTCTCTGCTTCACCCAACATTCTCTCTAGAACAGTGGCTGCAATGCAACAGAAGACTGGAATGTGGCACATGATGTAGAGGCTTTTTGATGACTTCATGTGTGTGATGATTCTATTGGCCAGGACCTGATCACTGATTCTCTTCCTGAAATACTCCTCTTTCTGTGGTTCACTGAACCCTCTTACCTCTGTTACCTGGTCAACACACTCAGGAGGGATCTGATTGGCTGCTGCTGGTCGAGAGGTTATCCATAGGAGAGCAGAGGGAAGCAGATTCCCCTTGATGAGGTTTGTCAGCAACACATCCGTTGAGGTCGACTCTGTTACATCCCACAATGTCTCATTGTTCTGGAAATCTAGAGGAAGTCTACACTCATCCAGACCATCAAAGATGAACAGAATTTTGTAGCTTGTATAATGTTTAGGTTTTAATTCACATGTTTCTGGGAAAAAGCGATGAAGAAGCTCCACCAGACTGAACTTTTTCTCCTTCAGCAAATTCAGCTCCCTAAAAGGAAGTGGGAATATGAAGAGAACATCCTGATTTATGTTTCCTTCAGACCAGTCCAGTATGAACTTCTGCACAGAGACCGTTTTGCCAATTCCAGCCACTCCTTTAGTCAGCACAGTTCTGAGGGCTTTGTCTTGTCCTGGTAAGGGTCTAAAGATGTCACTGCATTTGATGGATGTCTCCTGTGTTGCTGTTCTCCTGGATGCTGTCTCAATCTGTCTCACCTCATGCTCATTATTGACCTCTCCACTCCCTCCCTCTGTGATGTAGAGCTCTGTGTAGATCTCATTCAGAAGTGCTGTGGTTCCCTGCTGTGAGATTCCTTCATGAATCTTCTGACATTTGTCCCTCAGTTTGGATTTGAGCTTTCTGTGGCAAGCAGGGGCCAGTTCTGATAAAAGAGGAAGACAACAGAACACATGCTAATCTCTTTTAGATTCAGGTTCATTCATAAAAGACTCATTACAGGAGTTACAGGAAAAGAGATGAACAGATTGTTATAAATGGATAGGACCTGTGTTCTAATGTGATCTGTGAGAAAGGACCTGTGTTCTAATGTGATCTGTGAGATAGGACCTGTGTTCTAATCTCAGTTCCAGAGAATAAAGTGACACTTTCTTTTAATTGATGCTTTTAACATTAAATAAACGCTAAAAAGACCCTCAGTAATACATCAGTGATGTAACAGAAGTGAAGCATCTGAAGACATTCAGTAGATTAATTAATTCAGTGGTGTTTTAATTAACTCTTTAAATAAAATCTGTTTATAATCTGTTGAATTCAGTATCTTTTCACTTTATTTGAAGTATCAAAGCTCATATCTGCAGGTGTGAACTTGAGAACACATAACAGGAATAATACATACTCAACAAGATGTCATAGACATGAAGTTGACAACTGGATTTTAACTGGATTTCGGATAGGGTTTGAGTCAGGATTAGGGCCAGGGTAAGAGTTAGGACTAGGTTTTGGGTTGAGTTTATGGTTAGATGGGCTGGTTTGAGGTCTGAACACTGGTGTCTGACCACTTGAACTATTCCACTTGTGAGTAAACTTGATGGTGATTGTATCCAAACTCTCATATGATTCATTCATGAACATATACTCTGATACTTGGAGGGGTGGGGGGTGCATGTGGACATAGAAAAAAAAAAAGATCAACATCTGCCAGTGATTTGTGGTCAAATTTCACTGGTCAAATTAAATCTCAGCCCTAAAGAATAACAATGTATCCTCAAAAGGTCAGCATTCTGCAAACACATGACACATAGTCCAGCAGTTAATGTACTGTACTAACAATCAGAAGGTTGTCAGTTCAAGCCCCACCACTACAAAGTTGCCACTGTTGCCACTGCCTTAACCCTCAACTGCTTGAATTGTACTCTTTTTTTTTTCTTCAATAAAAGCACCTGCTAAATGTGATAATGTCATGACCCAGAACTCTTACTGGTCAGTAGTGTGTTAGCGAGGTCTTTCTGGTTCATCTTCCTCAGGACGTGCAGTGTGATCGTCAGTGTCCCCTCTCTGACACTGCTGTGATCCTCCTCATCCTCCACCTGTCTCTCAGTGCATGCTGGGTAATCTGAGCTCAGTAGATTCTTAAATCTCTTCAACTCATTCTTCAGCAGAGAGATGATTTTGTCCTCCAGCTCCTGAATAAACAATATCAGTGAAACTAGTGTTATATATGGATCTTTTTAATACATAATAATCAATTAAACAGAAGAGAGGACTGAACTGAGTGGGATTGTGGGGTCATGTGGACATTATGGTTTATAAAAGAACATAAGCATCACATTAACTGGGCTGTATCTTAAAGTTTAAATATTAGTTAATTTTATAAAGTTATAATAGTTTGTGAAGTGAGTTTTGTTCATTATCAGTTAAATTACAAAAAAAGCCATTAAAGTAAAACATGAACCAGTAAACCACAGAGTCTCATCATGATCTGTGATCCACACACACTCTAATGATAAAGACCCTTCCCTCCTCACACACACACACACACACACACACACACACACACACACACACACACACACACACACACACACACACACTCACACACACACTCACACTCACACTCACACACACACACACACTTACACACCTTGAACACTGACTCCAGCTTTTCTTTAGAAATGTTTACAGGCTTCTTCTGGTCACTGTGGACAAACAAAACAAAGACTTTAATGGATAATCTACAGTTTATAAACATGAATCCAAGTGAAATTCATGGTTGTGTACATGATGCTGATGATGATGTGATACATGGCTTCAACCCAAACACCATACTGACAGTAGAGCAGAATAACCAGAGAACCTTCCCCTGGCCCTCACTCTGGTGATGTAGAATAATGTTTATGTGAATGGTGCTTCACCAGATACTGGGAAATGACAAACACAACCAGTTATATTTACCCCATCCACACAGAACAGGGGGCAACAGAACAGACAGACAGACAGAAAGAGAGAGAGAGAGAGGTTTAACAGAGCAGCTGTGGGGCAGCAGGCAGGATAATCAGAGGTGAAGCACCCTGACAGGCTGCACCCATGGTGGACACTATCAGATACTGACCAGAAACCAGGGTGAGGGTTAATATAGAAAGCTGTTAATTTAACAGTTCTGGGTAAACTGTGTTTGTGTGTTTGACATTATTCTACTCTCCAAAGATTGGGTGTATTGTATTTATATTCTGTGTCCCAAACCTGTTATGTAATACTCAGCGTTCATGCTGGAATCCTTCTCTCTGTAACAGATGAATAAAGTGTTTTCTGTGGTCTAGATGGTGGTGTGATTCTGGAGAGTTTTGTCCATCCTGTGACTGAGGGAGATCCTCTGACTCTACACTGTTTACTTCACCCCACTATCACATTACACCTCACAGCTGATTTATATAAAGATGGATCGCTCATCCAGACCCAGACTGCAGGAGAAATGACTATCCATACTGTCTAAAAGTCAGATGAGGGCATCTACTACTGTAAACACCCAGAGCAAGGAGAGTCACCACACAGCTGGGTCTCAGTCAGAGGTCAGCAAGCAGTGAATTTAAATGTTTAACAACCATTTTAAAAGAGGGAACAGATCAAACATGTAACAAATATTGTGATTTGTGTGCTTTTTTCAGTTCCCATGAGATCAGCTGGTGATTCCTCCTCTCTTAGCCTGGTTGGTTTGGCTGTGGGACTGAGTTTGGTCCTGTTCTTTATCTTACTGACCCTGCTGTGGTGCTACAAAACCAACACAGGTCTTAGATCAGCTGTGGATCATTTCTGAATACTGTAAATATTATATGTTTGTATGATACACATCATGAAACCTGTTTACAGTATTATAACACCTTTAGTTTATTTCCATGTTGCTCTGGTGCAGAATCTATGTGCCACTGTATTGGCAATCAGTCACACATCAGACATCAAATCAGACAAAGAGAGAGTCAGGAGGTGAGGGGTGTCAGTCACACCACTGCACACTGCTCAGACCATGAACCACTAACAACTTTCCTTAGTAACAATTAAAGCTTTAACTTTTCTAAGCCAATTTAACTCATCTTTCATCACTTGTGATTTGTTCCATACTGTGTCCAATAATCTTTCAGTTTGGCATTTACAAAATTAGCTTCTCTTATAAAGCTGAAAACTGCCCACATATATGACACAGATGTTTGATTTGATCTTTAGAAACCATTTCTCTAAAAACATTTTTTGACTTTTGTGATGGTTTTGAGCAGAAGGAGATGTGAAATTATTTTTGCAGATTGTGTCACTGAGGCTGTACCATCTTTGTGGTTAGAAAGGTGAAGGAATGTTCCTTCCCTCTGTCACTGTGTGGTATGGCTGGGGGTCTCCAGTACCACAGAATCCTCTATAAAGTTACACACCTGGCTGGAGTTGACTGATATGGGATAATAGCTAAAATTCCACTTTCTGCAATGTCTCTGTTACCCCAGTCTGGCTGTGCCCTGTGTGGTTCTTTATTGCACCAGTCTGTCTGTGTACTGTGTGGTTCTTCCTGTTATGACAGTGAATCCTGAGGCCTAGTCAATGTCCTCTGCAATTGACCAAAATGCTCTACCTGCTACACTACTGGGAAAAAGGGAGTGATGGGAGTGCTTGGTGGAGACATAACAGGTGTATTTACTCTTCAACAGTATGAATAAACAAAAGAGTTCAGCAATGAAGGGCCAGACAACAAACACACAGGGACACGTCCTGCTACAGGACATTTCTCCTCCTAATAAACAACTGATGGAGAGGGACTCTCCCCAGAAGAAACAAGACAACACAGACATGAATGAAGAAAGACGACAGGAGACTTGTTGGGAACTTTCCACTTGAAAAAATACCCACACACCAAGGCTTCATAGAGTCCTTAGTGAAGTAGTTATATGGGGGTGGGGCCACTTGTGGGAGATCAGACTAATGAGCACTGATTAACTCCCAGCTCATGGCCTCCCTCTGGTGGCAGCTTGCTGGTATTGCAAGCCTCACGTTACAAGAAAGAGAGAGTTGGAGAATGTGTGTGTGGGTAGATGATGCTGAATCTCTCTCTCCTTTTCTCCTAAAACTAAAACACACCTGTGGTGAACCCCTCTTATTAGTTTGACCTGTAGAATGGTGATATTGTTTACTGGGGTATTAGTGTCATATTTGGGGTGGGGGAAGGGCAGGTCACTCAAATATTGGAGAAGAACAAATCCAACCCACTTATGAAAGAATCTGAGTTTGTAATGTGTCATTCACCGTAGGACTGAGGTCACAGGCCCACTACTGAAGTTAGGAGGAGGCTCCATGGACTGGTCACTCTTCATAGACACACAGCTGGGTACTGGAATTGCTGTGCTGTGCCTCCACCTCCTGATGACATTGAATAGAGAAATTAATTCACATTAAGTGCTGAGTGGGAGTAAAAAAAAAAAATCACATTAGGGAATAACCAATTACCCCCTCAACATTTTTACCCAATCAACTCCACCTGGTACCTGCACTCACTCGACATTAATTAGAAACACCTGTCCTTCAGAAACTGCAAAAACACACCACACACACAATGTCTGCGTCCTCTATGGTTCTTTATTACCCCAGTCTGTCTGTGTCCTGTATGGTTCTTTATTACCCCAGTCTGTCTGTGTCCTGTATGAATCTTTATTACCCCAGTCTGTCTGTGTCCTGTGTGGTTCTTTATTACCCCAATCTGTCTGTGTCCTGTGTGGTTCTTCACTACCGCAGTCGGTCTGTGTCCTGTGTGGTTCTTTATTACCCCAGTCTGTCTGTGTCCTGTATGGTTTTTTGTTACTCCAGTCTGTCTGTGTCCTGTGTGGTTCTTTATTACCCCAGTCTGTCTGTGTCCTGTGTGAGTATTTGTTACCCCAGTCTGTCTGTGTCCTGTATGGTTCTTCCTGTTATGACAGTGATTCCTGAGGCCTAATAAATGTCCTCAGCAATTGTATCCTGATATCTCATCCACCTGCATGTAACAGTTTCTAAAATGAATGAGACCAGAACCACCACTATTACTTTACTATAGTGTCAGTATCACAGAACTGGACTGTCCCACCATTACTAATGACACCAGAACCACCACTATTACTTTATTACAGTGTCACTATCACAGAACTGGACTGTCCCACCTGTTCAGGTAAGCAGGCCCTCCTAGATGGACCCAACGCCTGTCCTTCAGCAACTACACAAATATACCACACACACACATCCTTCAGCAACACAAACGTACTACACACCTGTCCTTCAGCAAGTACACAAATATACCACACACACCTCCTTCAACAACAAACAAACCACACGCACACACACACGTCCTTCAGAAACACAAATGTACCACACATCACATCTGTCCTTCACTACACAAATGTACCACACACACAAGTCCTTCAGCAATACAAACATACCACACACATCACACCTGTCCTTCAGTAACACAAACATACCACACACAAACACACATCACACCTGTCCTTCAGCAACTACAAAAACACACACCACACACACACACACACACACACACACACATCACACCTATCCTTCAGTAACACAAACGTACCACACACGCACACACAGACCTGTCCTTCAGCAACAACAAAAACACACCACACACGTCCTTAAGGTCCACACACACACACACACACACACACACGGCCTTCACTAAACAAACATAACACACACACACACACACACACCACCTGTCGTTCACCAACTACACAAACATACCACACACACACACATACCACACCTTCCCTTCAGCAATACAAACATATGCACACACACAACACCTGTCCTTCAGGTCCTCAAATGTACCCCCCCACCACACACACACACACATCGATCCTTCAGCAACACAAACATACCACAAACTGGGGTATTATTATTGTAATATTGGAGGAACAAATCCACCCCACTTATGAAAGAATCTGAGTATGTAATGTGTCACTCACCATTGGACAGAGGTCACAGGTCCACTGTTGAATGCGGGAGGATAATCTATGGACCGGTCACTCTTCATAGACACACAGCTGGGTGCTGGAGATGATTCACTCTTCACAGACACACAGCTGGGTGCTGGAGTTGCTGCTCTCTCACTCCATCTCCTGATGATATTGAATAGTGAAAAAAAATCACATTAGGGAACAACCAATTACAGCCACAACATTATTACCCAATCAACTCCACCTGGTACCTGCACTTCAGCAACTACACACACACACACACACACATACACACCACACCTGCCCTTTAGCAACACAAACATACCACACATGCGCACGCGCACACACACACACACACACACACACACACACACACACACACACAGACCTGTCCTTCAGCAACTACAAAAACACACCACACACCACACCTGTCCTTAAGGTCCACACACACACACACACATACACACATACACACACACACACCTATCCTTCAGAAACACAAACATACCACACATGCACACAAACATACCACACACACACAAACACACACACACACACACCACACCTGTCTTTAAGGTCCACATGCGCACACACACACACACACACACATACACACAACCTGTCCTTCAGCAACTACAAAAACACAACACACACCACACACACACACACAACCTGCCGTTCAGCAACTACACAAACATACCACACACACACAACCTGTCATTCAGCAACTACACAAACATACCACACACACACACACACACACACACACACACCACACCTACCCTTTAGCAACACAAATATACCACACATATCAAATCTGTCCTTCAGCAATACAAACATACCACACACATCACACCTGTCCTTCACAACACAAATGTACCACATGTACAAGCACGCGCACATACACACACACACACACACACACACACACACACACCACACCACACCGATCCTTCAGCAACACAAACATACCACAAACTGGAGTATTATTATTGTAATATTGGGTGAACTTCATTCCCTCACACACTGGGAGGAACACATCCACCCCACCTATGAAAGAATCTGAGTATGTAATATGTCACTCACCGTTGGACTGAGGGCACAGGTCCACTACCGAACACAGGAGGAGGATCCATGGAGCAGTCACTCTTCATAGACACACAGCTGGGTGCTGGAGATGACTCACTCTTCATAGACACACAGCTGGGAGCTGGAGACTCTGCTCTCTTTACCCTGATGAAGATGAGGAAAGTATTGAGTAATTACATCATTCACTACATTTTATTTATCCTGAATATTCCCTCTTCCTGTTTCCTCAGATTAAGTGCTGATGGAAAACTCCTCACTTTGGGTCAGAGGTTCCTCCTCCACTGCTGGAGTTATGAGGCTCCATCATAAGCTGGACACTGGAGATGCTGCTCTCTGCTCCCTGTCAACAGTTCATACACACAGAGTGAATCAACACTGAATCAATGTGAGTCAAATATAAACCCAGGTTGTGTCTATAATGATCTACTCATTCACTCACTCACTGACATTCCACCACATAGACGGGTCTATATAGAGCACTACATAGGGTATGTTAGTGAGACAACAGACAGAATCTATCAACACTAGTCTGTGTTAAAAATATAAGACTGTGACCTTTCATCACAGAAATGATCTGCAACATAAAGTAGACCAGCGATGCATTCACAACATATAAGTAAGACACTTTAGTGATGATTTATAGTTTGTTATGTTGTAACTTTAATAATAGTCAGCTCTATAGCTATGTCCACGTTCCCATTTTATCAATAAAAAACTACAGAGGAAAATCCTGTAATGTTTATTTCTTCCGCACAAGATTCGTTTATTCTGTTTCTTGTTGCAATAACATTCTGTCACTGTTATTTTTGGGTTCTGCTGAAATACTGGTGATATTGAACCTGACAACATGTCTGTTATATGCCCTTAATCAGTGTACATCAGTAGTTCACTACATTTACAGTACACCATAGGTGTGGTATCTTTGTCCTTAATCAGTGTACATCAGTTGTTCACTACATTTACAGTACACCATAGGTGTGGTATCTTTGTCCTTAATCAGTGTACATCAGTTGTTCACTACATTTACAGTACACCATAGGTGTGGTATCTTTGTCCTTAATCAGTGTACATCAGTTGTTCACTACATTTACAGTACACTATAGGTGGTGGTGGGAAAAGCGAGGCTTGTAAAACACTGAGATGTTCGAAGCAGTTGTGTTTTGAGTTTTCAAAACTGTAGTAGACTACTGTAGGGAACTGGGATGACTGGCACTGGTTGGCTTTATAATGTGTTCAACCTGGTGTGTTGGCCAGAGCACAAAGCCATACTGAGATCAAAGGTGTAATAACAGGCATGGACTTGATGTTACAGAACTGTGAAGTAGAGAATAGGTTAATAATGTTATGAGATCAAGCACAAATATGGATATTACTTTAAATGTCAATGTTGTTTTTAAATGACAACATGCAAAGTACACAGAAAAGCCTTTTACAGTCGATTGTAATGTCTATACTACGATCAATATAACTGGTACTTGGGCAAATTGTAATTGGTACTAGCGGCAAATCTCTAAACGCATACAATCACTTGATAAACAAAGAATGCAGTGGCCTTCACTAACATTTAAATTACTGATTTAACCTCCCTAAAAGACAAAGGATTACAGCTGATATGAAACAGTATTACCAGAGGAGAAATACACTAAAACATGAAAGTGAAACTAAACCTATACAGAGAGCACATATGATCAGATGTGTGATCAGGTTTGTTTGTCACTGTCAGTCAAAGACAGGAGTGGCAGGTTCTGTATGACACCTGTAGAAACACAAGCTTCGTTTAGCCGTGGTCACGTGACATGGCCGCTTTGAGTCACACTTCGGATCAGTGTTTCAAAACGATGCGCTTCAGAAACTCCAAACAACCGTAGAAAAGTCAGTACTGACCGTCCCATCCCAAACTATAGTTAATAATACAGATAATTAACTATACAGGGAATCTGAACTGTCCACTGAGGATTTGGACAACACTAAAAAACGGCTGAAACTGAACAGAAAATTAACTATAAAAAACAGACGTTAGAGCAGCAACTTTATGTTTAGGCAAGAGGAGTTTAAAGTGACACCATTTAACGACGTTTACAATAATTGACAACGTATATCTGACCCCGTTAAATTATTTCTTGAATATAACTGTGCGATCGTATTGAGCGTTAGCCAACTGACCGTTATTTTAGTTTAGTTAACTTCATCAGGATTTTAATCTTTACATTTAATCAATTTAATTTGGGTGGACCTACGATTTAAACACAGAATTATGTACTTACAAAACACGCTGTTCAAACTACACCGACATCGCATTTTAACAAATAGAATGAACTTACCGTGAAATATTTTAACCGCGCGTATCCCTCTCAATCTGAGATGGTGTAGTATCTTTAACACACTATCCCTCGACGGGCTAGATACACTCACTCTGAGCCTCAGAGACCCAGGACGTTATCCATCTAAAATGACCATTGACACTCACACTCTCTCTCTCTGGATGGATATAGTAAATGATAAAGTAACAGTCTTGACAACTGCAGTATAAGCAGGTTATCTTCTTTCTTTTGGGATGTTGTAACTCGTAGCCTACTAGTCTAATACGCTACTTCAGTACACTGAGTGAAAAGAAAATAAAGCTTCGTTTAGACACGTCTCACAACACACTCATAAGACGTTGTTAGATACAAAAGAGAGTTATGTTAGGATTCTAGATCTGAAAACCCAAATCACCACTGTACTAGAGGAAATTTATTTTACTGTATAAGAAAACCCATCTCATCACGCCCAACTTAAGTATTCACATTTTTCCATCTAAAAATAACTCTTAAAGTGGCAGGTACAGAAACACGTCACTACTCCTCCATAGACTACCATATCACGTTTACAAACCACTACTAAACACATATTTTCATCTGCGCTACTCCTGTTGACTGACTTAATAAAAAGGGATTGACAACACAACTCTGTCCTGATCATCTCTTGGTGATTTGGGTACACTCAGATTATAACGTGTCTCAGTACTGTGAGGTGTTTTGGGTACAATCACATTATAACATGTCTCATGTATATGTAACAAGGTTTTCACAAATCAGTGTCTTACTAACAATTAACTGTTACATTTATCTTCACAATAAAATATCTTTAATGACAAATTTTGTTTTTACAAAGAGGTGTTAATTATACGAATGATGTATATTTCTACTCAGATAAAACACACTTCAAATGGCTGAGGTGATGGCGGTACATATATTCCGTATAACTGCACTTTATTTAGCCCTCTACACAGAGCCAGGTTTGGACCCCAGGCCTTAGTCCCTGACGGATCATTATAACACCAGTGATCATCAACCCTGCTGCTTCAACTGGAGATCTCAATGGAAGAACTCCAGGAGCAGGGGCGGGGCTAACAGTCCATGGTAATAGATCTCAAGAAGTGGGAGGTAGGGCTAAACTCTGCTGGGACACAGATCTCCAGGAGCAGGGTTGGTGTGCACTGGTCTACACAGGTCCATCCGAGAGTGAGAGTGAGAATGAGAGAGAGAGAGAGGGAGAGAGAGAGAGAGAGAGAGAGAGAGAGAGAGAGAGAGAGAGAGAGAGAGAGAGAGTATGAATCACAACCATCCAAACATATAACAAAGTAGCATTAACTAAATGTCATAAAGTATAATTCAACTAAACCAGGAACTTTATAAGACGATATGAAACACATTTCTGAAACATGTTCCTATTTCCTTGAGTCTTCAATAGTTTTTATGGTAAGCATCATTGGTGTGGGCAGTGTATCCCAGAACAGTGTGTCCAACCTGTGTCCTGTGAGCTCCCGTCTCACCTGAAGAAGTCTCACCTTGTCCTGTAGCTTCTGTGCTCGGCCAATCAGACGCTCCAGCATCTCATGAAACTCTGCCTCTCACCCCTCTACCTCTCTGCATTAGTGTTTCCCACGACACTGCTGGTCCCTGTCAAACACACACACACACACACACACACACTCAGCATGTTGTCCTAGTGACTGGTACAATCCCTATAGATGTGTGTGTGTGTGTGTGTGTGTGTGTGTGTGTGTGTCCCACAGTCTGACGTACCTGGGCAGGAAGTCCTGCTCCTGCTGCACAGCCTCTGAACTCATGACCTTCTCTTTTACGGTCAGGAGAGGCTCCACCAGACACATAACCAGACCACTGGAGCTTAGACAGGAACAACTCCAGCAGATTCAGGACCTACACACACACACACACACACACACACACACACACACACACACACACATAGTGTGTGGATGTTGGAATGTGTGTGTGGCAGGAGTGTGTGCTGCATCCATTTCCTTTACCACAACCCTCAACACTTTAACCAGATAGAGTGCAGCACTGAGAGAGAGAGATACACACACACACACACACACACACACACACTTGCATGTACACACACACACACATACACATACACACACACACACACACGCACACACACACACACACACAGTTAGCTCCAGAGGAGAGATGAGTCCTCCAAGTCTGCCTCTGTCCTGGTGTGTAGGAGCGACCCACTTTAATCCTGAAGTCCTTCACGAGCGTCCTCTCCCTCCTCACACGCTCCTTCTCCTCCTGACGGTCCTGACCTTTCCTCTTCTGCTGACTGAACAGAGCCACCAGATGCTTGTCCAGCTTCATCATGGCCTCATTGTCCACCTCCTCTTCCTCACCGCCATCTTCCTCGCTGGTCCATCACTTTTTCACTGGTCTTAAATCCACAGACCTGCTGTGGCTTTTATTTTGTAATTTTCTTCTACAGCAGGTGTGTTGGCCTCCCACTGCACTACCAGGTGTGAAAACTGCCACTTTGTAACTGTAACGGTAACTTTCTACTTTTATAGGTGCTCCTGTTTTATAGATGCGTTACAGACTGATTGATTCAACATGTTGCCATGAACAGTTTATCAGCGCAAAGAAAAACT
The DNA here is from genome assembly GCF_041902795.1 of Electrophorus electricus. Classification (NCBI taxonomy): domain Eukaryota; kingdom Metazoa; phylum Chordata; class Actinopteri; order Gymnotiformes; family Gymnotidae; genus Electrophorus; species Electrophorus electricus. Next base: position 16,055,791 of record NC_137497.1, on the reverse strand, counting down.
ATTTCAGGTTTATTACCACATTTGTCATGTACATTTAAGGCTGGTAACAGTGCATCAACTGGTGGACGGTTTCAAGTCTTTATTGAGCTGGATCAGGTGGGAAACTGTGCAGGGCGGTCGGTCCCCAAAACCAGGTTTCAGAATTTCATATGTGTTAAGATTATTCGGACAGGATTCATTTGACATGGGGAAGTGCAGTAATGTAATTGTTTGTGACATTTCTCAGTGATTTTCGTCCCGCCATATCAGTCATTTTTACCTATTGCAGACGTCCGTGTCATTAAATATTCTCGCACCCTTTTCCTACGGCAGTAACCTTAGTTTTTTTGTAATCCTGGGCGAATTGCCAGGGATTAAATATCAGAATTTTGGTGCGTAAGCGCTCGAGAAGCAAAATGACTTCCAGATGGTGGAAGTTTTAAGTAAATTCCTCTACACTTATGACATGGTTAGTCCCTCCCAGTTTCCATGATCCGTGTTTTCCCGGTCTTGTGTGTTTTATTTCCATTCCGTAGATTCGTTTTCTCCGCTCCTCGTTTGGTTTTCCTCATCTGTCCCTCGTTTCTTTCCTGGGTAAATTCATGTGTTTAAACCCTGTCTGATGGCCTGGGTTTTGCTGTTCATTGTTAGGTTTGTTGCGTATGAATACATGTATGTAAGTTTGAACTCCTTCGTGTTTCCTAGCCTTTGTAATAGCCTGCTTCCCCTGTTTGCCTTCGTGTGTTTTGTTAGTTTGATCATGTCTCCCCGTGCTCTCCGTGTTGGTAAACTGACACTGGACTATCCTAACGACTACGACTCTGGATTTGCCCCTAATAAATCTCGCTCTTCTCCGCACGAGTCCGCCTCCTTACCGCTCACAGTTACAATGTATGTGACCTTCTAATGTTCAAAACCAAGTCATTATTACTGTAAACGGTTTTATTAAATCCAAACATTCTATACAGAAGATGGGTGAAAAATATTCTGTGGTTGCGACCAGCGGAAGCTACATATCACACGTGGATGTTTTTGGAGACCGTAATACATAAATCCAGTAGCCACTGACTGTGTAATTCATACTGAGGTTTCTGATCCTGTGTGCGAATCAGTCATAAACATTAGCGGTCTCGTGGTAAAATTACTTTACGGACACGTCTAGAAAATTAATCCCATCTGATTAGTACTTTATTGTTCCCAAAAATATCTAATACAGCATGAATGCTGGAAATTAGACAATTGACCCTATACAACATACTGGCAGGCAGGACTTTGTCTCCTCTGTATAGTACTGACTGGGTTCTCCTGTCCCCTCTGTTCAGTACTGACTGGGTTCTCCTGTCTCCTCTGTACAGTACTGACTGGGTTCTCCTGTCTCTTCTGTACAGTACTGACTGGGTTCTCCTGTCTCCTCTGTACAGTACTGAGTGGGTTCTCCAGTCTCTGTAAAGTACTGACTGGGTTCTCCTGTCTCCTCTGTACAGTACTGACTGGGTTCTCCTGTCTCCTCTGTACAGTACTGACTGGGTTCTCTTGTCTCCTCTGTACAGTACTGACTGGGTTCTCTTTTGTCTCCTCAGTCATGCTGTCCTGCAGCAGATGTCACTGTGTTTTGCTGTTACAGCTGCTGACAGTCATAGCAGGTAAATGGTCAAAACAGGTTCTCTTAGGTCATCAGAATTTCATCTTTGATTTTGGTGTGTTAACCGGACTATTGTACCTGGTCGCTCAGTTGTGTAGGAGATTATTTAGTGTGGGGTGTATTATATATGTATAATTATATATTATATATTATATATAGATACATATGCTGTATCATGCATGAATATGACAGATCAAATACATAACATTCTAAATAATAAATATTGTTTAAAAGTTGATATTTATTTCCTTGATATGAAACATTGGGTCATTTTCCTCTATAAATAATATTATTATAGACTAACATTGGGTCATTTTCCTCTATAAATAATGTTATTATAGACTAATATTGGGTCTTTTTTCTCTATAAATAATATTATTATAGACTAATATTGGGTCATTTTCCTCTATAAATAATATTATTATAGACTGATATTGGGTCTAATATTTGGTTTAATTAGTTTGATTTGTTTCTCTTTATTTACTTTCAGGACTTGTTTGACAATCTGTTGAAGTTTTAGTTCAAATATATGCCGAAATATAGAAACTTGTAAAGAGTTCCTAAACTTTCAAGCACCACTGTAACGTTTTAAACTCTCTTTTCATAATGTGTCTCTCAGGCTCTTTTCCTACAGTAAAGGTGAATCTTCATGATGCTGCTACTCTCCCCTGCACTCAGACGTGTTCTGGTCTGCTCACATGGACTTTATATCATATACTACATTATATTCTGGCTCAGTGTAAGCAAACATCCTGCCAGTCAGAGGAGAGATTTCACATGTCCCATGATCAGTACCTAAAGGGAGCTCCTCACCATCACTGATGCTGATTACACTAAGAGGACCTGGTACACCTGCACCTGTAGAGGTCAAGACATCTGTGATGTAAGTCTGCGGATAGAGGGTAAGTGTCTTAATGGATTATATAGTTATTGTTACTAAACCATTATTAATGTAGACAGACAGAACTTTATTTATCTGTGGTAAATAAAGTAGAACATAGAAAACTTCACAAACATCAGATATGTGGGGAACAGAAGGAGCTTGTATGTAATGTTTAAATGTTTATATCAGATTTGCAGTTCTGAGGTTACATGGTCAAATCAGTTATATATTACACTGAAGTTTTTTTCCACAGCCTGGAATTCTTCAGTTCAGATTAAGCCTGTTGAACCACTAGTGCTGGATTTGCTCATATAAGAGTCAGTGGAGGTGATTTATAACAGCACAGGTGCATCTGCTCCCTCTAGTGGACAGATCTGCACAGTGGCTGGACACTCACTGAAGTGTAAACCTGAATACACTCGGAGAGTGTCGCTCATCTCTGCTGTGGAGCTGAGAGGAACCACACCATCTGATAGTGGAGTTTACAGCATCAGAGACACTAAGCATGAAGAGATTATTCAGACATACACAGTTACTGTGGAAGGTAAGTGTGGTTACTGTGATTTTAATGTTGCCTAGAATTACTATGTTGGGGAGGGGGGTGTGCGTAGTATCAGTAACTATGTTTACATGCACATCAGTGGTTCAGTATTAGTTTGACTATGAATGCTAGGATCATGTAAACAGCGTGGACTGAGTGTCATAGTTTGAGGTCTTGGTCTTAGTTGAGGTCTGTTTATCTAAGCATATCCCAAATAAAGCATGTGGACCCGGTTTATTTTCACACACACACACACACACACACACACACACACACATGTATGTTTGTGAGTCAGAGAGACACGTAGACAGAGACAGAGAAATACAGATAGAAATACACACAATAAAATACTTTAACTGGTAAACATGAATTTTCAGAATTCTTAAATGCTCTAAACTATGTCTGTGTGTGTATGTGTGGTTTGAGTGTGACAGAGAGAGACATAAAAATACAAATAATATTCAATAATACAACAGTTCTGTGTAGTGTGTGTGCATGCGCTTGCACAGTGGCGTGAGACACAGGGAAAGTGAGTTAAAGAGTGAGAGAGAACAAACAACTGAACTACTGTGAAGGTAAAACAGAGATTGTGATCTCAGAGAGTCTAATGAACTATAGAACAGACCATAGTGTAACGATTCTGTTTATCATATATGTGTGTGTGTGTGTGTGTGTGTGTGTGTGTGTGTGTGTGTGTGTGTGTGTGTGAGAGAGAGAGAGAGAGAGAGAGAGAGAGACAGGAAAGATATAAAAATGAAAGACTGCAGTATTTATCATTGTCTGTGTATGTGTATGTGTGTTTGTGTGTGTGTGTTTTATACTCAGCAAGCATGTGTGTATTATGATATCCACAAGTTTTGTGTGTAGAGGAGTGTGTGTTTCCCTGCAGACTCAGATGTTCCTCCAGGACACAGGAGGCTATTCTAGCTCACACACACACATTGAGGAGTCAGAATAAGCCCTAAACCCTGCATAGAGGGGCTCAGTGAATGTGGAGTGGAGTGTGTGTAAGTGTGTGAGTGTGTGTGTGTGTGAGGAGACGCTGTAGAAGGACAGAGTGCCGGCGGGCTAGTCCAGATACACTCCTACTCTGTTGGAGCTGGAGGGGGCAGAGATGGCAGTTCTCTTATTATTGTGCCAGACAGAGTAACTGTTATCAGAGCAGCTCAGACTCCAGGACTTTACATTACGTCCAAACACACAGTCATCACTGCCTCCTTTCCTCCTGATTCCTTTATATGTCACTGATATAACAGCCCTCCCACTCCACTCAACCTCCCAGTAACAGCGTCCAGTCAGACTCTCTCTACACACAACCTGCACACGGTCATCAAATCTCTCTGGATGATCAGGATACGACTGCTGCTGCTCCCACACACGCGTCACCTTTCTGTTCCCCTCAGACAGAGAGAGACGTGTGTGTGCTGTGTTTGGGTCCAGTGTGACATCACACACATCTGCACACAAGAAGAGACATTAGAGGAGAGATCACAAATACTGTGTGTGTGTATGTGTGTGTGTGTGTGTGTGTGTGTGTGTGTGTCTGTGTGTGTGTGTGTATGTGTGTGTGTGTGTGTGTGTGTGTGTGTGTACATTTACTTCTTACATTTTCTTAGTCCTGGTTTGATTCTGATCTTCCCTGCATGTTCCACCCTAAACACACACACACACACACACACATGCGCGCGCACGCACACACACACACATACACACACACACACACACACACACACACACACACACACACACACACACACAGATAGCAGTTTTAAATTCTAAAACATCTATTTATTTCTCTCTGTCTCACACTGACACACACAGATAATAGTTCTGTCTCTTTGTCTCTCTTTCTCTCTCTCTTATGCACACACACACACACACAGATACCTCTCTCTCTCTCTCTCTCTCTCTCTCTCTCACACACACACACACACACACACACACACACACACACACACACACTGCGTGCGCACACACACGCACACTATATTGCCCAGTTTATGAACACCTTTATGTACTTATCTAATTTTTTCCTTGTTATTTATTTTCTTCTGTCTCTCTCTCTCTCACATACAGAATGGTCTCTCTCTATGTATCTCTCTCTCTCTCTCTCTCTCTCTCTCACACACACACACACACACACACACACACACAAATAATAATTGCTTAGAATTTAACATCAAATCTAAGAATTTAACTTGAAAATTCTGCTCTCTGATTTCAATAAAGGTTATTATTATTATTATTATTACTATTATTACTATTTTAAAAGTTTGAATACTTTAAGATATTAGCACTATATCTCTCTCACTCTGTGTAAAGAAAATATTTAAATCATAGACTGAAAGTTAATTTCAAAATTTGCAATTAAAGGGATGAAGGTGTTTATTGGGGCCAGAAGTTATGTTATACTGCAGCTACTGTACATCAGTATTAACACATTAACCTGAACACACGTGGTAACGATTTGATATGACTGCTTTTACAGATTTTTACAGTTGTTAACAAACATTAACGTTAACAATTCTGGATTCACTGTTTCAAAACCATTCACACAGTTTGAACCACAGTGATTTATGTGGACTGAACTGTGTATTAGTTTTCATTATTTATCCATTTCTGCTGTTTTTAAATTTTTCTCTGTTTCTTTTTCTTTTTTTACACCTTTACACGTATTGTCCATGTCATGTGTTACATGTATTTTCTATGTGATGTCTTACCAGTATTATCTGTGTAATTACAGGGAGTAATATCACACATACATTCAGTAGGTCAAAAACACCACACACACACACACACACCCACACCCACACACACACACACACACACACACAAAGCTACATACAGTAGGAGAATGATACAGGGAGTCCTTCCACATATAAATGAGCAACAGATGATTATAGCCTTTAGTATATAAGAACATCCAGCACACACACACACACACACACACCTGAGAGCAGGTTGTATTTGAGAGCACACTGTTTATTATCAGATCAGATCAAGGACAGGGGATTTGTACATATCTGAGTGTGTCCAGTGTTCAGTGGGGATCCTCCAGTCTAGCAGAGAGCAGCTTCACTCCTGACTCTCCTGGGTGGTTGTATGTCAGGTCCAGTTCTTTCAGCTGAGAGGGGTTTGACCTCAGAGCTGAAGCCAGAGAAGAACAGCCTTCCTCTGTGACCAAACAGTAAGACAGTCTGCAGAAAGGAGGGAGAAAGAGGAAAATGTGTTTGCACGTAGCAAACAGTAGAGTAAAGAAAAGTTTGCAATTAAAAACCATGAAACTGTAAACTTTTTTGTCTGGAAGGTTTTTAAATACATATATATTTTAAATATTTTTTAACGTTTTCATGATTAAAAAATTCTTCTTGATGTAATTATTCCCAATGTAATTAAACAATTTGTAATAATCATTGGTAGTCTTTTTGTTTCCATAGCAACAGAAGTGTGCAGACCTGCCACTGATCTCTTGTTGAAGTGTAAGACTGTTTTATTCTTTATGTTTAGCTGTTCTCCAGTTGTAGTCTAAGACTGTTTTGTGCTTTATGTTTAGCTGTTCTCCAGTTGTAGTCTAAGACTGTTTTGTGCTTTATGTTTAGCTGTTCTCCAGTTGTAGTCTAAGACTGTTTTGTGCTTTATGTTTAACTGTTCTCCAGTTGTAATCTAAGACTGTTTTGCGCTTTAAAGGGATGACTAAATAAGGCAAATGAGGGGTCTATGTTTTCTAACCCTCCTTTATTTGATGAAACAGCTGCCAATCATGCCGCTTACCCTAGAAACACTTGGAAACACCTGGTGATAGTCACCACCCCCTCCCCTTCCCCCTTCACACATAGGTGAGAATTGCTGTCACTCCAAGACAATGGCACTGCAATGGCCAATAGAAATCAATAAGGGGGGACTAATGCTCTATTCAGGAACACTTTTGTGTCAGTAACGTGCATTTTGAATTAACCAAAGGCTTGCATATTTTGGAGTTGCTTACGAAGGAACTGAACGCGTGTTTTTACACAAAGAAGTGAGTACACAATTAAAGAACTTCACTAACACTTAACATGTCACACAATTTTGATAGTAATTGAATTTTCTATGACAAAATCTGAACTTATCCTATACCGGAAGAATGTTTTAGAAGGCAACTTAACTGTTCTCCAGTTGGAATGTAAAACTGTTTTGTGATTCATGTTTAACTGTTCTTCAGTTGTACTCTAAGACTTTATGTTTCATTTTCAACATCGCTGTTTGTTATATTTATTTAGAGACCATTATTTTACTTTATAATTATTCACAAGAAAGGAGAACTGCAGAAAACTCTACCCTTAAACAATGAAGAAAATGGTAAATTAATTCATTCATTATAGTACTTTAAGACTCATTTATTGAAATTGAGATAATACGGACATTCATCCAGGGCACAGTTGACTTCACTATCCCAACATACATCACTATCCCATCATGCTTCACTATCCCATCACACATCACTGTACCATCATGCATCACTATCCCATCATATGACACTATCCCATCATGCTTCACTATCTCAACACGCATCACTGTCCCATATTGCATCTCTATCCTATCATACATCACTATCCCATCATGCATCACTATTCCATCTTTTCTTAACTTTGAATTCAGTAATAAATTCACAGAAATTCCACCTGAGAATCTCCAGTTTACAGTGTGAACTCTTCAGTGCAGCAGACAGCTGCTCCACTCCTGATTCCTGAGTGTCACAATTGCTGAGGTGCAGATCTCTCAGGAAGGACTTTGCTGATGTCACAACAGAGGAGGGACTTTTGCTGCTGTATGCTGTGAGATTATAGCCTGTAAGACTGCAAAGACAGAGAAAATAAGTTTAGTATTAAAACTGTGTGAAATTAAGGCACATAGAAATAACAAACAACATTCTGTTAACAATAATTATTCATTAATTGCTATTTTTTTACATGAATTGCATACATGTATAATTTCTGTAGACTAAACAATCAAGTGATAAAAAATAAATAGTGAAAGACAGGAAAATTTGCAGACAAAACAAATGAAAAAATAATTATGAAAAAACTCGATGCTCTATGGTTAAGGAACTTGACTTGATCAGAAGGTTGCCAGTTCAAGCCCAGTTTATGTTGCTTCTACATTCTTCATGTTTAATTTCAAACACCAACATTGCACTTGTCCAATGTATTAACTTCACCCAGCCTAGATTTTACATTTGTATAATTGAACCTATAAAGATAACTGCCTTGTAATTGCTAATTGCTTCTAACCTTGTTACAACACCTTAATTTTTATTATTTAGCCTAATTAAGTTCCAATATTTTGAGTTCAAATTAAGTTAAACAATTGGCCTCTTACTACAGTATTTTTTTAAAATTACCTTTATAAAATATTCCTTCAGGTTTTTGTTTGTAAAATATTATTTTACATTCCGGAAAGAACTGACAGAAAGCTTACCTGAGTATCTCCACTTTACAGTGTCTCACCTGAGTATCTCCAGTTTACAGTGTCTTACATGAGTATCTCCAGTTTACATTGTGATCACCTGAGTATCTCCAGTTTACAGTGTCTTACCTGAGCATCTCCAGTTTACATTATGCTCACCTGAGCATTTCTAGTTTACATTGTGCTCACCTGAGTATCTCCAGTTTACATTGTGCTCACCTGAGTATCTCCAGTTTACAATGTGAACTCTTCAACCCATCAGAAAGCAGCTTCATTTCTTCATCTTTTGGTTGCTGATATTGATAAACAGTTCTCTCAGGGGGGAATTTAATGATGCCAAAGTGGAAAATAGAGCTTTACACAAATCTGTGTCGAGATTACAGTTATGTAGTCTGCAAACACAGATAAAAGCAAATTTAAACAGGGTCTGAGAAATCAAATTTCACAGAAATGGTTTGAACAGCTTGAGAAAGAAAACAAGAAAACAAGCAAGTCAGTCTAAACAAACTAGTATCAGAGATATTGAATTAAAAAACACACAGTTAATTAAATTAATCTCTAATACGTATTATTACCTATTATTCACTTTTTGTTATATAAATAAAATCAATAAAAAAGAGCTACAAAGAACTAGAACTAGACAGAACTAATCAATGTCTGAAAGAGCCTGGAGCAAGTTTGTTAAAGAGAAACTCGGGCCTCACAATAATTAGATCTATAATATTAATTAATGAGTCAACAAATCTTGGGTAATTTATAAAAGTATTACTACACAACACATAGATTATTAGAAAAGTGATGTGACTGCATACAAGGAATTAAAACTAAAGTAACAGTTAAAATTATGAGATAACTAAGATATAGTGACAGAACGTATTGATCACATCACATTCGGACTGCCCTCTACCACATGAAATTAAAGGCATAAACAACCAAGACCCACTGTAATCAGATCATCAAACCACAGTCAGAAGTGGTCAGAGATGGATCTTGATTGCATTTAATACAAGTGAAAGTGAAAGTGTATCTGCATACACAAGTGGAAACCCATCTGCTCGCTGACTGCAAAAATTACATCTGCTGCCAGTCAAAGCCTTCTCCTGCACCAAGGCAGATGGGACTGACAATCATTACAGAGAGGAACAAATTAGTGTATGAACAGATCCCTGTCTGTCATACCAGCTAGATCATCATGTCCTGGAAAAGTCCTGGAAAATGATCTCTAGAAAATAGTGAGAACCTTGACTGTTTATGCATAGTCACATACCTCCCATTAACATTCATTAAGACTAGTTTTAATTCACAGCCACATACCTCCCAATATATATATATATATATATATATATATATATATATATATATATATATATATATATATATATATATATATATATAAGTGAATCACATTCTGGGCTACACTGACAGAAAGAGGGAAGAGACAAAAATGTAAAAAAAAAATGTATTTAAAATATTTAAAAACTAAGGGATATTTTCATATTAAAATACATCAAATGCTTTTGCTGGTTCTATTTTGCCACCTTGTGGTGTGTTGTGGAGTGAGAGAGTTGAGGGAATACTGGACAATATGGAGGGACACCAAATAAAAAAGGTCTGGGAACACCTGATCCAGGGTATCAACTCTAAAGCTATGAGGCTTCTTTCATGAGACTGAATGACAGATTTAGCCATCAGTACTCAATTACTAATAGAAATTATTAAATAAATAATAGTTAAACACTCACAGAGCCTTCCCACAGTTTGTAGCAGCTGGGATCAGTCTCCTGTATCCCTCCTCTGATGTGTTGTATTTCTTTAAGTCCAACTCATCCAGCACCTCCTCTGAGGTCAGAATGTAGGCTAGTGCTGAACACTGTCCAGAGCGTCTCTCCTGAGTGTTTCTCTGATTGTACATAGTCCTGAAACTCTCTGGCGAGAGACTGGTCTTTCATTTCAGACAGACAGAGGAACAGGTTGATGGATCTCTCATGGGGCAGGTCCTCTGTTTGTATTTGATCTTTGATGTACTGGACTGTGTCCGTGATGCTCTCCGGGCTGCTGTGTGTGTGTGTCAGTAGGCTTTGTAGAAGTCTCTGATTGGACTCCAGCAAGAAACGGAGGAAAAGGTCCAGGTGTCCATTCTGACTCTTTAAGGCTTTATCCACTACTATGATCAGCAGCTCATGGAGAGAAACATTCTCAGATCTGCAACTGGACTGTAGCTGAAAATCCTGCAGTGCTGTTATGTTATTGCTGATAAAGCAGTGAAACACATAGAGAGCAGCCAGGAACTCCTGAAAGCTCAGATGTACAAAGCAGTAGACCTTCCTTTGGTAAAGCACAGTTTCCTCCCTAAAGATCTGAGTGCAGATCCCAGAGTACACAGAGGCCTCAGTGACATCAATTCCACAGTCTCTCAGGTCCTCTTCATAGAACAACATGTTCCCCTTCATCAGATGTTGAAAACCAGTTTAGCCAGTTTCAGAATCATGGATCTGTTGGATTCTAGATGTTTCTTTTGATCTCTTTCCTTTTCCCCCTCATATTTCTCATTCTTCATGTTTATCTGTGTGTGCAGGGATTGTATGTACATCTCAGTCAGAGTTTTGGGGATTTCTGTATGAGTTTGTTTTAATATTTCCTGAAGCACAGTGGCTGAGATCCAACAGAAGACTGGCATATGACACATGATGTGGAGACTCTTTGCTGTCTTTATGTGTGAGATGATTTTCTCAGCTTGGTCTTGGTCACTGATTCTCTTACTGAAGTACTCCTCCTTCTGTGGGTCAGTGAATCCCTGTATTTCTGTCCCACGGTTGATGTACTGAGGAGGAATTTGATTGGCTGCTGCTGGTCGGGAGGTTATCCAGATAAGAGCAGAGGGAAGCAGCTCCCCTTTGATGAGGTTTGACATCAGCACACCCACTGATGATGTCATGCTTATGTCAGATACTTTAGTACACTGGGAAACGTTCAGTTGAGTTCTGCTTTCATCCAGGCCATCAAAGATGAACACAACTTTGCTCACATCATGTATCTTTGGGTCAAGGTCTTTTATCTCAGGGTGGAAGTCACATAGGAGTCTATGCAGGCTGTACTGGTCACATTTAATCAGATTCAGTTCCTGGAATGGAAGCACAAACATGAAATCTACATCCTGATTTGCTTTTCCCTCAGCCCAGTCCAGAATGAACTTCTGCACAGAAACACTTTTCCTAATGCTTGCAATGCCTTTAGTCAGCACAATTTTGAGCTTTGGCACTTCTGGGCCTTTATCTTCTTTTGGTTCTGTGTGTCTTCAGCCATCACAGCTCTGTTATTCACTTCCTCCACGTCTACTTCAGGACCTTGTACAGGTTTAAAGATGTCTGAGCAGTGGATTGGAGTGTCTTGTACCAGTTGTTTCCTGAGTGTTTTCTCCATCTGCAAAACCTCATGTTCTTCATTCACTCCTTCACTCTCTCCCTCTATGATGTACAGTTGTGTGTAAACCCTGTTCAGGAGAGTTTTATTCTCTTGTGATTTGAGTCCCTCAAATAAACTCTCATACTTGTTCTTCATGCTGGTTTTGTGTGTGTGTAAGACTATGTGCAGGACATCGTCCACTGGTGTCTGAGGGTCCTGCTGTATGGACTCTTCCATGTCTTTGTGTGGGTATAAAACAGGACCGGTTCTGGATCTCTTTCTGCACTGGGTACAGGCAAAGTCTTCTGATGGAGCAGACTGGTGCCAGAAGCTGCTGATACACTGTCTACAGAGCTTGTGTCCACAGGTGATGGAGACAGGATCTGTCAGAACCTGCTCACACACTCCACACCTGGACACCTGGAGGAGATCATCATCATGCACTCCACACCTGGACACCTGGAGGAGGTCATCCCTCCCCCTGCTAACAGAGACAAAGGAGAAAAGGAGGATGAGAGGAAGAGAAGAGATTCATCAGTAATGGAAAAATACAGGCATACATGGATAAGTAATAATAGAATACGAGACAGGAAGAGATGGAGAAATACACACACATCATAACACTGTGTAGTACAGTCAGACTGAGAGCATATATACACCAACAGTCAGTAACCTCATACAGTAATGATGTTAATAATAAGACTACACAATCATCAAAAATGAGAAAATTAGTATTAGAAAAATTAGAATATATTTTATATTTATGGACTGATCAAATAATGTGTATTATTTAATATTAGAATATGATCAAAAAATATAATCATTCTTATCCTCTCTTAGGAATGTAGTTCAGGGACAAACAGCCCAGAGAAGACAGTGCTTTATTCTATCAAGTCACAAACACATTTCAAAGAAACACGTCTGTTCTGACCCAGACAAAATACAGACACCATAGACACATGAATCTGCAGAAACCTCTCCACTGGCACCCACTTAGATAGATGAAGATTCCTCAAGGTCTCAAGGTGAGGAGACATGTAAGCTCTGGGTATGTATAAGATGACATTTAATGTCAATATAGAGGTATTAACAGTAGGAATCATGTAAGCTCTGGGTAGGTATAAGATGACATTTAGTGGTGATATAGAGGTATTAACAGTAGGTGTTTACAAGACTAAAGCATTTCATTTTATTCCTTCAGGTGCCTTACAGTCAATGTCAGTGTCTCTCTTAGTGAGATCATATTTATTGTCATACAGTCAGTGTTAATGTCTCTCTTAGTGAGATATTTGCTGTCTTACAATCAGTATGTGTCTTTGTGACTGAGATCATATTTACTTACAGTCAGTGTCTCTCTTAGTGAGATGATATTTACTGACTTACAGTCAGTTTCGCTCTTAGTGAGATCATATTTATTGTCTTACAGTCAGTGTTAATGTCTCTCCTACTGAATATTTATTGACTTAGTCAGAGTCTATTAGCACTACATCTACATCACTGTCTCACCTGGGGTCAGTCAGAACTGATCCACCTCTGAATCCAGGAGCATCAAACATAGAGTTGTTACTCTTCAAAGACAGGCAGCTGGTGATGATAAAAACAGTGAAAATAATTCACATCAAGTCAAAATGAAAATCAGGAGAAAAATTTAAGTACTAATGAAAATATTAACAGACATTTGCACTGGAATAAATGAACTTGGATAGTGATGGAGAACTGGACATTAATGAGGAACAGACTGATACAAAGTTAAAGTGAAAGATGCATGCTGAGTGGTACACACTGCAGATGGGGGTGGAGCTAGAGGTGGGTGGGGCTAAAGGTGAGTAGAATGTAACTGTGACATTATTATGATATTTCCTATTAACATCTTAATCAACACAGGCATAACAGGTCATAATACATAATACAGACACACCATATACCATATGGCACCTCACCCTCCTCTGGTGTGTACTGCAGAGGGCAGGTTACACAACCCCAGCTGAGTGGCTAATAACACCTCACTGTGTTCTGTTTCCCTATTAGTTATGGAAAGGTACACATATCACTTAATGAGAGAACTCATTCTCAGAGAACTTAACTCTTTTAATTTGCCCACTATATATATATATGTTGTCATTAAAAGGAGGTGTTGTATAACTGGAATCAGTGACTGTCATCATAACTCATTGATCATCATTAACACACCTAACAAATGATCTTAAAATTGTAAAAATGGAGTAGACCTTACATTACTGACAGAAAAGAACCCCTCCATCCTTCCAAACCTACAATAATGTCTGAGTCTGTAATGTGTCAGTCACTTTGGGTCAGAGGGCACAGGTCCACTGCTGAATTCAGGAGGGTTCATCATGGACCAGTCACTCTTTATAGACACACAGCTGGGTGCTGGAGACTCTGCTGTCTTTACCCTAATGAAGATGCGGTAAGTGTTGAGTAATTACATCCTTTACTACATCTCATTTATCCTGAATATTCCCTCTTCCTGTTTCCTCAGATTAAGTGCTGATGGAAAGCTCCTCACTTTGGGTCAGAGGTTCCTCCTCCACTGCTGGAGTTTCAATGCTTCATCATGGAGTTGTTCTTCTTCACACACACACAGCTGGACACTGGAGATGCTGCTCTCTGCTCCCTGTCAACGGTTCATCCCTCAATAGTAGGAGTAGGACACTGAAACACTGATTATAATGAACCTGATGTCACTGCAGTGTGAGTGTTTCTGGTTGATGACACTATTTCCCTTCTTCTGGAGCTCTTAGATATAGTGTTCTACATATACTCCCACATTTATTTGACACTTGTAATCACATGTTACATTAGTGCCATCTTGTGGCGAGTTATCTAACTGCGTATTGACCAGCTTTCTACCAACGTTCTGCTCAGGTTTTACGTTCAGATCAAATGGAGGGAAGATAAGTGTGATTTAAAGTCAGAAATTTTCATTAATAAATCTGCATACAGTAACTTTACCTGAACATGTTAAATATTAATAACTGAATCTACATTTAGTTCAAGTGTTAAGGGCAAAGTCAGATTCTTAAAAAATATATGACTATCAGTGCATGTAAGATTCTACTGGTATCATTGTCCAGCAGACCACACATTGCTTTACTCCTTTAACAGCTACTATACTGTTAGTCTGTATAATGTATTCATGAGAATAAATTCTAAAACTTCATATTTTATTACACCTTTTATTATACCTTTATACATTTTGAAAAATGTTGTCATGGATGTTGTTTTTTTTTTTTTTATAAGCTTAAATGTGGAGTTGCTAATAATAATTGCAGCCACACACATATGGCTGAACATAAAATATACAGCAAATCAAGACCGAACACATCAGGGGAAAAGTATCCAAATAACTCAAAATTAAAGTCTCAGTTTTAGCAGCGTCACAGTGAGGAGTGAGATAAAGATGTCAAAGCAACTCTACATGTCCCTAGAAAAAAACGTTAAATACTGCACCTGACGAGGTTGAGCTGATCCTCACAGCCGTGATACCCATTAAGGACCAATTGTTCCACCAACTATTGTACTCTTAAAAGAAAATAATTCCCCAAGAAGACAAAACATCCCCAATGTTTAATGATCACGAAAAGGACCTTAATAAATAGATACAAGTCTGTTTCTTGTATTCTAAAAACAACACAAGAGAAACTGATCAAATCAAACTGCTGTAAGGTGTATAAGTTTTCTGGAGTTCTCTCTCAACTTATCTGTCTGTTGCAGTTTACACGTCATTACATTTAAACAGTGCACACCTTTAACATCCTGAAATAATTTGAACATTAGCACAAAACTGAACTGAAATGTATCTGAAATGTAAATGGTTGATTGTGCTAATAAGTGGAATCAAATCTTATTTGGTCATTGAAACTTCACCCTTCGATTCTCGACTCAGTGAGCATTTAAGAGGTAAAAACAGAACAAGTTGGATAACATTTCTCAAGCACCAAAAACACCCATCAGCTGTTCCTACAACTACTGGTTGACTCTGTGAAACAAACCAGATTCCTGTGTGGTAACTATTGAATGTTGGCTACAATGGGCAGGATTGTGATGAAGAAAAGTTACTGTGACTCTCTTCACCAGCCCTACGAATCATCTGACCATGACTCTCTCCACAAATGATCAAGCCTCTCTTTATCACCATGAATGGGACAGTTTCAAGAGGCACTGTGCTGTGTTTAACTCTTATGTGATCTACAGAACTTCAGACTGTACTTTAGAACTAATGTATTCAGTAGTTCAATAATACATTTGAACATAATTGCAACATCAGTGACATCTGTATTAATTAACTGAACAAGAGACAGTCAATCTGAGTTTTTACCTGTACACCTGTACACACACTCTCTGTTTCTTCACTGGAGTCCACCTGTACACACACTCTCAGTTTCTGTCTGAACAATAATCTAGCTGCACGTTTTTCTCTTTAGAAGGAATCAAACCAGTATGAGCACATTTCAGTCCCATTACATCACAAGAGTAGAAGAACAAGTCTTGTCTTGTTATAATTATCAAATATCCCTGTGTGTGTGTGTTTATACCATATCTCCCTCTGTGTGTGTGTGTGTATACAATATCTCCATGTGTGTGTGTTTATACTATATCTCCCTCTCTGTCTGTGTTTATACCATATTCAAGTTTCAAGTTTCAAGTTCGGTTTATTCGTCAGATACATAGTCATACACAGTGAGAAAGATGGCGCCGGTGAGGTCGGCTGCCGTCACGACTGCTCCGTCCACACCTGGCACTTTTTTCGCTCTTTTCGCTATCTTTTTCGTTCTTTTCGCTCTTCCCGCTACCCCTGACTTCTCCGCAGCCCGTATCTCGTACAGCAGAGACGCCCTTATTTCTCTTAATCTACATAGCACTCACCTCAAGCCGTCTGTAACCCCGGACCCAAGATGGCCGACGGAGATCCTGAGGGAAAACAGAAGACGCGGCGCGAGGAAAAGGCCGCGAGGGAAGCGAGCCGGCGTCAGGAACAGGCTGAGGGCTCAGGCACACCGAGCTCCCTTACCCAGCATCCTGCTAGCCAACGTCCAGTCTCTGGATAACAAGCTAGACGACCTCCGGGCCAGAATAAAGTTCCAGAGGGACATTCGGGATTGCAATCTCCTCTGCTTCACCGAGTCGTGGCTGAACCCAGCGGTACCAAACCACGCTATCCAGCCGGCCGAGTTCTTCTCGGTTCACCGCATGGACAGGACGGCAGATTCGGGGAAGTCGAGAGGCGGCGGAGTGTGTGTGATGGTAAACAACAGCTGGTGCAACAATGCCAACGTTGTTACTCTCGCCTGCTCCTGCTCACCCAACCTGGAGCTGCTCGCCCTCAAACTTCGTCCTTTCTACCTTCCTCGGGAGTTCACTTCAGTCATTATCAACACCGTGTACATCCCACCTCAGGCTAACATGGACACTGCACTGTGGGAACTTTATGAGGCTCTCACACAGTTTCAGGCACGGCACCGGGACGCTGCACTTATTGTGGTTGGGGATTTCAACAGCGCTAACCTCAAGCGTGCGGTGCCCAACCTTTACCAGCACGTAACCTTCCCCACCAGGGGAAATAGGACACTAGACCACTGCTACACCCCATACAAGGACAGTTACAAGGCACTAGCTCATCCACCGTTTGGTAAGTCGGACCACGCCGCCATCTTCCTCCTACCAAAATATAAACAACGGCTGAAACGGGAAGCTCCGGTTCAGAGGGAGGTCGCGCGCTGGACAGACCAATCGGTGGCCGCTCTGCAGGACGCTCTGGATGACACGGACTGGGACATGTTCCGGCGCAGCACTGATGATGTCAGCGAGTTTACGGAGGCAGTAGTAGGATTTATTGGGAAACTGGTGGACGACACGATCCCAAGAATCACCATCAAGAAGTTTTCCAACCAGAAGCCCTGGGTGGACAGAACCATCCGCGAGGCTCTGAACTCTCGAACTGCTGCCTACAATGCGGGGTTCATCAGCGGGAACATGGACGAGTACAAGTCTGCAGCATACGGAGTGCGCAGGGCAGTGAGGGAGGTGAAGCGGCGCTACGGGAGGAAACTAGAGACACAGTTCCAGCAGAGTGGCTCTAGATCCCTGTGGCAGGGACTACGGATGATCACGGACTACAGGAGCCCACCCTCTGGGCTGATGAGTGCGGATGAGTCTCTGGCGAACGAGCTGAATACATTCTTTGCTCGCTTCGAGGCTACATCTAGCAGCGCTAGTGCTAACAGCGCCAATGCTAAAGGCGCTAGTGCTAACAGCGCCAATGCTAACGGCGCTAGTGCAAATGGCACTATCGGCGCAGCCAATGGCACATGCGCGGGGCCCACCATAGAACAGCGCCCTCTCATCATCACGGAGAGTGACGTGAGGAGAGTGTTTAAAAGGGTGAATACCAGGAAGGCGATGGGACCAGACGGTATCTGCGGGAGGGTCCTCAAAGCCTGCGCAGATCAGCTAGCCCCGGTATTCACCGACATCTTCAATCTCTCCCTGACGCTCGGTATTGTCCCGTCCAGCTTCAAGCGGTCCACCATCGTCCCCGTCCCGAAGAAACCTCGACCCTCCGACCTCATTGCCTACCGCCCTGTCGCCCTCACATCAGTCGTGATGAAGTGCTTTGAAAAGCTAGTTAGAGACTTCATCACATCTTCACTGCCAGCCTCCACGGACCCACTGCAGTTTGCATACCGCCACAACCGCTCCACTGACGATGCGATTGCACATCTGCTCCACACTACACTGACTCACCTGGACGAAGGGAGGGGAAATTATGTTAAAATGCTATTTGTCGACTACAGTTCAGCATTTAACACTATCATTCCCTCCCTACTCACTACTAAGTTGGGAGATCTAGGACTGCATACATCCCTGTGCGACTGGATCTCCAACTTCCTAACAGACAGACCACAATCAGTACGGGTGGGCAACTGCGCCTCATCCACCCTTACCCTCAGCATTGGAGCTCCTCAGGGTTGTGTCCTAAGCCCCCTGCTCTACTCACTGTACACCTACGACTGCACAGCCACTTCCAGCTCTAACACCATTGTCAAGTTTGCTGATGACACCGTTGTCATGGGTCTGATCTTGGACAACGACGAGAGGGCCTACCTGGAGGAGATTAAACACCTGGAAAACTGGTGCCAGGAAAATAATCTCCTCCTAAACGTCAGTAAGACAAAGGAGCTGATTGTGGATTGCAGCAAGAAGCAGGAGCGGCACTACCAACCTGTGAGGATCAGTGGAACCACGGTGGAGAGATTAGATAGTTTCAGGTACCTTGGTGTTCACATCTCGCAGGACCTGTCCTGGTCCCGCCATACCAGCTACTTGGCAAAGAAGGCTCGTCAGCGTCTTTACCACCTCAGACGCCTAAGGGACTTCAGACTGCCCTCCAAGGTACTGCGGAACTTCTACACCTGCACTATTGAGAGCATCCTCACGGGGAACATCACAGTCTGGTTTGGAAATGGCACCAAGCAGGACAGACAAGCACTCCAAAGGGTAGTGCGTTCAGCAGAGCGCATCACTCACTCGGAACTTCCTGACCTGCAGACCACCTACTACAAGCGGTGCCAAACCAAGGCCAGGAAAATTGTGAAGGACCCCACCCATCCCAACAATAGACTCTTCTCTCTGTTGAGGTCAGGGAGGCGCTTCCGCTCCCTGAAGACCAAAACAGAGAGACTGAAGAGGAGCTTCTTCCCACAGGCCATTCGGGCCCTGAATCAGGGAAACTGATAAACTGTGGGGACCACCACCACCACCACGTAACATGACTGTATATCTGTACATCTGTATATATAGATTTAGATTTATACTCAATTAACCTGTTACAACAACTGTAGATATGGTACTATACAATGGATCTGTACATTCTCTAGATTGTGTACATATATACTCAACCATATACATTGTACATTGTGTATATAATCATAATATACATATATTGTACATACATTGTTAATATATTTTTGTACATACATAGAATATATATTTATCTGTATATATATTTTTTTCTCTATGCACCCCTGGTTCTCTTCCTCAGTTTGGACAGAGCACTCTCCACCATTTCACTGCGTGTTGTACTGTGTATGACTATGTATGTGACAAATAAACCGAACTTGAACTTGAACTAACTCACTGACTCAGTATCCACATGTTCTTGTACTATCTTAGTGTTTTTGAAATGATCTTACATATAAAATATGCATGTTACACCATATACATAAAAGACACATTTTACATGCTTTTTATGTGTAAGACTCATCATCTAATTATAGGAGAAATATAATCTACTTGTGTGTTAATATTTTTAAGTAGCTACTAGTATAAGGCCAGAATGGGAAATGGGAAATATTATATACTTTAACAAGCTTTAATATTACTATGCTTCAGTGTAACCAAAACCATATCTCATAGCTAGAAACACTACCAACCACAATATGAAAGTCCTCTGTAGTGACAGGTGGATCCGTTTGAGTTTCTCTCTGCACTGCACTGGCCAAATCTGTCAGCTTCTTCTGTAGCAGAAAACAAACACATAATACAACATCAAGTTGAAAACAATTTGACCGTGGATGTCTAAGCATTACATAAGCCCAATTTTGGACTGATATATCAGCCCTTTTTTTTTTATCTCTGACCATCTTTCAGACTGGGTCACAATCATCCTTCCCTTTGTTGAGTTTTAGCCAACTGAGTAACAAAAAGTGAAGCTAAACAAAACAGAAAAAAAGACTAGTTTGTTTCATACTGTTGAAACGGTAATAAAAAGAGTGTTTACAGGAAAAAGAGGTTTAGCATTGAATTAGACATATTAATAACATAAAACATAAGGTAGTATAGAGATTCTGTGTCTTCTCAGTGTAACGCATTGGCCCGAGTGCAGAAGGGTGTGGAGCAGGATGCGCAGACTCTCTCGACGTGGACATAAAACATAAAGACTATAGTGGCACTCCCATATAACACAAACAGTGAACATAGAGACACTTAACACTAACAATTTTTAACATTAACACAAGCTAGACAAACATGGTTATGAATGTTGCATTTAGACATAAACTCATGAACAACACGCTACATCAACAATGACCAACAACACTGCACACACTGATGCAGGTTTAAATACACAAAGACAAACAAGGCGCAGGTGTGTGCAGGTGTGGATACAAACAAAGATCCACTCGCTGCACGTGGCGGGCCAAACCATGTGACTTGCGAGAGGCGAGCGTTCTGTTACAGAACCCCCTCCCAAGGGGCGTGGCTTCTGACGCATTCTTCCAGTGAACACGAGTCTCAGGACACCGTGTACATGTACACACA
The DNA here is from genome assembly GCF_041902795.1 of Electrophorus electricus. NCBI lineage: Eukaryota > Metazoa > Chordata > Actinopteri > Gymnotiformes > Gymnotidae > Electrophorus > Electrophorus electricus. Next base: position 16,034,560 of record NC_137497.1, on the reverse strand, counting down.
AGCAGCTGCCTGGCAGAAAGGCAAGCTCTGTCTCTGTCAGGGCAGTCCGGTACGCCCCCAACAACGTTACGCCTGTAGGTGTACAAAAGTTGTAAACACAAACAAACAATAGCGCCCACACACAAACATATAAGGCGCTGTGGCATGGTGCCCGCTGTCTGCGCAGGCACCTTGTACGTGTCCGTGGCCTCAATGGACATGCGGGGGTGCACGTCCGCCCCGGTTCCAGACGTGCTACCTCCCCCAACGGTCCTCCACTCGCCTGCCACTCTAGGAGCATCCCAGCGGCGGTTTGCCTCCGGGGCGTTGGGCAGACCCCTCCAGTCTCGCTGCTGACTCCGCTGAAGGAAAGGGACACAGGCTTCAGCTCTGCCCACTGGAGATCCCGACGGGTCCACCCAACCGCCCTCTTTCTGGTTGTTGTGGTGCATTTCGGTCTTCCTCGGCCCAGGCTCAAGGCCCCCCCTAGCCCCCTCTCAAGAAATTCTTGGGGGTGTTCCCCTCCACTTCCGGGGTGGACACAGACACCAGTCACGGTCCTTTCCCCAATCTTCTGGGATCCAGGCAGCAGGGCGGGGGTGCCTACGCATCTCCCGCTAGGAAGTCTGTCTTTAGCCGAAGGACCTGCCGTCCTGTGGTGGTTGGTCATTCTGTAATGCGTTGGCCCGAGTGCCGAAGGGCGTAGAGCAGGATGCACAGACTCTCTCAACGTGGACAAACATTTATTTACATAAAACGTAAAGATTATAGTGGCACTCCCGTGTAACACAAACAGTGAACATAGAGACACTTAGCACTAACAATTTTTAACATTAACACAAGGTATACAAAAATGGTTATGAATGTTACATTTAGACATTAACTCACACACCTCCTGCTAGGAAGTCCGTCATTTGCCAAGGGAGTAAGCGTCCTGTGGTGGTTTGTCATTCTGTAATGTTGCTGCTGGCCTGAGCGCCGTAAGGCATGGGCCAGGACACACAGACTCCCTTGACTTTGTGAAACATTTATTAACATTAAACACAGAAAACACAAGTGGCAATCACATACAACTATAACAGTGAACATTATTAAACATTTAACACTAACGATCTACACATAATACGGAAACAGTGAAAACAAACACAGACGTTACTTGCAATGGGTATTTTTTACACAAGAGACTCAAGAGACTAAGCTAGAGACAATGACCAACAACGGTGCACACACTGACAGGGGTTTAAGTAGACAGTAAACCCTGTGCAGGTGTGTGCCAACCATGGAAGCGTGGCTACAAAACAAACATACAAGATCCCCCCACTGCACGCGGCGGGCCAAACCACTTGACTCGTGACAGGCGAGCATTCTGTGACATTCGGCTTGTGTTGGCCCATAAATTAATCTATGAGCCCAACCCCCTTCCATCTTATAAATTAAAGAAGATCTCCATTTTTGAGATTTTTTTGCTTCAGCATTACAGAGTATAAAATAAAAACATTTTAACTCTTCCTCAAAGTAACATGCTGTTTTATAAGATGGAATATTTGTCCTGGAGATTCCTGAACCTTTCTCATGTTGATTATCCTGCTGCTGGACATTGCTTCCCTCTGATTGTTTGCACAGACCTGAAGGTTGCTCAATGGAATGAGTATCTAAATAAAGCAGGAAGTCTGTCTGCATTCAAGATGTCAGGGGAAAAAGTGAAAGAAGTAAATGGATGAAATAAAGCCCCACCAGAGAACTGTGTCAGAGTGTCTGGACTTGCCACAAGTGAGTTGCTGGACTTTGTTGTTTCTGTTCAACAGATGGGTTGTGGGGTAAAAGGAAACGAGCAGCAACTTTAGAGAAATTGTTCAGCTATTTTGTAATTCAACAAAACAACAATAAAGAATCTTGAAAACCTCTAAGCCTCATCCTACTCTTTGAACAGCTGCCCAGATTCACAACACAACAGCAACTGCAAAGCAAAAATTATGAAATTAGAGAAGACATCATTAAGTGACAACACACATTAGTGTTAAGCCACAACAAAAATGTGGCACATTGACAATGTTTAATTTTGGTTGATGTGTTTGTGCTGTGGCTGAATTAATGAATTTCCAGTGAAAAACAAGGATTTGAATCTGTCCAAATGTCTTGCTAGCTAACCTATCTAGTTAACTAGCAAGATTCCAACTAGATCATAAAGATAAGCATGAAGAGTAACTGTTAAGACAAAATTTGGAAACTATAACAATTTCCTGCCCAGCAAAATATTATAAAACTCACTTGTATAACTTTTATATAACATTAATCTTTCCTGTCACTAGCCATTTTAGAGGTCTGCAGAAGTGAAGATGAGAAAGTTTGTACTCAGAGGCTCCTCAGTGCAGTGAGGAGTGGCTCATGGGTTCAAGGAGGACTCAGAAGCTGAAGTGAGCATTCGAGTGCAGCATGTTATGCTTGTGAGCTGAACATGGCCACGATCAGAACAGAGTCTGAACACAATCTTCAAAACCAATTTCACACTGGCTTGCAGCAAGCAGTATTCAATTTAACGTTAGGCCTGCACTGGGTTTGCACCAAGTAGATGCAGAAACCGATTTACACACCACAAGGCTTTAGTGAACCATTCAATCCCAAACAAGAGTCGCAAACAACTGGAGGATAACATCAGAAAAAGCACCTGATGTTTTATTCTACCAGGGAAGCTGCGTCGTCCAGAGGAACTTAGTGGCCCCTACCGGCAAGACAACCTAGAACAGATCTCGGCTGAGCAGTGTGACAACCATTAGCATTGCTCAAGGGAGGGCTTTTTGTCATCTCCTGGCTAGCAAAGCATTCCTGAGGGAGAAAACAGGATAACTTTCTATTTTCCTTCACTCTGCTCTAAAAAATAAAGAGGGTGTTACAATCAAGCCAACACAGGAGGGCAGCTCAACAGCACACCAGTATGCTGCCAAGCTGAAGACCAAAATGGCTGCCTCTGAAGGAAGGGCTGTAAGCTGTGAAGTATGCTTCCCTCTTCAGAGGTCCACAGCATCAATATCAGAAGCCATAGTTTATTAATACTAAGCCCTCTTTAAGAATGAGTCGTATATGATGTGAACTAGCACTGCAAATGCTTCTTTGTGGGACTGACATGCCATGGTCAGGATAACTTTTTACTGCTGGTTTTGTTTTGTATTTTTTGACATGCAAAATAATTTAGAAGCATGAAGAGAGGTTTCTGGATTGGTTACTAAAAACCCTGATGAAGCCAAAGTTTTTAACTGCTTATCCTAGAGCCCAGGACAGGTACAGAGACTTTTTTCCTCAGAGCATCTATATTTGTGATCACTATGAGGACTTAGAGATAATTTATTCAGTGTTCTTAAATGAACATTTCTTACAATGGCTATTAGAAAGTATTATAATTTAGTACAAAAGGTATATGCTGCTTCGGTGCCACATATTTTTTCAAGCATTACCTATAAGTATTTTTAAGGATACATATTTATAATATTGCATATCGTATACATCATTCTTATTAGATTTTTACAGACCTTTGGCCTATGTGGGGGAGGCAGTGTGCATGTAGAAGGCATGGTGGGCCATTTATATGAACATGATAAGAGCTTGCACATGATATGCTCTGCTTGTTACTGTTAATGTGGTCAGTATTTAAAACATAACTTGTGTAACTTGTGGATGATGCATGCTATACTCTAACTCCCCATACTTTTTTGAACATGGAAATTGTTTGGTTTACATTTTTCTAGGAAGTGATTGTCCATAGAGCTGGTTTCTAATGACTTGTTCTCTTAGTACATCAACATGTAATTCTTTGCAGGTGATATAAAGAAACAGATGGAATCACCAGAGGGCTGAGAGGGTAGTTGCAAAAACCAATTGAAAGTGAAGGTGACATTTTATAAATTGTAATCACCATGTTCAGATAAAGAATAGTACCAACTTGTAGGCTATTTCAATCAGTGTTTCCACTGACATCACTGAGCACCATGGACAGTGACACTGCCATATTGGACCTCCAACAAACTGAAAAAAGACAGAAAGAGAACGAGAGAGAGGCTCTCATGTCACTGCTGCATGACCCAGTACTCTTCAAAAAGCACAATGCTGCCTCTATATACATTCAACTTGGAGCACCCTGCTCATTGCAGTGATAGCAGGAGCTATCTTTTTGACAGCATGTGACTCAGGAATGGAGCTGGTAGAGATGTGGTCTGCAACCTACAGATCAGTGCTGGACCCTGCTCTTTAAGAAAATGAGCTTCAAGATTTCAGTAAACAGATTTGGTTCTTGTTGGGTTAAAAACATTTTCTTTATCAAGCTGAACTCAGATGCCTTCAGGTGTTTCTGCAGATTTGTTAGCTAGGTGATAAATAATGAAAATGCCTCAGAGAGAGAGAGATAGAGAGAGATGGAACGAGAGAGAGAATGGACTCAATAAATCTCTCAGTCCATGCTTTTACTATTACTAGCTAATTACTTTTCATTTCCTACTCTAGGTCCAGTTCAGACAGTGCACCATGTGTGTATAGCATCTAGCACCAAGCGGTTATTGAGCTGGTCCTTTCTAAGTTATGAAAGCTCCATCGATGAGACTGGCTGTGTGCTGGGCTGGTGACATAGATGGAAAACTGTATTGTTTTTGTCATGGTTTTAAAAATGATGCACAGTGAAATGTACTCCTGGGTCAAATTGCTTAGCTATAGTATGAATCATCTGATTAGGACCCAGATAAGTCAAAACAATGACTTGGGCAAGTGTTTAGGGCTCTAGGTCTCTGGTGATAAATATCTGGGTCAGCCCATTTAACAGTGTGTCTGTAGCTTTTCATTAACTTTTTATTGCTTATTGGTCACTGTGTATTGCCTTTTCTTACTATTCAGTTTGAAATATCAACAAATAGGACAGAACAAAACATTATTTTTATGCTATGGTCAACTAGTGTTACTGGCAAACCCAAAGAAATTGGTTAGAGTGGGGATGGTTTTGAAGGCATATCAGCAAAAATTAGCATAACGTAGATGATTGTAACTTTGGGATCCGCCTGTCTACTGAACTTTTGGATGAAGAAGTCACGGAGCTGCTCTCTCAGTAGGACTCAGCTCTGAGTCTCTCTCCTTAAATGTAAGTTATATTTTCTTCAGTAATTTGTGGTCTTTAGCGTGGCTCCCTTAATTACAGCTATAATAGTGTACATGCCAGCTGTGTTGAATCGCACAACGATGTCAGAATCTGGCACAATTTAACTGTGGAACTAGGTGGAGAGAATCTGACTAGCAGTACATTGGTAAGGTTTGATGCATATCCCAAGATAAGTCATAAAGCATTGAATAAAGATGAAGGCTAAAGAGCAAAAGTTATGTAATTCTTCAAACATGAATACTAAATGTATAATTCTGGCAAACCATGTCAATTACAATCAATTATACTGATGTGTTTATTTGATTCACTGGAAGACAACGAGTGGCTTGTGTTTGGAACATAGTCTTCCTTCCCAAAGTTATACTGACTTCTTATACTGACATTTTGTAAACATGTACAGACAATTTTATTCCCTGGAAAGTAGCATATACACACACAGACAGACACACACACACACACAAACACATATATCAGATATTTTGTCAACTTTCAAATATAAAAGGCACAGCACTATTTTCAAATCTAACAGTGTACTGTTTTTATTTTAGCTCTGCACAAAGAGCATACAGCATGTATGTGTATATACGTGTACACGTGTGTGTTCAACTGTGTTATACACAATGCCGCAGTGGCCTGCTCTGCTTCAGCTTGCTCTTTACTGTGCTACACTTGACAGAGAGCTTTTCATGCTGCCTCTTGAGAATGTCTAGTTGGCTCTGCAGGTCCTCGCATGCATCCTTCACCTTCTCAAAATCCTGGAGCAGCTTCTTGTTTCTCAGCAGGCTGCAGCGCTGGCACAGGCGCAGATTGTCTGCACGCAGCTTGTCTTTAGTTATCATTACCCCTGCCAGAGCTTTCCGCTTGTTGCCGATCATTGCCTTTATCTTGGCCAGATTGGCTAGTTTGGCCTGGATCTCCAGCTCCACAAAGTTGATCGTTTCTTTGAGATGTGACTGGAACTGAGAGTGGAGGTACACAATACTGAGATTATTTTCTATGCCTTCAGGACTCTACTGTACAATACATCTTCCCATCCTACTCCGTGGCAATAAATTTACTGCATTTTCAGTTTTAAATGTGGGCTCGAAATGTCCAAGTTTTGTGGTGGGATTTATGGGATGGGTCTTGTTATGTTTTCAAGTCTACTTGACAGTTCCATGGCTATCTAAAAAATCAACAGAAGTTGCACCCACATTAGTCTTAATCTACTGAGTTTAATAGGACGTCATACCTCTCTAGTGCTGGTAATTCCTTTCTTTATTCGAATAACCTCCTCTTCATACTCCAAGATCATAGTCTTATAATTCTCATTTTCAAATTTCAGTTTTTCAGCCTTTGTCCTCTCCTCCAGTTCTCCAATAGCTTCTTCCCGGCTTTGTACCCTCATCTGCAGCGCAAGGTTCCGTATTTTTGCAGCAGTGAGCTTATTCTCCGTCTTCTGCTCAGCTGCAAGGAGCCGCTTCACCTCAACAAGAGCTGCCCGCTTTCCCAGCCGCCGGGCGAGAGCCGCAAGGAGTACTTCTTGCATCATCATGATGAAGGCTTGATATTCACAGTCCCACTGCTTCTTCTTCTCCTGGCACTGGGGCCGGAGTTCTTCAACTTGCTGCTGGTAGAGCTGTGATTTGCACTGCCACTGCAACTTTAGGTCCTCTAGAATTTTTAGCTGGTCCTGGTAGCCATGGCGACTCCGCCTTGTACACACAGGCATTGGCACGTTTTCCCTTTCCAACCAGTCAGCTATTATCATCTGCTGCTCGCTGTTCAACTGGCAGAGTTCATCCCTTTCTGACAGGAGGCTCTGCAGAAGCGCTTGGTGTTCCTTATACTCAGCTTCAAGATTATATCTCTCCATCTCCAGCTGCTCTTTGGAAGCTTCATTGTCATGACATCCATCCAGACCAGTCTTCTGCAGCTGCTCATATGAACCTAAATTTACGGGGCAGAGTTATACTAAAGAATCATCCAGTTCTATTAATTAACAGATGGCAACAGCTGATTTTGCCATCTTGAAATTGAGCTATGTTCAGATGAGAAGGCTCAGTTTAAAAATATATTACGACTCTTCGTATGAAACCATGTGTTAAAAACCAACAGGAATTAATTGCCATGTAATTTTCTCTAGAATGTATAGACTTTATAGTTCTTTACCTTTTTTTCTCTGAAATGGTAGTGGATGGCTGCCATTGATTGGAGGTAGAACAAGTGGAGCAAAATGTGTGCTGTCTCTAGTTTCTGGACTGTGCACACCCACATCAAGAGCCTAAACAAAGTATACAAGGTATTTTTCACACAAGAATCTACATAGTGACACACAAGCACACATAACCATACACAACCTTCCATCATAGCCAAACAACTTTTTATTAAAATGTACTAAAAATGTATTTCTATTTGTTTCTTTCTTGAGGCAGCAGTACAAATATTTTTAAGGTATCCCATATAATTTAAAGATTCAAAAACACATGCGCCTTCATTTCAGCATTTAAATAAAATGTGTATACACGTACCTGAACGTTGTTTGCTTTCTGAGCACTGTGGTTTGGTCTTATTGGTGGCAGCTTTGTGCAGCCCCTTTTCCTCTTTTCCATATCTACTGGCGCCTCTTGTCTTTTGATGTGAATTCTAAAGATCGATAAGCCTTTTAGTTTTTGGGGAACAGACCTCAGCCAATTACAATAAGCAGCAACGAAGCAAATGAGTACTATGGGAATGGTGAAAGGCGTGATTAATCTGATAACTTGTGTGACTTCACAGCCCCTTTATTACATCATAATTATGCCACAAGTACCATCTCTACATAAATATCAACTTGCTAAACCTGCTAAACCTTGCACGGTTCAAGGTTTTTTCCTTTAGATTTTAATCAATTTATCTGCTCATTCAACCACACGAAAATCAAGCCAACGTGTATCAGAAACAGTACACGCTGTAAACATCACACATGTAAAACCTAATAATGAAAGTTGAATCGCACAACGATGTCAGAATATGGCACAATTTAACTGTGGAACTAGGTGGAGAGAATCTGACTAGCAGTACATTGGTAAGGTTTGATGCATATCCCAAGATAAGTCATAAAGCCTTGAATAAAGATGAAGGCTAAGAGAGCAAAAGTTATGTAATTCTTCAAACATGAATACTAAACGTACAATTCTGGCAAACCATGTCAATTACAATCCATTATACTGATGTGTTTATTTGATTCATTGGAAGACAACGAGTGACTTGTGTTTGGAACATAGTCTTCCTTCCCAAAGTTATACTGACTTCTTATATTGACATTTTTTAAACATGTACAGACAATTGTATTCCCTGGAAAGTAACATATACACAAACAGACAGACACACACAAACACACATATATCAGATATTTTGTCAACTTTCAAATATAAAAGGCACAGCACTATTTTCAAATATAACAGTGTACTGTTTTTATTTTAGTTCTGCACAAAGAGCATACAGCATGTATGTGTATATACGTGTACACGTGTGTGTTCAACTGTGTTATACACAATGCCGCAGTGGCCTGCTCTGCTTCAGCTTGCTCTTTACTGTGCTACACTTGACAGAGAGCTTTTCATGCTGCCTCTTGAGAATGTCTAGTTGGCTCTGCAGGTCCTCGCATGCATCCTTCACCTTCTCAAAATCCTGGAGCAGCTTCTTGTTTCTCAGCAGGCTGCAGCGCTGGCACAGGCGCAGATTGTCTGCACGCAGCTTGTCTTTAGTTATCATTACCCCTGCCAGAGCTTTCCGCTTGTTGCCGATCATTGCCTTTATCTTGGCCAGATTGGCTAGTTTGGCCTGGATCTCCAGCTCCACAAAGTTGATCGTTTCTTTGAGATGTGACTGGAACTGAGAGTGGAGGTACACAATACTGAGATTATTTTCTATGCCTTCAGGACTCTACTGTACAATACATCTTCCCATCCTACTCCGTGGCAATAAATTTACTGCATTTTCAGTTTTAAATGTGGGCTCGAAATTTCCAAGTTTTGTGGTGGGATTTATGGGATGGGTCTTGTTATGTTTTCAAGTCTACTTGACAGTTCCATGGCTATCTAAAAAATCAACAGAAGTTGCACCCACATTAGTCTTAATCTACTGAGTTTAATAGGACGTCATACCTCTCTAGTGCTGGTAATTCCTTTCTTTATTCGAATAACCTCCTCTTCATACTCCAAGATCATAGTCTTATAATTCTCATTTTCAAATTTCAGTTTTTCAGCCTTTGTCCTCTCCTCCAGTTCTCCAATAGCTTCTTCCCGGCTTTGTACCCTCATCTGCAGCGCAAGGTTCCGTATTTTTGCAGCAGTGAGCTTATTCTCCGTCTTCTGCTCAGCTGCAAGGAGCCGTTTCACCTCAACAAGAGCTGCCCGCTTTCCCAGCCGCCGGGCGAGAGCCGCAAGGAGTACTTCTTGCATCATCATGATGAAGGCTTGATATTCACAGTCCCACTGCTTCTTCTTCTCCTGGCACTGGGGCCGGAGTTCTTCAACTTGCTGCTGGTAGAGCTGTGATTTGCACTGCCACTGCAACTTTAGGTCCTCTAGAATTTTTAGCTGGTCCTGGTAGCCATGGCGACTCCGCCTTGTACACACAGGCATTGGCACGTTTTCCCTTTCCAACCAGTCAGCTATTATCATCTGCTGCTCGCTGTTCAACTGGCAGAGTTCATCCCTTTCTGACAGGAGGCTCTGCAGAAGCGCTTGGTGTTCCTTATACTCAGCTTCAAGATTATATCTCTCCATCTCCAGCTGCTCTTTGGAAGCTTCATTGTCATGACATCCATCCAGACCAGTCTTCTGCAGCTGCTCATATGAACCTAAATTTACGGGGCAGAGTTATACTAAAGAATCATCCAGTTCTATTAATTAACAGATGGCAACAGCTGATTTTGCCATCTTGAAATTGAGCTATGTTCAGATGAGAAGGCTCAGTTTAAAAATATATTACGACTCTTCGTATGAAACCATGTGTTAAAAACCAACAGGAATTAATTGCCATGTAATTTTCTCTAGAATGTATAGACTTTATAGTTCTTTACCTTTTTTTCTCTGAAATGGTAGTGGATGGCTGCCATTGATTGGAGGTAGAACAAGTGGAGCAAAATGTGTGCTGTCTCTAGTTTCTGGACTGTGCACACCCACATCAAGAGCCTAAACAAAGTATACAAGGTATTTTTCACACAAGAATCTACATACTGACACACAAGCACACATAACCATACACAACCTTCCATCATAGCCAAACAACTTTTTATTAAAATGTACTAAAAATGTATTTCTATTTGTTTCTTTCTTGAGGCAGCAGTACAAATATTTTTAAGGTATCCCATATAATTTAAAGATTCAAAAACACATGCGCCTTCATTTCAGCATTTAAATAAAATGTGTATACACGTACCTGAACGTTGTTTGCTTTCTGAGCACTGTGGTTTGGTCTTATTGGTGGCAGCTTTGTGCAGCCCCTTTTCCTCTTTTCCATATCTACTGGCGCCTCTTGTCTTTTGATGTGAATTCTAAAGATCGATAAGCCTTTTAGTTTTTGGGGAACAGACCTCAGCCAATTACAATAAGCAGCAACGAAGCAAATGAGTACTATGGGAATGGTGAAAGGCGTGATTAATCTGATAACTTGTGTGACTTCACAGCCCCTTTATTACATCATAATTATGCCACAAGTACCATCTCTACATAAATATCAACTTGCTAAACCTGCTAAACCTTGCACGGTTCAAGGTTTTTTCCTTTAGATTTTAATCAATTTATCTGCTCATTCAACCATACGAAAATCAAGCCAACGTGTATCAGAAACAGTACACGCTGTAAACATCACACATGTAAAACCTAATAATGAAAGTTGAATCGCACAACGATGTCAGAATATGGCACAATTTAACTGTGGAACTAGGTGGAGAGAATCTGACTAGCAGTACATTGGTAAGGTTTGATGCATATCCCAAGATAAGTCATAAAGCCTTGAATAAAGATGAAGGCTAAGAGAGCAAAAGTTATGTAATTCTTCAAACATGAATACTAAACGTACAATTCTGGCAAACCATGTCAATTACAATCCATTATACTGATGTGTTTATTTGATTCATTGGAAGACAACGAGTGACTTGTGTTTGGAACATAGTCTTCCTTCCCAAAGTTATACTGACTTCTTATATTGACATTTTTTAAACATGTACAGACAATTGTATTCCCTGGAAAGTAACATATACACAAACAGACAGACACACACAAACACACATATATCAGATATTTTGTCAACTTTCAAATATAAAAGGCACAGCACTATTTTCAAATATAACAGTGTACTGTTTTTATTTTAGTTCTGCACAAAGAGCATACAGCATGTATGTGTATATACGTGTACACGTGTGTGTTCAACTGTGTTATACACAATGCCGCAGTGGCCTGCTCTGCTTCAGCTTGCTCTTTACTGTGCTACACTTGACAGAGAGCTTTTCATGCTGCCTCTTGAGAATGTCTAGTTGGCTCTGCAGGTCCTCGCATGCATCCTTCACCTTCTCAAAATCCTGGAGCAGCTTCTTGTTTCTCAGCAGGCTGCAGCGCTGGCACAGGCGCAGATTGTCTGCACGCAGCTTGTCTTTAGTTATCATTACCCCTGCCAGAGCTTTCCGCTTGTTGCCGATCATTGCCTTTATCTTGGCCAGATTGGCTAGTTTGGCCTGGATCTCCAGCTCCACAAAGTTGATCGTTTCTTTGAGATGTGACTGGAACTGAGAGTGGAGGTACACAATACTGAGATTATTTTCTATGCCTTCAGGACTCTACTGTACAATACATCTTCCCATCCTACTCCGTGGCAATAAATTTACTGCATTTTCAGTTTTAAATGTGGGCTCGAAATTTCCAAGTTTTGTGGTGGGATTTATGGGATGGGTCTTGTTATGTTTTCAAGTCTACTTGACAGTTCCATGGCTATCTAAAAAATCAACAGAAGTTGCACCCACATTAGTCTTAATCTACTGAGTTTAATAGGACGTCATACCTCTCTAGTGCTGGTAATTCCTTTCTTTATTCGAATAACCTCCTCTTCATACTCCAAGATCATAGTCTTATAATTCTCATTTTCAAATTTCAGTTTTTCAGCCTTTGTCCTCTCCTCCAGTTCTCCAATAGCTTCTTCCCGGCTTTGTACCCTCATCTGCAGCGCAAGGTTCCGTATTTTTGCAGCAGTGAGCTTATTCTCCGTCTTCTGCTCAGCTGCAAGGAGCCGTTTCACCTCAACAAGAGCTGCCCGCTTTCCCAGCCGCCGGGCGAGAGCCGCAAGGAGTACTTCTTGCATCATCATGATGAAGGCTTGATATTCACAGTCCCACTGCTTCTTCTTCTCCTGGCACTGGGGCCGGAGTTCTTCAACTTGCTGCTGGTAGAGCTGAGATTTGCACTGCCACTGCAACTTTAGGTCCTCTAGAATTTTTAGCTGGTCCTGGTAGCCATGGCGACTCCGCCTTGTACACACAGGCATTGGCACGTTTTCCCTTTCCAACCAGTCAGCTATTATCATCTGCTGCTCGCTGTTCAACTGGCAGAGTTCATCCCTTTCTGACAGGAGGCTCTGCAGAAGCGCTTGGTGTTCCTTATACTCAGCTTCAAGATTATATCTCTCCATCTCCAGCTGCTCTTTGGAAGCTTCATTGTCATGACATCCATCCAGACCAGTCTTCTGCAGCTGCTCATATGAACCTAAATTTACGGGGCAGAGTTATACTAAAGAATCATCCAGTTCTATTAATTAACAGATGGCAACAGCTGATTTTGCCATCTTGAAATTGAGCTATGTTCAGATGAGAAGGCTCAGTTTAAAAATATATTACGACTCTTCGTATGAAACCATGTGTTAAAAACCAACAGGAATTAATTGCCATGTAATTTTCTCTAGAATGTATAGACTTTATAGTTCTTTACCTTTTTTTCTCTGAAATGGTAGTGGATGGCTGCCATTGATTGGAGGTAGAACAAGTGGAGCAAAATGTGTGCTGTCTCTAGTTTCTGGACTGTGCACACCCACATCAAGAGCCTAAACAAAGTATACAAGGTATTTTTCACACAAGAATCTACATACTGACACACAAGCACACATAACCATACACAACCTTCCATCATAGCCAAACAACTTTTTATTAAAATGTACTAAAAATGTATTTCTATTTGTTTCTTTCTTGAGGCAGCAGTACAAATATTTTTAAGGTATCCCATATAATTTAAAGATTCAAAAACACATGCGCCTTCATTTCAGCATTTAAATAAAATGTGTATACACGTACCTGAACGTTGTTTGCTTTCTGAGCACTGTGGTTTGGTCTTATTGGTGGCAGCTTTGTGCAGCCCCTTTTCCTCTTTTCCATATCTACTGGCGCCTCTTGTCTTTTGATGTGAATTCTAAAGATCGATAAGCCTTTTAGTTTTTGGGGAACAGACCTCAGCCAATTACAATAAGCAGCAACGAAGCAAATGAGTACTATGGGAATGGTGAAAGGCGTGATTAATCTGATAACTTGTGTGACTTCACAGCCCCTTTATTACATCATAATTATGCCACAAGTACCATCTCTACATAAATATCAACTTGCTAAACCTGCTAAACCTTGCACGGTTCAAGGTTTTTTCCTTTAGATTTTAATCAATTTATCTGCTCATTCAACCACACGAAAATCAAGCCAACGTGTATCAGAAACAGTACACGCTGTAAACATCACACATGTAAAACCTAATAATGAAAGTTGAATCGCACAACGATGTCAGAATATGGCACAATTTAACTGTGGAACTAGGTGGAGAGAATCTGACTAGCAGTACATTGGTAAGGTTTGATGCATATCCCAAGATAAGTCATAAAGCCTTGAATAAAGATGAAGGCTAAGAGAGCAAAAGTTATGTAATTCTTCAAACATGAATACTAAACGTACAATTCTGGCAAACCATGTCAATTACAATCCATTATACTGATGTGTTTATTTGATTCATTGGAAGACAACGAGTGACTTGTGTTTGGAACATAGTCTTCCTTCCCAAAGTTATACTGACTTCTTATATTGACATTTTTTAAACATGTACAGACAATTGTATTCCCTGGAAAGTAACATATACACAAACAGACAGACACACACAAACACACATATATCAGATATTTTGTCAACTTTCAAATATAAAAGGCACAGCACTTTTTTCAAATATAACAGTGTACTGTTTTTATTTTAGTTCTGCACAAAGAGCATACAGCATGTATGTGTATATACGTGTACACGTGTGTGTTCAACTGTGTTATACACAATGCCGCAGTGGCCTGCTCTGCTTCAGCTTGCTCTTTACTGTGCTACACTTGACAGAGAGCTTTTCATGCTGCCTCTTGAGAATGTCTAGTTGGCTCTGCAGGTCCTCGCATGCATCCTTCACCTTCTCAAAATCCTGGAGCAGCTTCTTGTTTCTCAGCAGGCTGCAGCGCTGGCACAGGCGCAGATTGTCTGCACGCAGCTTGTCTTTAGTTATCATTACCCCTGCCAGAGCTTTCCGCTTGTTGCCGATCATTGCCTTTATCTTGGCCAGATTGGCTAGTTTGGCCTGGATCTCCAGCTCCACAAAGTTGATCGTTTCTTTGAGATGTGACTGGAACTGAGAGTGGAGGTACACAATACTGAGATTATTTTCTATGCCTTCAGGACTCTACTGTACAATACATCTTCCCATCCTACTCCGTGGCAATAAATTTACTGCATTTTCAGTTTTAAATGTGGGCTCGAAATTTCCAAGTTTTGTGGTGGGATTTATGGGATGGGTCTTGTTATGTTTTCAAGTCTACTTGACAGTTCCATGGCTATCTAAAAAATCAACAGAAGTTGCACCCACATTAGTCTTAATCTACTGAGTTTAATAGGACGTCATACCTCTCTAGTGCTGGTAATTCCTTTCTTTATTCGAATAACCTCCTCTTCATACTCCAAGATCATAGTCTTATAATTCTCATTTTCAAATTTCAGTTTTTCAGCCTTTGTCCTCTCCTCCAGTTCTCCAATAGCTTCTTCCCGGCTTTGTACCCTCATCTGCAGCGCAAGGTTCCGTATTTTTGCAGCAGTGAGCTTATTCTCCGTCTTCTGCTCAGCTGCAAGGAGCCGTTTCACCTCAACAAGAGCTGCCCGCTTTCCCAGCCGCCGGGCGAGAGCCGCAAGGAGTACTTCTTGCATCATCATGATGAAGGCTTGATATTCACAGTCCCACTGCTTCTTCTTCTCCTGGCACTGGGGCCGGAGTTCTTCAACTTGCTGCTGGTAGAGCTGTGATTTGCACTGCCACTGCAACTTTAGGTCCTCTAGAATTTTTAGCTGGTCCTGGTAGCCATGGCGACTCCGCCTTGTACACACAGGCATTGGCACGTTTTCCCTTTCCAACCAGTCAGCTATTATCATCTGCTGCTCGCTGTTCAACTGGCAGAGTTCATCCCTTTCTGACAGGAGGCTCTGCAGAAGCGCTTGGTGTTCCTTATACTCAGCTTCAAGATTATATCTCTCCATCTCCAGCTGCTCTTTGGAAGCTTCACTGTCATGACATCCATCCAGACCAGTCTTCTGCAGCTGCTCATATGAACCTAAATTTACGGGGCAGAGTTATACTAAAGAATCATCCAGTTCTATTAATTAACAGATGGCAACAGCTGATTTTGCCATCTTGAAATTGAGCTATGTTCAGATGAGAAGGCTCAGTTTAAAAATATATTACGACTCTTCGTATGAAACCATGTGTTAAAAACCAACAGGAATTAATTGCCATGTAATTTTCTCTAGAATGTATAGACTTTATAGTTCTTTACCTTTTTTTCTCTGAAATGGTAGTGGATGGCTGCCATTGATTGGAGGTAGAACAAGTGGAGCAAAATGTGTGCTGTCTCTAGTTTCTGGACTGTGCACACCCACATCAAGAGCCTAAACAAAGTATACAAGGTATTTTTCACACAAGAATCTACATACTGACACACAAGCACACATAACCATACACAACCTTCCATCATAGCCAAACAACTTTTTATTAAAATGTACTAAAAATGTATTTCTATTTGTTTCTTTCTTGAGGCAGCAGTACAAATATTTTTAAGGTATCCCATATAATTTAAAGATTCAAAAACACATGCGCCTTCATTTCAGCATTTAAATAAAATGTGTATACACGTACCTGAACGTTGTTTGCTTTCTGAGCACTGTGGTTTGGTCTTATTGGTGGCAGCTTTGTGCAGCCCCTTTTCCTCTTTTCCATATCTACTGGCGCCTCTTGTCTTTTGATGTGAATTCTAAAGATCGATAAGCCTTTTAGTTTTTGGGGAACAGACCTCAGCCAATTACAATAAGCAGCAACGAAGCAAATGAGTACTATGGGAATGGTGAAAGGCGTGATTAATCTGATAACTTGTGTGACTTCACAGCCCCTTTATTACATCATAATTATGCCACAAGTACCATCTCTACATAAATATCAACTTGCTAAACCTGCTAAACCTTGCACGGTTCAAGGTTTTTTCCTTTAGATTTTAATCAATTTATCTGCTCATTCAACCACACGAAAATCAAGCCAACGTGTATCAGAAACAGTACACGCTGTAAACATCACACATGTAAAACCTAATAATGAAAGTTGAATCGCACAACGATGTCAGAATATGGCACAATTTAACTGTGGAACTAGGTGGAGAGAATCTGACTAGCAGTACATTGGTAAGGTTTGATGCATATCCCAAGATAAGTCATAAAGCCTTGAATAAAGATGAAGGCTAAGAGAGCAAAAGTTATGTAATTCTTCAAACATGAATACTAAACGTACAATTCTGGCAAACCATGTCAATTACAATCCATTATACTGATGTGTTTATTTGATTCATTGGAAGACAACGAGTGACTTGTGTTTGGAACATAGTCTTCCTTCCCAAAGTTATACTGACTTCTTATATTGACATTTTTTAAACATGTACAGACAATTGTATTCCCTGGAAAGTAACATATACACAAACAGACAGACACACACAAACACACATATATCAGATATTTTGTCAACTTTCAAATATAAAAGGCACAGCACTATTTTCAAATATAACAGTGTACTGTTTTTATTTTAGTTCTGCACAAAGAGCATACAGCATGTATGTGTATATACGTGTACACGTGTGTGTTCAACTGTGTTATACACAATGCCGCAGTGGCCTGCTCTGCTTCAGCTTGCTCTTTACTGTGCTACACTTGACAGAGAGCTTTTCATGCTGCCTCTTGAGAATGTCTAGTTGGCTCTGCAGGTCCTCGCATGCATCCTTCACCTTCTCAAAATCCTGGAGCAGCTTCTTGTTTCTCAGCAGGCTGCAGCGCTGGCACAGGCGCAGATTGTCTGCACGCAGCTTGTCTTTAGTTATCATTACCCCTGCCAGAGCTTTCCGCTTGTTGCCGATCATTGCCTTTATCTTGGCCAGATTGGCTAGTTTGGCCTGGATCTCCAGCTCCACAAAGTTGATCGTTTCTTTGAGATGTGACTGGAACTGAGAGTGGAGGTACACAATACTGAGATTATTTTCTATGCCTTCAGGACTCTACTGTACAATACATCTTCCCATCCTACTCCGTGGCAATAAATTTACTGCATTTTCAGTTTTAAATGTGGGCTCGAAATTTCCAAGTTTTGTGGTGGGATTTATGGGATGGGTCTTGTTATGTTTTCAAGTCTACTTGACAGTTCCATGGCTATCTAAAAAATCAACAGAAGTTGCACCCACATTAGTCTTAATCTACTGAGTTTAATAGGACGTCATACCTCTCTAGTGCTGGTAATTCCTTTCTTTATTCGAATAACCTCCTCTTCATACTCCAAGATCATAGTCTTATAATTCTCATTTTCAAATTTCAGTTTTTCAGCCTTTGTCCTCTCCTCCAGTTCTCCAATAGCTTCTTCCCGGCTTTGTACCCTCATCTGCAGCGCAAGGTTCCGTATTTTTGCAGCAGTGAGCTTATTCTCCGTCTTCTGCTCAGCTGCAAGGAGCCGTTTCACCTCAACAAGAGCTGCCCGCTTTCCCAGCCGCCGGGCGAGAGCCGCAAGGAGTACTTCTTGCATCATCATGATGAAGGCTTGATATTCACAGTCCCACTGCTTCTTCTTCTCCTGGCACTGGGGCCGGAGTTCTTCAACTTGCTGCTGGTAGAGCTGTGATTTGCACTGCCACTGCAACTTTAGGTCCTCTAGAATTTTTAGCTGGTCCTGGTAGCCATGGCGACTCCGCCTTGTACACACAGGCATTGGCACGTTTTCCCTTTCCAACCAGTCAGCTATTATCATCTGCTGCTCGCTGTTCAACTGGCAGAGTTCATCCCTTTCTGACAGGAGGCTCTGCAGAAGCGCTTGGTGTTCCTTATACTCAGCTTCAAGATTATATCTCTCCATCTCCAGCTGCTCTTTGGAAGCTTCACTGTCATGACATCCATCCAGACCAGTCTTCTGCAGCTGCTCATATGAACCTAAATTTACGGGGCAGAGTTATACTAAAGAATCATCCAGTTCTATTAATTAACAGATGGCAACAGCTGATTTTGCCATCTTGAAATTGAGCTATGTTCAGATGAGAAGGCTCAGTTTAAAAATATATTACGACTCTTCGTATGAAACCATGTGTTAAAAACCAACAGGAATTAATTGCCATGTAATTTTCTCTAGAATGTATAGACTTTATAGTTCTTTACCTTTTTTTCTCTGAAATGGTAGTGGATGGCTGCCATTGATTGGAGGTAGAACAAGTGGAGCAAAATGTGTGCTGTCTCTAGTTTCTGGACTGTGCACACCCACATCAAGAGCCTAAACAAAGTATACAAGGTATTTTTCACACAAGAATCTACATACTGACACACAAGCACACATAACCATACACAACCTTCCATCATAGCCAAACAACTTTTTATTAAAATGTACTAAAAATGTATTTCTATTTGTTTCTTTCTTGAGGCAGCAGTACAAATATTTTTAAGGTATCCCATATAATTTAAAGATTCAAAAACACATGCGCCTTCATTTCAGCATTTAAATAAAATGTGTATACACGTACCTGAACGTTGTTTGCTTTCTGAGCACTGTGGTTTGGTCTTATTGGTGGCAGCTTTGTGCAGCCCCTTTTCCTCTTTTCCATATCTACTGGCGCCTCTTGTCTTTTGATGTGAATTCTAAAGATCGATAAGCCTTTTAGTTTTTGGGGAACAGACCTCAGCCAATTACAATAAGCAGCAACGAAGCAAATGAGTACTATGGGAATGGTGAAAGGCGTGATTAATCTGATAACTTGTGTGACTTCACAGCCCCTTTATTACATCATAATTATGCCACAAGTACCATCTCTACATAAATATCAACTTGCTAAACCTGCTAAACCTTGCACGGTTCAAGGTTTTTTCCTTTAGATTTTAATCAATTTATCTGCTCATTCAACCACACGAAAATCAAGCCAACGTGTATCAGAAACAGTACACGCTGTAAACATCACACATGTAAAACCTAATAATGAAAGTTGAATCGCACAACGATGTCAGAATATGGCACAATTTAACTGTGGAACTAGGTGGAGAGAATCTGACTAGCAGTACATTGGTAAGGTTTGATGCATATCCCAAGATAAGTCATAAAGCCTTGAATAAAGATGAAGGCTAAGAGAGCAAAAGTTATGTAATTCTTCAAACATGAATACTAAACGTACAATTCTGGCAAACCATGTCAATTACAATCCATTATACTGATGTGTTTATTTGATTCATTGGAAGACAACGAGTGACTTGTGTTTGGAACATAGTCTTCCTTCCCAAAGTTATACTGACTTCTTATATTGACATTTTTTAAACATGTACAGACAATTGTATTCCCTGGAAAGTAACATATACACAAACAGACAGACACACACAAACACACATATATCAGATATTTTGTCAACTTTCAAATATAAAAGGCACAGCACTATTTTCAAATATAACAGTGTACTGTTTTTATTTTAGTTCTGCACAAAGAGCATACAGCATGTATGTGTATATACGTGTACACGTGTGTGTTCAACTGTGTTATACACAATGCCGCAGTGGCCTGCTCTGCTTCAGCTTGCTCTTTACTGTGCTACACTTGACAGAGAGCTTTTCATGCTGCCTCTTGAGAATGTCTAGTTGGCTCTGCAGGTCCTCGCATGCATCCTTCACCTTCTCAAAATCCTGGAGCAGCTTCTTGTTTCTCAGCAGGCTGCAGCGCTGGCACAGGCGCAGATTGTCTGCACGCAGCTTGTCTTTAGTTATCATTACCCCTGCCAGAGCTTTCCGCTTGTTGCCGATCATTGCCTTTATCTTGGCCAGATTGGCTAGTTTGGCCTGGATCTCCAGCTCCACAAAGTTGATCGTTTCTTTGAGATGTGACTGGAACTGAGAGTGGAGGTACACAATACTGAGATTATTTTCTATGCCTTCAGGACTCTACTGTACAATACATCTTCCCATCCTACTCCGTGGCAATAAATTTACTGCATTTTCAGTTTTAAATGTGGGCTCGAAATTTCCAAGTTTTGTGGTGGGATTTATGGGATGGGTCTTGTTATGTTTTCAAGTCTACTTGACAGTTCCATGGCTATCTAAAAAATCAACAGAAGTTGCACCCACATTAGTCTTAATCTACTGAGTTTAATAGGACGTCATACCTCTCTAGTGCTGGTAATTCCTTTCTTTATTCGAATAACCTCCTCTTCATACTCCAAGATCATAGTCTTATAATTCTCATTTTCAAATTTCAGTTTTTCAGCCTTTGTCCTCTCCTCCAGTTCTCCAATAGCTTCTTCCCGGCTTTGTACCCTCATCTGCAGCGCAAGGTTCCGTATTTTTGCAGCAGTGAGCTTATTCTCCGTCTTCTGCTCAGCTGCAAGGAGCCGTTTCACCTCAACAAGAGCTGCCCGCTTTCCCAGCCGCCGGGCGAGAGCCGCAAGGAGTACTTCTTGCATCATCATGATGAAGGCTTGATATTCACAGTCCCACTGCTTCTTCTTCTCCTGGCACTGGGGCCGGAGTTCTTCAACTTGCTGCTGGTAGAGCTGTGATTTGCACTGCCACTGCAACTTTAGGTCCTCTAGAATTTTTAGCTGGTCCTGGTAGCCATGGCGACTCCGCCTTGTACACACAGGCATTGGCACGTTTTCCCTTTCCAACCAGTCAGCTATTATCATCTGCTGCTCGCTGTTCAACTGGCAGAGTTCATCCCTTTCTGACAGGAGGCTCTGCAGAAGCGCTTGGTGTTCCTTATACTCAGCTTCAAGATTATATCTCTCCATCTCCAGCTGCTCTTTGGAAGCTTCATTGTCATGACATCCATCCAGACCAGTCTTCTGCAGCTGCTCATATGAACCTAAATTTACGGGGCAGAGTTATACTAAAGAATCATCCAGTTCTATTAATTAACAGATGGCAACAGCTGATTTTGCCATCTTGAAATTGAGCTATGTTCAGATGAGAAGGCTCAGTTTAAAAATATATTACGACTCTTCGTATGACACCATGTGTTAAAAACCAACAGGAATTAATTGCCATGTAATTTTCTCTAGAATGTATAGACTTTATAGTTCTTTACCTTTTTTTCTCTGAAATGGTAGTGGATGGCTGCCATTGATTGGAGGTAGAACAAGTGGAGCAAAATGTGTGCTGTCTCTAGTTTCTGGACTGTGCACACCCACATCAAGAGCCTAAACAAAGTATACAAGGTATTTTTCACACAAGAATCTACATACTGACACACAAGCACACATAACCATACACAACCTTCCATCATAGCCAAACAACTTTTTATTAAAATGTACTAAAAATGTATTTCTATTTGTTTCTTTCTTGAGGCAGCAGTACAAATATTTTTAAGGTATCCCATATAATTTAAAGATTCAAAAACACATGCGCCTTCATTTCAGCATTTAAATAAAATGTGTATACACGTACCTGAACGTTGTTTGCTTTCTGAGCACTGTGGTTTGGTCTTATTGGTGGCAGCTTTGTGCAGCCCCTTTTTCTCTTTTCCATATCTACTGGCGCCTCTTGTCTTTTGATGTGAATTCTAAAGATCGATAAGCCTTTTAGTTTTTGGGGAACAGACCTCAGCCAATTACAATAAGCAGCAACGAAGCAAATGAGTACTATGGGAATGGTGAAAGGCGTGATTAATCTGATAACTTGTGTGACTTCACAGCCCCTTTATTACATCATAATTATGCCACAAGTACCATCTCTACATAAATATCAACTTGCTAAACCTGCTAAACCTTGCACGGTTCAAGGTTTTTTCCTTTAGATTTTAATCAATTTATCTGCTCATTCAACCACACGAAAATCAAGCCAACGTGTATCAGAAACAGTACACGCTGTAAACATCACACATGTAAAACCTAATAATGAAAGTTGAATCGCACAACGATGTCAGAATATGGCACAATTTAACTGTGGAACTAGGTGGAGAGAATCTGACTAGCAGTACATTGGTAAGGTTTGATGCATATCCCAAGATAAGTCATAAAGCCTTGAATAAAGATGAAGGCTAAGAGAGCAAAAGTTATGTAATTCTTCAAACATGAATACTAAACGTACAATTCTGGCAAACCATGTCAATTACAATCCATTATACTGATGTGTTTATTTGATTCATTGGAAGACAACGAGTGACTTGTGTTTGGAACATAGTCTTCCTTCCCAAAGTTATACTGACTTCTTATATTGACATTTTTTAAACATGTACAGACAATTGTATTCCCTGGAAAGTAACATATACACAAACAGACAGACACACACAAACACACATATATCAGATATTTTGTCAACTTTCAAATATAAAAGGCACAGCACTATTTTCAAATATAACAGTGTACTGTTTTTATTTTAGTTCTGCACAAAGAGCATACAGCATGTATGTGTATATACGTGTACACGTGTGTGTTCAACTGTGTTATACACAATGCCGCAGTGGCCTGCTCTGCTTCAGCTTGCTCTTTACTGTGCTACACTTGACAGAGAGCTTTTCATGCTGCCTCTTGAGAATGTCTAGTTGGCTCTGCAGGTCCTCGCATGCATCCTTCACCTTCTCAAAATCCTGGAGCAGCTTCTTGTTTCTCAGCAGGCTGCAGCGCTGGCACAGGCGCAGATTGTCTGCACGCAGCTTGTCTTTAGTTATCATTACCCCTGCCAGAGCTTTCCGCTTGTTGCCGATCATTGCCTTTATCTTGGCCAGATTGGCTAGTTTGGCCTGGATCTCCAGCTCCACAAAGTTGATCGTTTCTTTGAGATGTGACTGGAACTGAGAGTGGAGGTACACAATACTGAGATTATTTTCTATGCCTTCAGGACTCTACTGTACAATACATCTTCCCATCCTACTCCGTGGCAATAAATTTACTGCATTTTCAGTTTTAAATGTGGGCTCGAAATTTCCAAGTTTTGTGGTGGGATTTATGGGATGGGTCTTGTTATGTTTTCAAGTCTACTTGACAGTTCCATGGCTATCTAAAAAATCAACAGAAGTTGCACCCACATTAGTCTTAATCTACTGAGTTTAATAGGACGTCATACCTCTCTAGTGCTGGTAATTCCTTTCTTTATTCGAATAACCTCCTCTTCATACTCCAAGATCATAGTCTTATAATTCTCATTTTCAAATTTCAGTTTTTCAGCCTTTGTCCTCTCCTCCAGTTCTCCAATAGCTTCTTCCCGGCTTTGTACCCTCATCTGCAGCGCAAGGTTCCGTATTTTTGCAGCAGTGAGCTTATTCTCCGTCTTCTGCTCAGCTGCAAGGAGCCGTTTCACCTCAACAAGAGCTGCCCGCTTTCCCAGCCGCCGGGCGAGAGCCGCAAGGAGTACTTCTTGCATCATCATGATGAAGGCTTGATATTCACAGTCCCACTGCTTCTTCTTCTCCTGGCACTGGGGCCGGAGTTCTTCAACTTGCTGCTGGTAGAGCTGAGATTTGCACTGCCACTGCAACTTTAGGTCCTCTAGAATTTTTAGCTGGTCCTGGTAGCCATGGCGACTCCGCCTTGTACACACAGGCATTGGCACGTTTTCCCTTTCCAACCAGTCAGCTATTATCATCTGCTGCTCGCTGTTCAACTGGCAGAGTTCATCCCTTTCTGACAGGAGGCTCTGCAGAAGCGCTTGGTGTTCCTTATACTCAGCTTCAAGATTATATCTCTCCATCTCCAGCTGCTCTTTGGAAGCTTCATTGTCATGACATCCATCCAGACCAGTCTTCTGCAGCTGCTCATATGAACCTAAATTTACGGGGCAGAGTTATACTAAAGAATCATCCAGTTCTATTAATTAACAGATGGCAACAGCTGATTTTGCCATCTTGAAATTGAGCTATGTTCAGATGAGAAGGCTCAGTTTAAAAATATATTACGACTCTTCGTATGAAACCATGTGTTAAAAACCAACAGGAATTAATTGCCATGTAATTTTCTCTAGAATGTATAGACTTTATAGTTCTTTACCTTTTTTTCTCTGAAATGGTAGTGGATGGCTACCATTGATTGGAGGTAGAACAAGTGGAGCAAAATGTGTGCTGTCTCTAGTTTCTGGACTGTGCACACCCACATCAAGAGCCTAAACAAAGTATACAAGGTATTTTTCACACAAGAATCTACATACTGACACACAAGCACACATAACCATACACAACCTTCCATCATAGCCAAACAACTTTTTATTAAAATGTACTAAAAATGTATTTCTATTTGTTTCTTTCTTGAGGCAGCAGTACAAATATTTTTAAGGTATCCCATATAATTTAAAGATTCAAAAACACATGCGCCTTCATTTCAGCATTTAAATAAAATGTGTATACACGTACCTGAACGTTGTTTGCTTTCTGAGCACTGTGGTTTGGTCTTATTGGTGGCAGCTTTGTGCAGCCCCTTTTCCTCTTTTCCATATCTACTGGCGCCTCTTGTCTTTTGATGTGAATTCTAAAGATCGATAAGCCTTTTAGTTTTTGGGGAACAGACCTCAGCCAATTACAATAAGCAGCAACGAAGCAAATGAGTACTATGGGAATGGTGAAAGGCGTGATTAATCTGATAACTTGTGTGACTTCACAGCCCCTTTATTACATCATAATTATGCCACAAGTACCATCTCTACATAAATATCAACTTGCTAAACCTGCTAAACCTTGCACGGTTCAAGGTTTTTTCCTTTAGATTTTAATCAATTTATCTGCTCATTCAACCACACGAAAATCAAGCCAACGTGTATCAGAAACAGTACACGCTGTAAACATCACACATGTAAAACCTAATAATGAAAGTTGAATCGAACAACGATGTCAGAATATGGCACAATTTAACTGTGGAACTAGGTGGAGAGAATCTGACTAGCAGTACATTGGTAAGGTTTGATGCATATCCCAAGATAAGTCATAAAGCCTTGAATAAAGATGAAGGCTAAGAGAGCAAAAGTTATGTAATTCTTCAAACATGAATACTAAACGTACAATTCTGGCAAACCATGTCAATTACAATCCATTATACTGATGTGTTTATTTGATTCATTGGAAGACAACGAGTGACTTGTGTTTGGAACATAGTCTTCCTTCCCAAAGTTATACTGACTTCTTATATTGACATTTTTTAAACATGTACAGACAATTGTATTCCCTGGAAAGTAACATATACACAAACAGACAGACACACACAAACACACATATATCAGATATTTTGTCAACTTTCAAATATAAAAGGCACAGCACTATTTTCAAATATAACAGTGTACTGTTTTTATTTTAGTTCTGCACAAAGAGCATACAGCATGTATGTGTATATACGTGTACACGTGTGTGTTCAACTGTGTTATACACAATGCCGCAGTGGCCTGCTCTGCTTCAGCTTGCTCTTTACTGTGCTACACTTGACAGAGAGCTTTTCATGCTGCCTCTTGAGAATGTCTAGTTGGCTCTGCAGGTCCTCGCATGCATCCTTCACCTTCTCAAAATCCTGGAGCAGCTTCTTGTTTCTCAGCAGGCTGCAGCGCTGGCAGAGGCGCAGATTGTCTGCACGCAGCTTGTCTTTAGTTATCATTACCCCTGCCAGAGCTTTCCGCTTGTTGCCGATCATTGCCTTTATCTTGGCCAGATTGGCTAGTTTGGCCTGGATCTCCAGCTCCACAAAGTTGATCGTTTCTTTGAGATGTGACTGGAACTGAGAGTGGAGGTACACAATACTGAGATTATTTTCTATGCCTTCAGGACTCTACTGTACAATACATCTTCCCATCCTACTCCGTGGCAATAAATTTACTGCATTTTCAGTTTTAAATGTGGGCTCGAAATTTCCAAGTTTTGTGGTGGGATTTATGGGATGGGTCTTGTTATGTTTTCAAGTCTACTTGACAGTTCCATGGCTATCTAAAAAATCAACAGAAGTTGCACCCACATTAGTCTTAATCTACTGAGTTTAATAGGACGTCATACCTCTCTAGTGCTGGTAATTCCTTTCTTTATTCGAATAACCTCCTCTTCATACTCCAAGATCATAGTCTTATAATTCTCATTTTCAAATTTCAGTTTTTCAGCCTTTGTCCTCTCCTCCAGTTCTCCAATAGCTTCTTCCCGGCTTTGTACCCTCATCTGCAGCGCAAGGTTCCGTATTTTTGCAGCAGTGAGCTTATTCTCCGTCTTCTGCTCAGCTGCAAGGAGCCGTTTCACCTCAACAAGAGCTGCCCGCTTTCCCAGCCGCCGGGCGAGAGCCGCAAGGAGTACTTCTTGCATCATCATGATGAAGGCTTGATATTCACAGTCCCACTGCTTCTTCTTCTCCTGGCACTGGGGCCGGAGTTCTTCAACTTGCTGCTGGTAGAGCTGAGATTTGCACTGCCACTGCAACTTTAGGTCCTCTAGAATTTTTAGCTGGTCCTGGTAGCCATGGCGACTCCGCCTTGTACACACAGGCATTGGCACGTTTTCCCTTTCCAACCAGTCAGCTATTATCATCTGCTGCTCGCTGTTCAACTGGCAGAGTTCATCCCTTTCTGACAGGAGGCTCTGCAGAAGCGCTTGGTGTTCCTTATACTCAGCTTCAAGATTATATCTCTCCATCTCCAGCTGCTCTTTGGAAGCTTCATTGTCATGACATCCATCCAGACCAGTCTTCTGCAGCTGCTCATATGAACCTAAATTTACGGGGCAGAGTTATACTAAAGAATCATCCAGTTCTATTAATTAACAGATGGCAACAGCTGATTTTGCCATCTTGAAATTGAGCTATGTTCAGATGAGAAGGCTCAGTTTAAAAATATATTACGACTCTTCGTATGAAACCATGTGTTAAAAACCAACAGGAATTAATTGCCATGTAATTTTCTCTAGAATGTATAGACTTTATAGTTCTTTACCTTTTTTTCTCTGAAATGGTAGTGGATGGCTACCATTGATTGGAGGTAGAACAAGTGGAGCAAAATGTGTGCTGTCTCTAGTTTCTGGACTGTGCACACCCACATCAAGAGCCTAAACAAAGTATACAAGGTATTTTTCACACAAGAATCTACATACTGACACACAAGCACACATAACCATACACAACCTTCCATCATAGCCAAACAACTTTTTATTAAAATGTACTAAAAATGTATTTCTATTTGTTTCTTTCTTGAGGCAGCAGTACAAATATTTTTAAGGTATCCCATATAATTTAAAGATTCAAAAACACATGCGCCTTCATTTCAGCATTTAAATAAAATGTGTATACACGTACCTGAACGTTGTTTGCTTTCTGAGCACTGTGGTTTGGTCTTATTGGTGGCAGCTTTGTGCAGCCCCTTTTCCTCTTTTCCATATCTACTGGCGCCTCTTGTCTTTTGATGTGAATTCTAAAGATCGATAAGCCTTTTAGTTTTTGGGGAACAGACCTCAGCCAATTACAATAAGTAGCAACGAAGCAAATGAGTACTATGGGAATGGTGAAAGGCGTGATTAATCTGATAACTTGTGTGACTTCACAGCCCCTTTATTACATCATAATTATGCCACAAGTACCATCTCTACATAAATATCAACTTGCTTAACCTGCTAAACCTTGCACGGTTCAAGGTTTTTTCCTTTAGATTTTAATCAATTTATCTGCTCATTCAACCACACGAAAATCAAGCCAACGTGTATCAGAAACAGTACACGCTGTAAACATCACACATGTAAAACCTAATAATGAAAGTTGAATCGCACAACGATGTCAAAATATGGCACAATTTAACTGTGGAACTAGGTGGAGAGAATCTGACTAGCAGTACATTGGTAAGGTTTGATGCATATCCCAAGATAAGTCATAAAGCCTTGAATAAAGATGAAGGCTAAGAGAGCAAAAGTTATGTAATTCTTCAAACATGAATACTAAACGTACAATTCTGGCAAACCATGTCAATTACAATCCATTATACTGATGTGTTTATTTGATTCATTGGAAGACAACGAGTGACTTGTGTTTGGAACATAGTCTTCCTTCCCAAAGTTATACTGACTTCTTATATTGACATTTTTTAAACATGTACAGACAATTGTATTCCCTGGAAAGTAACATATACACAAACAGACAGACACACACAAACACACATATATCAGATATTTTGTCAACTTTCAAATATAAAAGGCACAGCACTATTTTCAAATATAACAGTGTACTGTTTTTATTTTAGTTCTGCACAAAGAGCATACAGCATGTATGTGTATATACGTGTACACGTGTGTGTTCAACTGTGTTATACACAATGCCGCAGTGGCCTGCTCTGCTTCAGCTTGCTCTTTACTGTGCTACACTTGACAGAGAGCTTTTCATGCTGCCTCTTGAGAATGTCTAGTTGGCTCTGCAGGTCCTCGCATGCATCCTTCACCTTCTCAAAATCCTGGAGCAGCTTCTTGTTTCTCAGCAGGCTGCAGCGCTGGCACAGGCGCAGATTGTCTGCACGCAGCTTGTCTTTAGTTATCATTACCCCTGCCAGAGCTTTCCGCTTGTTGCCGATCATTGCCTTTATCTTGGCCAGATTGGCTAGTTTGGCCTGGATCTCCAGCTCCACAAAGTTGATCGTTTCTTTGAGATGTGACTGGAACTGAGAGTGGAGGTACACAATACTGAGATTATTTTCTATGCCTTCAGGACTCTACTGTACAATACATCTTCCCATCCTACTCCGTGGCAATAAATTTACTGCATTTTCAGTTTTAAATGTGGGCTCGAAATTTCCAAGTTTTGTGGTGGGATTTATGGGATGGGTCTTGTTATGTTTTCAAGTCTACTTGACAGTTCCATGGCTATCTAAAAAATCAACAGAAGTTGCACCCACATTAGTCTTAATCTACTGAGTTTAATAGGACGTCATACCTCTCTAGTGCTGGTAATTCCTTTCTTTATTCGAATAACCTCCTCTTCATACTCCAAGATCATAGTCTTATAATTCTCATTTTCAAATTTCAGTTTTTCAGCCTTTGTCCTCTCCTCCAGTTCTCCAATAGCTTCTTCCCGGCTTTGTACCCTCATCTGCAGCGCAAGGTTCCGTATTTTTGCAGCAGTGAGCTTATTCTCCGTCTTCTGCTCAGCTGCAAGGAGCCGTTTCACCTCAACAAGAGCTGCCCGCTTTCCCAGCCGCCGGGCGAGAGCCGCAAGGAGTACTTCTTGCATCATCATGATGAAGGCTTGATATTCACAGTCCCACTGCTTCTTCTTCTCCTGGCACTGGGGCCGGAGTTCTTCAACTTGCTGCTGGTAGAGCTGAGATTTGCACTGCCACTGCAACTTTAGGTCCTCTAGAATTTTTAGCTGGTCCTGGTAGCCATGGCGACTCCGCCTTGTACACACAGGCATTGGCACGTTTTCCCTTTCCAACCAGTCAGCTATTATCATCTGCTGCTCGCTGTTCAACTGGCAGAGTTCATCCCTTTCTGACAGGAGGCTCTGCAGAAGCGCTTGGTGTTCCTTATACTCAGCTTCAAGATTATATCTCTCCATCTCCAGCTGCTCTTTGGAAGCTTCATTGTCATGACATCCATCCAGACCAGTCTTCTGCAGCTGCTCATATGAACCTAAATTTACGGGGCAGAGTTATACTAAAGAATCATCCAGTTCTATTAATTAACAGATGGCAACAGCTGATTTTGCCATCTTGAAATTGAGCTATGTTCAGATGAGAAGGCTCAGTTTAAAAATATATTACGACTCTTCGTATGAAACCATGTGTTAAAAACCAACAGGAATTAATTGCCATGTAATTTTCTCTAGAATGTATAGACTTTATAGTTCTTTACCTTTTTTTCTCTGAAATGGTAGTGGATGGCTACCATTGATTGGAGGTAGAACAAGTGGAGCAAAATGTGTGCTGTCTCTAGTTTCTGGACTGTGCACACCCACATCAAGAGCCTAAACAAAGTATACAAGGTATTTTTCACACAAGAATCTACATACTGACACACAAGCACACATAACCATACACAACCTTCCATCATAGCCAAACAACTTTTTATTAAAATGTACTAAAAATGTATTTCTATTTGTTTCTTTCTTGAGGCAGCAGTACAAATATTTTTAAGGTATCCCATATAATTTAAAGATTCAAAAACACATGCGCCTTCATTTCAGCATTTAAATAAAATGTGTATACACGTACCTGAACGTTGTTTGCTTTCTGAGCACTGTGGTTTGGTCTTATTGGTGGCAGCTTTGTGCAGCCCCTTTTCCTCTTTTCCATATCTACTGGCGCCTCTTGTCTTTTGATGTGAATTCTAAAGATCGATAAGCCTTTTAGTTTTTGGGGAACAGACCTCAGCCAATTACAATAAGCAGCAACGAAGCAAATGAGTACTATGGGAATGGTGAAAGGCGTGATTAATCTGATAACTTGTGTGACTTCACAGCCCCTTTATTACATCATAATTATGCCACAAGTACCATCTCTACATAAATATCAACTTGCTAAACCTGCTAAACCTTGCACGGTTCAAGGTTTTTTCCTTTAGATTTTAATCAATTTATCTGCTCATTCAACCACACGAAAATCAAGCCAACGTGTATCAGAAACAGTACACGCTGTAAACATCACACATGTAAAACCTAATAATGAAAGTTGAATCGCACAACGATGTCAGAATATGGCACAATTTAACTGTGGAACTAGGTGGAGAGAATCTGACTAGCAGTACATTGGTAAGGTTTGATGCATATCCCAAGATAAGTCATAAAGCCTTGAATAAAGATGAAGGCTAAGAGAGCAAAAGTTATGTAATTCTTCAAACATGAATACTAAACGTACAATTCTGGCAAACCATGTCAATTACAATCCATTATACTGATGTGTTTATTTGATTCATTGGAAGACAACGAGTGACTTGTGTTTGGAATATAGTCTTCCTTCCCAAAGTTATACTGACTTCTTATATTGACATTTTTTAAACATGTACAGACAATTGTATTCCCTGGAAAGTAACATATACACAAACAGACAGACACACACAAACACACATATATCAGATATTTTGTCAACTTTCAAATATAAAAGGCACAGCACTATTTTCAAATATAACAGTGTACTGTTTTTATTTTAGTTCTGCACAAAGAGCATACAGCATGTATGTGTATATACGTGTACACGTGTGTGTTCAACTGTGTTATACACAATGCCGCAGTGGCCTGCTCTGCTTCAGCTTGCTCTTTACTGTGCTACACTTGACAGAGAGCTTTTCATGCTGCCTCTTGAGAATGTCTAGTTGGCTCTGCAGGTCCTCGCATGCATCCTTCACCTTCTCAAAATCCTGGAGCAGCTTCTTGTTTCTCAGCAGGCTGCAGCGCTGGCACAGGCGCAGATTGTCTGCACGCAGCTTGTCTTTAGTTATCATTACCCCTGCCAGAGCTCTCCGCTTGTTGCCGATCATTGCCTTTATCTTGGCCAGATTGGCTAGTTTGGCCTGGATCTCCAGCTCCACAAAGTTGATCGTTTCTTTGAGATGTGACTGGAACTGAGAGTGGAGGTACACAATACTGAGATTATTTTCTATGCCTTCAGGACTCTACTGTACAATACATCTTCCCATCCTACTCCGTGGCAATAAATTTACTGCATTTTCAGTTTTAAATGTGGGCTCGAAATTTCCAAGTTTTGTGGTGGGATTTATGGGATGGGTCTTGTTATGTTTTCAAGTCTACTTGACAGTTCCATGGCTATCTAAAAAATCAACAGAAGTTGCACCCACATTAGTCTTAATCTACTGAGTTTAATAGGACGTCATACCTCTCTAGTGCTGGTAATTCCTTTCTTTATTCGAATAACCTCCTCTTCATACTCCAAGATCATAGTCTTATAATTCTCATTTTCAAATTTCAGTTTTTCAGCCTTTGTCCTCTCCTCCAGTTCTCCAATAGCTTCTTCCCGGCTTTGTACCCTCATCTGCAGCGCAAGGTTCCGTATTTTTGCAGCAGTGAGCTTATTCTCCGTCTTCTGCTCAGCTGCAAGGAGCCGTTTCACCTCAACAAGAGCTGCCCGCTTTCCCAGCCGCCGGGCGAGAGCCGCAAGGAGTACTTCTTGCATCATCATGATGAAGGCTTGATATTCACAGTCCCACTGCTTCTTCTTCTCCTGGCACTGGGGCCGGAGTTCTTCAACTTGCTGCTGGTAGAGCTGAGATTTGCACTGCCACTGCAACTTTAGGTCCTCTAGAATTTTTAGCTGGTCCTGGTAGCCATGGCGACTCCGCCTTGTACACACAGGCATTGGCACGTTTTCCCTTTCCAACCAGTCAGCTATTATCATCTGCTGCTCGCTGTTCAACTGGCAGAGTTCATCCCTTTCTGACAGGAGGCTCTGCAGAAGCGCTTGGTGTTCCTTATACTCAGCTTCAAGATTATATCTCTCCATCTCCAGCTGCTCTTTGGAAGCTTCATTGTCATGACATCCATCCAGACCAGTCTTCTGCAGCTGCTCATATGAACCTAAATTTACGGGGCAGAGTTATACTAAAGAATCATCCAGTTCTATTAATTAACAGATGGCAACAGCTGATTTTGCCATCTTGAAATTGAGCTATGTTCAGATGAGAAGGCTCAGTTTAAAAATATATTACGACTCTTCGTATGAAACCATGTGTTAAAAACCAACAGGAATTAATTGCCATTTAATTTTCTCTAGAATGTATAGACTTTATAGTTCTTTACCTTTTTTTCTCTGAAATGGTAGTGGATGGCTACCATTGATTGGAGGTAGAACAAGTGGAGCAAAATGTGTGCTGTCTCTAGTTTCTGGACTGTGCACACCCACATCAAGAGCCTAAACAAAGTATACAAGGTATTTTTCACACAAGAATCTACATACTGACACACAAGCACACATAACCATACACAACCTTCCATCATAGCCAAACAACTTTTTATTAAAATGTACTAAAAATGTATTTCTATTTGTTTCTTTCTTGAGGCAGCAGTACAAATATTTTTAAGGTATCCCATATAATTTAAAGATTCAAAAACACATGCGCCTTCATTTCAGCATTTAAATAAAATGTGTATACACGTACCTGAACGTTGTTTGCTTTCTGAGCACTGTGGTTTGGTCTTATTGGTGGCAGCTTTGTGCAGCCCCTTTTCCTCTTTTCCATATCTACTGGCGCCTCTTGTCTTTTGATGTGAATTCTAAAGATCGATAAGCCTTTTAGTTTTTGGGGAACAGACCTCAGCCAATTACAATAAGCAGCAACGAAGCAAATGAGTACTATGGGAATGGTGAAAGGCGTGATTAATCTGATAACTTGTGTGACTTCACAGCCCCTTTATTACATCATAATTATGCCACAAGTACCATCTCTACATAAATATCAACTTGCTAAACCTGCTAAACCTTGCACGGTTCAAGGTTTTTTCCTTTAGATTTTAATCAATTTATCTGCTCATTCAACCACACGAAAATCAAGCCAACGTGTATCAGAAACAGTACACGCTGTAAACATCACACATGTAAAACCTAATAATGAAAGTTGAATCGCACAACGATGTCAGAATATGGCACAATTTAACTGTGGAACTAGGTGGAGAGAATCTGACTAGCAGTACATTGGTAAGGTTTGATGCATATCCCAAGATAAGTCATAAAGCCTTGAATAAAGATGAAGGCTAAGAGAGCAAAAGTTATGTAATTCTTCAAACATGAATACTAAACGTACAATTCTGGCAAACCATGTCAATTACAATCCATTATACTGATGTGTTTATTTGATTCATTGGAAGACAACGAGTGACTTGTGTTTGGAACATAGTCTTCCTTCCCAAAGTTATACTGACTTCTTATATTGACATTTTT
Source organism: Electrophorus electricus (assembly GCF_041902795.1). Classification (NCBI taxonomy): domain Eukaryota; kingdom Metazoa; phylum Chordata; class Actinopteri; order Gymnotiformes; family Gymnotidae; genus Electrophorus; species Electrophorus electricus. Next base: position 16,000,094 of record NC_137497.1, on the reverse strand, counting down.
TAAACATGTACAGACAATTGTATTCCCTGGAAAGTAACATATACACAAACAGACAGACACACACAAACACACATATATCAGATATTTTGTCAACTTTCAAATATAAAAGGCACAGCACTATTTTCAAATATAACAGTGTACTGTTTTTATTTTAGTTCTGCACAAAGAGCATACAGCATGTATGTGTATATACGTGTACACGTGTGTGTTCAACTGTGTTATACACAATGCCGCAGTGGCCTGCTCTGCTTCAGCTTGCTCTTTACTGTGCTACACTTGACAGAGAGCTTTTCATGCTGCCTCTTGAGAATGTCTAGTTGGCTCTGCAGGTCCTCGCATGCATCCTTCACCTTCTCAAAATCCTGGAGCAGCTTCTTGTTTCTCAGCAGGCTGCAGCGCTGGCACAGGCGCAGATTGTCTGCACGCAGCTTGTCTTTAGTTATCATTACCCCTGCCAGAGCTCTCCGCTTGTTGCCGATCATTGCCTTTATCTTGGCCAGATTGGCTAGTTTGGCCTGGATCTCCAGCTCCACAAAGTTGATCGTTTCTTTGAGATGTGACTGGAACTGAGAGTGGAGGTACACAATACTGAGATTATTTTCTATGCCTTCAGGACTCTACTGTACAATACATCTTCCCATCCTACTCCGTGGCAATAAATTTACTGCATTTTCAGTTTTAAATGTGGGCTCGAAATTTCCAAGTTTTGTGGTGGGATTTATGGGATGGGTCTTGTTATGTTTTCAAGTCTACTTGACAGTTCCATGGCTATCTAAAAAATCAACAGAAGTTGCACCCACATTAGTCTTAATCTACTGAGTTTAATAGGACGTCATACCTCTCTAGTGCTGGTAATTCCTTTCTTTATTCGAATAACCTCCTCTTCATACTCCAAGATCATAGTCTTATAATTCTCATTTTCAAATTTCAGTTTTTCAGCCTTTGTCCTCTCCTCCAGTTCTCCAATAGCTTCTTCCCGGCTTTGTACCCTCATCTGCAGCGCAAGGTTCCGTATTTTTGCAGCAGTGAGCTTATTCTCCGTCTTCTGCTCAGCTGCAAGGAGCCGTTTCACCTCAACAAGAGCTGCCCGCTTTCCCAGCCGCCGGGCGAGAGCCGCAAGGAGTACTTCTTGCATCATCATGATGAAGGCTTGATATTCACAGTCCCACTGCTTCTTCTTCTCCTGGCACTGGGGCCGGAGTTCTTCAACTTGCTGCTGGTAGAGCTGAGATTTGCACTGCCACTGCAACTTTAGGTCCTCTAGAATTTTTAGCTGGTCCTGGTAGCCATGGCGACTCCGCCTTGTACACACAGGCATTGGCACGTTTTCCCTTTCCAACCAGTCAGCTATTATCATCTGCTGCTCGCTGTTCAACTGGCAGAGTTCATCCCTTTCTGACAGGAGGCTCTGCAGAAGCGCTTGGTGTTCCTTATACTCAGCTTCAAGATTATATCTCTCCATCTCCAGCTGCTCTTTGGAAGCTTCATTGTCATGACATCCATCCAGACCAGTCTTCTGCAGCTGCTCATATGAACCTAAATTTACGGGGCAGAGTTATACTAAAGAATCATCCAGTTCTATTAATTAACAGATGGCAACAGCTGATTTTGCCATCTTGAAATTGAGCTATGTTCAGATGAGAAGGCTCAGTTTAAAAATATATTACGACTCTTCGTATGAAACCATGTGTTAAAAACCAACAGGAATTAATTGCCATTTAATTTTCTCTAGAATGTATAGACTTTATAGTTCTTTACCTTTTTTTCTCTGAAATGGTAGTGGATGGCTACCATTGATTGGAGGTAGAACAAGTGGAGCAAAATGTGTGCTGTCTCTAGTTTCTGGACTGTGCACACCCACATCAAGAGCCTAAACAAAGTATACAAGGTATTTTTCACACAAGAATCTACATACTGACACACAAGCACACATAACCATACACAACCTTCCATCATAGCCAAACAACTTTTTATTAAAATGTACTAAAAATGTATTTCTATTTGTTTCTTTCTTGAGGCAGCAGTACAAATATTTTTAAGGTATCCCATATAATTTAAAGATTCAAAAACACATGCGCCTTCATTTCAGCATTTAAATAAAATGTGTATACACGTACCTGAACGTTGTTTGCTTTCTGAGCACTGTGGTTTGGTCTTATTGGTGGCAGCTTTGTGCAGCCCCTTTTCCTCTTTTCCATATCTACTGGCGCCTCTTGTCTTTTGATGTGAATTCTAAAGATCGATAAGCCTTTTAGTTTTTGGGGAACAGACCTCAGCCAATTACAATAAGCAGCAACGAAGCAAATGAGTACTATGGGAATGGTGAAAGGCGTGATTAATCTGATAACTTGTGTGACTTCACAGCCCCTTTATTACATCATAATTATGCCACAAGTACCATCTCTACATAAATATCAACTTGCTAAACCTGCTAAACCTTGCACGGTTCAAGGTTTTTTCCTTTAGATTTTAATCAATTTATCTGCTCATTCAACCACACGAAAATCAAGCCAACGTGTATCAGAAACAGTACACGCTGTAAACATCACACATGTAAAACCTAATAATGAAAGTTGAATCGCACAACGATGTCAGAATATGGCACAATTTAACTGTGGAACTAGGTGGAGAGAATCTGACTAGCAGTACATTGGTAAGGTTTGATGCATATCCCAAGATAAGTCATAAAGCCTTGAATAAAGATGAAGGCTAAGAGAGCAAAAGTTATGTAATTCTTCAAACATGAATACTAAACGTACAATTCTGGCAAACCATGTCAATTACAATCCATTATACTGATGTGTTTATTTGATTCATTGGAAGACAACGAGTGACTTGTGTTTGGAACATAGTCTTCCTTCCCAAAGTTATACTGACTTCTTATATTGACATTTTTTAAACATGTACAGACAATTGTATTCCCTGGAAAGTAACATATACACAAACAGACAGACACACACAAACACACATATATCAGATATTTTGTCAACTTTCAAATATAAAAGGCACAGCACTATTTTCAAATATAACAGTGTACTGTTTTTATTTTAGTTCTGCACAAAGAGCATACAGCATGTATGTGTATATACGTGTACACGTGTGTGTTCAACTGTGTTATACACAATGCCGCAGTGGCCTGCTCTGCTTCAGCTTGCTCTTTACTGTGCTACACTTGACAGAGAGCTTTTCATGCTGCCTCTTGAGAATGTCTAGTTGGCTCTGCAGGTCCTCGCATGCATCCTTCACCTTCTCAAAATCCTGGAGCAGCTTCTTGTTTCTCAGCAGGCTGCAGCGCTGGCACAGGCGCAGATTGTCTGCACGCAGCTTGTCTTTAGTTATCATTACCCCTGCCAGAGCTTTCCGCTTGTTGCCGATCATTGCCTTTATCTTGGCCAGATTGGCTAGTTTGGCCTGGATCTCCAGCTCCACAAAGTTGATCGTTTCTTTGAGATGTGACTGGAACTGAGAGTGGAGGTACACAATACTGAGATTATTTTCTATGCCTTCAGGACTCTACTGTACAATACATCTTCCCATCCTACTCCGTGGCAATAAATTTACTGCATTTTCAGTTTTAAATGTGGGCTCGAAATTTCCAAGTTTTGTGGTGGGATTTATGGGATGGGTCTTGTTATGTTTTCAAGTCTACTTGACAGTTCCATGGCTATCTAAAAAATCAACAGAAGTTGCACCCACATTAGTCTTAATCTACTGAGTTTAATAGGACGTCATACCTCTCTAGTGCTGGTAATTCCTTTCTTTATTCGAATAACCTCCTCTTCATACTCCAAGATCATAGTCTTATAATTCTCATTTTCAAATTTCAGTTTTTCAGCCTTTGTCCTCTCCTCCAGTTCTCCAATAGCTTCTTCCCGGCTTTGTACCCTCATCTGCAGCGCAAGGTTCCGTATTTTTGCAGCAGTGAGCTTATTCTCCGTCTTCTGCTCAGCTGCAAGGAGCCGTTTCACCTCAACAAGAGCTGCCCGCTTTCCCAGCCGCCGGGCGAGAGCCGCAAGGAGTACTTCTTGCATCATCATGATGAAGGCTTGATATTCACAGTCCCACTGCTTCTTCTTCTCCTGGCACTGGGGCCGGAGTTCTTCAACTTGCTGCTGGTAGAGCTGTGATTTGCACTGCCACTGCAACTTTAGGTCCTCTAGAATTTTTAGCTGGTCCTGGTAGCCATGGCGACTCCGCCTTGTACACACAGGCATTGGCACGTTTTCCCTTTCCAACCAGTCAGCTATTATCATCTGCTGCTCGCTGTTCAACTGGCAGAGTTCATCCCTTTCTGACAGGAGGCTCTGCAGAAGCGCTTGGTGTTCCTTATACTCAGCTTCAAGATTATATCTCTCCATCTCCAGCTGCTCTTTGGAAGCTTCATTGTCATGACATCCATCCAGACCAGTCTTCTGCAGCTGCTCATATGAACCTAAATTTACGGGGCAGAGTTATACTAAAGAATCATCCAGTTCTATTAATTAACAGATGGCAAAAGCTGATTTTGCCATCTTGAAATTGAGCTATGTTCAGATGAGAAGGCTCAGTTTAAAAATATATTACGACTCTTCGTATGAAACCATGTGTTAAAAACCAACAGGAATTAATTGCCATGTAATTTTCTCTAGAATGTATAGACTTTATAGTTCTTTACCTTTTTTTCTCTGAAATGGTAGTGGATGGCTACCATTGATTGGAGGTAGAACAAGTGGAGCAAAATGTGTGCTGTCTCTAGTTTCTGGACTGTGCACACCCACATCAAGAGCCTAAACAAAGTATACAAGGTATTTTTCACACAAGAATCTACATACTGACACACAAGCACACATAACCATACACAACCTTCCATCATAGCCAAACAACTTTTTATTAAAATGTACTAAAAATGTATTTCTATTTGTTTCTTTCTTGAGGCAGCAGTACAAATATTTTTAAGGTATCCCATATAATTTAAAGATTCAAAAACACATGCGCCTTCATTTCAGCATTTAAATAAAATGTGTATACACGTACCTGAACGTTGTTTGCTTTCTGAGCACTGTGGTTTGGTCTTATTGGTGGCAGCTTTGTGCAGCCCCTTTTCCTCTTTTCCATATCTACTGGCGCCTCTTGTCTTTTGATGTGAATTCTAAAGATCGATAAGCCTTTTAGTTTTTGGGGAACAGACCTCAGCCAATTACAATAAGCAGCAACGAAGCAAATGAGTACTATGGGAATGGTGAAAGGCGTGATTAATCTGATAACTTGTGTGACTTCACAGCCCCTTTATTACATCATAATTATGCCACAAGTACCATCTCTACATAAATATCAACTTGCTAAACCTGCTAAACCTTGCACGGTTCAAGGTTTTTTCCTTTAGATTTTAATCAATTTATCTGCTCATTCAACCACACGAAAATCAAGCCAACGTGTATCAGAAACAGTACACGCTGTAAACATCACACATGTAAAACCTAATAATGAAAGTTGAATCGCACAACGATGTCAGAATATGGCACAATTTAACTGTGGAACTAGGTGGAGAGAATCTGACTAGCAGTACATTGGTAAGGTTTGATGCATATCCCAAGATAAGTCATAAAGCCTTGAATAAAGATGAAGGCTAAGAGAGCAAAAGTTATGTAATTCTTCAAACATGAATACTAAACGTACAATTCTGGCAAACCATGTCAATTACAATCCATTATACTGATGTGTTTATTTGATTCATTGGAAGACAACGAGTGACTTGTGTTTGGAACATAGTCTTCCTTCCCAAAGTTATACTGACTTCTTATATTGACATTTTTTAAACATGTACAGACAATTGTATTCCCTGGAAAGTAACATATACACAAACAGACAGACACACACAAACACACATATATCAGATATTTTGTCAACTTTCAAATATAAAAGGCACAGCACTATTTTCAAATATAACAGTGTACTGTTTTTATTTTAGTTCTGCACAAAGAGCATACAGCATGTATGTGTATATACGTGTACACGTGTGTGTTCAACTGTGTTATACACAATGCCGCAGTGGCCTGCTCTGCTTCAGCTTGCTCTTTACTGTGCTACACTTGACAGAGAGCTTTTCATGCTGCCTCTTGAGAATGTCTAGTTGGCTCTGCAGGTCCTCGCATGCATCCTTCACCTTCTCAAAATCCTGGAGCAGCTTCTTGTTTCTCAGCAGGCTGCAGCGCTGGCACAGGCGCAGATTGTCTGCATGCAGCTTGTCTTTAGTTATCATTACCCCTGCCAGAGCTTTCCGCTTGTTGCCGATCATTGCCTTTATCTTGGCCAGATTGGCTAGTTTGGCCTGGATCTCCAGCTCCACAAAGTTGATCGTTTCTTTGAGATGTGACTGGAACTGAGAGTGGAGGTACACAATACTGAGATTATTTTCTATGCCTTCAGGACTCTACTGTACAATACATCTTCCCATCCTACTCCGTGGCAATAAATTTACTGCATTTTCAGTTTTAAATGTGGGCTCGAAATTTCCAAGTTTTGTGGTGGGATTTATGGGATGGGTCTTGTTATGTTTTCAAGTCTACTTGACAGTTCCATGGCTATCTAAAAAAATCAACAGAAGTTGCACCCACATTAGTCTTAATCTACTGAGTTTAATAGGACGTCATACCTCTCTAGTGCTGGTAATTCCTTTCTTTATTCGAATAACCTCCTCTTCATACTCCAAGATCATAGTCTTATAATTCTCATTTTCAAATTTCAGTTTTTCAGCCTTTGTCCTCTCCTCCAGTTCTCCAATAGCTTCTTCCCGGCTTTGTACCCTCATCTGCAGCGCAAGGTTCCGTATTTTTGCAGCAGTGAGCTTATTCTCCGTCTTCTGCTCAGCTGCAAGGAGCCGTTTCACCTCAACAAGAGCTGCCCGCTTTCCCAGCCGCCGGGCGAGAGCCGCAAGGAGTACTTCTTGCATCATCATGATGAAGGCTTGATATTCACAGCCCCACTGCTTCTTCTTCTCCTGGCACTGGGGCCGGAGTTCTTCAACTTGCTGCTGGTAGAGCTGTGATTTGCACTGCTACTGCAACTTTAGGTCCTCTAGAATTTTTAGCTGGTCCTGGTAGCCATGGCGACTCCGCCTTGTACACACAGGCATTGGCACGTTTTCCCTTTCCAACCAGTCAGCTATTATCATCTGCTGCTCGCTGTTCAACTGGCAGAGTTCATCCCTTTCTGACAGGAGGCTCTGCAGAAGCGCTTGGTGTTCCTTATACTCAGCTTCAAGATTATATCTCTCCATCTCCAGCTGCTCTTTGGAAGCTTCATTGTCATGACATCCATCCAGACCAGTCTTCTGCAGCTGCTCATATGAACCTAAATTTACGGGGCAGAGTTATACTAAAGAATCATCCAGTTCTATTAATTAACAGATGGCAACAGCTGATTTTGCCATCTTGAAATTGAGCTATGTTCAGATGAGAAGGCTCAGTTTAAAAATATATTACGACTCTTCGTATGAAACCATGTGTTAAAAACCAACAGGAATTAATTGCCATGTAATTTTCTCTAGAATGTATAGACTTTATAGTTCTTTACCTTTTTTTCTCTGAAATGGTAGTGGATGGCTACCATTGATTGGAGGTAGAACAAGTGGAGCAAAATGTGTGCTGTCTCTAGTTTCTGGACTGTGCACACCCACATCAAGAGCCTAAACAAAGTATACAAGGTATTTTTCACACAAGAATCTACATACTGACACACAAGCACACATAACCATACACAACCTTCCATCATAGCCAAACAACTTTTTATTAAAATGTACTAAAAATGTATTTCTATTTGTTTCTTTCTTGAGGCAGCAGTACAAATATTTTTAAGGTATCCCATATAATTTAAAGATTCAAAAACACATGCGCCTTCATTTCAGCATTTAAATAAAATGTGTATACACGTACCTGAACGTTGTTTGCTTTCTGAGCACTGTGGTTTGGTCTTATTGGTGGCAGCTTTGTGCAGCCCCTTTTCCTCTTTTCCATATCTACTGGCGCCTCTTGTCTTTTGATGTGAATTCTAAAGATCGATAAGCCTTTTAGTTTTTGGGGAACAGACCTCAGCCAATTACAATAAGCAGCAACGAAGCAAATGAGTACTATGGGAATGGTGAAAGGCGTGATTAATCTGATAACTTGTGTGACTTCACAGCCTCTTTATTACATCATAATTATGCCACAAGTACCATCTCTACATAAATATCAACTTGCTAAACCTGCTAAACCTTGCACGGTTCAAGGTTTTTTCCTTTAGATTTTAATCAATTTATCTGCTCATTCAACCACACGAAAATCAAGCCAACGTGTATCAGAAACAGTACACGCTGTAAACATCACACATGTAAAACCTAATAATGAAAGTTGAATCGCACAACGATGTCAGAATATGGCACAATTTAACTGTGGAACTAGGTGGAGAGAATCTGACTAGCAGTACATTGGTAAGGTTTGATGCATATCCCAAGATAAGTCATAAAGCCTTGAATAAAGATGAAGGCTAAGAGAGCAAAAGTTATGTAATTCTTCAAACATGAATACTAAACGTACAATTCTGGCAAACCATGTCAATTACAATCCATTATACTGATGTGTTTATTTGATTCATTGGAAGACAACGAGTGACTTGTGTTTGGAACATAGTCTTCCTTCCCAAAGTTATACTGACTTCTTATATTGACATTTTTTAAACATGTACAGACAATTGTATTCCCTGGAAAGTAACATATACACAAACAGACAGACACACACAAACACACATATATCAGATATTTTGTCAACTTTCAAATATAAAAGGCACAGCACTATTTTCAAATATAACAGTGTACTGTTTTTATTTTAGTTCTGCACAAAGAGCATACAGCATGTATGTGTATATACGTGTACACGTGTGTGTTCAACTGTGTTATACACAATGCCGCAGTGGCCTGCTCTGCTTCAGCTTGCTCTTTACTGTGCTACACTTGACAGAGAGCTTTTCATGCTGCCTCTTGAGAATGTCTAGTTGGCTCTGCAGGTCCTCGCATGCATCCTTCACCTTCTCAAAATCCTGGAGCAACTTCTTGTTTCTCAGCAGGCTGCAGCGCTGGCACAGGCGCAGATTGTCTGCACGCAGCTTGTCTTTAGTTATCATTACCCCTGCCAGAGCTTTCCGCTTGTTGCCGATCATTGCCTTTATCTTGGCCAGATTGGCTAGTTTGGCCTGGATCTCCAGCTCCACAAAGTTGATCGTTTCTTTGAGATGTGACTGGAACTGAGAGTGGAGGTACACAATACTGAGATTATTTTCTATGCCTTCAGGACTCTACTGTACAATACATCTTCCCATCCTACTCCGTGGCAATAAATTTACTGCATTTTCAGTTTTAAATGTGGGCTCGAAATTTCCAAGTTTTGTGGTGGGATTTATGGGATGGGTCTTGTTATGTTTTCAAGTCTACTTGACAGTTCCATGGCTATCTAAAAAAATCAACAGAAGTTGCACCCACATTAGTCTTAATCTACTGAGTTTAATAGGACGTCATACCTCTCTAGTGCTGGTAATTCCTTTCTTTATTCGAATAACCTCCTCTTCATACTCCAAGATCATAGTCTTATAATTCTCATTTTCAAATTTCAGTTTTTCAGCCTTTGTCCTCTCCTCCAGTTCTCCAATAGCTTCTTCCCGGCTTTGTACCCTCATCTGCAGCGCAAGGTTCCGTATTTTTGCAGCAGTGAGCTTATTCTCCGTCTTCTGCTCAGCTGCAAGGAGCCGTTTCACCTCAACAAGAGCTGCCCGCTTTCCCAGCCGCCGGGCGAGAGCCGCAAGGAGTACTTCTTGCATCATCATGATGAAGGCTTGATATTCACAGCCCCACTGCTTCTTCTTCTCCTGGCACTGGGGCCGGAGTTCTTCAACTTGCTGCTGGTAGAGCTGTGATTTGCACTGCCACTGCAACTTTAGGTCCTCTAGAATTTTTAGCTGGTCCTGGTAGCCATGGCGACTCCGCCTTGTACACACAGGCATTGGCACGTTTTCCCTTTCCAACCAGTCAGCTATTATCATCTGCTGCTCGCTGTTCAACTGGCAGAGTTCATCCCTTTCTGACAGGAGGCTCTGCAGAAGCGCTTGGTGTTCCTTATACTCAGCTTCAAGATTATATCTCTCCATCTCCAGCTGCTCTTTGGAAGCTTCATTGTCATGACATCCATCCAGACCAGTCTTCTGCAGCTGCTCATATGAACCTAAATTTACGGGGCAGAGTTATACTAAAGAATCATCCAGTTCTATTAATTAACAGATGGCAACAGCTGATTTTGCCATCTTGAAATTGAGCTATGTTCAGATGAGAAGGCTCAGTTTAAAAATATATTACGACTCTTCGTATGAAACCATGTGTTAAAAACCAACAGGAATTAATTGCCATGTAATTTTCTCTAGAATGTATAGACTTTATAGTTCTTTACCTTTTTTTCTCTGAAATGGTAGTGGATGGCTACCATTGATTGGAGGTAGAACAAGTGGAGCAAAATGTGTGCTGTCTCTAGTTTCTGGACTGTGCACACCCACATCAAGAGCCTAAACAAAGTATACAAGGTATTTTTCACACAAGAATCTACATACTGACACACAAGCACACATAACCATACACAACCTTCCATCATAGCCAAACAACTTTTTATTAAAATGTACTAAAAATGTATTTCTATTTGTTTCTTTCTTGAGGCAGCAGTACAAATATTTTTAAGGTATCCCATATAATTTAAAGATTCAAAAACACATGCGCCTTCATTTCAGCATTTAAATAAAATGTGTATACACGTACCTGAACGTTGTTTGCTTTCTGAGCACTGTGGTTTGGTCTTATTGGTGGCAGCTTTGTGCAGCCCCTTTTCCTCTTTTCCATATCTACTGGCGCCTCTTGTCTTTTGATGTGAATTCTAAAGATCGATAAGCCTTTTAGTTTTTGGGGAACAGACCTCAGCCAATTACAATAAGCAGCAACGAAGCAAATGAGTACTATGGGAATGGTGAAAGGCGTGATTAATCTGATAACTTGTGTGACTTCACAGCCCCTTTATTACATCATAATTATGCCACAAGTACCATCTCTACATAAATATCAACTTGCTAAACCTGCTAAACCTTGCACGGTTCAAGGTTTTTTCCTTTAGATTTTAATCAATTTATCTGCTCATTCAACCACACGAAAATCAAGCCAACGTGTATCAGAAACAGTACACGCTGTAAACATCACACATGTAAAACCTAATAATGAAAGTTGAATCGCACAACGATGTCAGAATATGGCACAATTTAACTGTGGAACTAGGTGGAGAGAATCTGACTAGCAGTACATTGGTAAGGTTTGATGCATATCCCAAGATAAGTCATAAAGCCTTGAATAAAGATGAAGGCTAAGAGAGCAAAAGTTATGTAATTCTTCAAACATGAATACTAAACGTACAATTCTGGCAAACCATGTCAATTACAATCCATTATACTGATGTGTTTATTTGATTCATTGGAAGACAACGAGTGACTTGTGTTTGGAACATAGTCTTCCTTCCCAAAGTTATACTGACTTCTTATATTGACATTTTTTAAACATGTACAGACAATTGTATTCCCTGGAAAGTAACATATACACAAACAGACAGACACACACAAACACACATATATCAGATATTTTGTCAACTTTCAAATATAAAAGGCACAGCACTATTTTCAAATATAACAGTGTACTGTTTTTATTTTAGTTCTGCACAAAGAGCATACAGCATGTATGTGTATATACGTGTACACGTGTGTGTTCAACTGTGTTATACACAATGCCGCAGTGGCCTGCTCTGCTTCAGCTTGCTCTTTACTGTGCTACACTTGACAGAGAGCTTTTCATGCTGCCTCTTGAGAATGTCTAGTTGGCTCTGCAGGTCCTCGCATGCATCCTTCACCTTCTCAAAATCCTGGAGCAGCTTCTTGTTTCTCAGCAGGCTGCAGCGCTGGCACAGGCGCAGATTGTCTGCACGCAGCTTGTCTTTAGTTATCATTACCCCTGCCAGAGCTTTCCGCTTGTTGCCGATCATTGCCTTTATCTTGGCCAGATTGGCTAGTTTGGCCTGGATCTCCAGCTCCACAAAGTTGATCGTTTCTTTGAGATGTGACTGGAACTGAGAGTGGAGGTACACAATACTGAGATTATTTTCTATGCCTTCAGGACTCTACTGTACAATACATCTTCCCATCCTACTCCGTGGCAATAAATTTACTGCATTTTCAGTTTTAAATGTGGGCTCGAAATTTCCAAGTTTTGTGGTGGGATTTATGGGATGGGTCTTGTTATGTTTTCAAGTCTACTTGACAGTTCCATGGCTATCTAAAAAATCAACAGAAGTTGCACCCACATTAGTCTTAATCTACTGAGTTTAATAGGACGTCATACCTCTCTAGTGCTGGTAATTCCTTTCTTTATTCGAATAACCTCCTCTTCATACTCCAAGATCATAGTCTTATAATTCTCATTTTCAAATTTCAGTTTTTCAGCCTTTGTCCTCTCCTCCAGTTCTCCAATAGCTTCTTCCCGGCTTTGTACCCTCATCTGCAGCGCAAGGTTCCGTATTTTTGCAGCAGTGAGCTTATTCTCCGTCTTCTGCTCAGCTGCAAGGAGCCGTTTCACCTCAACAAGAGCTGCCCGCTTTCCCAGCCGCCGGGCGAGAGCCGCAAGGAGTACTTCTTGCATCATCATGATGAAGGCTTGATATTCACAGTCCCACTGCTTCTTCTTCTCCTGGCACTGGGGCCGGAGTTCTTCAACTTGCTGCTGGTAGAGCTGTGATTTGCACTGCCACTGCAACTTTAGGTCCTCTAGAATTTTTAGCTGGTCCTGGTAGCCATGGCGACTCCGCCTTGTACACACAGGCATTGGCACGTTTTCCCTTTCCAACCAGTCAGCTATTATCATCTGCTGCTCGCTGTTCAACTGGCAGAGTTCATCCCTTTCTGACAGGAGGCTCTGCAGAAGCGCTTGGTGTTCCTTATACTCAGCTTCAAGATTATATCTCTCCATCTCCAGCTGCTCTTTGGAAGCTTCATTGTCATGACATCCATCCAGACCAGTCTTCTGCAGCTGCTCATATGAACCTAAATTTACGGGGCAGAGTTATACTAAAGAATCATCCAGTTCTATTAATTAACAGATGGCAACAGCTGATTTTGCCATCTTGAAATTGAGCTATGTTCAGATGAGAAGGCTCAGTTTAAAAATATATTACGACTCTTCGTATGAAACCATGTGTTAAAAACCAACAGGAATTAATTGCCATGTAATTTTCTCTAGAATGTATAGACTTTATAGTTCTTTACCTTTTTTTCTCTGAAATGGTAGTGGATGGCTACCATTGATTGGAGGTAGAACAAGTGGAGCAAAATGTGTGCTGTCTCTAGTTTCTGGACTGTGCACACCCACATCAAGAGCCTAAACAAAGTATACAAGGTATTTTTCACACAAGAATCTACATACTGACACACAAGCACACATAACCATACACAACCTTCCATCATAGCCAAACAACTTTTTATTAAAATGTACTAAAAATGTATTTCTATTTGTTTCTTTCTTGAGGCAGCAGTACAAATATTTTTAAGGTATCCCATATAATTTAAAGATTCAAAAACACATGCGCCTTCATTTCAGCATTTAAATAAAATGTGTATACACGTACCTGAACGTTGTTTGCTTTCTGAGCACTGTGGTTTGGTCTTATTGGTGGCAGCTTTGTGCAGCCCCTTTTCCTCTTTTCCATATCTACTGGCGCCTCTTGTCTTTTGATGTGAATTCTAAAGATCGATAAGCCTTTTAGTTTTTGGGGAACAGACCTCAGCCAATTACAATAAGCAGCAACGAAGCAAATGAGTACTATGGGAATGGTGAAAGGCGTGATTAATCTGATAACTTGTGTGACTCCACAGCCCCTTTATTACATCATAATTATGCCACAAGTACCATCTCTACATAAATATCAACTTGCTTAACCTGCTAAACCTTGCACGGTTCAAGGTTTTTTCCTTTAGATTTTAATCAATTTATCTACTCATTCAACCACATGAAAATCAAGCCAACGTGTATCAGAAACAGTACACGCTGTAAACATCACACATGTAAAACCTAATAATGAAAGTTGAATCGCACAACGATGTCAAAATATGGCACAATTTAATTGTGGAACTAGGTGGAGAGAATCTGACTAGCAGTACATTGGTAAGGTTTGATGCATATCCCAAGATAAGTCATAAAGCCTTGAATAAAGATGAAGGCTAAGAGAGCAAAAGTTATGTAATTCTTCAAACATGAATACTAAACGTACAATTCTGGCAAACCATGTCAATTACAATCCATTATACTGATGTGTTTATTTGATTCATTGGAAGACAACGAGTGACTTGTGTTTGGAACATAGTCTTCCTTCCCAAAGTTATACTGACTTCTTATATTGACATTTTTTAAACATGTACAGACAATTGTATTCCCTGGAAAGTAACATATACACAAACAGACAGACACACACAAACACACATATATCAGATATATTGTCAACTTTCAAATATAAAAGGCACAGCACTATTTTCAAATATAACAGTGTACTGTTTTTATTTTAGTTCTGCACAAAGAGCATACAGCATGTATGTGTATATACGTGTACACGTGTGTGTTCAACTGTGTTATACACAATGCTGCAGTGGCCTGCTCTGCTTCAGCTTGCTCTTTACTGTGCTACACTTGACAGAGAGCTTTTCATGCTGCCTCTTGAGAATGTCTAGTTGGCTCTGTAGGTCCTCGCATGCATCCTTCACCTTCTCAAAATCCTGGAGCAGCTTCTTGTTTCTGAGCAGGCTGCAGCGCTGGCACAGGCGCAGATTGTCTGCTCGCAGCTTGTCTTTAGTTATCATTACCCCTGCCAGAGCTTTCCGCTTGTTGCCGATCATTGCCTTTATCTTGGCCAGATTGGCTAGTTTGGCCTGGATCTCCAGCTCCACAAAGTTGATCGTTTCTTTGAGATGTGACTGGAACTGAGAGTGGAGGTACACAATACTGAGATTATTTTCTATGCCTTCAGGACTCTACTGTACAATACATCTTCCCATCCTACTCCGTGGCAATAAATTTACTGCATTTTCAGTTTTAAATGTGGGCTCGAAATTTCCAAGTTTTGTGGTGGGATTTATGGGATGGGTCTTGTTATGTTTTCAAGTCTACTTGACAGTTCCATGGCTATCTAAAAAATCAACAGAAGTTGCACCCACATTAGTCTTAATCTACTGAGTTTAATAGGACGTCATACCTCTCTAGTGCTGGTAATTCCTTTCTTTATTCGAATAACCTCCTCTTCATACTCCAAGATCATAGTCTTATAATTCTCATTTTCAAATTTCAGTTTTTCAGCCTTTGTCCTCTCCTCCAGTTCTCCAATAGCTTCTTCCCGGCTTTGTACCCTCATCTGCAGCGCAAGGTTCCGTATTTTTGCAGCAGTGAGCTTATTCTCCGTCTTCTGCTCAGCTGCAAGGAGCCGTTTCACCTCAACAAGAGCTGCCCGCTTTCCCAGCCGCCGGGCGAGAGCCGCAAGGAGTACTTCTTGCATCATCATGATGAAGGCTTGATATTCACAGTCCCACTGCTTCTTCTTCTCCTGGCACTGGGGCCGGAGTTCTTCAACTTGCTGCTGGTAGAGCTGTGATTTGCACTGCCACTGCAACTTTAGGTCCTCTAGAATTTTTAGCTGGTCCTGGTAGCCATGGCGACTCCGCCTTGTACACACAGGCATTGGCACGTTTTCCCTTTCCAACCAGTCAGCTATTATCATCTGCTGCTCGCTGTTCAACTGGCAGAGTTCATCCCTTTCTGACAGGAGGCTCTGCAGAAGCGCTTGGTGTTCCTTATACTCAGCTTCAAGATTATATCTCTCCATCTCCAGCTGCTCTTTGGAAGCTTCATTGTCATGACATCCATCCAGACCAGTCTTCTGCAGCTGCTCATATGAACCTAAATTTACGGGGCAGAGTTATACTAAAGAATCATCCAGTTCTATTAATTAACAGATGGCAACAGCTGATTTTGCCATCTTGAAATTGAGCTATGTTCAGATGAGAAGGCTCAGTTTAAAAATATATTACGGCTCTTCGTATGAAACCATGTGTTAAAAACCAACAGGAATTAATTGCCATGTAATTTTCTCTAGAATGTATAGACTTTATAGTTCTTTACCTTTTTTTCTCTGAAATGGTAGTGGATGGCTACCATTGATTGGAGGTAGAACAAGTGGAGCAAAATGTGTGCTGTCTCTAGTTTCTGGACTGTGCACACCCACATCAAGAGCCTAAACAAAGTATACAAGGTATTTTTCACACAAGAATCTACATACTGACACACAAGCACACATAACCATACACAACCTTCCATCATAGCCAAACAACTTTTTATTAAAATGTACTAAAAATGTATTTCTATTTGTTTCTTTCTTGAGGCAGCAGTACAAATATTTTTAAGGTATCCCATATAATTTAAAGATTCAAAAACACATGCGCCTTCATTTCAGCATTTAAATAAAATGTGTATACACGTACCTGAACGTTGTTTGCTTTCTGAGCACTGTGGTTTGGTCTTATTGGTGGCAGCTTTGTGCAGCCCCTTTTCCTCTTTTCCATATCTACTGGCGCCTCTTGTCTTTTGATGTGAATTCTAAAGATCGATAAGCCTTTTAGTTTTTGGGGAACAGACCTCAGCCAATTACAATAAGCAGCAACGAAGCAAATGAGTACTATGGGAATGGTGAAAGGCGTGATTAATCTGATAACTTGTGTGACTTCACAGCCCCTTTATTACATCATAATTATGCCACAAGTACCATCTCTACATAAATATCAACTTGCTAAACCTGCTAAACCTTGCACGGTTCAAGGTTTTTTCCTTTAGATTTTAATCAATTTATCTGCTCATTCAACCACACGAAAATCAAGCCAACGTGTATCAGAAACAGTACACGCTGTAAACATCACACATGTAAAACCTAATAATGAAAGTTGAATCGCACAACGATGTCAAAATATGGCACAATTTAACTGTGGAACTAGGTGGAGAGAATCTGACTAGCAGTACATTGGTAAGGTTTGATGCATATCCCAAGATAAGTCATAAAGCCTTGAATAAAGATGAAGGCTAAGAGAGCAAAAGTTATGTAATTCTTCAAACATGAATACTAAACGTACAATTCTGGCAAACCATGTCAATTACAATCCATTATACTGATGTGTTTATTTGATTCATTGGAAGACAACGAGTGACTTGTGTTTGGAACATAGTCTTCCTTCCCAAAGTTATACTGACTTCTTATATTGACATTTTTTAAACATGTACAGACAATTGTATTCCCTGGAAAGTAACATATACACAAACAGACAGACACACACAAACACACATATATCAGATATATTGTCAACTTTCAAATATAAAAGGCACAGCACTATTTTCAAATATAACAGTGTACTGTTTTTATTTTAGTTCTGCACAAAGAGCATACAGCATGTATGTGTATATACGTGTACACGTGTGTGTTCAACTGTGTTATACACAATGCCGCAGTGGCCTGCTCTGCTTCAGCTTGCTCTTTACTGTGCTACACTTGACAGAGAGCTTTTCATGCTGCCTCTTGAGAATGTCTAGTTGGCTCTGTAGGTCCTCGCATGCATCCTTCACCTTCTCAAAATCCTGGAGCAGCTTCTTGTTTCTGAGCAGGCTGCAGCGCTGGCACAGGCGCAGATTGTCTGCACGCAGCTTGTCTTTAGTTATCATTACCCCTGCCAGAGCTTTCCGCTTGTTGCCGATCATTGCCTTTATCTTGGCCAGATTGGCTAGTTTGGCCTGGATCTCCAGCTCCACAAAGTTGATCGTTTCTTTGAGATGTGACTGGAACTGAGAGTGGAGGTACACAATACTGAGATTATTTTCTATGCCTTCAGGACTCTACTGTACAATACATCTTCCCATCCTACTCCGTGGCAATAAATTTACTGCATTTTCAGTTTTAAATGTGGGCTCGAAATTTCCAAGTTTTGTGGTGGGATTTATGGGATGGGTCTTGTTATGTTTTCAAGTCTACTTGACAGTTCCATGGCTATCTAAAAAATCAACAGAAGTTGCACCCACATTAGTCTTAATCTACTGAGTTTAATAGGACGTCATACCTCTCTAGTGCTGGTAATTCCTTTCTTTATTCGAATAACCTCCTCTTCATACTCCAAGATCATAGTCTTATAATTCTCATTTTCAAATTTCAGTTTTTCAGCCTTTGTCCTCTCCTCCAGTTCTCCAATAGCTTCTTCCCGGCTTTGTACCCTCATCTGCAGCGCAAGGTTCCGTATTTTTGCAGCAGTGAGCTTATTCTCCGTCTTCTGCTCAGCTGCAAGGAGCCGTTTCACCTCAACAAGAGCTGCCCGCTTTCCCAGCCGCCGGGCGAGAGCCGCAAGGAGTACTTCTTGCATCATCATGATGAAGGCTTGATATTCACAGTCCCACTGCTTCTTCTTCTCCTGGCACTGGGGCCGGAGTTCTTCAACTTGCTGCTGGTAGAGCTGTGATTTGCACTGCCACTGCAACTTTAGGTCCTCTAGAATTTTTAGCTGGTCCTGGTAGCCATGGCGACTCCGCCTTGTACACACAGGCATTGGCACGTTTTCCCTTTCCAACCAGTCAGCTATTATCATCTGCTGCTCGCTGTTCAACTGGCAGAGTTCATCCCTTTCTGACAGGAGGCTCTGCAGAAGCGCTTGGTGTTCCTTATACTCAGCTTCAAGATTATATCTCTCCATCTCCAGCTGCTCTTTGGAAGCTTCATTGTCATGACATCCATCCAGACCAGTCTTCTGCAGCTGCTCATATGAACCTAAATTTACGGGGCAGAGTTATACTAAAGAATCATCCAGTTCTATTAATTAACAGATGGCAACAGCTGATTTTGCCATCTTGAAATTGAGCTATGTTCAGATGAGAAGGCTCAGTTTAAAAATATATTACGGCTCTTCGTATGAAACCATGTGTTAAAAACCAACAAGAATTAATTGCCATGTAATTTTCTCTAGAATGTATAGACTTTATAGTTCTTTACCTTTTTTTCTCTGAAATGGTAGTGGATGGCTACCATTGATTGGAGGTAGAACAAGTGGAGCAAAATGTGTGCTGTCTCTAGTTTCTGGACTGTGCACACCCACATCAAGAGCCTAAACAAAGTATACAAGGTATTTTTCACACAAGAATCTACATACTGACACACAAGCACACATAACCATACACAACCTTCCATCATAGCCAAACAACTTTTTATTAAAATGTACTAAAAATGTATTTCTATTTGTTTCTTTCTTGAGGCAGCAGTACAAATATTTTTAAGGTATCCCATATAATTTAAAGATTCAAAAACACATGCGCCTTCATTTCAGCATTTAAATAAAATGTGTATACACGTACCTGAACGTTGTTTGCTTTCTGAGCACTGTGGTTTGGTCTTATTGGTGGCAGCTTTGTGCAGCCCCTTTTCCTCTTTTCCATATCTACTGGCGCCTCTTGTCTTTTGATGTGAATTCTAAAGATCGATAAGCCTTTTAGTTTTTGGGGAACAGACCTCAGCCAATTACAATAAGCAGCAACGAAGCAAATGAGTACTATGGGAATGGTGAAAGGCGTGATTAATCTGATAACTTGTGTGACTTCACAGCCCCTTTATTACATCATAATTATGCCACAAGTACCATCTCTACATAAATATCAACTTGCTTAACCTGCTAAACCTTGCACGGTTCAAGGTTTTTTCCTTTAGATTTTAATCAATTTATCTGCTCATTCAACCACATGAAAATCAAGCCAACGTGTATCAGAAACAGTACACGCTGTAAACATCACACATGTAAAACCTAATAATGAAAGTTGAATCGCACAACGATGTCAAAATATGGCACAATTTAACTGTGGAACTAGGTGGAGAGAATCTGACTAGCAGTACATTGGTAAGGTTTGATGCATATCCCAAGATAAGTCATAAAGCCTTGAATAAAGATGAAGGCTAAGAGAGCAAAAGTTATGTAATTCTTCAAACATGAATACTAAACGTACAATTCTGGCAAACCATGTCAATTACAATCCATTATACTGATGTGTTTATTTGATTCATTGGAAGACAACGAGTGACTTGTGTTTGGAACATAGTCTTCCTTCCCAAAGTTATACTGACTTCTTATATTGACATTTTTTAAACATGTACAGACAATTGTATTCCCTGGAAAGTAACATATACACAAACAGACAGACACACACAAACACACATATATCAGATATATTGTCAACTTTCAAATATAAAAGGCACAGCACTATTTTCAAATATAACAGTGTACTGTTTTTATTTTAGTTCTGCACAAAGAGCATACAGCATGTATGTGTATATACGTGTACACGTGTGTGTTCAACTGTGTTATACACAATGCCGCAGTGGCCTGCTCTGCTTCAGCTTGCTCTTTACTGTGCTACACTTGACAGAGAGCTTTTCATGCTGCCTCTTGAGAATGTCTAGTTGGCTCTGTAGGTCCTCGCATGCATCCTTCACCTTCTCAAAATCCTGGAGCAGCTTCTTGTTTCTGAGCAGGCTGCAGCGCTGGCACAGGCGCAGATTGTCTGCACGCAGCTTGTCTTTAGTTATCATTACCCCTGCCAGAGCTTTCCGCTTGTTGCCGATCATTGCCTTTATCTTGGCCAGATTGGCTAGTTTGGCCTGGATCTCCAGCTCCACAAAGTTGATCGTTTCTTTGAGATGTGACTGGAACTGAGAGTGGAGGTACACAATACTGAGATTATTTTCTATGCCTTCAGGACTCTACTGTACAATACATCTTCCCATCCTACTCCGTGGCAATAAATTTACTGCATTTTCAGTTTTAAATGTGGGCTCGAAATTTCCAAGTTTTGTGGTGGGATTTATGGGATGGGTCTTGTTATGTTTTCAAGTCTACTTGACAGTTCCATGGCTATCTAAAAAATCAACAGAAGTTGCACCCACATTAGTCTTAATCTACTGAGTTTAATAGGACGTCATACCTCTCTAGTGCTGGTAATTCCTTTCTTTATTCGAATAACCTCCTCTTCATACTCCAAGATCATAGTCTTATAATTCTCATTTTCAAATTTCAGTTTTTCAGCCTTTGTCCTCTCCTCCAGTTCTCCAATAGCTTCTTCCCGGCTTTGTACCCTCATCTGCAGCGCAAGGTTCCGTATTTTTGCAGCAGTGAGCTTATTCTCCGTCTTCTGCTCAGCTGCAAGGAGCCGTTTCACCTCAACAAGAGCTGCCCGCTTTCCCAGCCGCCGGGCGAGAGCCGCAAGGAGTACTTCTTGCATCATCATGATGAAGGCTTGATATTCACAGTCCCACTGCTTCTTCTTCTCCTGGCACTGGGGCCGGAGTTCTTCAACTTGCTGCTGGTAGAGCTGTGATTTGCACTGCCACTGCAACTTTAGGTCCTCTAGAATTTTTAGCTGGTCCTGGTAGCCATGGCGACTCCGCCTTGTACACACAGGCATTGGCACGTTTTCCCTTTCCAACCAGTCAGCTATTATCATCTGCTGCTCGCTGTTCAACTGGCAGAGTTCATCCCTTTCTGACAGGAGGCTCTGCAGAAGCGCTTGGTGTTCCTTATACTCAGCTTCAAGATTATATCTCTCCATCTCCAGCTGCTCTTTGGAAGCTTCATTGTCATGACATCCATCCAGACCAGTCTTCTGCAGCTGCTCATATGAACCTAAATTTACGGGGCAGAGTTATACTAAAGAATCATCCAGTTCTATTAATTAACAGATGGCAACAGCTGATTTTGCCATCTTGAAATTGAGCTATGTTCAGATGAGAAGGCTCAGTTTAAAAATATATTACGGCTCTTCGTATGAAACCATGTGTTAAAAACCAACAGGAATTAATTGCCATGTAATTTTCTCTAGAATGTATAGACTTTATAGTTCTTTACCTTTTTTTCTCTGAAATGGTAGTGGATGGCTACCATTGATTGGAGGTAGAACAAGTGGAGCAAAATGTGTGCTGTCTCTAGTTTCTGGACTGTGCACACCCACATCAAGAGCCTAAACAAAGTATACAAGGTATTTTTCACACAAGAATCTACATACTGACACACAAGCACACATAACCATACACAACCTTCCATCATAGCCAAACAACTTTTTATTAAAATGTACTAAAAATGTATTTCTATTTGTTTCTTTCTTGAGGCAGCAGTACAAATATTTTTAAGGTATCCCATATAATTTAAAGATTCAAAAACACATGCGCCTTCATTTCAGCATTTAAATAAAATGTGTATACACGTACCTGAACGTTGTTTGCTTTCTGAGCACTGTGGTTTGGTCTTATTGGTGGCAGCTTTGTGCAGCCCCTTTTCCTCTTTTCCATATCTACTGGCGCCTCTTGTCTTTTGATGTGAATTCTAAAGATCGATAAGCCTTTTAGTTTTTGGGGAACAGACCTCAGCCAATTACAATAAGCAGCAACGAAGCAAATGAGTACTATGGGAATGGTGAAAGGCGTGATTAATCTGATAACTTGTGTGACTTCACAGCCCCTTTATTACATCATAATTATGCCACAAGTACCATCTCTACATAAATATCAACTTGCTTAACCTGCTAAACCTTGCACGGTTCAAGGTTTTTTCCTTTAGATTTTAATCAATTTATCTGCTCATTCAACCACATGAAAATCAAGCCAACGTGTATCAGAAACAGTACACGCTGTAAACATCACACATGTAAAACCTAATAATGAAAGTTGAATCGCACAACGATGTCAAAATATGGCACAATTTAACTGTGGAACTAGGTGGAGAGAATCTGACTAGCAGTACATTGGTAAGGTTTGATGCATATCCCAAGATAAGTCATAAAGCCTTGAATAAAGATGAAGGCTAAGAGAGCAAAAGTTATGTAATTCTTCAAACATGAATACTAAACGTACAATTCTGGCAAACCATGTCAATTACAATCCATTATACTGATGTGTTTATTTGATTCATTGGAAGACAACGAGTGACTTGTGTTTGGAACATAGTCTTCCTTCCCAAAGTTATACTGACTTCTTATATTGACATTTTTTAAACATGTACAGACAATTGTATTCCCTGGAAAGTAACATATACACAAACAGACAGACACACACAAACACACATATATCAGATATATTGTCAACTTTCAAATATAAAAGGCACAGCACTATTTTCAAATATAACAGTGTACTGTTTTTATTTTAGTTCTGCACAAAGAGCATACAGCATGTATGTGTATATACGTGTACACGTGTGTGTTCAACTGTGTTATACACAATGCCGCAGTGGCCTGCTCTGCTTCAGCTTGCTCTTTACTGTGCTACACTTGACAGAGAGCTTTTCATGCTGCCTCTTGAGAATGTCTAGTTGGCTCTGTAGGTCCTCGCATGCATCCTTCACCTTCTCAAAATCCTGGAGCAGCTTCTTGTTTCTGAGCAGGCTGCAGCGCTGGCACAGGCGCAGATTGTCTGCACGCAGCTTGTCTTTAGTTATCATTACCCCTGCCAGAGCTTTCCGCTTGTTGCCGATCATTGCCTTTATCTTGGCCAGATTGGCTAGTTTGGCCTGGATCTCCAGCTCCACAAAGTTGATCGTTTCTTTGAGATGTGACTGGAACTGAGAGTGGAGGTACACAATACTGAGATTATTTTCTATGCCTTCAGGACTCTACTGTACAATACATCTTCCCATCCTACTCCGTGGCAATAAATTTACTGCATTTTCAGTTTTAAATGTGGGCTCGAAATTTCCAAGTTTTGTGGTGGGATTTATGGGATGGGTCTTGTTATGTTTTCAAGTCTACTTGACAGTTCCATGGCTATCTAAAAAATCAACAGAAGTTGCACCCACATTAGTCTTAATCTACTGAGTTTAATAGGACGTCATACCTCTCTAGTGCTGGTAATTCCTTTCTTTATTCGAATAACCTCCTCTTCATACTCCAAGATCATAGTCTTATAATTCTCATTTTCAAATTTCAGTTTTTCAGCCTTTGTCCTCTCCTCCAGTTCTCCAATAGCTTCTTCCCGGCTTTGTACCCTCATCTGCAGCGCAAGGTTCCGTATTTTTGCAGCAGTGAGCTTATTCTCCGTCTTCTGCTCAGCTGCAAGGAGCCGTTTCACCTCAACAAGAGCTGCCCGCTTTCCCAGCCGCCGGGCGAGAGCCGCAAGGAGTACTTCTTGCATCATCATGATGAAGGCTTGATATTCACAGTCCCACTGCTTCTTCTTCTCCTGGCACTGGGGCCGGAGTTCTTCAACTTGCTGCTGGTAGAGCTGTGATTTGCACTGCCACTGCAACTTTAGGTCCTCTAGAATTTTTAGCTGGTCCTGGTAGCCATGGCGACTCCGCCTTGTACACACAGGCATTGGCACGTTTTCCCTTTCCAACCAGTCAGCTATTATCATCTGCTGCTCGCTGTTCAACTGGCAGAGTTCATCCCTTTCTGACAGGAGGCTCTGCAGAAGCGCTTGGTGTTCCTTATACTCAGCTTCAAGATTATATCTCTCCATCTCCAGCTGCTCTTTGGAAGCTTCATTGTCATGACATCCATCCAGACCAGTCTTCTGCAGCTGCTCATATGAACCTAAATTTACGGGGCAGAGTTATACTAAAGAATCATCCAGTTCTATTAATTAACAGATGGCAACAGCTGATTTTGCCATCTTGAAATTGAGCTATGTTCAGATGAGAAGGCTCAGTTTAAAAATATATTACGGCTCTTCGTATGAAACCATGTGTTAAAAACCAACAGGAATTAATTGCCATGTAATTTTCTCTAGAATGTATAGACTTTATAGTTCTTTACCTTTTTTTCTCTGAAATGGTAGTGGATGGCTACCATTGATTGGAGGTAGAACAAGTGGAGCAAAATGTGTGCTGTCTCTAGTTTCTGGACTGTGCACACCCACATCAAGAGCCTAAACAAAGTATACAAGGTATTTTTCACACAAGAATCTACATAGTGACACACAAGCACACATAACCATACACAACCTTCCATCATAGCCAAACAACTTTTTATTAAAATGTACTAAAAATGTATTTCTATTTGTTTCTTTCTTGAGGCAGCAGTACAAATATTTTTAAGGTATCCCATATAATTTAAAGATTCAAAAACACATGCGCCTTCATTTCAGCATTTAAATAAAATGTGTATACACGTACCTGAACGTTGTTTGCTTTCTGAGCACTGTGGTTTGGTCTTATTGGTGGCAGCTTTGTGCAGCCCCTTTTCCTCTTTTCCATATCTACTGGCGCCTCTTGTCTTTTGATGTGAATTCTAAAGATCGATAAGCCTTTTAGTTTTTGGGGAACAGACCTCAGCCAATTACAATAAGCAGCAACGAAGCAAATGAGTACTATGGGAATGGTGAAAGGCGTGATTAATCTGATAACTTGTGTGACTTCACAGCCCCTTTATTACATCATAATTATGCCACAAGTACCATCTCTACATAAATATCAACTTGCTTAACCTGCTAAACCTTGCACGGTTCAAGGTTTTTTCCTTTAGATTTTAATCAATTTATCTGCTCATTCAACCACATGAAAATCAAGCCAACGTGTATCAGAAACAGTACACGCTGTAAACATCACACATGTAAAACCTAATAATGAAAGTTGAATCGCACAACGATGTCAAAATATGGCACAATTTAACTGTGGAACTAGGTGGAGAGAATCTGACTAGCAGTACATTGGTAAGGTTTGATGCATATCCCAAGATAAGTCATAAAGCCTTGAATAAAGATGAAGGCTAAGAGAGCAAAAGTTATGTAATTCTTCAAACATGAATACTAAACGTACAATTCTGGCAAACCATGTCAATTACAATCCATTATACTGATGTGTTTATTTGATTCATTGGAAGACAACGAGTGACTTGTGTTTGGAACATAGTCTTCCTTCCCAAAGTTATACTGACTTCTTATATTGACATTTTTTAAACATGTACAGACAATTGTATTCCCTGGAAAGTAACATATACACAAACAGACAGACACACACAAACACACATATATCAGATATATTGTCAACTTTCAAATATAAAAGGCACAGCACTATTTTCAAATATAACAGTGTACTGTTTTTATTTTAGTTCTGCACAAAGAGCATACAGCATGTATGTGTATATACGTGTACACGTGTGTGTTCAACTGTGTTATACACAATGCCGCAGTGGCCTGCTCTGCTTCAGCTTGCTCTTTACTGTGCTACACTTGACAGAGAGCTTTTCATGCTGCCTCTTGAGAATGTCTAGTTGGCTCTGTAGGTCCTCGCATGCATCCTTCACCTTCTCAAAATCCTGGAGCAGCTTCTTGTTTCTGAGCAGGCTGCAGCGCTGGCACAGGCGCAGATTGTCTGCACGCAGCTTGTCTTTAGTTATCATTACCCCTGCCAGAGCTTTCCGCTTGTTGCCGATCATTGCCTTTATCTTGGCCAGATTGGCTAGTTTGGCCTGGATCTCCAGCTCCACAAAGTTGATCGTTTCTTTGAGATGTGACTGGAACTGAGAGTGGAGGTACACAATACTGAGATTATTTTCTATGCCTTCAGGACTCTACTGTACAATACATCTTCCCATCCTACTCCGTGGCAATAAATTTACTGCATTTTCAGTTTTAAATGTGGGCTCGAAATTTCCAAGTTTTGTGGTGGGATTTATGGGATGGGTCTTGTTATGTTTTCAAGTCTACTTGACAGTTCCATGGCTATCTAAAAAATCAACAGAAGTTGCACCCACATTAGTCTTAATCTACTGAGTTTAATAGGACGTCATACCTCTCTAGTGCTGGTAATTCCTTTCTTTATTCGAATAACCTCCTCTTCATACTCCAAGATCATAGTCTTATAATTCTCATTTTCAAATTTCAGTTTTTCAGCCTTTGTCCTCTCCTCCAGTTCTCCAATAGCTTCTTCCCGGCTTTGTACCCTCATCTGCAGCGCAAGGTTCCGTATTTTTGCAGCAGTGAGCTTATTCTCCGTCTTCTGCTCAGCTGCAAGGAGCCGTTTCACCTCAACAAGAGCTGCCCGCTTTCCCAGCCGCCGGGCGAGAGCCGCAAGGAGTACTTCTTGCATCATCATGATGAAGGCTTGATATTCACAGTCCCACTGCTTCTTCTTCTCCTGGCACTGGGGCCGGAGTTCTTCAACTTGCTGCTGGTAGAGCTGTGATTTGCACTGCCACTGCAACTTTAGGTCCTCTAGAATTTTTAGCTGGTCCTGGTAGCCATGGCGACTCCGCCTTGTACACACAGGCATTGGCACGTTTTCCCTTTCCAACCAGTCAGCTATTATCATCTGCTGCTCGCTGTTCAACTGGCAGAGTTCATCCCTTTCTGACAGGAGGCTCTGCAGAAGCGCTTGGTGTTCCTTATACTCAGCTTCAAGATTATATCTCTCCATCTCCAGCTGCTCTTTGGAAGCTTCATTGTCATGACATCCATCCAGACCAGTCTTCTGCAGCTGCTCATATGAACCTAAATTTACGGGGCAGAGTTATACTAAAGAATCATCCAGTTCTATTAATTAACAGATGGCAACAGCTGATTTTGCCATCTTGAAATTGAGCTATGTTCAGATGAGAAGGCTCAGTTTAAAAATATATTACGACTCTTCGTATGAAACCATGTGTTAAAAACCAACAGGAATTAATTGCCATGTAATTTTCTCTAGAATGTATAGACTTTATAGTTCTTTACCTTTTTTTCTCTGAAATGGTAGTGGATGGCTACCATTGATTGGAGGTAGAACAAGTGGAGCAAAATGTGTGCTGTCTCTAGTTTCTGGACTGTGCACACCCACATCAAGAGCCTAAACAAAGTATACAAGGTATTTTTCACACAAGAATCTACATACTGACACACAAGCACACATAACCATACACAACCTTCCATCATAGCCAAACAACTTTTTATTAAAATGTACTAAAAATGTATTTCTATTTGTTTCTTTCTTGAGGCAGCAGTACAAATATTTTTAAGGTATCCCATATAATTTAAAGATTCAAAAACACATGCGCCTTCATTTCAGCATTTAAATAAAATGTGTATACACGTACCTGAACGTTGTTTGCTTTCTGAGCACTGTGGTTTGGTCTTATTGGTGGCAGCTTTGTGCAGCCCCTTTTCCTCTTTTCCATATCTACTGGCGCCTCTTGTCTTTTGATGTGAATTCTAAAGATCGATAAGCCTTTTAGTATTTGGGGAACAGACCTCAGCCAATTACAATAAGCAGCAACGAAGCAAATGAGTACTATGGGAATGGTGAAAGGCGTGATTAATCTGATAACTTGTGTGACTTCACAGCCCCTTTATTACATCATAATTATGCCACAAGTACCATCTCTACATAAATATCAACTTGCTTAACCTGCTAAACCTTGCACGGTTCAAGGTTTTTTCCTTTAGATTTTAATCAATTTATCTGCTCATTCAACCACATGAAAATCAAGCCAACGTGTATCAGAAACAGTACACGCTGTAAACATCACACATGTAAAACCTAATAATGAAAGTTGAATCGCACAACGATGTCAAAATATGGCACAATTTAACTGTGGAACTAGGTGGAGAGAATCTGACTAGCAGTACATTGGTAAGGTTTGATGCATATCCCAAGATAAGTCATAAAGCCTTGAATAAAGATGAAGGCTAAGAGAGCAAAAGTTATGTAATTCTTCAAACATGAATACTAAACGTACAATTCTGGCAAACCATGTCAATTACAATCCATTATACTGATGTGTTTATTTGATTCATTGGAAGACAACGAGTGACTTGTGTTTGGAACATAGTCTTCCTTCCCAAAGTTATACTGACTTCTTATATTGACATTTTTTAAACATGTACAGACAATTGTATTCCCTGGAAAGTAACATATACACAAACAGACAGACACACACAAACACACATATATCAGATATTTTGTCAACTTTCAAATATAAAAGGCACAGCACTATTTTCAAATATAACAGTGTACTGTTTTATTTTAGTTCTGCACAAAGAGCATACAGCATGTATGTGTATATACGTGTACACGTGTGTGTTCAACTGTGTTATACACAATGCCGCAGTGGCCTGCTCTGCTTCAGCTTGCTCTTTACTGTGCTACACTTGACAGAGAGCTTTTCATGCTGCCTCTTGAGAATGTCTAGTTGGCTCTGTAGGTCCTCGCATGCATCCTTCACCTTCTCAAAATCCTGGAGCAGCTTCTTGTTTCTGAGCAGGCTGCAGCGCTGGCACAGGCGCAGATTGTCTGCACGCAGCTTGTCTTTAGTTATCATTACCCCTGCCAGAGCTTTCCGCTTGTTGCCGATCATTGCCTTTATCTTGGCCAGATTGGCTAGTTTGGCCTGGATCTCCAGCTCCACAAAGTTGATCGTTTCTTTGAGATGTGACTGGAACTGAGAGTGGAGGTACACAATACTGAGATTATTTTCTATGCCTTCAGGACTCTACTGTACAATACATCTTCCCATCCTACTCCGTGGCAATAAATTTACTGCATTTTCAGTTTTAAATGTGGGCTCGAAATTTCCAAGTTTTGTGGTGGGATTTATGGGATGGGTCTTGTTATGTTTTCAAGTCTACTTGACAGTTCCATGGCTATCTAAAAAATCAACAGAAGTTGCACCCACATTAGTCTTAATCTACTGAGTTTAATAGGACGTCATACCTCTCTAGTGCTGGTAATTCCTTTCTTTATTCGAATAACCTCCTCTTCATACTCCAAGATCATAGTCTTATAATTCTCATTTTCAAATTTCAGTTTTTCAGCCTTTGTCCTCTCCTCCAGTTCTCCAATAGCTTCTTCCCGGCTTTGTACCCTCATCTGCAGCGCAAGGTTCCGTATTTTTGCAGCAGTGAGCTTATTCTCCGTCTTCTGCTCAGCTGCAAGGAGCCGTTTCACCTCAACAAGAGCTGCCCGCTTTCCCAGCCGCCGGGCGAGAGCCGCAAGGAGTACTTCTTGCATCATCATGATGAAGGCTTGATATTCACAGTCCCACTGCTTCTTCTTCTCCTGGCACTGGGGCCGGAGTTCTTCAATTTGCTGCTGGTAGAGCTGTGATTTACACTGCCACTGCAACTTTAGGTCCTCTAGAATTTTTAGCTGGTCCTGGTAGCCATGGCGACTCCGCCTTGTACACACAGGCATTGGCACGTTTTCCCTTTCCAACCAGTCAGCTATTATCATCTGCTGCTCGCTGTTCAACTGGCAGAGTTCATCCCTTTCTGACAGGAGGCTCTGCAGAAGCGCTTGGTGTTCCTTATACTCAGCTTCAAGATTAGATCTCTCCATCTCCAGCTGCTCTTTGGAAGCTTCATTGTCATGACATCCATCCAGACCAGTCTTCTGCAGCTGCTCATATGAACCTAAATTTACGGGGCAGAGTTATACTAAAGAATCATCCAGTTCTATTAATTAACAGATGGCAACAGCTGATTTTGCCATCTTGAAATTGAGCTATGTTCAGATGAGAAGGCTCAGTTTAAAAATATATTACGACTCTTCGTATGAAACCATGTGTTAAAAACCAACAGGAATTAATTGCCATGTAATTTTCTCTAGAATGTATAGACTTTATAGTTCTTTACCTTTTTTTCTCTGAAATGGTAGTGGATGGCTACCATTGATTGGAGGTAGAACAAGTGGAGCAAAATGTGTGCTGTCTCTAGTTTCTGGACTGTGCACACCCACATCAAGAGCCTAAACAAAGTATACAAGGTATTTTTCACACAAGAATCTACATACTGACACACAAGCACACATAACCATACACAACCTTCCATCATAGCCAAACAACTTTTTATTAAAATGTACTAAAAATGTATTTCTATTTGTTTCTTTCTTGAGGCAGCAGTACAAATATTTTTAAGGTATCCCATATAATTTAAAGATTCAAAAACACATGCGCCTTCATTTCAGCATTTAAATAAAATGTGTATACACGTACCTGAACGTTGTTTGCTTTCTGAGCACTGTGGTTTGGTCTTATTGGTGGCAGCTTTGTGCAGCCCCTTTTCCTCTTTTCCATATCTACTGGCGCCTCTTGTCTTTTGATGTGAATTCTAAAGATCGATAAGCCTTTTAGTTTTTGGGGAACAGACCTCAGCCAATTACAATAAGCAGCA
The DNA here is from genome assembly GCF_041902795.1 of Electrophorus electricus. Taxonomy (NCBI): domain Eukaryota; kingdom Metazoa; phylum Chordata; class Actinopteri; order Gymnotiformes; family Gymnotidae; genus Electrophorus; species Electrophorus electricus. Next base: position 15,968,838 of record NC_137497.1, on the reverse strand, counting down.
ACGAAGCAAATGAGTACTATGGGAATGGTGAAAGGCGTGATTAATCTGATAACTTGTGTGACTTCACAGCCCCTTTATTACATCATAATTATGCCACAAGTACCATCTCTACATAAATATCAACTTGCTTAACCTGCTAAACCTTGCACGGTTCAAGGTTTTTTCCTTTAGATTTTAATCAATTTATCTGCTCATTCAACCACACGAAAATCAAGCCAACGTGTATCAGAAACAGTACACGCTGTAAACATCACACATGTAAAACCTAATAATGAAAGTTGAATCGCACAACGATGTCAAAATATGGCACAATTTAACTGTGGAACTAGGTGGAGAGAATCTGACTAGCAGTACATTGGTAAGGTTTGATGCATATCCCAAGATAAGTCATAAAGCCTTGAATAAAGATGAAGGCTAAGAGAGCAAAAGTTATGTAATTCTTCAAACATGAATACTAAACGTACAATTCTGGCAAACCATGTCAATTACAATCCATTATACTGATGTGTTTATTTGATTCATTGGAAGACAACGAGTGACTTGTGTTTGGAACATAGTCTTCCTTCCCAAAGTTATACTGACTTCTTATATTGACATTTTTTAAACATGTACAGACAATTGTATTCCCTGGAAAGTAACATATACACAAACAGACAGACACACACAAACACACATATATCAGATATTTTGTCAACTTTCAAATATAAAAGGCACAGCACTATTTTCAAATATAACAGTGTACTGTTTTTATTTTAGTTCTGCACAAAGAGCATACAGCATGTATGTGTATATACGTGTACACGTGTGTGTTCAACTGTGTTATACACAATGCCGCAGTGGCCTGCTCTGCTTCAGCTTGCTCTTTACTGTGCTACACTTGACAGAGAGCTTTTCATGCTGCCTCTTGAGAATGTCTAGTTGGCTCTGCAGGTCCTCGCATGCATCCTTCACCTTCTCAAAATCCTGGAGCAGCTTCTTGTTTCTCAGCAGGCTGCAGCGCTGGCACAGGCGCAGATTGTCTGCACGCAGCTTGTCTTTAGTTATCATTACCCCTGCCAGAGCTTTCCACTTGTTGCCGATCATTGCCTTTATCTTGGCCAGATTGGCTAGTTTGGCCTGGATCTCCAGCTCCACAAAGTTGATCGTTTCTTTGAGATGTGACTGGAACTGAGAGTGGAGGTACACAATACTGAGATTATTTTCTATGCCTTCAGGACTCTACTGTACAATACATCTTCCCATCCTACTCCGTGGCAATAAATTTACTGCATTTTCAGTTTTAAATGTGGGCTCGAAATTTCCAAGTTTTGTGGTGGGATTTATGGGATGGGTCTTGTTATGTTTTCAAGTCTACTTGACAGTTCCATGGCTATCTAAAAAATCAACAGAAGTTGCACCCACATTAGTCTTAATCTACTGAGTTTAATAGGACGTCATACCTCTCTAGTGCTGGTAATTCCTTTCTTTATTCGAATAACCTCCTCTTCATACTCCAAGATCATAGTCTTATAATTCTCATTTTCAAATTTCAGTTTTTCAGCCTTTGTCCTCTCCTCCAGTTCTCCAATAGCTTCTTCCCGGCTTTGTACCCTCATCTGCAGCGCAAGGTTCCGTATTTTTGCAGCAGTGAGCTTATTCTCCGTCTTCTGCTCAGCTGCAAGGAGCCGTTTCACCTCAACAAGAGCTGCCCGCTTTCCCAGCCGCCGGGCGAGAGCCGCAAGGAGTACTTCTTGCATCATCATGATGAAGGCTTGATATTCACAGTCCCACTGCTTCTTCTTCTCCTGGCACTGGGGCCGGAGTTCTTCAATTTGCTGCTGGTAGAGCTGTGATTTACACTGCCACTGCAACTTTAGGTCCTCTAGAATTTTTAGCTGGTCCTGGTAGCCATGGCGACTCCGCCTTGTACACACAGGCATTGGCACGTTTTCCCTTTCCAACCAGTCAGCTATTATCATCTGCGGCTCGCTGTTCAACTGGCAGAGTTCATCCCTTTCTGACAGGAGGCTCTGCAGAAGCGCTTGGTGTTCCTTATACTCAGCTTCAAGATTAGATCTCTCCATCTCCAGCTGCTCTTTGGAAGCTTCATTGTCATGACATCCATCCAGACCAGTCTTCTGCAGCTGCTCATATGAACCTAAATTTACGGGGCAGAGTTACACTAAAGAATCATCCAGTTCTATTAATTAACAGATGGCAACAGCTGATTTTGCCATCTTGAAATTGAGCTATGTTCAGATGAGAAGGCTCAGTTTAAAAATATATTACGACTCTTCGTATGAAACCATGTGTTAAAAACCAACAGGAATTAATTGCCATGTAATTTTCTCTAGAATGTATAGACTTTATAGTTCTTTACCTTTTTTTCTCTGAAATGGTAGTGGATGGCTACCATTGATTGGAGGTAGAACAAGTGGAGCAAAATGTGTGCTGTCTCTAGTTTCTGGACTGTGCACACCCACATCAAGAGCCTAAACAAAGTATACAAGGTATTTTTCACACAAGAATCTACATAGTGACACACAAGCACACATAACCATACACAACCTTCCATCATAGCCAAACAACTTTTTATTAAAATGTACTAAAAATGTATTTCTATTTGTTTCTTTCTTGAGGCAGCAGTACAAATATTTTTAAGGTATCCCATATAATTTAAAGATTCAAAAACACATGCGCCTTCATTTCAGCATTTAAATAAAATGTGTATACACGTACCTGAACGTTGTTTGCTTTCTGAGCACTGTGGTTTGGTCTTATTGGTGGCAGCTTTGTGCAGCCCCTTTTCCTCTTTTTCATATCTACTGGCGCCTCTTGTCTTTTGATGTGAATTCTAAAGATCGATAAGCCTTTTAGTTTTTGGGGAACAGACCTCAGCCAATTACAATAAGCAGCAACGAAGCAAATGAGTACTATGGGAATGGTGAAAGGCGTGATTAATCTGATAACTTGTGTGACTTCACAGCCCCTTTATTACATCATAATTATGCCACAAGTACCATCTCTACATAAATATCAACTTGCTTAACCTGCTAAACCTTGCACGGTTCAAGGTTTTTTCCTTTAGATTTTAATCAATTTATCTGCTCATTCAACCACACGAAAATCAAGCCAACGTGTATCAGAAACAGTACACGCTGTAAACATCACACATGTAAAACCTAATAATGAAAGTTGAATCGCACAACGATGTCAAAATATGGCACAATTTAACTGTGGAACTAGGTGGAGAGAATCTGACTAGCAGTACATTGGTAAGGTTTGATGCATATCCCAAGATAAGTCATAAAGCCTTGAATAAAGATGAAGGCTAAGAGAGCAAAAGTTATGTAATTCTTCAAACATGAATACTAAACGTACAATTCTGGCAAACCATGTCAATTACAATCCATTATACTGATGTGTTTATTTGATTCATTGGAAGACAACGAGTGACTTGTGTTTGGAACATAGTCTTCCTTCCCAAAGTTATACTGACTTCTTATATTGACATTTTTTAAACATGTACAGACAATTGTATTCCCTGGAAAGTAACATATACACAAACAGACAGACACACACAAACACACATATATCAGATATATTGTCAACTTTCAAATATAAAAGGCACAGCACTATTTTCAAATATAACAGTGTACTGTTTTTATTTTAGTTCTGCACAAAGAGCATACAGCATGTATGTGTATATACGTGTACACGTGTGTGTTCAACTGTGTTATACACAATGCCGCAGTGGCCTGCTCTGCTTCAGCTTGCTCTTTACTGTGCTACACTTGACAGAGAGCTTTTCATGCTGCCTCTTGAGAATGTCTAGTTGGCTCTGTAGGTCCTCGCATGCATCCTTCACCTTCTCAAAATCCTGGAGCAGCTTCTTGTTTCTGAGCAGGCTGCAGCGCTGGCACAGGCGCAGATTGTCTGCACGCAGCTTGTCTTTAGTTATCATTACCCCTGCCAGAGCTTTCCGCTTGTTGCCGATCATTGCCTTTATCTTGGCCAGATTGGCTAGTTTGGCCTGGATCTCCAGCTCCACAAAGTTGATCGTTTCTTTGAGATGTGACTGGAACTGAGAGTGGAGGTACACAATACTGAGATTATTTTCTATGCCTTCAGGACTCTACTGTACAATACATCTTCCCATCCTACTCCGTGGCAATAAATTTACTGCATTTTCAGTTTTAAATGTGGGCTCGAAATGTCCAAGTTTTGTGGTGGGATTTATGGGATGGGTCTTGTTATGTTTTCAAGTCTACTTGACAGTTCCATGGCTATCTAAAAAATCAACAGAAGTTGCACCCACATTAGTCTTAATCTACTGAGTTTAATAGGACGTCATACCTCTCTAGTGCTGGTAATTCCTTTCTTTATTCGAATAACCTCCTCTTCATACTCCAAGATCATAGTCTTATAATTCTCATTTTCAAATTTCAGTTTTTCAGCCTTTGTCCTCTCCTCCAGTTCTCCAATAGCTTCTTCCCGGCTTTGTACCCTCATCTGCAGCGCAAGGTTCCGTATTTTTGCAGCAGTGAGCTTATTCTCCGTCTTCTGCTCAGCTGCAAGGAGCCGTTTCACCTCAACAAGAGCTGCCCGCTTTCCCAGCCGCCGGGCGAGAGCCGCAAGGAGTACTTCTTGCATCATCATGATGAAGGCTTGATATTCACAGTCCCACTGCTTCTTCTTCTCCTGGCACTGGGGCCGGAGTTCTTCAATTTGCTGCTGGTAGAGCTGTGATTTACACTGCCACTGCAACTTTAGGTCCTCTAGAATTTTTAGCTGGTCCTGGTAGCCATGGCGACTCCGCCTTGTACACACAGGCATTGGCACGTTTTCCCTTTCCAACCAGTCAGCTATTATCATCTGCTGCTCGCTGTTCAACTGGCAGAGTTCATCCCTTTCTGACAGGAGGCTCTGCAGAAGCGCTTGGTGTTCCTTATACTCAGCTTCAAGATTAGATCTCTCCATCTCCAGCTGCTCTTTGGAAGCTTCATTGTCATGACATCCATCCAGACCAGTCTTCTGCAGCTGCTCATATGAACCTAAATTTACGGGGCAGAGTTATACTAAAGAATCATCCAGTTCTATTAATTAACAGATGGCAACAGCTGATTTTGCCATCTTGAAATTGAGCTATGTTCAGATGAGAAGGCTCAGTTTAAAAATATATTACGACTCTTCGTATGAAACCATGTGTTAAAAACCAACAGGAATTAATTGCCATGTAATTTTCTCTAGAATGTATAGACTTTATAGTTCTTTACCTTTTTTTCTCTGAAATGGTAGTGGATGGCTACCATTGATTGGAGGTAGAACAAGTGGAGCAAAATGTGTGCTGTCTCTAGTTTCTGGACTGTGCACACCCACATCAAGAGCCTAAACAAAGTATACAAGGTATTTTTCACACAAGAATCTACATACTGACACACAAGCACACATAACCATACACAACCTTCCATCATAGCCAAACAACTTTTTATTAAAATGTACTAAAAATGTATTTCTATTTGTTTCTTTCTTGAGGCAGCAGTACAAATATTTTTAAGGTATCCCATATAATTTAAAGATTCAAAAACACATGCGCCTTCATTTCAGCATTTAAATAAAATGTGTATACACGTACCTGAACGTTGTTTGCTTTCTGAGCACTGTGGTTTGGTCTTATTGGTGGCAGCTTTGTGCAGCCCCTTTTCCTCTTTTCCATATCTACTGGCGCCTCTTGTCTTTTGATGTGAATTCTAAAGATCGATAAGCCTTTTAGTTTTTGGGGAACAGACCTCAGCCAATTACAATAAGCAGCAACGAAGCAAATGAGTACTATGGGAATGGTGAAAGGCGTGATTATACTGATGTGTTTATTTGATTCATTGGAAGACAACGAGTGACTTGTGTTTGGAACATAGTCTTCCTTCCCAAAGTTATACTGACTTCTTATATTGACATTTTTTAAACATGTACAGACAATTGTATTCCCTGGAAAGTAACATATACACAAACAGACAGACACACACAAACACACATATATCAGATATATTGTCAACTTTCAAATATAAAAGGCACAGCACTATTTTCAAATATAACAGTGTACTGTTTTTATTTTAGTTCTGCACAAAGAGCATACAGCATGTATGTGTATATACGTGTACACGTGTGTGTTCAACTGTGTTATACACAATGCCGCAGTGGCCTGCTCTGCTTCAGCTTGCTCTTTACTGTGCTACACTTGACAGAGAGCTTTTCATGCTGCCTCTTGAGAATGTCTAGTTGGCTCTGTAGGTCCTCGCATGCATCCTTCACCTTCTCAAAATCCTGGAGCAGCTTCTTGTTTCTGAGCAGGCTGCAGCGCTGGCACAGGCGCAGATTGTCTGCACGCAGCTTGTCTTTAGTTATCATTACCCCTGCCAGAGCTTTCCGCTTGTTGCCGATCATTGCCTTTATCTTGGCCAGATTGGCTAGTTTGGCCTGGATCTCCAGCTCCACAAAGTTGATCGTTTCTTTGAGATGTGACTGGAACTGAGAGTGGAGGTACACAATACTGAGATTATTTTCTATGCCTTCAGGACTCTACTGTACAATACATCTTCCCATCCTACTCCGTGGCAATAAATTTACTGCATTTTCAGTTTTAAATGTGGGCTCGAAATTTCCAAGTTTTGTGGTGGGATTTATGGGATGGGTCTTGTTATGTTTTCAAGTCTACATGACAGTTCCATGGCTATCTAAAAAATCAACAGAAGTTGCACCCACATTAGTCTTAATCTACTGAGTTTAATAGGACGTCATACCTCTCTAGTGCTGGTAATTCCTTTCTTTATTCGAATAACCTCCTCTTCATACTCCAAGATCATAGTCTTATAATTCTCATTTTCAAATTTCAGTTTTTCAGCCTTTGTCCTCTCCTCCAGTTCTCCAATAGCTTCTTCCCGGCTTTGTACCCTCATCTGCAGCGCAAGGTTCCGTATTTTTGCAGCAGTGAGCTTATTCTCCGTCTTCTGCTCAGCTGCAAGGAGCCGTTTCACCTCAACAAGAGCTGCCCGCTTTCCCAGCCGCCGGGCGAGAGCCGCAAGGAGTACTTCTTGCATCATCATGATGAAGGCTTGATATTCACAGTCCCACTGCTTCTTCTTCTCCTGGCACTGGGGCCGGAGTTCTTCAATTTGCTGCTGGTAGAGCTGTGATTTACACTGCCACTGCAACTTTAGGTCCTCTAGAATTTTTAGCTGGTCCTGGTAGCCATGGCGACTCCGCCTTGTACACACAGGCATTGGCACGTTTTCCCTTTCCAACCAGTCAGCTATTATCATCTGCTGCTCGCTGTTCAACTGGCAGAGTTCATCCCTTTCTGACAGGAGGCTCTGCAGAAGCGCTTGGTGTTCCTTATACTCAGCTTCAAGATTAGATCTCTCCATCTCCAGCTGCTCTTTGGAAGCTTCATTGTCATGACATCCATCCAGACCAGTCTTCTGCAGCTGCTCATATGAACCTAAATTTACGGGGCAGAGTTATACTAAAGAATCATCCAGTTCTATTAATTAACAGATGGCAACAGCTGATTTTGCCATCTTGAAATTGAGCTATGTTCAGATGAGAAGGCTCAGTTTAAAAATATATTACGACTCTTCGTATGAAACCATGTGTTAAAAACCAACAGGAATTAATTGCCATGTAATTTTCTCTAGAATGTATAGACTTTATAGTTCTTTACCTTTTTTTCTCTGAAATGGTAGTGGATGGCTACCATTGATTGGAGGTAGAACAAGTGGAGCAAAATGTGTGCTGTCTCTAGTTTCTGGACTGTGCACACCCACATCAAGAGCCTAAACAAAGTATACAAGGTATTTTTCACACAAGAATCTACATACTGACACACAAGCACACATAACCATACACAACCTTCCATCATAGCCAAACAACTTTTTATTAAAATGTACTAAAAATGTATTTCTATTTGTTTCTTTCTTGAGGCAGCAGTACAAATATTTTTAAGGTATCCCATATAATTTAAAGATTCAAAAACACATGCGCCTTCATTTCAGCATTTAAATAAAATGTGTATACACGTACCTGAACGTTGTTTGCTTTCTGAGCACTGTGGTTTGGTCTTATTGGTGGCAGCTTTGTGCAGCCCCTTTTCCTCTTTTCCATATCTACTGGCGCCTCTTGTCTTTTGATGTGAATTCTAAAGATCGATAAGCCTTTTAGTTTTTGGGGAACAGACCTCAGCCAATTACAATAAGCAGCAACGAAGCAAATGAGTACTATGGGAATGGTGAAAGGCGTGATTAATCTGATAACTTGTGTGACTTCACAGCCCCTTTATTACATCATAATTATGCCACAAGTACCATCTCTACATAAATATCAACTTGCTAAACCTGCTAAACCTTGCACGGTTCAAGGTTTTTTCCTTTAGATTTTAATCAATTTATCTGCTCATTCAACCACACGAAAATCAAGCCAACGTGTATCAGAAACAGTACACGCTGTAAACATCACACATGTAAAACCTAATAATGAAAGTTGAATCGCACAACGATGTCAAAATATGGCACAATTTAACTGTGGAACTAGGTGGAGAGAATCTGACTAGCAGTACATTGGTAAGGTTTGATGCATATCCCAAGATAAGTCATAAAGCCTTGAATAAAGATGAAGGCTAAGAGAGCAAAAGTTATGTAATTCTTCAAACATGAATACTAAACGTACAATTCTGGCAAACCATGTCAATTACAATCCATTATACTGATGTGTTTATTTGATTCATTGGAAGACAACGAGTGACTTGTGTTTGGAACATAGTCTTCCTTCCCAAAGTTATACTGACTTCTTATATTGACATTTTTTAAACATGTACAGACAATTGTATTCCCTGGAAAGTAACATATACACAAACAGACAGACACACACAAACACACATATATCAGATATTTTGTCAACTTTCAAATATAAAAGGCACAGCACTATTTTCAAATATAACAGTGTACTGTTTTTATTTTAGTTCTGCACAAAGAGCATACAGCATGTATGTGTATATACGTGTACACGTGTGTGTTCAACTGTGTTATACACAATGCCGCAGTGGCCTGCTCTGCTTCAGCTTGCTCTTTACTGTGCTACACTTGACAGAGAGCTTTTCATGCTGCCTCTTGAGAATGTCTAGTTGGCTCTGCAGGTCCTCGCATGCATCCTTCACCTTCTCAAAATCCTGGAGCAGCTTCTTGTTTCTCAGCAGGCTGCAGCGCTGGCACAGGCGCAGATTGTCTGCACGCAGCTTGTCTTTAGTTATCATTACCCCTGCCAGAGCTTTCCACTTGTTGCCGATCATTGCCTTTATCTTGGCCAGATTGGCTAGTTTGGCCTGGATCTCCAGCTCCACAAAGTTGATCGTTTCTTTGAGATGTGACTGGAACTGAGAGTGGAGGTACACAATACTGAGATTATTTTCTATGCCTTCAGGACTCTACTGTACAATACATCTTCCCATCCTACTCCGTGGCAATAAATTTACTGCATTTTCAGTTTTAAATGTGGGCTCGAAATTTCCAAGTTTTGTGGTGGGATTTATGGGATGGGTCTTGTTATGTTTTCAAGTCTACTTGACAGTTCCATGGCTATCTAAAAAATCAACAGAAGTTGCACCCACATTAGTCTTAATCTACTGAGTTTAATAGGACGTCATACCTCTCTAGTGCTGGTAATTCCTTTCTTTATTCGAATAACCTCCTCTTCATACTCCAAGATCATAGTCTTATAATTCTCATTTTCAAATTTCAGTTTTTCAGCCTTTGTCCTCTCCTCCAGTTCTCCAATAGCTTCTTCCCGGCTTTGTACCCTCATCTGCAGCGCAAGGTTCCGTATTTTTGCAGCAGTGAGCTTATTCTCCGTCTTCTGCTCAGCTGCAAGGAGCCGTTTCACCTCAACAAGAGCTGCCCGCTTTCCCAGCCGCCGGGCGAGAGCCGCAAGGAGTACTTCTTGCATCATCATGATGAAGGCTTGATATTCACAGTCCCACTGCTTCTTCTTCTCCTGGCACTGGGGCCGGAGTTCTTCAATTTGCTGCTGGTAGAGCTGTGATTTACACTGCCACTGCAACTTTAGGTCATCTAGAATTTTTAGCTGGTCCTGGTAGCCATGGCGACTCCGCCTTGTACACACAGGCATTGGCACGTTTTCCCTTTCCAACCAGTCAGCTATTATCATCTGCGGCTCGCTGTTCAACTGGCAGAGTTCATCCCTTTCTGACAGGAGGCTCTGCAGAAGCGCTTGGTGTTCCTTATACTCAGCTTCAAGATTAGATCTCTCCATCTCCAGCTGCTCTTTGGAAGCTTCATTGTCATGACATCCATCCAGACCAGTCTTCTGCAGCTGCTCATATGAACCTAAATTTACGGGGCAGAGTTACACTAAAGAATCATCCAGTTCTATTAATTAACAGATGGCAACAGCTGATTTTGCCTTCTTGAAATTGAGCTATGTTCAGATGAGAAGGCTCAGTTTAAAAATATATTACGACTCTTCGTATGAAACCATGTGTTAAAAACCAACAGGAATTAATTGCCATGTAATTTTCTCTAGAATGTATAGACTTTATAGTTCTTTACCTTTTTTTCTCTGAAATGGTAGTGGATGGCTACCATTGATTGGAGGTAGAACAAGTGGAGCAAAATGTGTGCTGTCTCTAGTTTCTGGACTGTGCACACCCACATCAAGAGCCTAAACAAAGTATACAAGGTATTTTTCACACAAGAATCTACATAGTGACACACAAGCACACATAACCATACACAACCTTCCATCATAGCCAAACAACTTTTTATTAAAATGTACTAAAAATGTATTTCTATTTGTTTCTTTCTTGAGGCAGCAGTACAAATATTTTTAAGGTATCCCATATAATTTAAAGATTCAAAAACACATGCGCCTTCATTTCAGCATTTAAATAAAATGTGTATACACGTACCTGAACGTTGTTTGCTTTCTGAGCACTGTGGTTTGGTCTTATTGGTGGCAGCTTTGTGCAGCCCCTTTTCCTCTTTTCCATATCTACTGGCGCCTCTTGTCTTTTGATGTGAATTCTAAAGATCGATAAGCCTTTTAGTTTTTGGGGAACAGACCTCAGCCAATTACAATAAGCAGCAATGAAGCAAATGAGTACTATGGGAATGGTGAAAGGCGTGATTAATCTGATAACTTGTGTGACTTCACAGCCCCTTTATTACATCATAATTATGCCACAAGTACCATCTCTACATAAATATCAACTTGCTAAACCTGCTAAACCTTGCACGGTTCAAGGTTTTTTCCTTTAGATTTTAATCAATTTATCTGCTCATTCAACCACACGAAAATCAAGCCAACGTGTATCAGAAACAGTACACGCTGTAAACATCACACATGTAAAACCTAATAATGAAAGTTGAATCGCACAACGATGTCAAAATATGGCACAATTTAACTGTGGAACTAGGTGGAGAGAATCTGACTAGCAGTACATTGGTAAGGTTTGATGCATATCCCAAGATAAGTCATAAAGCCTTGAATAAAGATGAAGGCTAAGAGAGCAAAAGTTATGTAATTCTTCAAACATGAATACTAAACGTACAATTCTGGCAAACCATGTCAATTACAATCCATTATACTGATGTGTTTATTTGATTCATTGGAAGACAACGAGTGACTTGTGTTTGGAACATAGTCTTCCTTCCCAAAGTTATACTGACTTCTTATATTGACATTTTTTAAACATGTACAGACAATTGTATTCCCTGGAAAGTAACATATACACAAACAGACAGACACACACAAACACACATATATCAGATATTTTGTCAACTTTCAAATATAAAAGGCACAGCACTATTTTCAAATATAACAGTGTACTGTTTTTATTTTAGTTCTGCACAAAGAGCATACAGCATGTATGTGTATATACGTGTACACGTGTGTGTTCAACTGTGTTATACACAATGCCGCAGTGGCCTGCTCTGCTTCAGCTTGCTCTTTACTGTGCTACACTTGACAGAGAGCTTTTCATGCTGCCTCTTGAGAATGTCTAGTTGGCTCTGCAGGTCCTCGCATGCATCCTTCACCTTCTCAAAATCCTGGAGCAGCTTCTTGTTTCTCAGCAGGCTGCAGCGCTGGCACAGGCGCAGATTGTCTGCACGCAGCTTGTCTTTAGTTATCATTACCCCTGCCAGAGCTTTCCACTTGTTGCCGATCATTGCCTTTATCTTGGCCAGATTGGCTAGTTTGGCCTGGATCTCCAGCTCCACAAAGTTGATCGTTTCTTTGAGATGTGACTGGAACTGAGAGTGGAGGTACACAATACTGAGATTATTTTCTATGCCTTCAGGACTCTACTGTACAATACATCTTCCCATCCTACTCCGTGGCAATAAATTTACTGCATTTTCAGTTTTAAATGTGGGCTCGAAATTTCCAAGTTTTGTGGTGGGATTTATGGGATGGGTCTTGTTATGTTTTCAAGTCTACTTGACAGTTCCATGGCTATCTAAAAAATCAACAGAAGTTGCACCCACATTAGTCTTAATCTACTGAGTTTAATAGGACGTCATACCTCTCTAGTGCTGGTAATTCCTTTCTTTATTCGAATAACCTCCTCTTCATACTCCAAGATCATAGTCTTATAATTCTCATTTTCAAATTTCAGTTTTTCAGCCTTTGTCCTCTCCTCCAGTTCTCCAATAGCTTCTTCCCGGCTTTGTACCCTCATCTGCAGCGCAAGGTTCCGTATTTTTGCAGCAGTGAGCTTATTCTCCGTCTTCTGCTCAGCTGCAAGGAGCCGTTTCACCTCAACAAGAGCTGCCCGCTTTCCCAGCCGCCGGGCGAGAGCCGCAAGGAGTACTTCTTGCATCATCATGATGAAGGCTTGATATTCACAGTCCCACTGCTTCTTCTTCTCCTGGCACTGGGGCCGGAGTTCTTCAATTTGCTGCTGGTAGAGCTGTGATTTACACTGCCACTGCAACTTTAGGTCATCTAGAATTTTTAGCTGGTCCTGGTAGCCATGGCGACTCCGCCTTGTACACACAGGCATTGGCACGTTTTCCCTTTCCAACCAGTCAGCTATTATCATCTGCGGCTCGCTGTTCAACTGGCAGAGTTCATCCCTTTCTGACAGGAGGCTCTGCAGAAGCGCTTGGTGTTCCTTATACTCAGCTTCAAGATTAGATCTCTCCATCTCCAGCTGCTCTTTGGAAGCTTCATTGTCATGACATCCATCCAGACCAGTCTTCTGCAGCTGCTCATATGAACCTAAATTTACGGGGCAGAGTTACACTAAAGAATCATCCAGTTCTATTAATTAACAGATGGCAACAGCTGATTTTGCCTTCTTGAAATTGAGCTATGTTCAGATGAGAAGGCTCAGTTTAAAAATATATTACGACTCTTCGTATGAAACCATGTGTTAAAAACCAACAGGAATTAATTGCCATGTAATTTTCTCTAGAATGTATAGACTTTATAGTTCTTTACCTTTTTTTCTCTGAAATGGTAGTGGATGGCTACCATTGATTGGAGGTAGAACAAGTGGAGCAAAATGTGTGCTGTCTCTAGTTTCTGGACTGTGCACACCCACATCAAGAGCCTAAACAAAGTATACAAGGTATTTTTCACACAAGAATCTACATAGTGACACACAAGCACACATAACCATACACAACCTTCCATCATAGCCAAACAACTTTTTATTAAAATGTACTAAAAATGTATTTCTATTTGTTTCTTTCTTGAGGCAGCAGTACAAATATTTTTAAGGTATCCCATATAATTTAAAGATTCAAAAACACATGCGCCTTCATTTCAGCATTTAAATAAAATGTGTATACACGTACCTGAACGTTGTTTGCTTTCTGAGCACTGTGGTTTGGTCTTATTGGTGGCAGCTTTGTGCAGCCCCTTTTCCTCTTTTCCATATCTACTGGCGCCTCTTGTCTTTTGATGTGAATTCTAAAGATCGATAAGCCTTTTAGTTTTTGGGGAACAGACCTCAGCCAATTACAATAAGCAGCAACGAAGCAAATGAGTACTATGGGAATGGTGAAAGGCGTGATTAATCTGATAACTTGTGTGACTTCACAGCCCCTTTATTACATCATAATTATGCCACAAGTACCATCTCTACATAAATATCAACTTGCTTAACCTGCTAAACCTTGCACGGTTCAAGGTTTTTTCCTTTAGATTTTAATCAATTTATCTGCTCATTCAACCACACGAAAATCAAGCCAACGTGTATCAGAAACAGTACACGCTGTAAACATCACACATGTAAAACCTAATAATGAAAGTTGAATCGCACAACGATGTCAAAATATGGCACAATTTAACTGTGGAACTAGGTGGAGAGAATCTGACTAGCAGTACATTGGTAAGGTTTGATGCATATCCCAAGATAAGTCATAAAGCCTTGAATAAAGATGAAGGCTAAGAGAGCAAAAGTTATGTAATTCTTCAAACATGAATACTAAACGTACAATTCTGGCAAACCATGTCAATTACAATCCATTATACTGATGTGTTTATTTGATTCATTGGAAGACAACGAGTGACTTGTGTTTGGAACATAGTCTTCCTTCCCAAAGTTATACTGACTTCTTATATTGACATTTTTTAAACATGTACAGACAATTGTATTCCCTGGAAAGTAACATATACACAAACAGACAGACACACACAAACACACATATATCAGATATTTTGTCAACTTTCAAATATAAAAGGCACAGCACTATTTTCAAATATAACAGTGTACTGTTTTTATTTTAGTTCTGCACAAAGAGCATACAGCATGTATGTGTATATACGTGTACACGTGTGTGTTCAACTGTGTTATACACAATGCCGCAGTGGCCTGCTCTGCTTCAGCTTGCTCTTTACTGTGCTACACTTGACAGAGAGCTTTTCATGCTGCCTCTTGAGAATGTCTAGTTGGCTCTGCAGGTCCTCGCATGCATCCTTCACCTTCTCAAAATCCTGGAGCAGCTTCTTGTTTCTCAGCAGGCTGCAGCGCTGGCACAGGCGCAGATTGTCTGCACGCAGCTTGTCTTTAGTTATCATTACCCCTGCCAGAGCTTTCCGCTTGTTGCCGATCATTGCCTTTATCTTGGCCAGATTGGCTAGTTTGGCCTGGATCTCCAGCTCCACAAAGTTGATCGTTTCTTTGAGATGTGACTGGAACTGAGAGTGGAGGTACACAATACTGAGATTATTTTCTATGCCTTCAGGACTCTACTGTACAATACATCTTCCCATCCTACTCCGTGGCAATAAATTTACTGCATTTTCAGTTTTAAATGTGGGCTCGAAATTTCCAAGTTTTGTGGTGGGATTTATGGGATGGGTCTTGTTATGTTTTCAAGTCTACTTGACAGTTCCATGGCTATCTAAAAAATCAACAGAAGTTGCACCCACATTAGTCTTAATCTACTGAGTTTAATAGGACGTCATACCTCTCTAGTGCTGGTAATTCCTTTCTTTATTCGAATAACCTCCTCTTCATACTCCAAGATCATAGTCTTATAATTCTCATTTTCAAATTTCAGTTTTTCAGCCTTTGTCCTCTCCTCCAGTTCTCCAATAGCTTCTTCCCGGCTTTGTACCCTCATCTGCAGCGCAAGGTTCCGTATTTTTGCAGCAGTGAGCTTATTCTCCGTCTTCTGCTCAGCTGCAAGGAGCCGTTTCACCTCAACAAGAGCTGCCCGCTTTCCCAGCCGCCGGGCGAGAGCCGCAAGGAGTACTTCTTGCATCATCATGATGAAGGCTTGATATTCACAGTCCCACTGCTTCTTCTTCTCCTGGCACTGGGGCCGGAGTTCTTCAACTTGCTGCTGGTAGAGCTGTGATTTGCACTGCCACTGCAACTTTAGGTCCTCTAGAATTTTTAGCTGGTCCTGGTAGCCATGGCGACTCCGCCTTGTACACACAGGCATTGGCACGTTTTCCCTTTCCAACCAGTCAGCTATTATCATCTGCTGCTCGCTGTTCAACTGGCAGAGTTCATCCCTTTCTGACAGGAGGCTCTGCAGAAGCGCTTGGTGTTCCTTATACTCAGCTTCAAGATTATATCTCTCCATCTCCAGCTGCTCTTTGGAAGCTTCATTGTCATGACATCCATCCAGACCAGTCTTCTGCAGCTGCTCATATGAACCTAAATTTACGGGGCAGAGTTATACTAAAGAATCATCCAGTTCTATTAATTAACAGATGGCAACAGCTGATTTTGCCATCTTGAAATTGAGCTATGTTCAGATGAGAAGGCTCAGTTTAAAAATATATTACGACTCTTCGTATGAAACCATGTGTTAAAAACCAACAGGAATTAATTGCCATGTAATTTTCTCTAGAATGTATAGACTTTATAGTTCT
Organism: Electrophorus electricus; assembly: GCF_041902795.1. NCBI lineage: Eukaryota > Metazoa > Chordata > Actinopteri > Gymnotiformes > Gymnotidae > Electrophorus > Electrophorus electricus. The sequence goes on along the minus strand of NC_137497.1, from coordinate 15,952,458 downwards.
TTACCTTTTTTTCTCTGAAATGGTAGTGGATGGCTGCCATTGATTGGAGGTAGAACAAGTGGAGCAAAATGTGTGCTGTCTCTAGTTTCTGGACTGTGCACACCCACATCAAGAGCCTAAACAAAGTATACAAGGTATTTTTCACACAAGAATCTACATACTGACACACAAGCACACATAACCATACACAACCTTCCATCATAGCCAAACAACTTTTTATTAAAATGTACTAAAAATGTATTTCTATTTGTTTCTTTCTTGAGGCAGCAGTACAAATATTTTTAAGGTATCCCATATAATTTAAAGATTCAAAAACACATGCGCCTTCATTTCAGCATTTAAATAAAATGTGTATACACGTACCTGAACGTTGTTTGCTTTCTGAGCACTGTGGTTTGGTCTTATTGGTGGCAGCTTTGTGCAGCCCCTTTTCCTCTTTTCCATATCTACTGGCGCCTCTTGTCTTTTGATGTGAATTCTAAAGATCGATAAGCCTTTTAGTTTTTGGGGAACAGACCTCAGCCAATTACAATAAGCAGCAACGAAGCAAATGAGTACTATGGGAATGGTGAAAGGCGTGATTAATCTGATAACTTGTGTGACTTCACAGCCCCTTTATTACATCATAATTATGCCACAAGTACCATCTCTACATAAATATCAACTTGCTAAACCTGCTAAACCTTGCACGGTTCAAGGTTTTTTCCTTTAGATTTTAATCAATTTATCTGCTCATTCAACCACACGAAAATCAAGCCAACGTGTATCAGAAACAGTACACGCTGTAAACATCACACATGTAAAACCTAATAATGAAAGTTGAATCGCACAACGATGTCAAGATATGGCACAATTTAACTGTGGAACTAGGTGGAGAGAATCTGACTAGCAGTACATTGGTAAGGTTTGATGCATATCCCAAGATAAGTCATAAAGCCTTGAATAAAGATGAAGGCTAAGAGAGCAAAAGTTATGTAATTCTTCAAACATGAATACTAAACGTACAATTCTGGCAAACCATGTCAATTACAATCCATTATACTGATGTGTTTATTTGATTCATTGGAAGACAACGAGTGACTTGTGTTTGGAACATAGTCTTCCTTCCCAAAGTTATACTGACTTCTTATATTGACATTTTTTAAACATGTACAGACAATTGTATTCCCTGGAAAGTAACATATACACAAACAGACAGACACACACAAACACACATATATCAGATATTTTGTCAACTTTCAAATATAAAAGGCACAGCACTATTTTCAAATATAACAGTGTACTGTTTTTATTTTAGTTCTGCACAAAGAGCATACAGCATGTATGTGTATATACGTGTACACGTGTGTGTTCAACTGTGTTATACACAATGCCGCAGTGGCCTGCTCTGCTTCAGCTTGCTCTTTACTGTGCTACACTTGACAGAGAGCTTTTCATGCTGCCTCTTGAGAATGTCTAGTTGGCTCTGCAGGTCCTCGCATGCATCCTTCACCTTCTCAAAATCCTGGAGCAGCTTCTTGTTTCTCAGCAGGCTGCAGCGCTGGCACAGGCGCAGATTGTCTGCACGCAGCTTGTCTTTAGTTATCTTTACCCCTGCCAGAGCTTTCCGCTTGTTGCCGATCATTGCCTTTATCTTGGCCAGATTGGCTAGTTTGGCCTGGATCTCCAGCTCCACAAAGTTGATCGTTTCTTTGAGATGTGACTGGAACTGAGAGTGGAGGTACACAATACTGAGATTATTTTCTATGCCTTCAGGACTCTACTGTACAATACATCTTCCCATCCTACTCCGTGGCAATAAATTTACTGCATTTTCAGTTTTAAATGTGGGCTCGAAATTTCCAAGTTTTGTGGTGGGATTTATGGGATGGGTCTTGTTATGTTTTCAAGTCTACTTGACAGTTCCATGGCTATCTAAAAAATCAACAGAAGTTGCACCCACATTAGTCTTAATCTACTGAGTTTAATAGGACGTCATACCTCTCTAGTGCTGGTAATTCCTTTCTTTATTCGAATAACCTCCTCTTCATACTCCAAGATCATAGTCTTATAATTCTCATTTTCAAATTTCAGTTTTTCAGCCTTTGTCCTCTCCTCCAGTTCTCCAATAGCTTCTTCCCGGCTTTGTACCCTCATCTGCAGCGCAAGGTTCCGTATTTTTGCAGCAGTGAGCTTATTCTCCGTCTTCTGCTCAGCTGCAAGGAGCCGTTTCACCTCAACAAGAGCTGCCCGCTTTCCCAGCCGCCGGGCGAGAGCCGCAAGGAGTACTTCTTGCATCATCATGATGAAGGCTTGATATTCACAGTCCCACTGCTTCTTCTTCTCCTGGCACTGGGGCCGGAGTTCTTCAATTTGCTGCTGGTAGAGCTGTGATTTACACTGCCACTGCAACTTTAGGTCATCTAGAATTTTTAGCTGGTCCTGGTAGCCATGGCGACTCCGCCTTGTACACACAGGCATTGGCACGTTTTCCCTTTCCAACCAGTCAGCTATTATCATCTGCGGCTCGCTGTTCAACTGGCAGAGTTCATCCCTTTCTGACAGGAGGCTCTGCAGAAGCGCTTGGTGTTCCTTATACTCAGCTTCAAGATTAGATCTCTCCATCTCCAGCTGCTCTTTGGAAGCTTCATTGTCATGACATCCATCCAGACCAGTCTTCTGCAGCTGCTCATATGAACCTAAATTTACGGGGCAGAGTTACACTAAAGAATCATCCAGTTCTATTAATTAACAGATGGCAACAGCTGATTTTGCCTTCTTGAAATTGAGCTATGTTCAGATGAGAAGGCTCAGTTTAAAAATATATTACGACTCTTCGTATGAAACCATGTGTTAAAAACCAACAGGAATTAATTGCCATGTAATTTTCTCTAGAATGTATAGACTTTATAGTTCTTTACCTTTTTTTCTCTGAAATGGTAGTGGATGGCTACCATTGATTGGAGGTAGAACAAGTGGAGCAAAATGTGTGCTGTCTCTAGTTTCTGGACTGTGCACACCCACATCAAGAGCCTAAACAAAGTATACAAGGTATTTTTCACACAAGAATCTACATAGTGACACACAAGCACACATAACCATACACAACCTTCCATCATAGCCAAACAACTTTTTATTAAAATGTACTAAAAATGTATTTCTATTTGTTTCTTTCTTGAGGCAGCAGTACAAATATTTTTAAGGTATCCCATATAATTTAAAGATTCAAAAACACATGCGCCTTCATTTCAGCATTTAAATAAAATGTGTATACACGTACCTGAACGTTGTTTGCTTTCTGAGCACTGTGGTTTGGTCTTATTGGTGGCAGCTTTGTGCAGCCCCTTTTCCTCTTTTCCATATCTACTGGCGCCTCTTGTCTTTTGATGTGAATTCTAAAGATCGATAAGCCTTTTAGTTTTTGGGGAACAGACCTCAGCCAATTACAATAAGCAGCAACGAAGCAAATGAGTACTATGGGAATGGTGAAAGGCGTGATTAATCTGATAACTTGTGTGACTTCACAGCCCCTTTATTACATCATAATTATGCCACAAGTACCATCTCTACATAAATATCAACTTGCTTAACCTGCTAAACCTTGCACGGTTCAAGGTTTTTTCCTTTAGATTTTAATCAATTTATCTGCTCATTCAACCACACGAAAATCAAGCCAACGTGTATCAGAAACAGTACACGCTGTAAACATCACACATGTAAAACCTAATAATGAAAGTTGAATCGCACAACGATGTCAAAATATGGCACAATTTAACTGTGGAACTAGGTGGAGAGAATCTGACTAGCAGTACATTGGTAAGGTTTGATGCATATCCCAAGATAAGTCATAAAGCCTTGAATAAAGATGAAGGCTAAGAGAGCAAAAGTTATGTAATTCTTCAAACATGAATACTAAACGTAAAATTCTGGCAAACCATGTCAATTACAATCCATTATACTGATGTGTTTATTTGATTCATTGGAAGACAACGAGTGACTTGTGTTTGGAACATAGTCTTCCTTCCCAAAGTTATACTGACTTCTTATATTGACATTTTTTAAACATGTACAGACAATTGTATTCCCTGGAAAGTAACATATACACAAACAGACAGACACACACAAACACACATATATCAGATATTTTGTCAACTTTCAAATATAAAAGGCACAGCACTATTTTCAAATATAACAGTGTACTGTTTTTATTTTAGTTCTGCACAAAGAGCATACAGCATGTATGTGTATATACGTGTACACGTGTGTGTTCAACTGTGTTATACACAATGCCGCAGTGGCCTGCTCTGCTTCAGCTTGCTCTTTACTGTGCTACACTTGACAGAGAGCTTTTCATGCTGCCTCTTGAGAATGTCTAGTTGGCTCTGCAGGTCCTCGCATGCATCCTTCACCTTCTCAAAATCCTGGAGCAGCTTCTTGTTTCTCAGCAGGCTGCAGCGCTGGCACAGGCGCAGATTGTCTGCACGCAGCTTGTCTTTAGTTATCATTACCCCTGCCAGAGCTTTCCGCTTGTTGCCGATCATTGCCTTTATCTTGGCCAGATTGGCTAGTTTGGCCTGGATCTCCAGCTCCACAAAGTTGATCGTTTCTTTGAGATGTGACTGGAACTGAGAGTGGAGGTACACAATACTGAGATTATTTTCTATGCCTTCAGGACTCTACTGTACAATACATCTTCCCATCCTACTCCGTGGCAATAAATTTACTGCATTTTCAGTTTTAAATGTGGGCTCGAAATTTCCAAGTTTTGTGGTGGGATTTATGGGATGGGTCTTGTTATGTTTTCAAGTCTACTTGACAGTTCCATGGCTATCTAAAAAATCAACAGAAGTTGCACCCACATTAGTCTTAATCTACTGAGTTTAATAGGACGTCATACCTCTCTAGTGCTGGTAATTCCTTTCTTTATTCGAATAACCTCCTCTTCATACTCCAAGATCATAGTCTTATAATTCTCATTTTCAAATTTCAGTTTTTCAGCCTTTGTCCTCTCCTCCAGTTCTCCAATAGCTTCTTCCCGGCTTTGTACCCTCATCTGCAGCGCAAGGTTCCGTATTTTTGCAGCAGTGAGCTTATTCTCCGTCTTCTGCTCAGCTGCAAGGAGCCGTTTCACCTCAACAAGAGCTGCCCGCTTTCCCAGCCGCCGGGCGAGAGCCGCAAGGAGTACTTCTTGCATCATCATGATGAAGGCTTGATATTCACAGTCCCACTGCTTCTTCTTCTCCTGGCACTGGGGCCGGAGTTCTTCAACTTGCTGCTGGTAGAGCTGTGATTTGCACTGCCACTGCAACTTTAGGTCCTCTAGAATTTTTAGCTGGTCCTGGTAGCCATGGCGACTCCGCCTTGTACACACAGGCATTGGCACGTTTTCCCTTTCCAACCAGTCAGCTATTATCATCTGCTGCTCGCTGTTCAACTGGCAGAGTTCATCCCTTTCTGACAGGAGGCTCTGCAGAAGCGCTTGGTGTTCCTTATACTCAGCTTCAAGATTATATCTCTCCATCTCCAGCTGCTCTTTGGAAGCTTCATTGTCATGACATCCATCCAGACCAGTCTTCTGCAGCTGCTCATATGAACCTAAATTTACGGGGCAGAGTTATACTAAAGAATCATCCAGTTCTATTAATTAACAGATGGCAACAGCTGATTTTGCCATCTTGAAATTGAGCTATGTTCAGATGAGAAGGCTCAGTTTAAAAATATATTACGACTCTTCGTATGAAACCATGTGTTAAAAACCAACAGGAATTAATTGCCATGTAATTTTCTCTAGAATGTATAGACTTTATAGTTCTTTACCTTTTTTTCTCTGAAATGGTAGTGGATGGCTGCCATTGATTGGAGGTAGAACAAGTGGAGCAAAATGTGTGCTGTCTCTAGTTTCTGGACTGTGCACACCCACATCAAGAGCCTAAACAAAGTATACAAGGTATTTTTCACACAAGAATCTACATACTGACACACAAGCACACATAACCATACACAACCTTCCATCATAGCCAAACAACTTTTTATTAAAATGTACTAAAAATGTATTTCTATTTGTTTCTTTCTTGAGGCAGCAGTACAAATATTTTTAAGGTATCCCATATAATTTAAAGATTCAAAAACACATGCGCCTTCATTTCAGCATTTAAATAAAATGTGTATACACGTACCTGAACGTTGTTTGCTTTCTGAGCACTGTGGTTTGGTCTTATTGGTGGCAGCTTTGTGCAGCCCCTTTTCCTCTTTTCCATATCTACTGGCGCCTCTTGTCTTTTGATGTGAATTCTAAAGATCGATAAGCCTTTTAGTTTTTGGGGAACAGACCTCAGCCAATTACAATAAGCAGCAACGAAGCAAATGAGTACTATGGGAATGGTGAAAGGCGTGATTAATCTGATAACTTGTGTGACTTCACAGCCCCTTTATTACATCATAATTATGCCACAAGTACCATCTCTACATAAATATCAACTTGCTAAACCTGCTAAACCTTGCACGGTTCAAGGTTTTTTCCTTTAGATTTTAATCAATTTATCTGCTCATTCAACCACACGAAAATCAAGCCAACGTGTATCAGAAACAGTACACGCTGTAAACATCACACATGTAAAACCTAATAATGAAAGTTGAATCGCACAACGATGTCAGAATATGGCACAATTTAACTGTGGAACTAGGTGGAGAGAATCTGACTAGCAGTACATTGGTAAGGTTTGATGCATATCCCAAGATAAGTCATAAAGCCTTGAATAAAGATGAAGGCTAAGAGAGCAAAAGTTATGTAATTCTTCAAACATGAATACTAAACGTACAATTCTGGCAAACCATGTCAATTACAATCCATTATACTGATGTGTTTATTTGATTCATTGGAAGACAACGAGTGACTTGTGTTTGGAACATAGTCTTCCTTCCCAAAGTTATACTGACTTCTTATATTGACATTTTTTAAACATGTACAGACAATTGTATTCCCTGGAAAGTAACATATACACAAACAGACAGACACACACAAACACACATATATCAGATATTTTGTCAACTTTCAAATATAAAAGGCACAGCACTATTTTCAAATATAACAGTGTACTGTTTTATTTTAGTTCTGCACAAAGAGCATACAGCATGTATGTGTATATACGTGTACACGTGCGTGTTCAACTGTGTTATACACAATGCTGCAGTGGCCTGCTCTGCTTCAGCTTGCTCTTTACTGTGCTACACTTGACAGAGAGCTTTTCATGCTGCCTCTTGAGAATGTCTAGTTGGCTCTGCAGGTCCTCGCATGCATCCTTCACCTTCTCAAAATCCTGGAGCAGCTTCTTGTTTCTCAGCAGGCTGCAGCGCTGGCACAGGCGCAGATTGTCTGCACGCAGCTTGTCTTTAGTTATCATTACCCCTGCCAGAGCTTTCCGCTTGTTGCCGATCATTGCCTTTATCTTGGCCAGATTGGCTAGTTTGGCCTGGATCTCCAGCTCCACAAAGTTGATCGTTTCTTTGAGATGTGACTGGAACTGAGAGTGGAGGTACACAATACTGAGATTATTTTCTATGCCTTCAGGACTCTACTGTACAATACATCTTCCCATCCTACTCCGTGGCAATAAATTTACTGCATTTTCAGTTTTAAATGTGGGCTCGAAATGTCCAAGTTTTGTGGTGGGATTTATGGGATGGGTCTTGTTATGTTTTCAAGTCTACTTGACAGTTCCATGGCTATCTAAAAAATCAACAGAAGTTGCACCCACATTAGTCTTAATCTACTGAGTTTAATAGGACGTCATACCTCTCTAGTGCTGGTAATTCCTTTCTTTATTCGAATAACCTCCTCTTCATACTCCAAGATCATAGTCTTATAATTCTCATTTTCAAATTTCAGTTTTTCAGCCTTTGTCCTCTCCTCCAGTTCTCCAATAGCTTCTTCCCGGCTTTGTACCCTCATCTGCAGCGCAAGGTTCCGTATTTTTGCAGCAGTGAGCTTATTCTCCGTCTTCTGCTCAGCTGCAAGGAGCCGTTTCACCTCAACAAGAGCTGCCCGCTTTCCCAGCCGCCGGGCGAGAGCCGCAAGGAGTACTTCTTGCATCATCATGATGAAGGCTTGATATTCACAGTCCCACTGCTTCTTCTTCTCCTGGCACTGGGGCCGGAGTTCTTCAACTTGCTGCTGGTAGAGCTGTGATTTGCACTGCCACTGCAACTTTAGGTCCTCTAGAATTTTTAGCTGGTCCTGGTAGCCATGGCGACTCCGCCTTGTACACACAGGCATTGGCACGTTTTCCCTTTCCAACCAGTCAGCTATTATCATCTGCTGCTCGCTGTTCAACTGGCAGAGTTCATCCCTTTCTGACAGGAGGCTCTGCAGAAGCGCTTGGTGTTCCTTATACTCAGCTTCAAGATTATATCTCTCCATCTCCAGCTGCTCTTTGGAAGCTTCATTGTCATGACATCCATCCAGACCAGTCTTCTGCAGCTGCTCATATGAACCTAAATTTACGGGGCAGAGTTATACTAAAGAATCATCCAGTTCTATTAATTAACAGATGGCAACAGCTGATTTTGCCATCTTGAAATTGAGCTATGTTCAGATGAGAAGGCTCAGTTTAAAAATATATTACGACTCTTCGTATGAAACCATGTGTTAAAAACCAACAGGAATTAATTGCCATGTAATTTTCTCTAGAATGTATAGACTTTATAGTTCTTTACCTTTTTTTCTCTGAAATGGTAGTGGATGGCTGCCATTGATTGGAGGTAGAACAAGTGGAGCAAAATGTGTGCTGTCTCTAGTTTCTGGACTGTGCACACCCACATCAAGAGCCTAAACAAAGTATACAAGGTATTTTTCACACAAGAATCTACATAGTGACACACAAGCACACATAACCATACACAACCTTCCATCATAGCCAAACAACTTTTTATTAAAATGTACTAAAAATGTATTTCTATTTGTTTCTTTCTTGAGGCAGCAGTACAAATATTTTTAAGGTATCCCATATAATTTAAAGATTCAAAAACACATGCGCCTTCATTTCAGCATTTAAATAAAATGTGTATACACGTACCTGAACGTTGTTTGCTTTCTGAGCACTGTGGTTTGGTCTTATTGGTGGCAGCTTTGTGCAGCCCCTTTTCCTCTTTTCCATATCTACTGGCGCCTCTTGTCTTTTGATGTGAATTCTAAAGATCGATAAGCCTTTTAGTTTTTGGGGAACAGACCTCAGCCAATTACAATAAGCAGCAACGAAGCAAATGAGTACTATGGGAATGGTGAAAGGCGTGATTAATCTGATAACTTGTGTGACTTCACAGCCCCTTTATTACATCATAATTATGCCACAAGTACCATCTCTACATAAATATCAACTTGCTTAACCTGCTAAACCTTGCACGGTTCAAGGTTTTTTCCTTTAGATTTTAATCAATTTATCTGCTCATTCAACCACACGAAAATCAAGCCAACGTGTATCAGAAACAGTACACGCTGTAAACATCACACATGTAAAACCTAATAATGAAAGTTGAATCGCACAACGATGTCAAAATATGGCACAATTTAACTGTGGAACTAGGTGGAGAGAATCTGACTAGCAGTACATTGGTAAGGTTTGATGCATATCCCAAGATAAGTCATAAAGCCTTGAATAAAGATGAAGGCTAAGAGAGCAAAAGTTATGTAATTCTTCAAACATGAATACTAAACGTACAATTCTGGCAAACCATGTCAATTACAATCCATTATACTGATGTGTTTATTTGATTCATTGGAAGACAACGAGTGACTTGTGTTTGGAACATAGTCTTCCTTCCCAAAGTTATACTGACTTCTTATATTGACATTTTTTAAACATGTACAGACAATTGTATTCCCTGGAAAGTAACATATACACAAACAGACAGACACACACAAACACACATATATCAGATATTTTGTCAACTTTCAAATATAAAAGGCACAGCACTATTTTCAAATATAACAGTGTACTGTTTTTATTTTAGTTCTGCACAAAGAGCATACAGCATGTATGTGTATATACGTGTACACGTGTGTGTTCAACTGTGTTATACACAATGCCGCAGTGGCCTGCTCTGCTTCAGCTTGCTCTTTACTGTGCTACACTTGACAGAGAGCTTTTCATGCTGCCTCTTGAGAATGTCTAGTTGGCTCTGCAGGTCCTCGCATGCATCCTTCACCTTCTCAAAATCCTGGAGCAGCTTCTTGTTTCTCAGCAGGCTGCAGCGCTGGCACAGGCGCAGATTGTCTGCACGCAGCTTGTCTTTAGTTATCATTACCCCTGCCAGAGCTTTCCGCTTGTTGCCGATCATTGCCTTTATCTTGGCCAGATTGGCTAGTTTGGCCTGGATCTCCAGCTCCACAAAGTTGATCGTTTCTTTGAGATGTGACTGGAACTGAGAGTGGAGGTACACAATACTGAGATTATTTTCTATGCCTTCAGGACTCTACTGTACAATACATCTTCCCATCCTACTCCGTGGCAATAAATTTACTGCATTTTCAGTTTTAAATGTGGGCTCGAAATGTCCAAGTTTTGTGGTGGGATTTATGGGATGGGTCTTGTTATGTTTTCAAGTCTACTTGACAGTTCCATGGCTATCTAAAAAATCAACAGAAGTTGCACCCACATTAGTCTTAATCTACTGAGTTTAATAGGACGTCATACCTCTCTAGTGCTGGTAATTCCTTTCTTTATTCGAATAACCTCCTCTTCATACTCCAAGATCATAGTCTTATAATTCTCATTTTCAAATTTCAGTTTTTCAGCCTTTGTCCTCTCCTCCAGTTCTCCAATAGCTTCTTCCCGGCTTTGTACCCTCATCTGCAGCGCAAGGTTCCGTATTTTTGCAGCAGTGAGCTTATTCTCCGTCTTCTGCTCAGCTGCAAGGAGCCGTTTCACCTCAACAAGAGCTGCCCGCTTTCCCAGCCGCCGGGCGAGAGCCGCAAGGAGTACTTCTTGCATCATCATGATGAAGGCTTGATATTCACAGTCCCACTGCTTCTTCTTCTCCTGGCACTGGGGCCGGAGTTCTTCAACTTGCTGCTGGTAGAGCTGTGATTTGCACTGCCACTGCAACTTTAGGTCCTCTAGAATTTTTAGCTGGTCCTGGTAGCCATGGCGACTCCGCCTTGTACACACAGGCATTGGCACGTTTTCCCTTTCCAACCAGTCAGCTATTATCATCTGCTGCTCGCTGTTCAACTGGCAGAGTTCATCCCTTTCTGACAGGAGGCTCTGCAGAAGCGCTTGGTGTTCCTTATACTCAGCTTCAAGATTATATCTCTCCATCTCCAGCTGCTCTTTGGAAGCTTCATTGTCATGACATCCATCCAGACCAGTCTTCTGCAGCTGCTCATATGAACCTAAATTTACGGGGCAGAGTTATACTAAAGAATCATCCAGTTCTATTAATTAACAGATGGCAACAGCTGATTTTGCCATCTTGAAATTGAGCTATGTTCAGATGAGAAGGCTCAGTTTAAAAATATATTACGACTCTTCGTATGAAACCATGTGTTAAAAACCAACAGGAATTAATTGCCATGTAATTTTCTCTAGAATGTATAGACTTTATAGTTCTTTACCTTTTTTTCTCTGAAATGGTAGTGGATGGCTGCCATTGATTGGAGGTAGAACAAGTGGAGCAAAATGTGTGCTGTCTCTAGTTTCTGGACTGTGCACACCCACATCAAGAGCCTAAACAAAGTATACAAGGTATTTTTCACACAAGAATCTACATAGTGACACACAAGCACACATAACCATACACAACCTTCCATCATAGCCAAACAACTTTTTATTAAAATGTACTAAAAATGTATTTCTATTTGTTTCTTTCTTGAGGCAGCAGTACAAATATTTTTAAGGTATCCCATATAATTTAAAGATTCAAAAACACATGCGCCTTCATTTCAGCATTTAAATAAAATGTGTATACACGTACCTGAACGTTGTTTGCTTTCTGAGCACTGTGGTTTGGTCTTATTGGTGGCAGCTTTGTGCAGCCCCTTTTCCTCTTTTCCATATCTACTGGCGCCTCTTGTCTTTTGATGTGAATTCTAAAGATCGATAAGCCTTTTAGTTTTTGGGGAACAGACCTCAGCCAATTACAATAAGCAGCAACGAAGCAAATGAGTACTATGGGAATGGTGAAAGGCGTGATTAATCTGATAACTTGTGTGACTTCACAGCCCCTTTATTACATCATAATTATGCCACAAGTACCATCTCTACATAAATATCAACTTGCTTAACCTGCTAAACCTTGCACGGTTCAAGGTTTTTTCCTTTAGATTTTAATCAATTTATCTGCTCATTCAACCACACGAAAATCAAGCCAACGTGTATCAGAAACAGTACACGCTGTAAACATCACACATGTAAAACCTAATAATGAAAGTTGAATCGCACAACGATGTCAAAATATGGCACAATTTAACTGTGGAACTAGGTGGAGAGAATCTGACTAGCAGTACATTGGTAAGGTTTGATGCATATCCCAAGATAAGTCATAAAGCCTTGAATAAAGATGAAGGCTAAGAGAGCAAAAGTTATGTAATTCTTCAAACATGAATACTAAACGTACAATTCTGGCAAACCATGTCAATTACAATCCATTATACTGATGTGTTTATTTGATTCATTGGAAGACAACGAGTGACTTGTGTTTGGAACATAGTCTTCCTTCCCAAAGTTATACTGACTTCTTATATTGACATTTTTTAAACATGTACAGACAATTGTATTCCCTGGAAAGTAACATATACACAAACAGACAGACACACACAAACACACATATATCAGATATTTTGTCAACTTTCAAATATAAAAGGCACAGCACTATTTTCAAATATAACAGTGTACTGTTTTTATTTTAGTTCTGCACAAAGAGCATACAGCATGTATGTGTATATACGTGTACACGTGTGTGTTCAACTGTGTTATACACAATGCCGCAGTGGCCTGCTCTGCTTCAGCTTGCTCTTTACTGTGCTACACTTGACAGAGAGCTTTTCATGCTGCCTCTTGAGAATGTCTAGTTGGCTCTGCAGGTCCTCGCATGCATCCTTCACCTTCTCAAAATCCTGGAGCAGCTTCTTGTTTCTCAGCAGGCTGCAGCGCTGGCACAGGCGCAGATTGTCTGCACGCAGCTTGTCTTTAGTTATCATTACCCCTGCCAGAGCTTTCCGCTTGTTGCCGATCATTGCCTTTATCTTGGCCAGATTGGCTAGTTTGGCCTGGATCTCCAGCTCCACAAAGTTGATCGTTTCTTTGAGATGTGACTGGAACTGAGAGTGGAGGTACACAATACTGAGATTATTTTCTATGCCTTCAGGACTCTACTGTACAATACATCTTCCCATCCTACTCCGTGGCAATAAATTTACTGCATTTTCAGTTTTAAATGTGGGCTCGAAATTTCCAAGTTTTGTGGTGGGATTTATGGGATGGGTCTTGTTATGTTTTCAAGTCTACTTGACAGTTCCATGGCTATCTAAAAAATCAACAGAAGTTGCACCCACATTAGTCTTAATCTACTGAGTTTAATAGGACGTCATACCTCTCTAGTGCTGGTAATTCCTTTCTTTATTCGAATAACCTCCTCTTCATACTCCAAGATCATAGTCTTATAATTCTCATTTTCAAATTTCAGTTTTTCAGCCTTTGTCCTCTCCTCCAGTTCTCCAATAGCTTCTTCCCGGCTTTGTACCCTCATCTGCAGCGCAAGGTTCCGTATTTTTGCAGCAGTGAGCTTATTCTCCGTCTTCTGCTCAGCTGCAAGGAGCCGTTTCACCTCAACAAGAGCTGCCCGCTTTCCCAGCCGCCGGGCGAGAGCCGCAAGGAGTACTTCTTGCATCATCATGATGAAGGCTTGATATTCACAGTCCCACTGCTTCTTCTTCTCCTGGCACTGGGGCCGGAGTTCTTCAACTTGCTGCTGGTAGAGCTGTGATTTGCACTGCCACTGCAACTTTAGGTCCTCTAGAATTTTTAGCTGGTCCTGGTAGCCATGGCGACTCCGCCTTGTACACACAGGCATTGGCACGTTTTCCCTTTCCAACCAGTCAGCTATTATCATCTGCTGCTCGCTGTTCAACTGGCAGAGTTCATCCCTTTCTGACAGGAGGCTCTGCAGAAGCGCTTGGTGTTCCTTATACTCAGCTTCAAGATTATATCTCTCCATCTCCAGCTGCTCTTTGGAAGCTTCATTGTCATGACATCCATCCAGACCAGTCTTCTGCAGCTGCTCATATGAACCTAAATTTACGGGGCAGAGTTATACTAAAGAATCATCCAGTTCTATTAATTAACAGATGGCAACAGCTGATTTTGCCATCTTGAAATTGAGCTATGTTCAGATGAGAAGGCTCAGTTTAAAAATATATTACGACTCTTCGTATGAAACCATGTGTTAAAAACCAACAGGAATTAATTGCCATGTAATTTTCTCTAGAATGTATAGACTTTATAGTTCTTTACCTTTTTTTCTCTGAAATGGTAGTGGATGGCTGCCATTGATTGGAGGTAGAACAAGTGGAGCAAAATGTGTGCTGTCTCTAGTTTCTGGACTGTGCACACCCACATCAAGAGCCTAAACAAAGTATACAAGGTATTTTTCACACAAGAATCTACATACTGACACACAAGCACACATAACCATACACAACCTTCCATCATAGCCAAACAACTTTTTATTAAAATGTACTAAAAATGTATTTCTATTTGTTTCTTTCTTGAGGCAGCAGTACAAATATTTTTAAGGTATCCCATATAATTTAAAGATTCAAAAACACATGCGCCTTCATTTCAGCATTTAAATAAAATGTGTATACACGTACCTGAACGTTGTTTGCTTTCTGAGCACTGTGGTTTGGTCTTATTGGTGGCAGCTTTGTGCAGCCCCTTTTCCTCTTTTCCATATCTACTGGCGCCTCTTGTCTTTTGATGTGAATTCTAAAGATCGATAAGCCTTTTAGTTTTTGGGGAACAGACCTCAGCCAATTACAATAAGCAGCAACGAAGCAAATGAGTACTATGGGAATGGTGAAAGGCGTGATTAATCTGATAACTTGTGTGACTTCACAGCCCCTTTATTACATCATAATTATGCCACAAGTACCATCTCTACATAAATATCAACTTGCTAAACCTGCTAAACCTTGCACGGTTCAAGGTTTTTTCCTTTAGATTTTAATCAATTTATCTGCTCATTCAACCACACGAAAATCAAGCCAACGTGTATCAGAAACAGTACACGCTGTAAACATCACACATGTAAAACCTAATAATGAAAGTTGAATCGCACAACGATGTCAGAATATGGCACAATTTAACTGTGGAACTAGGTGGAGAGAATCTGACTAGCAGTACATTGGTAAGGTTTGATGCATATCCCAAGATAAGTCATAAAGCCTTGAATAAAGATGAAGGCTAAGAGAGCAAAAGTTATGTAATTCTTCAAACATGAATACTAAACGTACAATTCTGGCAAACCATGTCAATTACAATCCATTATACTGATGTGTTTATTTGATTCATTGGAAGACAACGAGTGACTTGTGTTTGGAACATAGTCTTCCTTCCCAAAGTTATACTGACTTCTTATATTGACATTTTTTAAACATGTACAGACAATTTTATTCCCTGGAAAGTAACATATACACAAACAGACAGACACACACAAACACACATATATCAGATATTTTGTCAACTTTCAAATATAAAAGGCACAGCACTATTTTCAAATATAACAGTGTACTGTTTTATTTTAGTTCTGCACAAAGAGCATACAGCATGTATGTGTATATACGTGTACACGTGCGTGTTCAACTGTGTTATACACAATGCTGCAGTGGCCTGCTCTGCTTCAGCTTGCTCTTTACTGTGCTACACTTGACAGAGAGCTTTTCATGCTGCCTCTTGAGAATGTCTAGTTGGCTCTGCAGGTCCTCGCATGCATCCTTCACCTTCTCAAAATCCTGGAGCAGCTTCTTGTTTCTCAGCAGGCTGCAGCGCTGGCACAGGCGCAGATTGTCTGCACGCAGCTTGTCTTTAGTTATCATTACCCCTGCCAGAGCTTTCCGCTTGTTGCCGATCATTGCCTTTATCTTGGCCAGATTGGCTAGTTTGGCCTGGATCTCCAGCTCCACAAAGTTGATCGTTTCTTTGAGATGTGACTGGAACTGAGAGTGGAGGTACACAATACTGAGATTATTTTCTATGCCTTCAGGACTCTACTGTACAATACATCTTCCCATCCTACTCCGTGGCAATAAATTTACTGCATTTTCAGTTTTAAATGTGGGCTCGAAATGTCCAAGTTTTGTGGTGGGATTTATGGGATGGGTCTTGTTATGTTTTCAAGTCTACGTGACAGTTCCATGGCTATCTAAAAAATCAACAGAAGTTGCACCCACATTAGTCTTAATCTACTGAGTTTAATAGGACGTCATACCTCTCTAGTGCTGGTAATTCCTTTCTTTATTCGAATAACCTCCTCTTCATACTCCAAGATCATAGTCTTATAATTCTCATTTTCAAATTTCAGTTTTTCAGCCTTTGTCCTCTCCTCCAGTTCTCCAATAGCTTCTTCCCGGCTTTGTACCCTCATCTGCAGCGCAAGGTTCCGTATTTTTGCAGCAGTGAGCTTATTCTCCGTCTTCTGCTCAGCTGCAAGGAGCCGTTTCACCTCAACAAGAGCTGCCCGCTTTCCCAGCCGCCGGGCGAGAGCCGCAAGGAGTACTTCTTGCATCATCATGATGAAGGCTTGATATTCACAGTCCCACTGCTTCTTCTTCTCCTGGCACTGGGGCCGGAGTTCTTCAACTTGCTGCTGGTAGAGCTGTGATTTGCACTGCCACTGCAACTTTAGGTCCTCTAGAATTTTTAGCTGGTCCTGGTAGCCATGGCGACTCCGCCTTGTACACACAGGCATTGGCACGTTTTCCCTTTCCAACCAGTCAGCTATTATCATCTGCTGCTCGCTGTTCAACTGGCAGAGTTCATCCCTTTCTGACAGGAGGCTCTGCAGAAGCGCTTGGTGTTCCTTATACTCAGCTTCAAGATTAGATCTCTCCATCTCCAGCTGCTCTTTGGAAGCTTCATTGTCATGACATCCATCCAGACCAGTCTTCTGCAGCTGCTCATATGAACCTAAATTTACGGGGCAGAGTTATACTAAAGAATCATCCAGTTCTATTAATTAACAGATGGCAACAGCTGATTTTGCCATCTTGAAATTGAGCTATGTTCAGATGAGAAGGCTCAGTTTAAAAATATATTACGACTCTTCGTATGAAACCATGTGTTAAAAACCAACAGGAATTAATTGCCATGTAATTTTCTCTAGAATGTATAGACTTTATAGTTCTTTACCTTTTTTTCTCTGAAATGGTAGTGGATGGCTGCCATTGATTGGAGGTAGAACAAGTGGAGCAAAATGTGTGCTGTCTCTAGTTTCTGGACTGTGCACACCCACATCAAGAGCCTAAACAAAGTATACAAGGTATTTTTCACACAAGAATCTACATACTGACACACAAGCACACATAACCATACACAACCTTCCATCATAGCCAAACAACTTTTTATTAAAATGTACTAAAAATGTATTTCTATTTGTTTCTTTCTTGAGGCAGCAGTACAAATATTTTTAAGGTATCCCATATAATTTAAAGATTCAAAAACACATGCGCCTTCATTTCAGCATTTAAATAAAATGTGTATACACGTACCTGAACGTTGTTTGCTTTCTGAGCACTGTGGTTTGGTCTTATTGGTGGCAGCTTTGTGCAGCCCCTTTTCCTCTTTTCCATATCTACTGGCGCCTCTTGTCTTTTGATGTGAATTCTAAAGATCGATAAGCCTTTTAGTTTTTGGGGAACAGACCTCAGCCAATTACAATAAGCAGCAACGAAGCAAATGAGTACTATGGGAATGGTGAAAGGCGTGATTAATCTGATAACTTGTGTGACTTCACAGCCCCTTTATTACATCATAATTATGCCACAAGTACCATCTCTACATAAATATCAACTTGCTAAACCTGCTAAACCTTGCACGGTTCAAGGTTTTTTCCTTTAGATTTTAATCAATTTATCTGCTCATTCAACCACACGAAAATCAAGCCAACGTGTATCAGAAACAGTACACGCTGTAAACATCACACATGTAAAACCTAATAATGAAAGTTGAATCGCACAACGATGTCAGAATATGGCACAATTTAACTGTGGAACTAGGTGGAGAGAATCTGACTAGCAGTACATTGGTAAGGTTTGATGCATATCCCAAGATAAGTCATAAAGCCTTGAATAAAGATGAAGGCTAAGAGAGCAAAAGTTATGTAATTCTTCAAACATGAATACTAAACGTACAATTCTGGCAAACCATGTCAATTACAATCCATTATACTGATGTGTTTATTTGATTCATTGGAAGACAACGAGTGACTTGTGTTTGGAACATAGTCTTCCTTCCCAAAGTTATACTGACTTCTTATATTGACATTTTTTAAACATGTACAGACAATTTTATTCCCTGGAAAGTAACATATACACAAACAGACAGACACACACAAACACACATATATCAGATATTTTGTCAACTTTCAAATATAAAAGGCACAGCACTATTTTCAAATATAACAGTGTACTGTTTTATTTTAGTTCTGCACAAAGAGCATACAGCATGTATGTGTATATACGTGTACACGTGCGTGTTCAACTGTGTTATACACAATGCTGCAGTGGCCTGCTCTGCTTCAGCTTGCTCTTTACTGTGCTACACTTGACAGAGAGCTTTTCATGCTGCCTCTTGAGAATGTCTAGTTGGCTCTGCAGGTCCTCGCATGCATCCTTCACCTTCTCAAAATCCTGGAGCAGCTTCTTGTTTCTCAGCAGGCTGCAGCGCTGGCACAGGCGCAGATTGTCTGCACGCAGCTTGTCTTTAGTTATCATTACCCCTGCCAGAGCTTTCCGCTTGTTGCCGATCATTGCCTTTATCTTGGCCAGATTGGCTAGTTTGGCCTGGATCTCCAGCTCCACAAAGTTGATCGTTTCTTTGAGATGTGACTGGAACTGAGAGTGGAGGTACACAATACTGAGATTATTTTCTATGCCTTCAGGACTCTACTGTACAATACATCTTCCCATCCTACTCCGTGGCAATAAATTTACTGCATTTTCAGTTTTAAATGTGGGCTCGAAATGTCCAAGTTTTGTGGTGGGATTTATGGGATGGGTCTTGTTATGTTTTCAAGTCTACTTGACAGTTCCATGGCTATCTAAAAAATCAACAGAAGTTGCACCCACATTAGTCTTAATCTACTGAGTTTAATAGGACGTCATACCTCTCTAGTGCTGGTAATTCCTTTCTTTATTCGAATAACCTCCTCTTCATACTCCAAGATCATAGTCTTATAATTCTCATTTTCAAATTTCAGTTTTTCAGCCTTTGTCCTCTCCTCCAGTTCTCCAATAGCTTCTTCCCGGCTTTGTACCCTCATCTGCAGCGCAAGGTTCCGTATTTTTGCAGCAGTGAGCTTATTCTCCGTCTTCTGCTCAGCTGCAAGGAGCCGTTTCACCTCAACAAGAGCTGCCCGCTTTCCCAGCCGCCGGGCGAGAGCCGCAAGGAGTACTTCTTGCATCATCATGATGAAGGCTTGATATTCACAGTCCCACTGCTTCTTCTTCTCCTGGCACTGGGGCCGGAGTTCTTCAACTTGCTGCTGGTAGAGCTGTGATTTGCACTGCCACTGCAACTTTAGGTCCTCTAGAATTTTTAGCTGGTCCTGGTAGCCATGGCGACTCCGCCTTGTACACACAGGCATTGGCACGTTTTCCCTTTCCAACCAGTCAGCTATTATCATCTGCTGCTCGCTGTTCAACTGGCAGAGTTCATCCCTTTCTGACAGGAGGCTCTGCAGAAGCGCTTGGTGTTCCTTATACTCAGCTTCAAGATTAGATCTCTCCATCTCCAGCTGCTCTTTGGAAGCTTCATTGTCATGACATCCATCCAGACCAGTCTTCTGCAGCTGCTCATATGAACCTAAATTTACGGGGCAGAGTTATACTAAAGAATCATCCAGTTCTATTAATTAACAGATGGCAACAGCTGATTTTGCCATCTTGAAATTGAGCTATGTTCAGATGAGAAGGCTCAGTTTAAAAATATATTACGACTCTTCGTATGAAACCATGTGTTAAAAACCAACAGGAATTAATTGCCATGTAATTTTCTCTAGAATGTATAGACTTTATAGTTCTTTACCTTTTTTTCTCTGAAATGGTAGTGGATGGCTGCCATTAATTGGAGGTAGAACAAGTGGAGCAAAATGTGTGCTGTCTCTAGTTTCTGGACTGTGCACACCCACATCAAGAGCCTAAACAAAGTATACAAGGTATTTTTCACACAAGAATCTACATACTGACACACAAGCACACATAACCATACACAACCTTCCATCATAGCCAAACAACTTTTTATTAAAATGTACTAAAAATGTATTTCTATTTGTTTCTTTCTTGAGGCAGCAGTACAAATATTTTTAAGGTATCCCATATAATTTAAAGATTCAAAAACACATGCGCCTTCATTTCAGCATTTAAATAAAATGTGTATACACGTACCTGAACGTTGTTTGCTTTCTGAGCACTGTGGTTTGGTCTTATTGGTGGCAGCTTTGTGCAGCCCCTTTTCCTCTTTTCCATATCTACTGGCGCCTCTTGTCTTTTGATGTGAATTCTAAAGATCGATAAGCCTTTTAGTTTTTGGGGAACAGACCTCAGCCAATTACAATAAGCAGCAACGAAGCAAATGAGTACTATGGGAATGGTGAAAGGCGTGATTAATCTGATAACTTGTGTGACTTCACAGCCCCTTTATTACATCATAATTATGCCACAAGTACCATCTCTACATAAATATCAACTTGCTAAACCTGCTAAACCTTGCACGGTTCAAGGTTTTTTCCTTTAGATTTTAATCAATTTATCTGCTCATTCAACCACACGAAAATCAAGCCAACGTGTATCAGAAACAGTACACGCTGTAAACATCACACATGTAAAACCTAATAATGAAAGTTGAATCGCACAACGATGTCAGAATATGGCACAATTTAACTGTGGAACTAGGTGGAGAGAATCTGACTAGCAGTACATTGGTAAGGTTTGATGCATATCCCAAGATAAGTCATAAAGCCTTGAATAAAGATGAAGGCTAAGAGAGCAAAAGTTATGTAATTCTTCAAACATGAATACTAAACGTACAATTCTGGCAAACCATGTCAATTACAATCCATTATACTGATGTGTTTATTTGATTCATTGGAAGACAACGAGTGACTTGTGTTTGGAACATAGTCTTCCTTCCCAAAGTTATACTGACTTCTTATATTGACATTTTTTAAACATGTACAGACAATTTTATTCCCTGGAAAGTAACATATACACAAACAGACAGACACACACAAACACACATATATCAGATATTTTGTCAACTTTCAAATATAAAAGGCACAGCACTATTTTCAAATATAACAGTGTACTGTTTTATTTTAGTTCTGCACAAAGAGCATACAGCATGTATGTGTATATACGTGTACACGTGCGTGTTCAACTGTGTTATACACAATGCTGCAGTGGCCTGCTCTGCTTCAGCTTGCTCTTTACTGTGCTACACTTGACAGAGAGCTTTTCATGCTGCCTCTTGAGAATGTCTAGTTGGCTCTGCAGGTCCTCGCATGCATCCTTCACCTTCTCAAAATCCTGGAGCAGCTTCTTGTTTCTCAGCAGGCTGCAGCGCTGGCACAGGCGCAGATTGTCTGCACGCAGCTTGTCTTTAGTTATCATTACCCCTGCCAGAGCTTTCCGCTTGTTGCCGATCATTGCCTTTATCTTGGCCAGATTGGCTAGTTTGGCCTGGATCTCCAGCTCCACAAAGTTGATCGTTTCTTTGAGATGTGACTGGAACTGAGAGTGGAGGTACACAATACTGAGATTATTTTCTATGCCTTCAGGACTCTACTGTACAATACATCTTCCCATCCTACTCCGTGGCAATAAATTTACTGCATTTTCAGTTTTAAATGTGGGCTCGAAATGTCCAAGTTTTGTGGTGGGATTTATGGGATGGGTCTTGTTATGTTTTCAAGTCTACTTGACAGTTCCATGGCTATCTAAAAAATCAACAGAAGTTGCACCCACATTAGTCTTAATCTACTGAGTTTAATAGGACGTCATACCTCTCTAGTGCTGGTAATTCCTTTCTTTATTCGAATAACCTCCTCTTCATACTCCAAGATCATAGTCTTATAATTCTCATTTTCAAATTTCAGTTTTTCAGCCTTTGTCCTCTCCTCCAGTTCTCCAATAGCTTCTTCCCGGCTTTGTACCCTCATCTGCAGCGCAAGGTTCCGTATTTTTGCAGCAGTGAGCTTATTCTCCGTCTTCTGCTCAGCTGCAAGGAGCCGTTTCACCTCAACAAGAGCTGCCCGCTTTCCCAGCCGCCGGGCGAGAGCCGCAAGGAGTACTTCTTGCATCATCATGATGAAGGCTTGATATTCACAGTCCCACTGCTTCTTCTTCTCCTGGCACTGGGGCCGGAGTTCTTCAACTTGCTGCTGGTAGAGCTGTGATTTGCACTGCCACTGCAACTTTAGGTCCTCTAGAATTTTTAGCTGGTCCTGGTAGCCATGGCGACTCCGCCTTGTACACACAGGCATTGGCACGTTTTCCCTTTCCAACCAGTCAGCTATTATCATCTGCTGCTCGCTGTTCAACTGGCAGAGTTCATCCCTTTCTGACAGGAGGCTCTGCAGAAGCGCTTGGTGTTCCTTATACTCAGCTTCAAGATTATATCTCTCCATCTCCAGCTGCTCTTTGGAAGCTTCATTGTCATGACATCCATCCAGACCAGTCTTCTGCAGCTGCTCATATGAACCTAAATTTACGGGGCAGAGTTATACTAAAGAATCATCCAGTTCTATTAATTAACAGATGGCAACAGCTGATTTTGCCATCTTGAAATTGAGCTATGTTCAGATGAGAAGGCTCAGTTTAAAAATATATTACGACTCTTCGTATGAAACCATGTGTTAAAAACCAACAGGAATTAATTGCCATGTAATTTTCTCTAGAATGTATAGACTTTATAGTTCTTTACCTTTTTTTCTCTGAAATGGTAGTGGATGGCTACCATTGATTGGAGGTAGAACAAGTGGAGCAAAATGTGTGCTGTCTCTAGTTTCTGGACTGTGCACACCCACATCAAGAGCCTAAACAAAGTATACAAGGTATTTTTCACACAAGAATCTACATACTGACACACAAGCACACATAACCATACACAACCTTCCATCATAGCCAAACAACTTTTTATTAAAATGTACTAAAAATGTATTTCTATTTGTTTCTTTCTTGAGGCAGCAGTACAAATATTTTTAAGGTATCCCATATAATTTAAAGATTCAAAAACACATGCGCCTTCATTTCAGCATTTAAATAAAATGTGTATACACGTACCTGAACGTTGTTTGCTTTCTGAGCACTGTGGTTTGGTCTTATTGGTGGCAGCTTTGTGCAGCCCCTTTTCCTCTTTTCCATATCTACTGGCGCCTCTTGTCTTTTGATGTGAATTCTAAAGATCGATAAGCCTTTTAGTTTTTGGGGAACAGACCTCAGCCAATTACAATAAGCAGCAACGAAGCAAATGAGTACTATGGGAATGGTGAAAGGCGTGATTAATCTGATAACTTGTGTGACTCCACAGCCCCTTTATTACATCATAATTATGCCACAAGTACCATCTCTACATAAATATCAACTTGCTTAACCTGCTAAACCTTGCACGGTTCAAGGTTTTTTCCTTTAGATTTTAATCAATTTATCTGCTCATTCAACCACATGAAAATCAAGCCAACGTGTATCAGAAACAGTACACGCTGTAAACATCACACATGTAAAACCTAATAATGAAAGTTGAATCGCACAACGATGTCAAAATATGGCACAATTTAATTGTGGAACTAGGTGGAGAGAATCTGACTAGCAGTACATTGGTAAGGTTTGATGCATATCCCAAGATAAGTCATAAAGCCTTGAATAAAGATGAAGGCTAAGAGAGCAAAAGTTATGTAATTCTTCAAACATGAATACTAAACGTACAATTCTGGCAAACCATGTCAATTACAATCCATTATACTGATGTGTTTATTTGATTCATTGGAAGACAACGAGTGACTTGTGTTTGGAACATAGTCTTCCTTCCCAAAGTT
This sequence comes from Electrophorus electricus, assembly GCF_041902795.1. NCBI lineage: Eukaryota > Metazoa > Chordata > Actinopteri > Gymnotiformes > Gymnotidae > Electrophorus > Electrophorus electricus. The sequence continues at coordinate 15,928,179 of NC_137497.1, read as the reverse complement.
ATACTGACTTCTTATATTGACATTTTTTAAACATGTACAGACAATTGTATTCCCTGGAAAGTAACATATACACAAACAGACAGACACACACAAACACACATATATCAGATATATTGTCAACTTTCAAATATAAAAGGCACAGCACTATTTTCAAATATAACAGTGTACTGTTTTTATTTTAGTTCTGCACAAAGAGCATACAGCATGTATGTGTATATACGTGTACACGTGTGTGTTCAACTGTGTTATACACAATGCTGCAGTGGCCTGCTCTGCTTCAGCTTGCTCTTTACTGTGCTACACTTGACAGAGAGCTTTTCATGCTGCCTCTTGAGAATGTCTAGTTGGCTCTGTAGGTCCTCGCATGCATCCTTCACCTTCTCAAAATCCTGGAGCAGCTTCTTGTTTCTGAGCAGGCTGCAGCGCTGGCACAGGCGCAGATTGTCTGCACGCAGCTTGTCTTTAGTTATCATTACCCCTGCCAGAGCTTTCCGCTTGTTGCCGATCATTGCCTTTATCTTGGCCAGATTGGCTAGTTTGGCCTGGATCTCCAGCTCCACAAAGTTGATCGTTTCTTTGAGATGTGACTGGAACTGAGAGTGGAGGTACACAATACTGAGATTATTTTCTATGCCTTCAGGACTCTACTGTACAATACATCTTCCCATCCTACTCCGTGGCAATAAATTTACTGCATTTTCAGTTTTAAATGTGGGCTCGAAATTTCCAAGTTTTGTGGTGGGATTTATGGGATGGGTCTTGTTATGTTTTCAAGTCTACTTGACAGTTCCATGGCTATCTAAAAAATCAACAGAAGTTGCACCCACATTAGTCTTAATCTACTGAGTTTAATAGGACGTCATACCTCTCTAGTGCTGGTAATTCCTTTCTTTATTCGAATAACCTCCTCTTCATACTCCAAGATCATAGTCTTATAATTCTCATTTTCAAATTTCAGTTTTTCAGCCTTTGTCCTCTCCTCCAGTTCTCCAATAGCTTCTTCCCGGCTTTGTACCCTCATCTGCAGCGCAAGGTTCCGTATTTTTGCAGCAGTGAGCTTATTCTCCGTCTTCTGCTCAGCTGCAAGGAGCCGTTTCACCTCAACAAGAGCTGCCCGCTTTCCCAGCCGCCGGGCGAGAGCCGCAAGGAGTACTTCTTGCATCATCATGATGAAGGCTTGATATTCACAGTCCCACTGCTTCTTCTTCTCCTGGCACTGGGGCCGGAGTTCTTCAATTTGCTGCTGGTAGAGCTGTGATTTACACTGCCACTGCAACTTTAGGTCCTCTAGAATTTTTAGCTGGTCCTGGTAGCCATGGCGACTCCGCCTTGTACACACAGGCATTGGCACGTTTTCCCTTTCCAACCAGTCAGCTATTATCATCTGCTGCTCGCTGTTCAACTGGCAGAGTTCATCCCTTTCTGACAGGAGGCTCTGCAGAAGCGCTTGGTGTTCCTTATACTCAGCTTCAAGATTATATCTCTCCATCTCCAGCTGCTCTTTGGAAGCTTCATTGTCATGACATCCATCCAGACCAGTCTTCTGCAGCTGCTCATATGAACCTAAATTTACGGGGCAGAGTTATACTAAAGAATCATCCAGTTCTATTAATTAACAGATGGCAACAGCTGATTTTGCCATCTTGAAATTGAGCTATGTTCAGATGAGAAGGCTCAGTTTAAAAATATATTACGACTCTTCGTATGAAACCATGTGTTAAAAACCAACAGGAATTAATTGCCATGTAATTTTCTCTAGAATGTATAGACTTTATAGTTCTTTACCTTTTTTTCTCTGAAATGGTAGTGGATGGCTACCATTGATTGGAGGTAGAACAAGTGGAGCAAAATGTGTGCTGTCTCTAGTTTCTGGACTGTGCACACCCACATCAAGAGCCTAAACAAAGTATACAAGGTATTTTTCACACAAGAATCTACATACTGACACACAAGCACACATAACCATACACAACCTTCCATCATAGCCAAACAACTTTTTATTAAAATGTACTAAAAATGTATTTCTATTTGTTTCTTTCTTGAGGCAGCAGTACAAATATTTTTAAGGTATCCCATATAATTTAAAGATTCAAAAACACATGCGCCTTCATTTCAGCATTTAAATAAAATGTGTATACACGTACCTGAACGTTGTTTGCTTTCTGAGCACTGTGGTTTGGTCTTATTGGTGGCAGCTTTGTGCAGCCCCTTTTCCTCTTTTCCATATCTACTGGCGCCTCTTGTCTTTTGATGTGAATTCTAAAGATCGATAAGCCTTTTAGTTTTTGGGGAACAGACCTCAGCCAATTACAATAAGCAGCAACGAAGCAAATGAGTACTATGGGAATGGTGAAAGGCGTGATTAATCTGATAACTTGTGTGACTCCACAGCCCCTTTATTACATCATAATTATGCCACAAGTACCATCTCTACATAAATATCAACTTGCTTAACCTGCTAAACCTTGCACGGTTCAAGGTTTTTTCCTTTAGATTTTAATCAATTTATCTGCTCATTCAACCACATGAAAATCAAGCCAACGTGTATCAGAAACAGTACACGCTGTAAACATCACACATGTAAAACCTAATAATGAAAGTTGAATCGCACAACGATGTCAAAATATGGCACAATTTAATTGTGGAACTAGGTGGAGAGAATCTGACTAGCAGTACATTGGTAAGGTTTGATGCATATCCCAAGATAAGTCATAAAGCCTTGAATAAAGATGAAGGCTAAGAGAGCAAAAGTTATGTAATTCTTCAAACATGAATACTAAACGTACAATTCTGGCAAACCATGTCAATTACAATCCATTATACTGATGTGTTTATTTGATTCATTGGAAGACAACGAGTGACTTGTGTTTGGAACATAGTCTTCCTTCCCAAAGTTATACTGACTTCTTATATTGACATTTTTTAAACATGTACAGACAATTGTATTCCCTGGAAAGTAACATATACACAAACAGACAGACACACACAAACACACATATATCAGATATATTGTCAACTTTCAAATATAAAAGGCACAGCACTATTTTCAAATATAACAGTGTACTGTTTTTATTTTAGTTCTGCACAAAGAGCATACAGCATGTATGTGTATATACGTGTACACGTGTGTGTTCAACTGTGTTATACACAATGCTGCAGTGGCCTGCTCTGCTTCAGCTTGCTCTTTACTGTGCTACACTTGACAGAGAGCTTTTCATGCTGCCTCTTGAGAATGTCTAGTTGGCTCTGTAGGTCCTCGCATGCATCCTTCACCTTCTCAAAATCCTGGAGCAGCTTCTTGTTTCTGAGCAGGCTGCAGCGCTGGCACAGGCGCAGATTGTCTGCACGCAGCTTGTCTTTAGTTATCATTACCCCTGCCAGAGCTTTCCGCTTGTTGCCGATCATTGCCATTATCTTGGCCAGATTGGCTAGTTTGGCCTGGATCTCCAGCTCCACAAAGTTGATCGTTTCTTTGAGATGTGACTGGAACTGAGAGTGGAGGTACACAATACTGAGATTATTTTCTATGCCTTCAGGACTCTACTGTACAATACATCTTCCCATCCTACTCCGTGGCAATAAATTTACTGCATTTTCAGTTTTAAATGTGGGCTCGAAATTTCCAAGTTTTGTGGTGGGATTTATGGGATGGGTCTTGTTATGTTTTCAAGTCTACTTGACAGTTCCATGGCTATCTAAAAAATCAACAGAAGTTGCACCCACATTAGTCTTAATCTACTGAGTTTAATAGGACGTCATACCTCTCTAGTGCTGGTAATTCCTTTCTTTATTCGAATAACCTCCTCTTCATACTCCAAGATCATAGTCTTATAATTCTCATTTTCAAATTTCAGTTTTTCAGCCTTTGTCCTCTCCTCCAGTTCTCCAATAGCTTCTTCCCGGCTTTGTACCCTCATCTGCAGCGCAAGGTTCCGTATTTTTGCAGCAGTGAGCTTATTCTCCGTCTTCTGCTCAGCTGCAAGGAGCCGTTTCACCTCAACAAGAGCTGCCCGCTTTCCCAGCCGCCGGGCGAGAGCCGCAAGGAGTACTTCTTGCATCATCATGATGAAGGCTTGATATTCACAGTCCCACTGCTTCTTCTTCTCCTGGCACTGGGGCCGGAGTTCTTCAACTTGCTGCTGGTAGAGCTGTGATTTGCACTGCCACTGCAACTTTAGGTCCTCTAGAATTTTTAGCTGGTCCTGGTAGCCATGGCGACTCCGCCTTGTACACACAGGCATTGGCACGTTTTCCCTTTCCAACCAGTCAGCTATTATCATCTGCTGCTCGCTGTTCAACTGGCAGAGTTCATCCCTTTCTGACAGGAGGCTCTGCAGAAGCGCTTGGTGTTCCTTATACTCAGCTTCAAGATTATATCTCTCCATCTCCAGCTGCTCTTTGGAAGCTTCATTGTCATGACATCCATCCAGACCAGTCTTCTGCAGCTGCTCATATGAACCTAAATTTACGGGGCAGAGTTATACTAAAGAATCATCCAGTTCTATTAATTAACAGATGGCAACAGCTGATTTTGCCATCTTGAAATTGAGCTATGTTCAGATGAGAAGGCTCAGTTTAAAAATATATTACGGCTCTTCGTATGAAACCATGTGTTAAAAACCAACAGGAATTAATTGCCATGTAATTTTCTCTAGAATGTATAGACTTTATAGTTCTTTACCTTTTTTTCTCTGAAATGGTAGTGGATGGCTACCATTGATTGGAGGTAGAACAAGTGGAGCAAAATGTGTGCTGTCTCTAGTTTCTGGACTGTGCACACCCACATCAAGAGCCTAAACAAAGTATACAAGGTATTTTTCACACAAGAATCTACATACTGACACACAAGCACACATAACCATACACAACCTTCCATCATAGCCAAACAACTTTTTATTAAAATGTACTAAAAATGTATTTCTATTTGTTTCTTTCTTGAGGCAGCAGTACAAATATTTTTAAGGTATCCCATATAATTTAAAGATTCAAAAACACATGCGCCTTCATTTCAGCATTTAAATAAAATGTGTATACACGTACCTGAACGTTGTTTGCTTTCTGAGCACTGTGGTTTGGTCTTATTGGTGGCAGCTTTGTGCAGCCCCTTTTCCTCTTTTCCATATCTACTGGCGCCTCTTGTCTTTTGATGTGAATTCTAAAGATCGATAAGCCTTTTAGTTTTTGGGGAACAGACCTCAGCCAATTACAATAAGCAGCAACGAAGCAAATGAGTACTATGGGAATGGTGAAAGGCGTGATTAATCTGATAACTTGTGTGACTTCACAGCCCCTTTATTACATCATAATTATGCCACAAGTACCATCTCTACATAAATATCAACTTGCTTAACCTGCTAAACCTTGCACGGTTCAAGGTTTTTTCCTTTAGATTTTAATCAATTTATCTGCTCATTCAACCACATGAAAATCAAGCCAACGTGTATCAGAAACAGTACACGCTGTAAACATCACACATGTAAAACCTAATAATGAAAGTTGAATCGCACAACGATGTCAAAATATGGCACAATTTAACTGTGGAACTAGGTGGAGAGAATCTGACTAGCAGTACATTGGTAAGGTTTGATGCATATCCCAAGATAAGTCATAAAGCCTTGAATAAAGATGAAGGCTAAGAGAGCAAAAGTTATGTAATTCTTCAAACATGAATACTAAACGTACAATTCTGGCAAACCATGTCAATTACAATCCATTATACTGATGTGTTTATTTGATTCATTGGAAGACAACGAGTGACTTGTGTTTGGAACATAGTCTTCCTTCCCAAAGTTATACTGACTTCTTATATTGACATTTTTTAAACATGTACAGACAATTGTATTCCCTGGAAAGTAACATATACACAAACAGACAGACACACACAAACACACATATATCAGATATATTGTCAACTTTCAAATATAAAAGGCACAGCACTATTTTCAAATATAACAGTGTACTGTTTTTATTTTAGTTCTGCACAAAGAGCATACAGCATGTATGTGTATATACGTGTACACGTGTGTGTTCAACTGTGTTATACACAATGCCGCAGTGGCCTGCTCTGCTTCAGCTTGCTCTTTACTGTGCTACACTTGACAGAGAGCTTTTCATGCTGCCTCTTGAGAATGTCTAGTTGGCTCTGTAGGTCCTCGCATGCATCCTTCACCTTCTCAAAATCCTGGAGCAGCTTCTTGTTTCTGAGCAGGCTGCAGCGCTGGCACAGGCGCAGATTGTCTGCACGCAGCTTGTCTTTAGTTATCATTACCCCTGCCAGAGCTTTCCGCTTGTTGCCGATCATTGCCTTTATCTTGGCCAGATTGGCTAGTTTGGCCTGGATCTCCAGCTCCACAAAGTTGATCGTTTCTTTGAGATGTGACTGGAACTGAGAGTGGAGGTACACAATACTGAGATTATTTTCTATGCCTTCAGGACTCTACTGTACAATACATCTTCCCATCCTACTCCGTGGCAATAAATTTACTGCATTTTCAGTTTTAAATGTGGGCTCGAAATTTCCAAGTTTTGTGGTGGGATTTATGGGATGGGTCTTGTTATGTTTTCAAGTCTACTTGACAGTTCCATGGCTATCTAAAAAATCAACAGAAGTTGCACCCACATTAGTCTTAATCTACTGAGTTTAATAGGACGTCATACCTCTCTAGTGCTGGTAATTCCTTTCTTTATTCGAATAACCTCCTCTTCATACTCCAAGATCATAGTCTTATAATTCTCATTTTCAAATTTCAGTTTTTCAGCCTTTGTCCTCTCCTCCAGTTCTCCAATAGCTTCTTCCCGGCTTTGTACCCTCATCTGCAGCGCAAGGTTCCGTATTTTTGCAGCAGTGAGCTTATTCTCCGTCTTCTGCTCAGCTGCAAGGAGCCGTTTCACCTCAACAAGAGCTGCCCGCTTTCCCAGCCGCCGGGCGAGAGCCGCAAGGAGTACTTCTTGCATCATCATGATGAAGGCTTGATATTCACAGTCCCACTGCTTCTTCTTCTCCTGGCACTGGGGCCGGAGTTCTTCAACTTGCTGCTGGTAGAGCTGTGATTTGCACTGCCACTGCAACTTTAGGTCCTCTAGAATTTTTAGCTGGTCCTGGTAGCCATGGCGACTCCGCCTTGTACACACAGGCATTGGCACGTTTTCCCTTTCCAACCAGTCAGCTATTATCATCTGCTGCTCGCTGTTCAACTGGCAGAGTTCATCCCTTTCTGACAGGAGGCTCTGCAGAAGCGCTTGGTGTTCCTTATACTCAGCTTCAAGATTAGATCTCTCCATCTCCAGCTGCTCTTTGGAAGCTTCATTGTCATGACATCCATCCAGACCAGTCTTCTGCAGCTGCTCATATGAACCTAAATTTACGGGGCAGAGTTATACTAAAGAATCATCCAGTTCTATTAATTAACAGATGGCAACAGCTGATTTTGCCATCTTGAAATTGAGCTATGTTCAGATGAGAAGGCTCAGTTTAAAAATATATTACGACTCTTCGTATGAAACCATGTGTTAAAAACCAACAGGAATTAATTGCCATGTAATTTTCTCTAGAATGTATAGACTTTATAGTTCTTTACCTTTTTTTCTCTGAAATGGTAGTGGATGGCTGCCATTGATTGGAGGTAGAACAAGTGGAGCAAAATGTGTGCTGTCTCTAGTTTCTGGACTGTGCACACCCACATCAAGAGCCTAAACAAAGTATACAAGGTATTTTTCACACAAGAATCTACATACTGACACACAAGCACACATAACCATACACAACCTTCCATCATAGCCAAACAACCTTTTATTAAAATGTACTAAAAATGTATTTCTATTTGTTTTTTTCTTGAGGCAGCAGTACAAATATTTTTAAGGTATCCCATATAATTTAAAGATTCAAAAACACATGCGCCTTCATTTCAGCATTTAAATAAAATGTGTATACACGTACCTGAACGTTGTTTGCTTTCTGAGCACTGTGGTTTGGTCTTATTGGTGGCAGCTTTGTGCAGCCCCTTTTCCTCTTTTCCATATCTACTGGCGCCTCTTGTCTTTTGATGTGAATTCTAAAGATCGATAAGCCTTTTAGTTTTTGGGGAACAGACCTCAGCCAATTACAATAAGCAGCAACGAAGCAAATGAGTACTATGGGAATGGTGAAAGGCGTGATTAATCTGATAACTTGTGTGACTTCACAGCCCCTTTATTACATCATAATTATGCCACAAGTACCATCTCTACATAAATATCAACTTGCTAAACCTGCTAAACCTTGCACGGTTCAAGGTTTTTTCCTTTAGATTTTAATCAATTTATCTGCTCATTCAACCACACGAAAATCAAGCCAACGTGTATCAGAAACAGTACACGCTGTAAACATCACACATGTAAAACGTAATAATGAAAGTTGAATCGCACAACGATGTCAGAATATGGCACAATTTAACTGTGGAACTAGGTGGAGAGAATCTGACTAGCAGTACATTGGTAAGGTTTGATGCATATCCCAAGATAAGTCATAAAGCCTTGAATAAAGATGAAGGCTAAGAGAGCAAAAGTTATGTAATTCTTCAAACATGAATACTAAACGTACAATTCTGGCAAACCATGTCAATTACAATCCATTATACTGATGTGTTTATTTGATTCATTGGAAGACAACGAGTGACTTGTGTTTGGAACATAGTCTTCCTTCCCAAAGTTATACTGACTTCTTATATTGACATTTTTTAAACATGTACAGACAATTGTATTCCCTGGAAAGTAACATATACACAAACAGACAGACACACACAAACACACATATATCAGATATTTTGTCAACTTTCAAATATAAAAGGCACAGCACTATTTTCAAATATAACAGTGTACTGTTTTTATTTTAGTTCTGCACAAAGAGCATACAGCATGTATGTGTATATACGTGTACACGTGTGTGTTCAACTGTGTTATACACAATGCCGCAGTGGCCTGCTCTGCTTCAGCTTGCTCTTTACTGTGCTACACTTGACAGAGAGCTTTTCATGCTGCCTCTTGAGAATGTCTAGTTGGCTCTGCAGGTCCTCGCATGCATCCTTCACCTTCTCAAAATCCTGGAGCAGCTTCTTGTTTCTCAGCAGGCTGCAGCGCTGGCACAGGCGCAGATTGTCTGCACGCAGCTTGTCTTTAGTTATCATTACCCCTGCCAGAGCTTTCCACTTGTTGCCGATCATTGCCTTTATCTTGGCCAGATTGGCTAGTTTGGCCTGGATCTCCAGCTCCACAAAGTTGATCGTTTCTTTGAGATGTGACTGGAACTGAGAGTGGAGGTACACAATACTGAGATTATTTTCTATGCCTTCAGGACTCTACTGTACAATACATCTTCCCATCCTACTCCGTGGCAATAAATTTACTGCATTTTCAGTTTTAAATGTGGGCTCGAAATTTCCAAGTTTTGTGGTGGGATTTATGGGATGGGTCTTGTTATGTTTTCAAGTCTACTTGACAGTTCCATGGCTATCTAAAAAATCAACAGAAGTTGCACCCACATTAGTCTTAATCTACTGAGTTTAATAGGACGTCATACTTCTCTAGTGCTGGTAATTCCTTTCTTTATTCGAATAACCTCCTCTTCATACTCCAAGATCATAGTCTTATAATTCTCATTTTCAAATTTCAGTTTTTCAGCCTTTGTCCTCTCCTCCAGTTCTCCAATAGCTTCTTCCCGGCTTTGTACCCTCATCTGCAGCGCAAGGTTCCGTATTTTTGCAGCAGTGAGCTTATTCTCCGTCTTCTGCTCAGCTGCAAGGAGCCGTTTCACCTCAACAAGAGCTGCCCGCTTTCCCAGCCGCCGGGCGAGAGCCGCAAGGAGTACTTCTTGCATCATCATGATGAAGGCTTGATATTCACAGTCCCACTGCTTCTTCTTCTCCTGGCACTGGGGCTGGAGTTCTTCAATTTGCTGCTGGTAGAGCTGTGATTTACACTGCCACTGCAACTTTAGGTCCTCTAGAATTTTTAGCTGGTCCTGGTAGCCATGGCGACTCCGCCTTGTACACACAGGCATTGGCACGTTTTCCCTTTCCAACCAGTCAGCTATTATCATCTGCTGCTCGCTGTTCAACTGGCAGAGTTCATCCCTTTCTGACAGGAGGCTCTGCAGAAGCGCTTGGTGTTCCTTATACTCAGCTTCAAGATTAGATCTCTCCATCTCCAGCTGCTCTTTGGAAGCTTCATTGTCATGACATCCATCCAGACCAGTCTTCTGCAGCTGCTCATATGAACCTAAATTTACGGGGCAGAGTTATACTAAAGAATCATCCAGTTCTATTAATTAACAGATGGCAACAGCTGATTTTGCCATCTTGAAATTGAGCTATGTTCAGATGAGAAGGCTCAGTTTAAAAATATATTACGACTCTTCGTATGAAACCATGTGTTAAAAACCAACAGGAATTAATTGCCATGTAATTTTCTCTAGAATGTATAGACTTTATAGTTCTTTACCTTTTTTTCTCTGAAATGGTAGTGGATGGCTACCATTGATTGGAGGTAGAACAAGTGGAGCAAAATGTGTGCTGTCTCTAGTTTCTGGACTGTGCACACCCACATCAAGAGCCTAAACAAAGTATACAAGGTATTTTTCACACAAGAATCTACATAGTGACACACAAGCACACATAACCATACACAACCTTCCATCATAGCCAAACAACTTTTTATTAAAATGTACTAAAAATGTATTTCTATTTGTTTCTTTCTTGAGGCAGCAGTACAAATATTTTTAAGGTATCCCATATAATTTAAAGATTCAAAAACACATGCGCCTTCATTTCAGCATTTAAATAAAATGTGTATACACGTACCTGAACGTTGTTTGCTTTCTGAGCACTGTGGTTTGGTCTTATTGGTGGCAGCTTTGTGCAGCCCCTTTTCCTCTTTTCCATATCTACTGGCGCCTCTTGTCTTTTGATGTGAATTCTAAAGATCGATAAGCCTTTTAGTTTTTGGGGAACAGACCTCAGCCAATTACAATAAGCAGCAACGAAGCAAATGAGTACTATGGGAATGGTGAAAGGCGTGATTAATCTGATAACTTGTGTGACTTCACAGCCCCTTTATTACATCATAATTATGCCACAAGTACCATCTCTACATAAATATCAACTTGCTTAACCTGCTAAACCTTGCACGGTTCAAGGTTTTTTCCTTTAGATTTTAATCAATTTATCTGCTCATTCAACCACACGAAAATCAAGCCAACGTGTATCAGAAACAGTACACGCTGTAAACATCACACATGTAAAACCTAATAATGAAAGTTGAATCGCACAACGATGTCAAAATATGGCACAATTTAACTGTGGAACTAGGTGGAGAGAATCTGACTAGCAGTACATTGGTAAGGTTTGATGCATATCCCAAGATAAGTCATAAAGCCTTGAATAAAGATGAAGGCTAAGAGAGCAAAAGTTATGTAATTCTTCAAACATGAATACTAAACGTACAATTCTGGCAAACCATGTCAATTACAATCCATTATACTGATGTGTTTATTTGATTCATTGGAAGACAACGAGTGACTTGTGTTTGGAACATAGTCTTCCTTCCCAAAGTTATACTGACTTCTTATATTGACATTTTTTAAACATGTACAGACAATTGTATTCCCTGGAAAGTAACATATACACAAACAGACAGACACACACAAACACACATATATCAGATATTTTGTCAACTTTCAAATATAAAAGGCACAGCACTATTTTCAAATATAACAGTGTACTGTTTTTATTTTAGTTCTGCACAAAGAGCATACAGCATGTATGTGTATATACGTGTACACGTGTGTGTTCAACTGTGTTATACACAATGCCGCAGTGGCCTGCTCTGCTTCAGCTTGCTCTTTACTGTGCTACACTTGACAGAGAGCTTTTCATGCTGCCTCTTGAGAATGTCTAGTTGGCTCTGCAGGTCCTCGCATGCATCCTTCACCTTCTCAAAATCCTGGAGCAGCTTCTTGTTTCTCAGCAGGCTGCAGCGCTGGCACAGGCGCAGATTGTCTGCACGCAGCTTGTCTTTAGTTATCATTACCCCTGCCAGAGCTTTCCGCTTGTTGCCGATCATTGCCTTTATCTTGGCCAGATTGGCTAGTTTGGCCTGGATCTCCAGCTCCACAAAGTTGATCGTTTCTTTGAGATGTGACTGGAACTGAGAGTGGAGGTACACAATACTGAGATTATTTTCTATGCCTTCAGGACTCTACTGTACAATACATCTTCCCATCCTACTCCGTGGCAATAAATTTACTGCATTTTCAGTTTTAAATGTGGGCTCGAAATGTCCAAGTTTTGTGGTGGGATTTATGGGATGGGTCTTGTTATGTTTTCAAGTCTACTTGACAGTTCCATGGCTATCTAAAAAATCAACAGAAGTTGCACCCACATTAGTCTTAATCTACTGAGTTTAATAGGACGTCATACCTCTCTAGTGCTGGTAATTCCTTTCTTTATTCGAATAACCTCCTCTTCATACTCCAAGATCATAGTCTTATAATTCTCATTTTCAAATTTCAGTTTTTCAGCCTTTGTCCTCTCCTCCAGTTCTCCAATAGCTTCTTCCCGGCTTTGTACCCTCATCTGCAGCGCAAGGTTCCGTATTTTTGCAGCAGTGAGCTTATTCTCCGTCTTCTGCTCAGCTGCAAGGAGCCGTTTCACCTCAACAAGAGCTGCCCGCTTTCCCAGCCGCCGGGCGAGAGCCGCAAGGAGTACTTCTTGCATCATCATGATGAAGGCTTGATATTCACAGTCCCACTGCTTCTTCTTCTCCTGGCACTGGGGCCGGAGTTCTTCAATTTGCTGCTGGTAGAGCTGTGATTTACACTGCCACTGCAACTTTAGGTCCTCTAGAATTTTTAGCTGGTCCTGGTAGCCATGGCGACTCCGCCTTGTACACACAGGCATTGGCACGTTTTCCCTTTCCAACCAGTCAGCTATTATCATCTGCTGCTCGCTGTTCAACTGGCAGAGTTCATCCCTTTCTGACAGGAGGCTCTGCAGAAGCGCTTGGTGTTCCTTATACTCAGCTTCAAGATTAGATCTCTCCATCTCCAGCTGCTCTTTGGAAGCTTCATTGTCATGACATCCATCCAGACCAGTCTTCTGCAGCTGCTCATATGAACCTAAATTTACGGGGCAGAGTTATACTAAAGAATCATCCAGTTCTATTAATTAACAGATGGCAACAGCTGATTTTGCCATCTTGAAATTGAGCTATGTTCAGATGAGAAGGCTCAGTTTAAAAATATATTACGACTCTTCGTATGAAACCATGTGTTAAAAACCAACAGGAATTAATTGCCATGTAATTTTCTCTAGAATGTATAGACTTTATAGTTCTTTACCTTTTTTTCTCTGAAATGGTAGTGGATGGCTACCATTGATTGGAGGTAGAACAAGTGGAGCAAAATGTGTGCTGTCTCTAGTTTCTGGACTGTGCACACCCACATCAAGAGCCTAAACAAAGTATACAAGGTATTTTTCACACAAGAATCTACATAGTGACACACAAGCACACATAACCATACACAACCTTCCATCATAGCCAAACAACTTTTTATTAAAATGTACTAAAAATGTATTTCTATTTGTTTCTTTCTTGAGGCAGCAGTACAAATATTTTTAAGGTATCCCATATAATTTAAAGATTCAAAAACACATGCGCCTTCATTTCAGCATTTAAATAAAATGTGTATACACGTACCTGAACGTTGTTTGCTTTCTGAGCACTGTGGTTTGGTCTTATTGGTGGCAGCTTTGTGCAGCCCCTTTTCCTCTTTTCCATATCTACTGGCGCCTCTTGTCTTTTGATGTGAATTCTAAAGATCGATAAGCCTTTTAGTTTTTGGGGAACAGACCTCAGCCAATTACAATAAGCAGCAACGAAGCAAATGAGTACTATGGGAATGGTGAAAGGCGTGATTAATCTGATAACTTGTGTGACTTCACAGCCCCTTTATTACATCATAATTATGCCACAAGTACCATCTCTACATAAATATCAACTTGCTTAACCTGCTAAACCTTGCACGGTTCAAGGTTTTTTCCTTTAGATTTTAATCAATTTATCTGCTCATTCAACCACACGAAAATCAAGCCAACGTGTATCAGAAACAGTACACGCTGTAAACATCACACATGTAAAACCTAATAATGAAAGTTGAATCGCACAACGATGTCAAAATATGGCACAATTTAACTGTGGAACTAGGTGGAGAGAATCTGACTAGCAGTACATTGGTAAGGTTTGATGCATATCCCAAGATAAGTCATAAAGCCTTGAATAAAGATGAAGGCTAAGAGAGCAAAAGTTATGTAATTCTTCAAACATGAATACTAAACGTACAATTCTGGCAAACCATGTCAATTACAATCCATTATACTGATGTGTTTATTTGATTCATTGGAAGACAACGAGTGACTTGTGTTTGGAACATAGTCTTCCTTCCCAAAGTTATACTGACTTCTTATATTGACATTTTTTAAACATGTACAGACAATTGTATTCCCTGGAAAGTAACATATACACAAACAGACAGACACACACAAACACACATATATCAGATATTTTGTCAACTTTCAAATATAAAAGGCACAGCACTATTTTCAAATATAACAGTGTACTGTTTTTATTTTAGTTCTGCACAAAGAGCATACAGCATGTATGTGTATATACGTGTACACGTGTGTGTTCAACTGTGTTATACACAATGCCGCAGTGGCCTGCTCTGCTTCAGCTTGCTCTTTACTGTGCTACACTTGACAGAGAGCTTTTCATGCTGCCTCTTGAGAATGTCTAGTTGGCTCTGCAGGTCCTCGCATGCATCCTTCACCTTCTCAAAATCCTGGAGCAGCTTCTTGTTTCTCAGCAGGCTGCAGCGCTGGCACAGGCGCAGATTGTCTGCACGCAGCTTGTCTTTAGTTATCATTACCCCTGCCAGAGCTTTCCGCTTGTTGCCGATCATTGCCTTTATCTTGGCCAGATTGGCTAGTTTGGCCTGGATCTCCAGCTCCACAAAGTTGATCGTTTCTTTGAGATGTGACTGGAACTGAGAGTGGAGGTACACAATACTGAGATTATTTTCTATGCCTTCAGGACTCTACTGTACAATACATCTTCCCATCCTACTCCGTGGCAATAAATTTACTGCATTTTCAGTTTTAAATGTGGGCTCGAAATTTCCAAGTTTTGTGGTGGGATTTATGGGATGGGTCTTGTTATGTTTTCAAGTCTACTTGACAGTTCCATGGCTATCTAAAAAATCAACAGAAGTTGCACCCACATTAGTCTTAATCTACTGAGTTTAATAGGACGTCATACCTCTCTAGTGCTGGTAATTCCTTTCTTTATTCGAATAACCTCCTCTTCATACTCCAAGATCATAGTCTTATAATTCTCATTTTCAAATTTCAGTTTTTCAGCCTTTGTCCTCTCCTCCAGTTCTCCAATAGCTTCTTCCCGGCTTTGTACCCTCATCTGCAGCGCAAGGTTCCGTATTTTTGCAGCAGTGAGCTTATTCTCCGTCTTCTGCTCAGCTGCAAGGAGCCGTTTCACCTCAACAAGAGCTGCCCGCTTTCCCAGCCGCCGGGCGAGAGCCGCAAGGAGTACTTCTTGCATCATCATGATGAAGGCTTGATATTCACAGTCCCACTGCTTCTTCTTCTCCTGGCACTGGGGCCGGAGTTCTTCAACTTGCTGCTGGTAGAGCTGTGATTTGCACTGCCACTGCAACTTTAGGTCCTCTAGAATTTTTAGCTGGTCCTGGTAGCCATGGCGACTCCGCCTTGTACACACAGGCATTGGCACGTTTTCCCTTTCCAACCAGTCAGCTATTATCATCTGCTGCTCGCTGTTCAACTGGCAGAGTTCATCCCTTTCTGACAGGAGGCTCTGCAGAAGCGCTTGGTGTTCCTTATACTCAGCTTCAAGATTATATCTCTCCATCTCCAGCTGCTCTTTGGAAGCTTCATTGTCATGACATCCATCCAGACCAGTCTTCTGCAGCTGCTCATATGAACCTAAATTTACGGGGCAGAGTTATACTAAAGAATCATCCAGTTCTATTAATTAACAGATGGCAACAGCTGATTTTGCCATCTTGAAATTGAGCTATGTTCAGATGAGAAGGCTCAGTTTAAAAATATATTACGACTCTTCGTATGAAACCATGTGTTAAAAACCAACAGGAATTAATTGCCATGTAATTTTCTCTAGAATGTATAGACTTTATAGTTCTTTACCTTTTTTTCTCTGAAATGGTAGTGGATGGCTGCCATTGATTGGAGGTAGAACAAGTGGAGCAAAATGTGTGCTGTCTCTAGTTTCTGGACTGTGCACACCCACATCAAGAGCCTAAACAAAGTATACAAGGTATTTTTCACACAAGAATCTACATACTGACACACAAGCACACATAACCATACACAACCTTCCATCATAGCCAAACAACTTTTTATTAAAATGAACTAAAAATGTATTTCTATTTGTTTCTTTCTTGAGGCAGCAGTACAAATATTTTTAAGGTATCCCATATAATTTAAAGATTCAAAAACACATGCGCCTTCATTTCAGCATTTAAATAAAATGTGTATACACGTACCTGAACGTTGTTTGCTTTCTGAGCACTGTGGTTTGGTCTTATTGGTGGCAGCTTTGTGCAGCCCCTTTTCCTCTTTTCCATATCTACTGGCGCCTCTTGTCTTTTGATGTGAATTCTAAAGATCGATAAGCCTTTTAGTTTTTGGGGAACAGACCTCAGCCAATTACAATAAGCAGCAACGAAGCAAATGAGTACTATGGGAATGGTGAAAGGCGTGATTAATCTGATAACTTGTGTGACTTCACAGCCCCTTTATTACATCATAATTATGCCACAAGTACCATCTCTACATAAATATCAACTTGCTAAACCTGCTAAACCTTGCACGGTTCAAGGTTTTTTCCTTTAGATTTTAATCAATTTATCTGCTCATTCAACCACACGAAAATCAAGCCAACGTGTATCAGAAACAGTACACGCTGTAAACATCACACATGTAAAACCTAATAATGAAAGTTGAATCGCACAACGATGTCAGAATATGGCACAATTTAACTGTGGAACTAGGTGGAGAGAATCTGACTAGCAGTACATTGGTAAGGTTTGATGCATATCCCAAGATAAGTCATAAAGCCTTGAATAAAGATGAAGGCTAAGAGAGCAAAAGTTATGTAATTCTTCAAACATGAATACTAAACGTACAATTCTGGCAAACCATGTCAATTACAATCCATTATACTGATGTGTTTATTTGATTCATTGGAAGACAACGAGTGACTTGTGTTTGGAACATAGTCTTCCTTCCCAAAGTTATACTGACTTCTTATATTGACATTTTTTAAACATGTACAGACAATTTTATTCCCTGGAAAGTAACATATACACAAACAGACAGACACACACAAACACACATATATCAGATATTTTGTCAACTTTCAAATATAAAAGGCACAGCACTATTTTCAAATATAACAGTGTACTGTTTTATTTTAGTTCTGCACAAAGAGCATACAGCATGTATGTGTATATACGTGTACACGTGCGTGTTCAACTGTGTTATACACAATGCCGCAGTGGCCTGCTCTGCTTCAGCTTGCTCTTTACTGTGCTACACTTGACAGAGAGCTTTTCATGCTGCCTCTTGAGAATGTCTAGTTGGCTCTGCAGGTCCTCGCATGCATCCTTCACCTTCTCAAAATCCTGGAGCAGCTTCTTGTTTCTCAGCAGGCTGCAGCGCTGGCACAGGCGCAGATTGTCTGCACGCAGCTTGTCTTTAGTTATCATTACCCCTGCCAGAGCTTTCCGCTTGTTGCCGATCATTGCCTTTATCTTGGCCAGATTGGCTAGTTTGGCCTGGATCTCCAGCTCCACAAAGTTGATCGTTTCTTTGAGATGTGACTGGAACTGAGAGTGGAGGTACACAATACTGAGATTATTTTCTATGCCTTCAGGACTCTACTGTACAATACATCTTCCCATCCTACTCCGTGGCAATAAATTTACTGCATTTTCAGTTTTAAATGTGGGCTCGAAATGTCCAAGTTTTGTGGTGGGATTTATGGGATGGGTCTTGTTATGTTTTCAAGTCTACTTGACAGTTCCATGGCTATCTAAAAAATCAACAGAAGTTGCACCCACATTAGTCTTAATCTACTGAGTTTAATAGGACGTCATACCTCTCTAGTGCTGGTAATTCCTTTCTTTATTCGAATAACCTCCTCTTCATACTCCAAGATCATAGTCTTATAATTCTCATTTTCAAATTTCAGTTTTTCAGCCTTTGTCCTCTCCTCCAGTTCTCCAATAGCTTCTTCCCGGCTTTGTACCCTCATCTGCAGCGCAAGGTTCCGTATTTTTGCAGCAGTGAGCTTATTCTCCGTCTTCTGCTCAGCTGCAAGGAGCCGTTTCACCTCAACAAGAGCTGCCCGCTTTCCCAGCCGCCGGGCGAGAGCCGCAAGGAGTACTTCTTGCATCATCATGATGAAGGCTTGATATTCACAGTCCCACTGCTTCTTCTTCTCCTGGCACTGGGGCCGGAGTTCTTCAACTTGCTGCTGGTAGAGCTGAGATTTGCACTGCCACTGCAACTTTAGGTCCTCTAGAATTTTTAGCTGGTCCTGGTAGCCATGGCGACTCCGCCTTGTACACACAGGCATTGGCACGTTTTCCCTTTCCAACCAGTCAGCTATTATCATCTGCTGCTCGCTGTTCAACTGGCAGAGTTCATCCCTTTCTGACAGGAGGCTCTGCAGAAGCGCTTGGTGTTCCTTATACTCAGCTTCAAGATTATATCTCTCCATCTCCAGCTGCTCTTTGGAAGCTTCATTGTCATGACATCCATCCAGACCAGTCTTCTGCAGCTGCTCATATGAACCTAAATTTACGGGGCAGAGTTATACTAAAGAATCATCCAGTTCTATTAATTAACAGATGGCAACAGCTGATTTTGCCATCTTGAAATTGAGCTATGTTCAGATGAGAAGGCTCAGTTTAAAAATATATTACGGCTCTTCGTATGAAACCATGTGTTAAAAACCAACAGGAATTAATTGCCATGTAATTTTCTCTAGAATGTATAGACTTTATAGTTCTTTACCTTTTTTTCTCTGAAATGGTAGTGGATGGCTACCATTGATTGGAGGTAGAACAAGTGGAGCAAAATGTGTGCTGTCTCTAGTTTCTGGACTGTGCACACCCACATCAAGAGCCTAAACAAAGTATACAAGGTATTTTTCACACAAGAATCTACATACTGACACACAAGCACACATAACCATACACAACCTTCCATCATAGCCAAACAACTTTTTATTAAAATGTACTAAAAATGTATTTCTATTTGTTTCTTTCTTGAGGCAGCAGTACAAATATTTTTAAGGTATCCCATATAATTTAAAGATTCAAAAACACATGCGCCTTCATTTCAGCATTTAAATAAAATGTGTATACACGTACCTGAACGTTGTTTGCTTTCTGAGCACTGTGGTTTGGTCTTATTGGTGGCAGCTTTGTGCAGCCCCTTTTCCTCTTTTCCATATCTACTGGCGCCTCTTGTCTTTTGATGTGAATTCTAAAGATCGATAAGCCTTTTAGTTTTTGGGGAACAGACCTCAGCCAATTACAATAAGCAGCAACGAAGCAAATGAGTACTATGGGAATGGTGAAAGGCGTGATTAATCTGATAACTTGTGTGACTTCACAGCCCCTTTATTACATCATAATTATGCCACAAGTACCATCTCTACATAAATATCAACTTGCTTAACCTGCTAAACCTTGCACGGTTCAAGGTTTTTTCCTTTAGATTTTAATCAATTTATCTGCTCATTCAACCACATGAAAATCAAGCCAACGTGTATCAGAAACAGTACACGCTGTAAACATCACACATGTAAAACCTAATAATGAAAGTTGAATCGCACAACGATGTCAAAATATGGCACAATTTAACTGTGGAACTAGGTGGAGAGAATCTGACTAGCAGTACATTGGTAAGGTTTGATGCATATCCCAAGATAAGTCATAAAGCCTTGAATAAAGATGAAGGCTAAGAGAGCAAAAGTTATGTAATTCTTCAAACATGAATACTAAACGTACAATTCTGGCAAACCATGTCAATTACAATCCATTATACTGATGTGTTTATTTGATTCATTGGAAGACAACGAGTGACTTGTGTTTGGAACATAGTCTTCCTTCCCAAAGTTATACTGACTTCTTATATTGACATTTTTTAAACATGTACAGACAATTGTATTCCCTGGAAAGTAACATATACACAAACAGACAGACACACACAAACACACATATATCAGATATATTGTCAACTTTCAAATATAAAAGGCACAGCACTATTTTCAAATATAACAGTGTACTGTTTTTATTTTAGTTCTGCACAAAGAGCATACAGCATGTATGTGTATATACGTGTACACGTGTGTGTTCAACTGTGTTATACACAATGCCGCAGTGGCCTGCTCTGCTTCAGCTTGCTCTTTACTGTGCTACACTTGACAGAGAGCTTTTCATGCTGCCTCTTGAGAATGTCTAGTTGGCTCTGTAGGTCCTCGCATGCATCCTTCACCTTCTCAAAATCCTGGAGCAGCTTCTTGTTTCTGAGCAGGCTGCAGCGCTGGCACAGGCGCAGATTGTCTGCACGCAGCTTGTCTTTAGTTATCATTACCCCTGCCAGAGCTTTCCGCTTGTTGCCGATCATTGCCTTTATCTTGGCCAGATTGGCTAGTTTGGCCTGGATCTCCAGCTCCACAAAGTTGATCGTTTCTTTGAGATGTGACTGGAACTGAGAGTGGAGGTACACAATACTGAGATTATTTTCTATGCCTTCAGGACTCTACTGTACAATACATCTTCCCATCCTACTCCGTGGCAATAAATTTACTGCATTTTCAGTTTTAAATGTGGGCTCGAAATTTCCAAGTTTTGTGGTGGGATTTATGGGATGGGTCTTGTTATGTTTTCAAGTCTACTTGACAGTTCCATGGCTATCTAAAAAATCAACAGAAGTTGCACCCACATTAGTCTTAATCTACTGAGTTTAATAGGACGTCATACCTCTCTAGTGCTGGTAATTCCTTTCTTTATTCGAATAACCTCCTCTTCATACTCCAAGATCATAGTCTTATAATTCTCATTTTCAAATTTCAGTTTTTCAGCCTTTGTCCTCTCCTCCAGTTCTCCAATAGCTTCTTACCGGCTTTGTACCCTCATCTGCAGCGCAAGGTTCCGTATTTTTGCAGCAGTGAGCTTATTCTCCGTCTTCTGCTCAGCTGCAAGGAGCCGTTTCACCTCAACAAGAGCTGCCCGCTTTCCCAGCCGCCGGGCGAGAGCCGCAAGGAGTACTTCTTGCATCATCATGATGAAGGCTTGATATTCACAGTCCCACTGCTTCTTCTTCTCCTGGCACTGGGGCCGGAGTTCTTCAACTTGCTGCTGGTAGAGCTGTGATTTGCACTGCCACTGCAACTTTAGGTCCTCTAGAATTTTTAGCTGGTCCTGGTAGCCATGGCGACTCCGCCTTGTACACACAGGCATTGGCACGTTTTCCCTTTCCAACCAGTCAGCTATTATCATCTGCTGCTCGCTGTTCAACTGGCAGAGTTCATCCCTTTCTGACAGGAGGCTCTGCAGAAGCGCTTGGTGTTCCTTATACTCAGCTTCAAGATTAGATCTCTCCATCTCCAGCTGCTCTTTGGAAGCTTCATTGTCATGACATCCATCCAGACCAGTCTTCTGCAGCTGCTCATATGAACCTAAATTTACGGGGCAGAGTTATACTAAAGAATCATCCAGTTCTATTAATTAACAGATGGCAACAGCTGATTTTGCCATCTTGAAATTGAGCTATGTTCAGATGAGAAGGCTCAGTTTAAAAATATATTACGACTCTTCGTATGAAACCATGTGTTAAAAACCAACAGGAATTAATTGCCATGTAATTTTCTCTAGAATGTATAGACTTTATAGTTCTTTACCTTTTTTTCTCTGAAATGGTAGTGGATGGCTGCCATTGATTGGAGGTAGAACAAGTGGAGCAAAATGTGTGCTGTCTCTAGTTTCTGGACTGTGCACACCCACATCAAGAGCCTAAACAAAGTATACAAGGTATTTTTCACACAAGAATCTACATACTGACACACAAGCACACATAACCATACACAACCTTCCATCATAGCCAAACAACCTTTTATTAAAATGTACTAAAAATGTATTTCTATTTGTTTCTTTCTTGAGGCAGCAGTACAAATATTTTTAAGGTATCCCATATAATTTAAAGATTCAAAAACACATGCGCCTTCATTTCAGCATTTAAATAAAATGTGTATACACGTACCTGAACGTTGTTTGCTTTCTGAGCACTGTGGTTTGGTCTTATTGGTGGCAGCTTTGTGCAGCCCCTTTTCCTCTTTTCCATATCTACTGGCGCCTCTTGTCTTTTGATGTGAATTCTAAAGATCGATAAGCCTTTTAGTTTTTGGGGAACAGACCTCAGCCAATTACAATAAGCAGCAACGAAGCAAATGAGTACTATGGGAATGGTGAAAGGCGTGATTAATCTGATAACTTGTGTGACTTCACAGCCCCTTTATTACATCATAATTATGCCACAAGTACCATCTCTACATAAATATCAACTTGCTAAACCTGCTAAACCTTGCACGGTTCAAGGTTTTTTCCTTTAGATTTTAATCAATTTATCTGCTCATTCAACCACACGAAAATCAAGCCAACGTGTATCAGAAACAGTACACGCTGTAAACATCACACATGTAAAACCTAATAATGAAAGTTGAATCGCACAACGATGTCAGAATATGGCACAATTTAACTGTGGAACTAGGTGGAGAGAATCTGACTAGCAGTACATTGGTAAGGTTTGATGCATATCCCAAGATAAGTCATAAAGCCTTGAATAAAGATGAAGGCTAAGAGAGCAAAAGTTATGTAATTCTTCAAACATGAATACTAAACGTACAATTCTGGCAAACCATGTCAATTACAATCCATTATACTGATGTGTTTATTTGATTCATTGGAAGACAACGAGTGACTTGTGTTTGGAACATAGTCTTCCTTCCCAAAGTTATACTGACTTCTTATATTGACATTTTTTAAACATGTACAGACAATTGTATTCCCTGGAAAGTAACATATACACAAACAGACAGACACACACAAACACACATATATCAGATATTTTGTCAACTTTCAAATATAAAAGGCACAGCACTATTTTCAAATATAACAGTGTACTGTTTTTATTTTAGTTCTGCACAAAGAGCATACAGCATGTATGTGTATATACGTGTACACGTGTGTGTTCAACTGTGTTATACACAATGCCGCAGTGGCCTGCTCTGCTTCAGCTTGCTCTTTACTGTGCTACACTTGACAGAGAGCTTTTCATGCTGCCTCTTGAGAATGTCTAGTTGGCTCTGCAGGTCCTCGCATGCATCCTTCACCTTCTCAAAATCCTGGAGCAGCTTCTTGTTTCTCAGCAGGCTGCAGCGCTGGCACAGGCGCAGATTGTCTGCACGCAGCTTGTCTTTAGTTATCATTACCCCTGCCAGAGCTTTCCACTTGTTGCCGATCATTGCCTTTATCTTGGCCAGATTGGCTAGTTTGGCCTGGATCTCCAGCTCCACAAAGTTGATCGTTTCTTTGAGATGTGACTGGAACTGAGAGTGGAGGTACACAATACTGAGATTATTTTCTATGCCTTCAGGACTCTACTGTACAATACATCTTCCCATCCTACTCCGTGGCAATAAATTTACTGCATTTTCAGTTTTAAATGTGGGCTCGAAATTTCCAAGTTTTGTGGTGGGATTTATGGGATGGGTCTTGTTATGTTTTCAAGTCTACTTGACAGTTCCATGGCTATCTAAAAAATCAACAGAAGTTGCACCCACATTAGTCTTAATCTACTGAGTTTAATAGGACGTCATACTTCTCTAGTGCTGGTAATTCCTTTCTTTATTCGAATAACCTCCTCTTCATACTCCAAGATCATAGTCTTATAATTCTCATTTTCAAATTTCAGTTTTTCAGCCTTTGTCCTCTCCTCCAGTTCTCCAATAGCTTCTTCCCGGCTTTGTACCCTCATCTGCAGCGCAAGGTTCCGTATTTTTGCAGCAGTGAGCTTATTCTCCGTCTTCTGCTCAGCTGCAAGGAGCCGTTTCACCTCAACAAGAGCTGCCCGCTTTCCCAGCCGCCGGGCGAGAGCCGCAAGGAGTACTTCTTGCATCATCATGATGAAGGCTTGATATTCACAGTCCCACTGCTTCTTCTTCTCCTGGCACTGGGGCCGGAGTTCTTCAATTTGCTGCTGGTAGAGCTGTGATTTACACTGCCACTGCAACTTTAGGTCCTCTAGAATTTTTAGCTGGTCCTGGTAGCCATGGCGACTCCGCCTTGTACACACAGGCATTGGCACGTTTTCCCTTTCCAACCAGTCAGCTATTATCATCTGCTGCTCGCTGTTCAACTGGCAGAGTTCATCCCTTTCTGACAGGAGGCTCTGCAGAAGCGCTTGGTGTTCCTTATACTCAGCTTCAAGATTAGATCTCTCCATCTCCAGCTGCTCTTTGGAAGCTTCATTGTCATGACATCCATCCAGACCAGTCTTCTGCAGCTGCTCATATGAACCTAAATTTACGGGGCAGAGTTATACTAAAGAATCATCCAGTTCTATTAATTAACAGATGGCAACAGCTGATTTTGCCATCTTGAAATTGAGCTATGTTCAGATGAGAAGGCTCAGTTTAAAAATATATTACGACTCTTCGTATGAAACCATGTGTTAAAAACCAACAGGAATTAATTGCCATGTAATTTTCTCTAGAATGTATAGACTTTATAGTTCTTTACCTTTTTTTCTCTGAAATGGTAGTGGATGGCTACCATTGATTGGAGGTAGAACAAGTGGAGCAAAATGTGTGCTGTCTCTAGTTTCTGGACTGTGCACACCCACATCAAGAGCCTAAACAAAGTATACAAGGTATTTTTCACACAAGAATCTACATAGTGACACACAAGCACACATAACCATACACAACCTTCCATCATAGCCAAACAACTTTTTATTAAAATGTACTAAAAATGTATTTCTATTTGTTTCTTTCTTGAGGCAGCAGTACAAATATTTTTAAGGTATCCCATATAATTTAAAGATTCAAAAACACATGCGCCTTCATTTCAGCATTTAAATAAAATGTGTATACACGTACCTGAACGTTGTTTGCTTTCTGAGCACTGTGGTTTGGTCTTATTGGTGGCAGCTTTGTGCAGCCCCTTTTCCTCTTTTCCATATCTACTGGCGCCTCTTGTCTTTTGATGTGAATTCTAAAGATCGATAAGCCTTTTAGTTTTTGGGGAACAGACCTCAGCCAATTACAATAAGCAGCAACGAAGCAAATGAGTACTATGGGAATGGTGAAAGGCGTGATTAATCTGATAACTTGTGTGACTTCACAGCCCCTTTATTACATCATAATTATGCCACAAGTACCATCTCTACATAAATATCAACTTGCTTAACCTGCTAAACCTTGCACGGTTCAAGGTTTTTTCCTTTAGATTTTAATCAATTTATCTGCTCATTCAACCACACGAAAATCAAGCCAACGTGTATCAGAAACAGTACACGCTGTAAACATCACACATGTAAAACCTAATAATGAAAGTTGAATCGCACAACGATGTCAAAATATGGCACAATTTAACTGTGGAACTAGGTGGAGAGAATCTGACTAGCAGTACATTGGTAAGGTTTGATGCATATCCCAAGATAAGTCATAAAGCCTTGAATAAAGATGAAGGCTAAGAGAGCAAAAGTTATGTAATTCTTCAAACATGAATACTAAACGTACAATTCTGGCAAACCATGTCAATTACAATCCATTATACTGATGTGTTTATTTGATTCATTGGAAGACAACGAGTGACTTGTGTTTGGAACATAGTCTTCCTTCCCAAAGTTATACTGACTTCTTATATTGACATTTTTTAAACATGTACAGACAATTGTATTCCCTGGAAAGTAACATATACACAAACAGACAGACACACACAAACACACATATATCAGATATTTTGTCAACTTTCAAATATAAAAGGCACAGCACTATTTTCAAATATAACAGTGTACTGTTTTTATTTTAGTTCTGCACAAAGAGCATACAGCATGTATGTGTATATACGTGTACACGTGTGTGTTCAACTGTGTTATACACAATGCCGCAGTGGCCTGCTCTGCTTCAGCTTGCTCTTTACTGTGCTACACTTGACAGAGAGCTTTTCATGCTGCCTCTTGAGAATGTCTAGTTGGCTCTGCAGGTCCTCGCATGCATCCTTCACCTTCTCAAAATCCTGGAGCAGCTTCTTGTTTCTCAGCAGGCTGCAGCGCTGGCACAGGCGCAGATTGTCTGCACGCAGCTTGTCTTTAGTTATCATTACCCCTGCCAGAGCTTTCCGCTTGTTGCCGATCATTGCCTTTATCTTGGCCAGATTGGCTAGTTTGGCCTGGATCTCCAGCTCCACAAAGTTGATCGTTTCTTTGAGATGTGACTGGAACTGAGAGTGGAGGTACACAATACTGAGATTATTTTCTATGCCTTCAGGACTCTACTGTACAATACATCTTCCCATCCTACTCCGTGGCAATAAATTTACTGCATTTTCAGTTTTAAATGTGGGCTCGAAATTTCCAAGTTTTGTGGTGGGATTTATGGGATGGGTCTTGTTATGTTTTCAAGTCTACTTGACAGTTCCATGGCTATCTAAAAAATCAACAGAAGTTGCACCCACATTAGTCTTAATCTACTGAGTTTAATAGGACGTCATACCTCTCTAGTGCTGGTAATTCCTTTCTTTATTCGAATAACCTCCTCTTCATACTCCAAGATCATAGTCTTATAATTCTCATTTTCAAATTTCAGTTTTTCAGCCTTTGTCCTCTCCTCCAGTTCTCCAATAGCTTCTTCCCGGCTTTGTACCCTCATCTGCAGCGCAAGGTTCCGTATTTTTGCAGCAGTGAGCTTATTCTCCGTCTTCTGCTCAGCTGCAAGGAGCCGTTTCACCTCAACAAGAGCTGCCCGCTTTCCCAGCCGCCGGGCGAGAGCCGCAAGGAGTACTTCTTGCATCATCATGATGAAGGCTTGATATTCACAGTCCCACTGCTTCTTCTTCTCCTGGCACTGGGGCCGGAGTTCTTCAACTTGCTGCTGGTAGAGCTGTGATTTGCACTGCCACTGCAACTTTAGGTCCTCTAGAATTTTTAGCTGGTCCTGGTAGCCATGGCGACTCCGCCTTGTACACACAGGCATTGGCACGTTTTCCCTTTCTAACCAGTCAGCTATTATCATCTGCTGCTCGCTGTTCAACTGGCAGAGTTCATCCCTTTCTGACAGGAGGCTCTGCAGAAGCGCTTGGTGTTCCTTATACTCAGCTTCAAGATTATATCTCTCCATCTCCAGCTGCTCTTTGGAAGCTTCATTGTCATGACATCCATCCAGACCAGTCTTCTGCAGCTGCTCATATGAACCTAAATTTACGGGGCAGAGTTATACTAAAGAATCATCCAGTTCTATTAATTAACAGATGGCAACAGCTGATTTTGCCATCTTGAAATTGAGCTATGTTCAGATGAGAAGGCTCAGTTTAAAAATATATTACGACTCTTCGTATGAAACCATGTGTTAAAAACCAACAGGAATTAATTGCCATGTAATTTTCTCTAGAATGTATAGACTTTATAGTTCTTTACCTTTTTTTCTCTGAAATGGTAGTGGATGGCTGCCATTGATTGGAGGTAGAACAAGTGGAGCAAAATGTGTGCTGTCTCTAGTTTCTGGACTGTGCACACCCACATCAAGAGCCTAAACAAAGTATACAAGGTATTTTTCACACAAGAATCTACATACTGACACACAAGCACACATAACCATACACAACCTTCCATCATAGCCAAACAACTTTTTATTAAAATGTACTAAAAATGTATTTCTATTTGTTTCTTTCTTGAGGCAGCAGTACAAATATTTTTAAGGTATCCCATATAATTTAAAGATTCAAAAACACATGCGCCTTCATTTCAGCATTTAAATAAAATGTGTATACACGTACCTGAACGTTGTTTGCTTTCTGAGCACTGTGGTTTGGTCTTATTGGTGGCAGCTTTGTGCAGCCCCTTTTCCTCTTTTCCATATCTACTGGCGCCTCTTGTCTTTTGATGTGAATTCTAAAGATCGATAAGCCTTTTAGTTTTTGGGGAACAGACCTCAGCCAATTACAATAAGCAGCAACGAAGCAAATGAGTACTATGGGAATGGTGAAAGGCGTGATTAATCTGATAACTTGTGTGACTTCACAGCCCCTTTATTACATCATAATTATGCCACAAGTACCATCTCTACATAAATATCAACTTGCTTAACCTGCTAAACCTTGCACGGTTCAAGGTTTTTTCCTTTAGATTTTAATCAATTTATCTGCTCATTCAACCACACGAAAATCAAGCCAACGTGTATCAGAAACAGTACACGCTGTAAACATCACACATGTAAAACCTAATAATGAAAGTTGAATCGCACAACGATGTCAGAATATGGCACAATTTAACTGTGGAACTAGGTGGAGAGAATCTGACTAGCAGTACATTGGTAAGGTTTGATGCATATCCCAAGATAAGTCATAAAGCCTTGAATAAAGATGAAGGCTAAGAGAGCAAAAGTTATGTAATTCTTCAAACATGAATACTAAACGTACAATTCTGGCAAACCATGTCAATTACAATCCATTATACTGATGTGTTTATTTGATTCATTGGAAGACAACGAGTGACTTGTGTTTGGAACATAGTCTTCCTTCCCAAAGTTATACTGACTTCTTATATTGACATTTTTTAAACATGTACAGACAATTTTATTCCCTGGAAAGTAACATATACACAAACAGACAGACACACACAAACACACATATATCAGATATTTTGTCAACTTTCAAATATAAAAGGCACAGCACTATTTTCAAATATAACAGTGTACTGTTTTATTTTAGTTCTGCACAAAGAGCATACAGCATGTATGTGTATATACGTGTACACGTGCGTGTTCAACTGTGTTATACACAATGCCGCAGTGGCCTGCTCTGCTTCAGCTTGCTCTTTACTGTGCTACACTTGACAGAGAGCTTTTCATGCTGCCTCTTGAGAATGTCTAGTTGGCTCTGCAGGTCCTCGCATGCATCCTTCACCTTCTCAAAATCCTGGAGCAGCTTCTTGTTTCTCAGCAGGCTGCAGCGCTGGCACAGGCGCAGATTGTCTGCACGCAGCTTGTCTTTAGTTATCATTACCCCTGCCAGAGCTTTCCGCTTGTTGCCGATCATTGCCTTTATCTTGGCCAGATTGGCTAGTTTGGCCTGGATCTCCAGCTCCACAAAGTTGATCGTTTCTTTGAGATGTGACTGGAACTGAGAGTGGAGGTACACAATACTGAGATTATTTTCTATGCCTTCAGGACTCTACTGTACAATACATCTTCCCATCCTACTCCGTGGCAATAAATTTACTGCATTTTCAGTTTTAAATGTGGGCTCGAAATGTCCAAGTTTTGTGGTGGGATTTATGGGATGGGTCTTGTTATGTTTTCAAGTCTACTTGACAGTTCCATGGCTATCTAAAAAATCAACAGAAGTTGCACCCACATTAGTCTTAATCTACTGAGTTTAATAGGACGTCATACCTCTCTAGTGCTGGTAATTCCTTTCTTTATTCGAATAACCTCCTCTTCATACTCCAAGATCATAGTCTTATAATTCTCATTTTCAAATTTCAGTTTTTCAGCCTTTGTCCTCTCCTCCAGTTCTCCAATAGCTTCTTCCCGGCTTTGTACCCTCATCTGCAGCGCAAGGTTCCGTATTTTTGCAGCAGTGAGCTTATTCTCCGTCTTCTGCTCAGCTGCAAGGAGCCGTTTCACCTCAACAAGAGCTGCCCGCTTTCCCAGCCGCCGGGCGAGAGCCGCAAGGAGTACTTCTTGCATCATCATGATGAAGGCTTGATATTCACAGTCCCACTGCTTCTTCTTCTCCTGGCACTGGGGCCGGAGTTCTTCAACTTGCTGCTGGTAGAGCTGAGATTTGCACTGCCACTGCAACTTTAGGTCCTCTAGAATTTTTAGCTGGTCCTGGTAGCCATGGCGACTCCGCCTTGTACACACAGGCATTGGCACGTTTTCCCTTTCCAACCAGTCAGCTATTATCATCTGCTGCTCGCTGTTCAACTGGCAGAGTTCATCCCTTTCTGACAGGAGGCTCTGCAGAAGCGCTTGGTGTTCCTTATACTCAGCTTCAAGATTATATCTCTCCATCTCCAGCTGCTCTTTGGAAGCTTCATTGTCATGACATCCATCCAGACCAGTCTTCTGCAGCTGCTCATATGAACCTAAATTTACGGGGCAGAGTTATACTAAAGAATCATCCAGTTCTATTAATTAACAGATGGCAACAGCTGATTTTGCCATCTTGAAATTGAGCTATGTTCAGATGAGAAGGCTCAGTTTAAAAATATATTATGACTCTTCGTATGAAACCATGTGTTAAAAACCAACAGGAATTAATTGCCATGTAATTTTCTCTAGAATGTATAGACTTTATAGTTCTTTACCTTTTTTTCTCTGAAATGGTAGTGGATGGCTGCCATTGATTGGAGGTAGAACAAGTGGAGCAAAATGTGTGCTGTCTCTAGTTTCTGGACTGTGCACACCCACATCAAGAGCCTAAACAAAGTATACAAGGTATTTTTCACACAAGAATCTACATACTGACACACAAGCACACATAACCATACACAACCTTCCATCATAGCCAAACAACTTTTTATTAAAATGTACTAAAAATGTATTTCTATTTGTTTCTTTCTTGAGGCAGCAGTACAAATATTTTTAAGGTATCCCATATAATTTAAAGATTCAAAAACACATGCGCCTTCATTTCAGCATTTAAATAAAATGTGTATACACGTACCTGAACGTTGTTTGCTTTCTGAGCACTGTGGTTTGGTCTTATTGGTGGCAGCTTTGTGCAGCCCCTTTTCCTCTTTTCCATATCTACTGGCGCCTCTTGTCTTTTGATGTGAATTCTAAAGATCGATAAGCCTTTTAGTTTTTGGGGAACAGACCTCAGCCAATTACAATAAGCAGCAACGAAGCAAATGAGTACTATGGGAATGGTGAAAGGCGTGATTAATCTGATAACTTGTGTGACTTCACAGCCCCTTTATTACATCATAATTATGCCACAAGTACCATCTCTACATAAATATCAACTTGCTTAACCTGCTAAACCTTGCACGGTTCAAGGTTTTTTCCTTTAGATTTTAATCAATTTATCTGCTCATTCAACCACACGAAAATCAAGCCAACGTGTATCAGAAACAGTACACGCTGTAAACATCACACATGTAAAACCTAATAATGAAAGTTGAATCGCACAACGATGTCAGAATATGGCACAATTTAACTGTGGAACTAGGTGGAGAGAATCTGACTAGCAGTACATTGGTAAGGTTTGATGCATATCCCAAGATAAGTCATAAAGCCTTGAATAAAGATGAAGGCTAAGAGAGCAAAAGTTATGTAATTCTTCAAACATGAATACTAAACGTACAATTCTGGCAAACCATGTCAATTACAATCCATTATACTGATGTGTTTATTTGATTCATTGGAAGACAACGAGTGACTTGTGTTTGGAACATAGTCTTCCTTCCCAAAGTTATACTGACTTCTTATATTGACATTTTTTAAACATGTACAGACAATTTTATTCCCTGGAAAGTAACATATACACAAACAGACAGACACACACAAACACACATATATCAGATATTTTGTCAACTTTCAAATATAAAAGGCACAGCACTATTTTCAAATATAACAGTGTACTGTTTTATTTTAGTTCTGCACAAAGAGCATACAGCATGTATGTGTATATACGTGTACACGTGCGTGTTCAACTGTGTTATACACAATGCTGCAGTGGCCTGCTCTGCTTCAGCTTGCTCTTTACTGTGCTACACTTGACAGAGAGCTTTTCATGCTGCCTCTTGAGAATGTCTAGTTGGCTCTGCAGGTCCTCGCATGCATCCTTCACCTTCTCAAAATCCTGGAGCAGCTTCTTGTTTCTCAGCAGGCTGCAGCGCTGGCACAGGCGCAGATTGTCTGCACGCAGCTTGTCTTTAGTTATCATTACCCCTGCCAGAGCTTTCCGCTTGTTGCCGATCATTGCCTTTATCTTGGCCAGATTGGCTAGTTTGGCCTGGATCTCCAGCTCCACAAAGTTGATCGTTTCTTTGAGATGTGACTGGAACTGAGAGTGGAGGTACACAATACTGAGATTATTTTCTATGCCTTCAGGACTCTACTGTACAATACATCTTCCCATCCTACTCCGTGGCAATAAATTTACTGCATTTTCAGTTTTAAATGTGGGCTCGAAATTTCCAAGTTTTGTGGTGGGATTTATGGGATGGGTCTTGTTATGTTTTCAAGTCTACTTGACAGTTCCATGGCTATCTAAAAAATCAACAGAAGTTGCACCCACATTAGTCTTAATCTACTGAGTTTAATAGGACGTCATACCTCTCTAG
Source organism: Electrophorus electricus (assembly GCF_041902795.1). Lineage (NCBI taxonomy): Eukaryota > Metazoa > Chordata > Actinopteri > Gymnotiformes > Gymnotidae > Electrophorus > Electrophorus electricus. The sequence continues at coordinate 15,895,453 of NC_137497.1, read as the reverse complement.
TGCTGGTAATTCCTTTCTTTATTCGAATAACCTCCTCTTCATACTCCAAGATCATAGTCTTATAATTCTCATTTTCAAATTTCAGTTTTTCAGCCTTTGTCCTCTCCTCCAGTTCTCCAATAGCTTCTTCCCGGCTTTGTACCCTCATCTGCAGCGCAAGGTTCCGTATTTTTGCAGCAGTGAGCTTATTCTCCGTCTTCTGCTCAGCTGCAAGGAGCCGTTTCACCTCAACAAGAGCTGCCCGCTTTCCCAGCCGCCGGGCGAGAGCCGCAAGGAGTACTTCTTGCATCATCATGATGAAGGCTTGATATTCACAGTCCCACTGCTTCTTCTTCTCCTGGCACTGGGGCCGGAGTTCTTCAACTTGCTGCTGGTAGAGCTGTGATTTGCACTGCCACTGCAACTTTAGGTCCTCTAGAATTTTTAGCTGGTCCTGGTAGCCATGGCGACTCCGCCTTGTACACACAGGCATTGGCACGTTTTCCCTTTCCAACCAGTCAGCTATTATCATCTGCTGCTCGCTGTTCAACTGGCAGAGTTCATCCCTTTCTGACAGGAGGCTCTGCAGAAGCGCTTGGTGTTCCTTATACTCAGCTTCAAGATTATATCTCTCCATCTCCAGCTGCTCTTTGGAAGCTTCATTGTCATGACATCCATCCAGACCAGTCTTCTGCAGCTGCTCATATGAACCTAAATTTACGGGGCAGAGTTATACTAAAGAATCATCCAGTTCTATTAATTAACAGATGGCAACAGCTGATTTTGCCATCTTGAAATTGAGCTATGTTCAGATGAGAAGGCTCAGTTTAAAAATATATTACGACTCTTCGTATGAAACCATGTGTTAAAAACCAACAGGAATTAATTGCCATGTAATTTTCTCTAGAATGTATAGACTTTATAGTTCTTTACCTTTTTTTTCTCTGAAATGGTAGTGGATGGCTGCCATTGATTGGAGGTAGAACAAGTGGAGCAAAATGTGTGCTGTCTCTAGTTTCTGGACTGTGCACACCCACATCAAGAGCCTAAACAAAGTATACAAGGTATTTTTCACACAAGAATCTACATACTGACACACAAGCACACATAACCATACACAACCTTCCATCATAGCCAAACAACTTTTTATTAAAATGTACTAAAAATGTATTTCTATTTGTTTCTTTCTTGAGGCAGCAGTACAAATATTTTTAAGGTATCCCATATAATTTAAAGATTCAAAAACACATGCGCCTTCATTTCAGCATTTAAATAAAATGTGTATACACGTACCTGAACGTTGTTTGCTTTCTGAGCACTGTGGTTTGGTCTTATTGGTGGCAGCTTTGTGCAGCCCCTTTTCCTCTTTTCCATATCTACTGGCGCCTCTTGTCTTTTGATGTGAATTCTAAAGGTCAGTAAGCCTAACGACTGATTATAATTGGAGTGTGGACAAACACTAGCTAGCTACAAATCACTTACACAGTAGCGTGTGATTGACTGCGCCAGTACCCGCTCCTATTGTGTTAACAGCTTTATGAATATTAATGAACTTTCCGCCGCTCTCTCCACCCCCAGTGAGAAAGCTTCCTTCCTATTGGCTGTGCCAGTTCTCTGTATGACGCAGAGGTCTTTTGAACATTCCTAGTGGTTTTAGAAGAAACCCTCTGATACACATAGAAATAGAAATAGAAGCAATTTACTGCTGTGTATACACTCTCACAGCACTATATTCTAAATACCTACTGCTGTGCAGAGTGTAACGGACAATAATTTGTCTGCTGTCCCTTTAAGTTGTGTTTTACGGAAAATGCATGTGCATGAATGCCACACAGGAGAAGACTTTTTTTTGTACTGTACATGACGGACCTTACTGGACCCAGCGATTCTTTTGTCCTTAATTTCATTTCTCTGTTAATGTGTTTATGAGCTTTGGACATTTCTACATTTCATGTATGCACTGTCAACAGGATTCCAAGAGCAAGCCGCTGTCACGTAGTGAATAAACCGGCAAGATTATTGCATAACTGAGTTGAGTCTGACTCGCGTCTCCTCCACATGCTTCACAGGCTTCTCTCTACCAGTGCCAAAGCTCTTTGCTAATCTGGGTTGGAGCATAATTTAAATAGGACTAACTCCAAGCGTTACAAGAGGCATCTTGTGGTTGCATAAATAGAGTCCATGGTCCATTCTGCCGCCATCCACATTTCTACACATTTTCTAGCCCTTTATCAGTGGTTTGCTTCTGACCAAACGACTGCAGTTGCCAATATATTTTTGGTGGCTGACCACTCTGCAGTGACAGTGACATGCAGGAAAACTCCAGCCACCCTGCTGGGCACGACACACTTGCAACACTCACTATCTCAGTGCCTCCACTGTGCCGATGCTTTGAAAGTATATGTTCCATGCTAATAACCCTGAAAAATGTACAACTTATTTAATTAGTCTACTATTGCATATTGAAGATTACACAGTGCATGGGTATGCTCAAATGAAATGTGGCCAGAGTTCCTCAGTGTGTTTTTGATTTATGAAGATTCATGAAGAGTAACATTGACATCTCAGGAAATGTTTGAGATATCATGCTTGTCCCTGGTCTAATTCTCTCACAAGCAAATATATTAATAAAGCAGAACTAAAGCAAAGGCAGAATTTTTGGAACTGTTACTGAAAGACAACAGAGTAGCATAGAAGGATAGAAGAACATCACAGAAAAAATAATGCACATATCACAAGCCTAAGACCCTTTAAACACAAGAAATGCTGAGAGCTAAAACTAATATTTCCATATTTTGTTCATTTATTGCCTCATCGAGAAACAGTCCAAGACATACATTATCCTACAACACCATGCATTATTCTCCATGACAAAGGATTTTCAGGCACATGGCCATATTAACAAGGCAAAATGATGGCCAAACAGGACTAAAACAACAGCAAATTATGAATATTGTTCAGCTTGCACATATGGGACTATAAAATGCTTCTGGCACTAGGCATTTGTTTATGACTCAGAGGCTTCTGATTTGTTTAAATAATCAGCAGATTTTTGTGTCACATGACACTTGATGAAATACAGTCATTGCTTCAATTATGCATTTACACACCAGTAAAAATGATATATATATATATATATATATATATATATATATATATATATATATATATATATATATATATATATATATGAGAGAGAGAGAGAGAGAGAGAGAGAGAGAGAGAGAGAGAGAGAGAGAGAGAGAGAGAACACTGCAAAGGTGAAAGAAGACCTCCACTTTTATTCAGTACAAGAACGTTTTTGTTTTTTTGTTTTTTGTAAAATCCATTTTATTAAACTTAGTGGTGGACATCTCAGCATTCACAACTCCTCATAAATACTAAACGTTAAAGTACTTCATCTTTGTCATTGTTAAAGTATTTCCACACTTTTTGCCTCTACAGTTGAATGTCATGCTATTTAAAAAACAAAATAAACATTAGAAGATAGTTCTTCTTGAACGTACTGAGTAGAGCTTAAGTCAGCAATCACCAACATTATTTCGTGTAACGTTGCTGCTGGCCCGAGTGCCGCAGGGCGCGGGGCAGGACGCATAGACTCCCTTGTGTTTATGAAACATTTATTAACATTAAACACGGACAACACAAGTGCCACTCACATACAACTATAGCAGTGAACACTATTAAACATTTAACATAATACGAAAACGGTGTCACATCCATAACTCGGATCACCGACAGGAGGCATTAGATTTTGCGCGGGACTGGTAGGACATACTGCAGTGGGGAGCCAAAGGCACTTTTATCCAAGCAGAAACGGTCTTTGCTATGATTGAACCGTACACAACACACAAACAGCGGCACAAACGTAAGTACACAACGTAGCAATCTGCAGAATTCTAGCTGTTAGCTGGTTAGCTCTTTGTAAAATTTGAAAGTAGTTGTAACTGGATATTTGAACATTTTTAGGGAGGTTTTTCAAAGGCTTGAACGAGCTGTGTGTAGGTTATGTTAGCGATACAGCAATGCTAGCGGGCTAAACCATCTGGCTAACCTTAGCTAACCTAGCTAGCTAGTTGGGATAACACTTTTGTTAATTGACTGCCTAATCCAGTGGTCACCAACCTTTTCATCGATAAACATAATATCATATTCTCAATTATGAGCAAATTAGACATGTGAGATCGACTTGATAGATAGACTGGTTGGCGACCAGCGAGCTAAACCATCGATAAGGGTGCTGTAGCTAGCTAACATTATTTCTTCCATCAGTGCAGCTTGATTTTCATTACGGTTCTTTATAAATTGCTAAACCTTTATTTACTAGTTAGGTGTCCAAGTTCAACACACGCAAAGGCTGGGACACTTCTAAGAATGTGGAAGAGCGCAGGGAGCAGGTCAGCAGCTTCTCTTTTAGAAGGAACTCCTTTAGAATTGATTTATCCTGACTACAAAAACAACTGCTCACCATGTCTGTGTAATTTCAGTCGTTGGTTGGGTTTATTATTTAGCCAAGAGTGAAATAATAATGAAATTTACAGTATACTTTTACATCACCATATTGCTTTTTATAAACATAGTGAACACTATACATGCAAATACAAGAAGTATTCAGATTTCTTTTCAACAGGAGTTTATAGTGCTTAGTGCTATGTTTATTTATGAGCGATATGGGGACCCTAGCTGGGATTTTCAATATATGAAGAATTCTTGGCAGACCTGGAATAAGGGACTGAAATAGCTGTTTTTGCTGCCACACAGCTGAAAGGATCTCCTCCTCCACTTGTGAAGCATGCACTGATAAGACAGGGGCTACTGCTCAGGCAGATGTTTCTGTTTCGAAGGCCACACACACATCTGAGCTGAAGCAGGAAGTTGAGAGGGGGACTTCTGGAGGAGGAGTGGACGACAAGCCACACCCGCCCTCTCTACTAACCTCGCCTCTCTACGGCAGGTTGAGACTTCGGAGCATGGCTCCAGCCACCCTGTGAATATTTCTGCTCTATTCATGATGTTGGGTGAGAAACTGTGTAGAGTTATGCCTCCTAGCATGACTGATATTAAAAATAGGTGGCTATCACATTTTTGTAGATGATTCATGTTAATGCCCCTTCATGCACATACGCTATGTCCTTGACGTGTGAAGCTGTCTCCATGTTTTCTCATTGCTTGGTGCCGAATGATATCGATCTGTGTTTCTTACAAACTCAGGGTACACAACAGGACTGCTCTCACTGGGTTGATTAGGGCTGTAGTCCTGATAAAAATGGTCGAATCCGTGACCCGGATGGGCGTATCACCCTTCCTAAATCTATTTTGCCAGTACTTGCTAATGATTGTAGACAGGTTTTCCACGTGGACTGAGGCGTTTCCTTGTTCTAAGGAAGACACCTGCACTGTAGTTAAAATCCTGGCCATGGAGATAATACCGAGGTACGGTGTGCCTCGGGTAATAGATTCAGATCAGGGACCCTGTTTTATTTCTAAGGTAATTCAGAAACTATGCACCTACCTAACTATTGACTGGAAGTTTCACATCTCTTATCATCCTCAGTCATCTGGCATTGTTGAGAGAATGAATCATACCTTGAAAGAAAGGTTAACAAAGGTCATGATGGAAACAGGAAAGAAGTGGATAGATCTACTGCCAGCAGTGTTGTGTGAGATCAGAATGACGCCCAGTGTCACCACCAAATTGTCTCTATTTGAAGTAATTTTTGGTAGACCCCAACGCAACGTCTCTGCTTATCAGCCAAAATGTAACTGCTTGACCAAGAGCTCCTCACACGAGGTCATCTGCTCCCTCTTCTTGCATACTTTACCCCTCCCTTTCTCTTTTGCTCTCCCCATCTCTCTCTACGTACGCGAGCAGCTCATGGCTGGGTCATGCTAACTGCATCTAATCTTTACTAACCTGCTTCTTTCCTTTCTACATAGAGCCTTAGAACATTCCTCACTTTTCCCTGTCATCCTGTATATTTATATAGTAGATATGGGACAAATATATATATGCTAACTGGCTTGTTAACTAACGGTTTAGGCATTTTATATCTAATATTAGCTAGCTAGCTAACATTAGCCCAAACATGTGGCTAGAGTTAGATTAGCCTCCTGTATTGACACTGTATTTTCATTATGTAGCCCCACCGATTTTCAGCAGTTGATTTTTCAGCCTTTTGACTTGGAACTATTCTGTTTACACTGGTGTTTGTAATGCTGAGTTACAGAAGATCGAGGTAAAATTATCAACGGCTTCCACCAATGAAAGAACCTCATATGGCTCAGAACCCCAAACGAGCACAACACACTTTGGGGTTCCTACTGTCTCTCTTTGTGCAGTACGCCACTGTCTTCGTACAGTTTTCCTGAAGGTAGAAAAGGATTTCTGTACAGGTATTGCTGGGTCACAGGTGACACAACCATGGAGTGGCCATTTTACCTCTGCAGCTGAATGTGTGCATGGACTTTTGTTCAGTGCAACTGGAATGCATGTGGAGGATAGGATGGACCTCCCTGAGGAGTTCCACAGTTCAGTCATTGAAGCTGTGTATGATGAGCTCCTCAGAATTAAGGCCAGAAAAAATGTGAATGTGAACCAAGGATTCATCAGTGGGGGTCTGGTGCTTGTAGGAGCTTTATCATTTGTTAATGTTATTCAGAGGAAAGACCAGTTCGTCTACTGTCCCTCCACAGACGGCCCCAGATCTGCAAAGCCGACGACAGTAAGTACCACTGTATCTGGTGTGGCTGAAGCTAAGACCAGGCAGACACACTAGATACATCGCCTAATGGGGAGGATCTCAAGAACTGTCAGGAAGGTAAAGTAGGGCTGACAGTGGCGTTTACATCATATGGGACATCAGGAATAAGGAGATTGTATTCACCTTTAGGGTCACTGTTGAAGGTAAGGCTTTAACCTGCCTGAGCACAGTCATGTTCAGGATATTAGTTCCATGTTTAAAAAATGTGGAAATAAATAAAGATGTACTGATGTAAAATGTAGACCAGTCACTTCACTCACTATCTGACAGGATATATAGACACAAGTAGAGAGAGAATAAGGCACCATAAACCCCATAAACATGTACATTTCATAGAACAAGTTTCAGTATGTAAATTCTCTTTAAGGTGTTTACAACATGTAGACAGTGGAAGGATTTTTGATGTGCTTGTAATGGTAGCAGTTCCTGAGATGAGCAGAGACTGGACATTGAGACCGCTTCCAAACACACAAAAGCCTTGACAGACACATACGCCTTGTCCCTGCTTTCATAGACCCAGTCAGTGCAAACACCAGGAATTATAGGCAGAGGCATATCGGAATAGCGGCGAATGAAGAACAACAACAGGGTCCCTTTGTAACACGTTTCAAGTAGAAACTACTACTGTGTAAATGATCTATCATATGTCAGGTTTATATATGCTTATATTGTGTGGTATCTGGAATTTCTAACCGTCATTTGAAAATTAAGTACCAGAATCCTTTATCGTTTTATTTGAAACGGTATGCTTGATATTTATCTTACTTTGAACTCTGTTCTCAGACATATATAGCGACGTGTACGGTGTATGTATGAATATTAAGTCTTTATCATCACGGTGCACTACTGGGATACTTGTAAAAGGAGTTTGAGTTACCTCCAAAATGGAGGTGCTGTGTATTGTATTCACCCACTGACATCGAGTACTGTATGGCCACGACTGTATGCTTTATGTTGTATGCTTTCATTTGATTCACGTGCTGACAGTCTGACTCGTTACACTTTAAAGGTATCACAAATAATATAATCTGCTGCAGATCTAATTGTTTTAAAAAATTGTATGATGCCTTAACAAGCACCTCAAGTCTGATGAACATACCACCATAACAGAACTTCAATCTTTAAAAAAAAGTAAAGACATGAAGGCTGAGGACAGTGTGGTAGCAAATCCACATCCACATCCATAACAAACATGTGCCCTGACCACCAGATCAAAGAGCCAGCTCTGTGGCACAGAAGATAGAGTAGCCATTTAACCTTCCTTATTGATGGTCTTCATTACACACCCATTAATGAGACCATATACAGACACGCACAACAAAAAAGGTGGTGGCTACAGAAAACAAGTGCAAGCACATCTAGGTCTTTTGGCTTTAAGTATCAAGTAAGTTTCAAGTATGCCTTTTACCTATCCAATCCCAGATAAATCTCAGATTATCAGGTTTTGTGCTTCAAGTAATGCAATGTGGCAAGATTAATGACAGGATATGCGCCTGAAGTTGTATGCCTCTGGAGAATTCTGCTATTGCTATGGATACCCGTTATGTAAAGTATTGTAGTCCTTTGGAGAATACCGCTGTTGCTATAGTGTAAGGTGTTGTAGTCCTCTGGTGAATACTACTGCTGCTATAGTTACTTCTGTTGCTGTAATGTAAGGTGTTGTATTCCTCTGGTGAATACTACTGCTGCTATAGTTACTTCTGTTGCTGTAATGTAAGGTGTTGTATTCCTCTGGGGAATACTGCTGTTGCTATAGTTACTTCTGTTGCTATAATGTAAGGTGTTGTATTCCTCTGGGGAATACTGCTGCTGCTATAGTCACTTCTGTTGCTATAATGTAAGGTGTTTGTATTCCTCTCTGTGTGTGTGTGTGCGTATACTCGGTCATTAAAATATTTTAAACTAGAAGGTTTAAAAAGTACTGACGCTACAATAGAGTTAACTGGCTAGTATAGGTAGCTAATATTAGCTGCAGTACTGTGCTAGCTAGCTTAGCTACCTTTGCGGATTGTCAACTTTCATTATTAGGTTTTACACATGTGAAGTTTACAGCGTGCACTGTTTCTGATACACGTTAGCTTGATTTTTGTGTGGTTGAATGAGCAGATAAATTTATTAAACTCTAAAGGGAAAAAACCTTGAACTGTGCAAGGTTTAGCAGGTTTAGCAAGTTGATATTGATGTGGAGATGGTACTTGTGGCATAATTATGATGTAATAAAGGGGCTGTGAAGTCACACAAGTTATCACATTAATCACGCCTTTCACCATTCCCATAGTACTCATTTGCTTCGTTGCTGCTTATTGTAATTGGCTGAGGTCTGTTACCCAAAAACTAAAAGGCTTATCGATCTTTAGAATTCACATCAAAAGACGAGAGGCGCCAGTAGATATGGAACAGAGGAAAGGTGGCTGCACAAAGCTGCCACCAATAAGACCAAACCACAGTGCTCAGAAAGCAAACAATGTTCAGGTACGCGTATACACATTTTATTTAAATGCTGAAATGAAGGAGCATGTGTTTTTGAATCTTTAAATGATATGGGATACCTTAAAAATATTTGTACTGGTGCCTCAAGAAAGAAACAAATAGAAATACATTTTTAGTACATTTTAATAAAACGTTGTTTGGCTATGATGGAAGGTTGTGTATGGTTATGTATGCTTGTGTGTCAGTATGTAGATTCTTGTGTGAAAAATACCTTGTATACTTTGTTTAGGCTCTTGATGTGGGTGTGCACAGTCCAGAAACTAGAGGCAGCACACATTTTGCTCAACTTGTTCTACCTCCAATCAATGGTAGCCATCCACTACCATTTCAGAGAAAAAAAGGTAAAGAACTATAAAGTCTATACATTCTAGAGAAAATTACATGGCAATTCATTCCTGTTGGTTTTTAACACATGGTTTCATATGAAGAGTCGTAATATATTTTTAAACTGAGCCTTCTCATCTGAACATAGCTCAATTTCAAGAGGGCAAAATCAGCTGTTGCCATCTGTTAATTAATATAACTGGATGATTCTTTAGTATAACTCTGCCCTGTAATTTTAGGTTCAGATGAGCAGCTGCAGAAGACTGGTCTGGATGGATGTCATGACATTGAAGCTTCCAAAGAGCAGCTGGAGATGGAGAGATGTAACCTTGAAGCTGAGTATAAGGAACACCAAGCGCATCTGCAGAGCCTCCTGTCAGAAAGGGATGAACTCTGCCAGTTGAACAGCGAGCAGCAGATGATAATAGCTGACTGGTTGGAAAGGGAAAACGTGCCAATGCCTGTGTGTACAAGGCGGAGTCGCCATGGCTACCAGGACCAGCTAAAAATTCTAGAGGACCTAAAGTTGCAGTGGCAGCGCAAATCACAGCTCTACCAGCAGCAAGTTGAAGAACTCCGGCCCCGGTGCCAGGAGAAGAAGAAGCAGTGGGACTGTGAATATCAAGCCTTCATCATGATGATGCAAGAAGTAGTCGTTGCGGCTCTCGCCCGGCGGCTGGGGAAGCGGGCAGCTCTTGTTGAGGTGAAATGGCTCCTTGCAGCTGAGCAGAAGACGGAGAATAAGCTCACTGCTGCAAAAATACGGAACCTTGCGCTGCAGATGAGGGTACAAAGCCGGGAAGAATCTATTAGAGAACTGGAGGAGAGGACAAAGTGTGAAAAACTGAAGTTTGAAAATGAGAATTATAAGACTATGATCTTGGAGTATGAAGAGGAGATTATTCGAATAAAGAAAGGAATTACCAGCACTAGAGAGGTATGACGTCCTGTTAAACTCAGTAGATTAAGACTAATGTGGGTGCAATTTCTGTTGATTTTTTAGATAGCCATGGAACTGTCAAGTAGACTTGAAAACATAAGACCCATCCCATAAATCCCACCACAAAACTTGGAAATTTCAAGCCCCCATTTAAAACTGACAATGCAATAAATGTATTGCCACGGAGTAGGATGGGAAGATGTATTGTACAGTAGAGTCTTGAATGCATAGAAAATAATCTCAGTATTGTGTACCTCCACTCTCAGTTCCAGTCACATCTCAAGGAAACGATCAACTTTGTGGAGCTGGAGATCCAGGCCAAACTAGCCAATCTGGCCAAGATAAAGGCAATGATCGGCAACAAGCGGAAAGCTCTGGCAGGGGTAATGATAGCTAAAGACAAGCTGCGTGCAGACAATCTGTGCCTGTACCAGCGCTGCAGCCTGCTGAGAAACAAGAAGCTGCTCCAGGATTTTGAGAAGGTGAAGGATGCATGCGAGGACCTGCAGAGCCAACTAGACATTCTCAAGAGGCAGCATGAAAAGCTCTCTGTCAAGTGTAGCACAGTAAAGAGCAAGCTGAAGCAGAGCAGGCCACTGCAGCATTGTGTATAACACGGTTGAACACACACGTGTACACGTATATACACATACATGCTGTACGCTCTTTGTGCAGAGCTAAAATAAAAACAGTACACTGTTATATTTGAAATTAGTGCTGTGCCTTTTATATTTGAAAGTTGACAAAATATCTGATATATGTGTGTTTGTGTGTGTCTGTCTGTCTGTGTGTGTATATGTTACTTTCCAGGGAATAAAATTGTCTGTACATGTTTAAAAAATGTCAGTATAAGAAGTCAGTATAACTTTGGGAAGGAAGACTATGTTCCAAACACAAGCCACTCGTTGTCTTCCAGTGAATCAAATAAACACATCAGTATAATGGATTGTAATTGACATGGTTTGCCAGAATTGTACGTTTAGTATTCATCTTTGAAGAATTACATAACTTTTGCTCTCTTAGCCTTCATCTTTATTCAAGGCTTTATGACTTATCTTGGGATATGCATCAAACCTTACCAATGTACTGCTAGTCAGATTCTCTCCACCTAGTTCCACAGTTAAATTGTGCCAGATTCTGACATCGTTGTGCGATTCAACACAGCTGGCATGTACACTATTATAGCTGTAATTAAGGGAGCCATTCTAAAGGCCACAAATTACTGAAGAAAATATATCTTACATTTAAGGAGGGAGACTCAGAGCAGAGTCCTACTGAGAAAGCAGCTCCGTGACTTCTTCATCCAAAAGTTCAGTAGACAGGCGAATCCCAAAGTTACAAACATCTATGTTATGCTAATTTTTGCTGATACGACTTCAAAACCATCCCCACTCTAACCAATTTCTTTGGGTTTGCCAGTAACACTAGTTGACCATAGCATAAAGATAATGTTTTGTTCTGTCCTATTTGTTGATATTTCAAACTGAGTAGTAAGAAAAGGCAATACACAGTGACCAATAAGCAATAAAAAGTTAATGAAAAGCTACAGACACACTGTTAAATGGGCTGACCAAGATATTTATCACCAGAGACCTAGAGCCCTAAACACTTGCCCAAGTCATTGTTTTGACTTATCTGGTTCCTAATCAGATGATTCATACTATAGCTAAGCAATTTGACCCAGGAGTACATGTCACTGTGCATTATTTTTAAAACCATGACAAAAACAATACAGTTTTCCATCTATGTCACCAGCCCAGCACACAGCCAGTCTCATCGATGGAGCTTTCATAACTCAGAAAGGACCAGCTCAATAACCCCTTGGTGCTAGATGCTATACACAGATGGTGCACTGTCTGAACTGGACCTAGGCTAGGAAATGAAAAGTAATTAGCTAGTAATAGTAAAAGCATGGACTGAGAGATTTATTGAGTCCATTCTCTCTCTCGTTCCATCTCTCTCCATCTCTCTCTCTCTGAGGCATTTTCATTATTTATTGCCTAGCTAACAAATCTGCAGAGACATCTGAAGGCCTCTGAGTACAGCTTGATATGTTGAATGTTTAATAATGTTCACTGTTATAGTTGTATGTGATTGCCACTTGTGTTTTCCGTGTTTAATGTTAATAAATGTTTCACAAAGTCAAGGTAGTCTGTGTGTCCTGGCCCATGCCTTACGGTGCTCAGGCCAGCAGCAACATTACAGAATGACCAACCACCACAGGACTCTTACTCCCTCGGCAAATGACGTACTTCCTAGCAGGAGGTGCGTGAGTTAATGTCTAAATGTAACATTCGTAACCATTTTTGTCTACCTTGTGTTAATGTTAAAAATTGTTAAGTGTTAAGTGTCTCTATGTTCACTGTTTGTGTTACACGGGAGTGCCACTATAGTCTTTACGTTTTATGTAAATAAATGTTTGTCCACGTCGAGAGAGTCTACGCTCTGCTCTACGCCCTTCGGCACTCGGACCAACGCGGTACAGAATGACCAACCACCACAGGACGCCAGGTGCTTCGGCTAAAGACGGACTTCCTAGCGGGAGATGCGTAGGCACCCCCGCCCTGCTGCCTGGATCCCAGCAGATTGGGGAGAGGACCGTGACTGGTGTCTATGTCCACCCCGGAAGTGGAGGGGTACACCCCCAAGAATTTCTTGGGTGGGCTGGGGGGGGCCCTCGAGCCTAGGCCGAGGAAGACCGAAATGCACCACAACAACCAGAAAGAGGGCGGTTGGGTGGACCCATCGGGATCTCCAGCGGGCAGAGCTGAAGCCCGTGTCCCTTCCCTTCAGTGGACTCACCAGCGAGACTGGAGGGGTCTGCCCAAAGCCCCGGAGGCAAACCGCCACTGGGATGCTCCTAGAGTGGCAGGCGAGTGGAGGACCGTTGGGGGAGGTAGCACGTCTGGAACCGGGGCGGACGTGCACGCCCGCATGTCCATTGAGGCCATGGATACATACAAGGTGCCTGCGCAGAAAGCGGGCACCATGTCACAGCGCCTTATATGTTTGTGTGTGGGCGCTATTGTTTGTTTGTGTTTACAACTTTTGTACATCTACAGGCGTAACGTTGTTGGGGCCGTACCGGACTGCCCTGACAGAGACAGAGAAGCTGCCTTTCTCCCAGGCAGCTGCTTGTGTGTACATGTACACGGTGTCCTGAGACTCGTGTTCACTGGAAGAATGCGTCGGGAGCCGTGCCCCTTGGGAGGAGGTTCTGTAACAGAACGCTCGCCTCTCGCGAGTCATGTGGTTTGGCCCGCCACGTGCAGTGACAGGATCTTTGTTTGTATACACGCCTGCACACACCTGCACCTTGTTTGTCTTTGTGTATTTAAACCTGCATCAGTGTGTGCAGTGTTGTTGGTCATCGTTGATGTAGCATGTTGTTTGTGAGTTAATGTTTAAATGTAACATTCGTAACCATGTTTGTCTAGCTTGTGTTAATGTTAAAAATTGTTAGTGTTAAGTGTCTCTATGTTCACTGTTTGTGTTATATGGAATTCCACTATAGTCTTTTATGTTTTATGTAAATAAATGTTTGTCCACGTCGAGAGAGTCTGTGCATCCTGCTCCACACCCTTCGGCACTCGCGTTACACTGAGAGGACACAGAATCTCTATACTCCCTTATGTTTTATGTTATTAATATGTCTAATTCAATGTTAAAAACCTCTATTCCCTATAAACACTCTTTTTATTACCTCAGTATATACATAGGTTGTGTATATACACAATATGAACACAGTATATACATGTATATACACAAACAAGGTATATATACACAAGTACAAACACAAGGTATATATACACAATTACAAATGAGAAAAACATGTGAGAACAATGAAGTAAGGCAGAGAATACCAGACAAGGGGCGACAGAACTGGCATCAAATAATGTTCTAATCATTCTTTAGGGAATCTGTCAGTCACATATATGTTATGTACAGTATCTTCCAATGAAAATTCACAAAAATCAGCCTTTGTGTACTGTTATTCACGTCACACATATCTCTATATGTATTTCGGTTGTGGGCCTCACTGAGCTTGACAACATAGGTTTTTCTGCAGTTGTCAAACGTTTTAAGCTGATTGTAGACATTGCACCTGATCTGTGAACTTTTCAACAGTATGAAACAAACTGGTCATTTTTCTGTTTTGTTTAGCTTCACTTTTTGTGGCTCAATTGGCTAAAACTCAACAAAAGGAAGTATGATTGTGACCCAGTCTGAAAGATGGTCAGAGATAAATAAGGGCTGATATATCAGTGCAAAATTGGGCTTATGTAATGCTTAGACATCCACGGTCAAATTGTTTTCTCAGTCATTAATTGCTGTTCTCAATGTCTTGTCAACTTGATGTTGTATTATGTGTTTGTTTTCTGCTACAGAAGAAGCTGACAGATTTGGCCAGTGCAGTGCAGAGAGAAACTCAAAAGGATCCACCTGTCACTACAGAGGACTTTCATATTGTGGTTGGTAGTGTTTCTAGCTATGAGATATGGTTTTGGTTACACTGAAGCATAGTAATATTAAAACTTGTTAAAGTATATAATATTTCCCATTTCCCATTCTGGCCTTATACTAGTAGCTACTTAAAAATATTAACACACAAGTAGATTATATTTCTCCTATAATTAGATGATGAGTCTTACACATAAAAAGCATGTAAAATGTGTCTTTTATGTATATGGTGTAACATGCATATTTTATATGTAAGATCATCTTCAAAAACACTAAGATAGTACAAGAACACGTGGCTACTGAGTCAGTGAGTTAACTGAACTCCTCAAAAATCTAAATTTCAATGAATGTTTCATACCATGGCACTGCAGATTAGGAGGACCTCTGTTGGCCAGAAGAGGGATTGCTGACACATTGACTATATGATTAAAGACATTATGAGTAAAGAAATTAATTTTAGTTTGCACCTGTGGTATCTGAGTTACCGGCATTTTTTAAAAAAGGTCAGAAGTGTCTATCACTGAAAAACCAGGTAAAATATATTTGTGCCAAAATAAGACCAATAATAAGACATCACTCTCCAACATCTACATATCCATTAGTGCTAGGGTCTCACTGGGAGGAAGAGGAGGCTGGCCTCGGACACGCTGAGAAGCCTACCCAGACACATCCTGCTGGATGTTAAAGTCAAAAGCAGGGTGCCCGTGAGTCAGACGCTCCGGGAGCTTACTCAGCGCGGGAGGGAGAGGTTTCAGGGCCAACATGGGTGTGTTGGACTGGCCAACGCTCAGGCGCAGAACATCCTGTTCCTGCTTTTTGTTCCTTGCATTGTACCCGTAACGAAAAATGCAGCCCAGCCTATTAGTGCTCAGCCTTTATAGTCCACAGTGCTAATAAGGTAAATATAAAACCCGGTAAACTCAGCACTGGGTCAGTGTCTGCTGATTCAACTCAAAAAGTTGAATACGGGTCTGGGCCATGAGGCCGGGGCTGCTGAGGACTACGTCCTAGATGACACTGTAGTCCCTCATGACAACAACCCACCTGTTCACCCTGACGATGGTCTGACCGGCCAGGTGAAGTGGACAAAGCACCAGGCACGCGGCCTGGACAAGGTGGCTGACGCTGGGCCACTGAGCAGTCCAATTCTGTCCAAAAGGTAACGAGAGGAAGAGACATCGTGCGCACGCACGTCTGTGGAGACAAAATACGACATGCGCACGCATAAATCTTTGACAGGCTACTTAGTTGAATCCCTAGTCGATACCCAAACTGTAGAAAGAAGAACACACACATCAGTGCCACATATAGAATAGTACCGACACGGTCGCGGTTTGCTTAGTGAACACTTACAATGAACGCGGTACACCGCTGCACGTCTGCAATACATACAATACAGACAATACCGCAATACGGGCGATCTCGAGTTGTGAAGCACCACTTCGGACACGCAGGCAAGCTAACTGGGGTGTGTTTAATCATCCATTTTAATGTCATCTAGCCAGATAGTCAGACACACTGTATTTTCCACATAAATGACCGAGACGAGCGACCGATTTAGCGAGCTAGTTCGGTCGGTCGGTTGTGGCTGCTAATTTTGCCCATTAAATCTCACTTTTACATTCTTGACGTACGGAGACGGGGAATAAAAGCCAGGTAAAGAACCAGAGCGTAAAACCTACCGAAAAGGGATCGAAGGGCTAAACTTCAAACAACAGGAGAAACCGGCTGTGCTGATCTCCACTGTAATCCGGAGACAGTCGCGCTAGTTTACTAGCTAGTTGGCTAACGTACGACAGCTTTCTTTCAGAGTAATCTAACAAAGCGGATGTGTTCAGATTCCACTCATACTGAATAAAATGTACTAAAGGTCATAAAGACGGTGAACTGCCCACTAATGTTAGTATTCAATAAAGCTACTGAAAACACATCTGCTAATGTTGATTTCTAGCTAACGCTAGTTTAGCTGCACTGTAGCTACAGTACAGTACAGCATTGACCTGTTCCAGCCTCTCCATCTGTATTTCTCTCCAGTGTCTTGGCTGTTTTGTTTTGTTTTTTGATGATGGGATTTTTGCCCTGGCTTTCTCTCTGAACTGTGAACTCTCTTCTTCTTTGTGTACTGTGAGGACGAGCGTCAGGTGCTGTGCTGATCTCCACTGTCATCCGACTCCAAACACACCTGTACCGGCGTCTCCTCATTAGAGGCGCAGACCTGAATGAACTCCAACGTTCACGAACGCTCCACCTTTACTGTTGATAGTTTATATGAAATTCACAAAGAGCTGTTTGTCCAGAAAATATGAATGTGTCTGCTGAATATAAGCATACACAATATATAAAAATATTTGGATGTATTACTCATTGCATTGTTAAGTTTAAAATCTTGTACACTCGATGAGAATCTGGAATGCCATAAATTCCAGTATAACAAATGTAAAGGGGACACATCCGGTTTTAATTGGACCAAAATGCCGAAGAAATTGAGGAAGTTGATGGAGGGCAAAAAATTAAAAAGGAAACATTTAAAATTTATAAAGTGGCTGCAAAATAAGAAAGTACTACAAAGAGATTAAATGCGATCTTTGTCATCACAAAATGAACCTACACAATAGCGACTGCTGGGACTGATGTGAATGGTAGACTAACGAGCTTACTTAGATGTTTTAGTGTAACTTTAATTTACAACGTACAGGTGTGAGCAGCTAACACACGCAGGCTTATATGTCTTACTTTATACAACAAGTGTGGACTGAGTGGCCATTTGAAATGTAATCAAACAGATTTTTGTTCAGCACATCTAGATACTTTCTGCAGTGTGGAAATATTTTAATGGTGCAACCGCAAACATCCATGTGTAACAAGCAGGTTAATTGGTTTTATTCAAATCAAGTAAATTGTTTGATTAAAAGAAGCAAAATAACCAGAGCAGTTCACATGACCAAATTAACTTAATTAACAAATAAACTTTACAATTTTACTGAGTACATTCAATATCTTACTAAGTGTTAAATCCATTTATTCAGTTATTTAATCAATTTAGCACCATTATGTCCCTTCAGGTTTTCTCAAGTTTCTTGTCAAAATTGTCTAAGAAAATGAGAGAGGCTTGTGTGGTGGCGATGGAAGAACTCAGAGAAGAAGGAAAGGAGGATGCAGACAGTTCACTGTCATAGATGAGAGTAACTTCAGGCATAGAAGAAATGCAGGTGCATCTTTTATGTGGGTATAGAATTTTGTATAGTCTTAATAATGTATAATGGACATACAAGTCTTCATGCTTCATACCTGTAATTTTTTCATCTTGTTAATAGTTCTTAATTAATGTAATAATGCTTTACTTTTTATGTTACACGGTATGGAAGAGGGCGGATGGCTGGGGCGTTTTGGAGGAGGCAGTGGGTCTCTGGGATGCTGGGTGAAAATGCTGTCCACACTAAACAAAGAGAGCCAGTTGTTCACCTAGTTCAGAGAAGGTCCAGAAGGGAATTAGTGCCACTTATCATTCAACATGTAAGGAGGGGATTCACAATCCTCAGTGGTGAGTGGCGTGTCTACCGGCAGGCTCTGTCTCAGCTTGGCTACAGACATTACACAGTTAACCACAGTATATCATACATGGATGCTCCTACAGGGGCTCACACTCAACATATAGAGAGGACCTGGAGAACATACAAGGAAACTGTTTGGAGGTTTAGAAGTAACCGGACAGAGGAGCTGTTAAAGGATCACTGGACAGTAATAGAAATGTATGAACGGCTAGCAAAAAAACACAATAATGGCCCTCTAGGACGATTCATTCATGATCTTGGAAAACTCCATGAATGAGAACTCCTACTATGCATATTTATTAACAAGCACATTAGTCTGAAGACATCAAGTCTTTTTTTTAATGTGTGTTTTATAAATTATTACCAAGTCATTTATACATTTCTTAACAGACAACTTAAAATGATACGTTTATTTGAAAGTGTGTCGTTTATAAATGGCCTACAGGCATTTATAGATATTCGTGTCTATTGAATAGTTTTCACCTTAGCGGCTGTAAAATGCTACAGATAATTTCTATATGACAAATAATTTAGAAACTACAGCTGCTGTTTGTTACTGTTTAACAAATAATTTGTATGGCTACACTTTTTAATTATTTTAACAGGTTCACAAAGGATCTTAGGAGCCAGGATTAATAAAGCTGTCATTTTAATAATATATTAACTAATGGTGCATATCCTCTGAATTCCTGAATTGGTCACCATTAATTCTGAAAATGTAACATACATATTTACATTAACATTTAAGGTGTTTAGCAGACTCTCTTATCCAGAGTGACTGTTGTGCATAACACAATAGCATATTTCATAAATGCAATTAAAACTCTTTTATTTTTTAATAAGTTTTAATAAGTGCAAAACTAATGTTCAGGTAAGTGCATCTTCAGTCGGCGTATGAAGACAGTGAGGGACTCTGGTGTTCAGACAACCAGAGAAACTTCACCACCTGCAGGGCTACAACAAGGAGTCTTGATGCTTGTCTTCCAGGCCTCTTAAAGGATGGAGGTTAAGCAGGTTGCACCTGAAGTTCAATGAGTTCTAGGTACAGGTTGGGTTTCACCATTGTAAGGCTCGTGACATGACAGCAACTGGTTATGGCTACAGCAAAGTTTTACACGAGCGGACAGAGTTACCAGGGCATTCTTATATCTTATAAAGTGTAGGCAAGAAAACCTGTAGACTGTGAATATTACAGCAGGACATGTACAGTCCCAAGATGCCTCAAAGACATGTAGACTGTGAATATTACAGCAGGACATGTCCTCAAAGACAATGCCTACACAGAGGGTTTATTGTAAAACATGTTAAAAGAAGGCAAGAGGTAAGGAAACATCTCTTGTTATTCTAGGAAATATGACCTGCCACCTAAAGCCCCTGGAGCCCCAACTCCAAACCCTACACACAGTAACCTAACAACATTCTGAACATTTACTTTAACTAGATGCAGTTCCATTGTTCCTGCATGTATGCAATGGCACAATTCATTATCTAATAAAGAATAGCGCTTAAAAACCCAATTAAGCATAACATCTGACTTCCTGATCTGTTCATGATCAGATAATTATGAAGTGAGAGCTTAGATACATCTTATAAATGATCACTAATATATTAATTCATGATGAATAACACTAACTCATTAGTTCATGATTAGTTCATTATGAATTACAAGCATATAAATGCTCTATAAACTATCGTTATTATAAAGTGTGAGCCTTAAATGCTTCATGCCCTCTCCATTCCCTCTTCTCTGACCTGTCTCCCAGATGGAGGGACGAACTAACACTCTTGCTTTCTTCAAACACAGACTGGACTCATTTGTTTGTGGAGTATTTTAAGATTATTTGTTTGTACAGTATTTAAAGAGTACTTATTTGTGGAGTATTTAAGAATATTTATTTATGGACTATTTTAAGAGCATTTATTTGTAGAGTATTTTAATCCTGCACATATGGAAATATCATTGCAATGGTCCACTACTAAAGACACACGGATACACTCCTAGTGGATACAAAAGAAAAGGTATTTATTGGCTCTCAGTAGTCCAGTGCAAACAAAAAGCCATATCCAATAAAAAACAAACAAAAATATTCAAAAAAAGGAAAATGCAGTATTTACAAGTATTTACAAGTTCAAGGGGAAAAAATCCAGCAATCATAAATTCTCCAACATCAATCAACTTCAAAACACAACTCTAGTGAATTTTCCCTTAGAAACATATATAAGGAAACATCACCACAGGAAATTATGTGACATCACTTCCTTTCTTTGGGAAGGAAAATTCCCCATAAAAGTCCCCTTCAACACAGGCTACAGTTTCTTTTCACTCCAAAACAACGTGGAAGCTTCGCCACAAAAATAATCACAGGTAAGTTAATTTTTCTCTTGATCTACTTTGTTTTACCTACTTAGTTAAAATAAACAAACTTCCCTGGCAAGATAAACATTAAACTTAAACTCCAGAAACAAAATTATAAGATCAATATTTAATCTCAAATACTTACAGTACCTTTCTCTAATGAGCGTGGGGAATCATACGTGACATCCCTCTGCCCAACACAAAACAACCCATGTTGAGTTTCATGATAAAGTCCTCAGGAATGGCTGTGGAAAAAACTGTCCTGATACATTGGTCTGGACTCAACCCATGTATCACTCATTCAGGAATCTGAAATTGGCCTTGTGCTCTGCTCTAGCACTTGGCCTACCAAATTATAATCTGACCTTCCACCTTTACGTTTCTGAAAACGGCTCCACAGCCATGGGCGTCCTGGCCCAGGAGCACGGTGGCAGTTATCGCCCTGTGGCCTACCTTTCCAAACCTTTTGATTCGGTCGTTCAAGGCATGCCGGCCTGCTTACGCGCCGTGGCTGCCTCTGCCCTGCTGGTCACTGACGTAGAGAAATTGGCACTCTCTCATCCAATGGTTCTTCACACTTCACATCAAGTTATTACTATTCTGAATAACATTCAAACACAGCACATGACAGCACAGCAACGTTCAGGCCTTGAGGCCATCCTCTGTGCCACTCGGAACTTAACCATTAAATCACACATGACCCTGCGCTCACCTGCTAGTCTGTTACAATCATTTTTGACATCGCTAAATCATTCTGCTGACTCTGTGCCCCATGACTGCATGGAGGTTATCCATGAGTCCTCTAGCATGCGTTCTGAACTTTCTAGCACGCTGCTGGAAGGCGGCTATCACATTTTTGTAGATGGCTCATGTTTTAAACCGTCTGACTCTGAAATTGTCTGTGGTTATTCTGTCTGATTTCTGCGTAACCTCATTTGGGAGGCTCACTCTCTCCTTTACAGGTCTTCTCAAGCAGCTGAACTAATGGCATTGACCAGGGCCTGCCATCTATTCCAGGATCAGTTTGTCACCATATACACTGATTCCTGTTATGCGTTTGGGGTTGTTCATGACTTGGGTAAGATTTGGCACTCCAGGAGGTTCCGCAGCTCAGACGGTAAACTCATATCTAATCCAGGACTAGTCTCTGCACGTTTGTCTGCATGTACACTACCAGCTCGGCTGGCTATTGTAAAGGTCAAGGGTCAAGACACAACCTCTGAATCTGACCACAAGGTGGTCAGCAGTGTTGTGAGATCAGAATGATGCCCAGTGCCACCACCAAATTGTCACCATTTGAGGTAATTTATGGTAGACTATTTACAACCCCATGTGCCAGAGGTAACCCAGGTGTTTCTTTTTGAGGTAACATGGACGTGATCCTAGTTGACTACACCAAAATGTTGATTGAGAAATTGAACAGTCCTCAGGCACCCAACACAACGTTTCTGCTACACATTTGACTCCTGCAGATTAGATGACAAACAGTTGCAGATATTCTTTTTAGCATTGTTACCTCAAAGTTTGAGAGTGGCGGGAGTGTAGCTCAGTGCTAGAGTGCATACTTTGCATGTCAGAGGTCCTTGGTTCCATACTCAGCACCTCCAGCCTAGTTGACTGATCTTTAGAACAACTGCATGTGCTTTAGAATTTAGATATATCCCCTCTAGAAGGGGTTCATTTTGGAAGCATATACAGCTGTGCTTTAAGCTGATGCTATCGATAGTGCGTGATCAGCTTCCAATGACAGTTACTCATGAGTCAGAAGGCTGTCAATATTTTAGTAACTTCCAACCCTTTCAAGGCTTTTCTACTGTCAAGACTTAAGGTGCAAACTCATGCATTGTTAAAGACCAGTTCATGACTTGCTTCTAAGGCATGATGGCCAAGTGGCACGGTGTTAGTTTTGTAAACCAAAGCCCACAGTTTCAATCCCTGTTTGTGCCTTTCAGAAGATTGTATTCATCTGAGAGCTTCAACTTTGTTCATGGAAGCCAGACAAAGATGTGCTGAGGGTAAACATGTTTCTCCAAATCTCAGGCTCTTTTCTTTCTTGTCTTCCCCTCATGCTCTCTCCTTAGGGAAATAGTTCAGGGACACATACTCTTGTGTCATAAGTATCTGGCGAAAAGCCTTTATACAACATCCACCACCCTCCTAGCTCACCGCATGCAGTAAAACACACACCACTTTGAGCCGCTCTCCTCCAGTCGTATATCCTTCTTTGTTTATTTGTCGTGAATGCCACCATAGCTTCAACGACTGGTGCAGTTGATCCAGTTTGGGTTAAAGATGATGGGTGTATCACATGAGCTTCATAAACCAGATGTTTCGACTCAAACAAACTGCACCTTGTTTAGTCCATTAATAAAACAAGATGTGCTCTTGACTGCATGGGCCTTAAAGTCTTGCCATGGTCCTCGTTTGAGAACGGAGGTCCATACAGAGATCCATAATAGCTGATGCTTTGTGGATAATTCCTGCCAGACTACTGGCTAGTGGAGTTGATGACAGATCTCACACTGGAGCTCTGCATTTGGGACAGAGACAGTCAGGGCAGTCTGCAATGTATCATTACAGTACACTGGAAAATAGAGAGCTTAGATCAGTGTAGGGGTGAATAGAGGGCTTAGATCAGTGTAGGGGTGAATAGAGGGCTTAGATTAGTGTATAGAGGGGTGAATAGAGGGCTTAGATCAGTGTATAGAGGGGTGAATAGAGGGCTTAGATCAGTGTAGGGGTGAATAGAGGGCTTAGATCAGTGTAGGGGTGAATAGAGGGCTTAGATCAGTGTACTGGTGAATAGAGCGCTTAGATCAGTGTACTGGTGACTAGACGGCTTAGATCAGTGTAGGGGTGAATAGAGGGCTTAGATCAGTGTAGGGGTGAATAGAGGCCTTAGATCAGTGTGACACTCGTCTGTCCTCTGTAACAGCTGACCCTGATGCTTGGATTGGCTGAAATGGCCAAGTACTCTCTCAGTCAGCCAGGTGGGGTGGAAGGGCAGGGGGCAGGGCAGGGGCCAGAGGCCACAAGGTACAGGTGGAGAACGGGAGGTGCAGGTGGTGGAGGGCAGTGTTACCGAAGGCCAGCATGCAAGAATGAGAGTGAGAGAATGTGACATTGAGAGAGACAGATAGAGAGAGAGAATGTGAGAGTGTGTGTGTGTGTGTGTGTGTGTGTGTGTGTGTGTGTGTGTGTGTGTGAGCGGGAGGGAGAGAGAGTGAGAGAAAAAACACACAAACACACACACACCTGATAGTTAGGCAGATAGACATGACAGAAGAGTGAAAGGTTCATTCAGCCAATGCGAATGTTCTGCGTTCAATACTTAATTAAAACTATTTATTAACAATTTACTATTTGCCATACAGTAGACAGCTCTGCCTTGAGATCTGAAGTAAATTTATTTTTTATTTAATATAGAATGTAACGTGAAAAATAAATTCTGGTTTTAAAAAATTTCTCTTTTCTACCACTGTCAGTGTTACAACACTACCACCTGTTAGTATATCGACTCTGGTTTTGTAGATTAATTCCTTTGTCACTTTATCAGATGCCTAAATGACAGAAAAAATACATATACCCTCTGACAGCAGGTGAGAGTAAACAAGCAATGTTAACACAAACAACTCCACCAACAAACAAATATGTACAAGACAAGCCTTATAGGAGCAAAGAAACACAGAGGACCAAGGAGTGGAACTGATCGAGATGAAAATACATTTTTCAGGATTCGCTAAATTGCAGCTGTACCTAGAACAGCTTTATTGTTTTAGGATGGTTTGCACAGTTGCACATAAACACACATAGACACCAACACAGAAACACATATATACACACACACACACACATATACACGTAAGCACACACAAACAAACCCATATACGCATGCACACACTATAACGTTCCATACCTGAGTGTGTCC
This sequence comes from Electrophorus electricus, assembly GCF_041902795.1. NCBI lineage: Eukaryota > Metazoa > Chordata > Actinopteri > Gymnotiformes > Gymnotidae > Electrophorus > Electrophorus electricus. The sequence goes on along the minus strand of NC_137497.1, from coordinate 15,870,663 downwards.
AGTCTACAGTGGAGATCCTCCAGTCTAGCAGAGAGCAGCTTCACTCCTGACTCTCCTGGGTGGTTGTACATCAGGTCCAGTTCTTTCAGGTGAGGGGGGTTTGACCTCAGAGCTGAAGCCAGAGAAGAACAGCCTTCCTCTGTGACCAAACAACCAGACAGTCTGCAGAAAGGAGGGAAACAGGTAGAGAGACATAAAGTGAGATGCATTTCCAGACCAGCCTGCATGGGGCAGCTAGAGAGGCTGGTAACTGTAGTGGAGGTTCCTCCACTCTCATCTCTCTCTGGCGTCCTCCATGGCAGATGGCTTTGTTCATTCTTCTCCAGATCGTTGCTGTCTGTTTATTTTATCTCTTATTTTTATTCAGCCCTTCAGAACTCTAGTGCACTATTAACCTACATCAGAAGAACCCTAAAGCTGGACTTACACTGTGATTTCAGTGGTCTTATAAGACTGTTACATGTCAGACTGTATGAGATGATGCCAGTAAAATCTTGGCAGAATTCTACATCTGGCTGTGATAACAGGAGTAATAACACTGTCACATTTCTGGACCTGTGAATCAGAGAAAGCTGTTTAATGACATTTTTAATATAGAGACAGGACCAGTGACAATGCAGAGATAAAGTCTAAGAATCCAAAGCGATGCATACTTATATATGTGTGGGTATGTTTTAATATGCCATTAAAACAGGTATAAACAACAGTCCTTTAATCTAGGAGTCTTTTCTTTAGCAAGAAGGTGATTCCTGCTCTATTAGTAGAGAAATTGAATTCTAGCACAAAGATGTGGCCAAATTATTATTCCTAGTGAATTTCACTAGAAAGCTCATCTTATTTTTAGATACAAGAAGAATATTTATTGACTATAACAAATCTCTCCTGAGTAACTCCAGTTTATAGTGTGAACTCTTCAGTCCAGCAGAGAACTGCTCCACTCCTGAATTGTTCAGGTCATTGTTACTTAGGTCCAGTTCCCTCAGGAGGGAGTTTGGCAGTTGCAAAGCTGATGCCAAATTTTCACAAGTGTTTTCCCCCCAAGATTACAGGTAGCTATACTGCACGTAGACACAACAGACATTACAATATACCCTACAGTAGATACAACAAATATTTCAATATACTCTACAGCAGATACAACAGACATAACAATATAGTCTACAGTAGATACAACAAATATTATAATGTAGCCTATAGTAGATACAACAGACATTACAATATACTCTACAGTAGATACAACAGACATTACAATATACCCTAGAGTAGATACAACAGATATCACAACATACTCCATAGTATATAGTATAGTGGAATTGTTTTGTCATTATGGGAAATTTCTGAGAAATAGATATCCAAAATCAGCATATTGTAAATGAGTACATGAATTCACCTAAATGTATTATGATTTTAATAGGGGTTTATGAAAAAATAATACAGTGAAATTTGTCCAAACTTACTGTGCTGATAGCCAAAGTACACTACACCAAGGTCATTATGGAAAATTGCTGAGAAATAGATATCCAAATTCAGTTTAAGTTTCAAGTTTGGTTTATTCGTCACATATATAGTCATACACAGTATAACTCGCAGTGAAATGGTGGAGAGTGCTCTGTCCAAACTGAGGAAAAGAAAACAGGGGTGTATAGAGAACTATAGATATTCTCTATATGTGAAATATATATATGCAAGATAAATATATATATTTTATGTATGTACAAAATATATTAATGTATGTACAATATATGTATATTATGATTATATACACAATGTACAATGTATATGGTTGTGTATATATGTTCACAATCTACAGAATGTACAGATCCATTTCGTATATAATAACATATCTACAGTTGTTGTGTAACAAGGTAATTGAATATATATATATATAAATATAAAAAAATATAAATAAATATAAATTTATATATATATAAATATAAATAAATATAAATATATAATAAATAAATATAAATATATAATAAAAATATATATATATATACACATACATACATACATACATACATACATACATACATACATATATATACAGTTATATATATACAGTTATGTTACATGGTGGTGGTGGTCCTCACAGTTTATCAGTTTCCCTGATTCAGGGCCCGAATGGCCTGTGGGAAGAAGCTCCTCTTCAGCCTCTCTGTCTTGGTCTTCAGGGAGTGAAAGCCCCTCTCTGACCTCAACAGAGAGGAGTCTATTGTTGGGATGGGTGGGGTCCTTCACAATTCTCCTGGCCTTGGTCTGGCACCGCTTGTAGTAGATGGTCTGCAGGTCAGGAAGTTCCATGTGAGTGATGCGCTCTGCTGAACGCACTACCCTTTGGAGTGCTTATCTGTCCTGCTTGGTGTTATTCCCAAACCAGACTGTGATGTTCCCCGTGAGGATGCTCTCGATAGTGCAGGTGTAGATGTTCCGTAGTACTTTGGAGGGCAGTCTGAAGTCTCTTAGGCATCTGAGGTGGTAAAGACGCTGACGAGCCTTCTTTGCCAGGGAGTTGGTATGGCGGGACCAGGACAGGTCCTGCGAGATGTGAACACCAAGGTACCTGAAACTATCTGCTCTCTCCACCGTGGTTCCACTGATCCTCACAGATTGGTAGTGCCGCTCCTGCTTCTTGCTGCAATCCACGATCAGCTCCTTTGTCTTACTGACGTTTAGGAGGAGATTATTTTCCGGGCACCAGTTTTCCAGGTGTTTAATCTCCTACAGGTAGGCCCTCTCATTGTTGTCCGAGATCAGACCCATGACAACGGTGTCGTTAGCAAACTTGACAATGATGGTGGAGCTGGAAGTGGCTGTGCAGTCGTAGGTGTACAGTGAGTAGAGCAGGGGGCTTAGGACACAACCCTGAGGAGCTCCAGTGCTGAGGGTGGATGAGGCGCAGTTGCCCACCCATACTGATTGTGTTCTGTCTGTTAGGAAGTTGGAGATCCAGTCGCACAGGGATGTATACAGTCCTAGATCCCCCAACTTAGTAGTGAGTAGGGAGGGGATGATAGTGTTAAATGCTGAACTGTAGTCGACAAATAGCATTTTAACATAATTTCCCCTCCCTTCGTCCAGGTGAGTCAGTGTAGTGTGGAGCAGATGTACAATTGCATTGTCAGTGGAGCGGTTGTGGCGGTATGCAAACTGCAGTGGGTCCATGGAGGCTGGCAGTGAAGATGTGATGAAGTGCTTTGAAATGCTAGTCAGAGACTTCATCATGACTGATGTGAGGGCGACAGGGCGGTAGTCATTGAGGTCGGAGGGTCGAGGTTTCTTCGGGACGGGACGATGGTGGACCGCTTGAAGCTGGACGGGACGATACCGAGCGTCAGGGAGAGATTGAAGATGTCGGTGAATACCGGGGCTAGCTGATCTGGGCAGGCTTTGAGGACCCTCCCACAGATACCATCTGGTCCCATCGCCTTCCTGGTATTCACCCTTTTAAACACTCTCCTCACGTCACTCTCCGTGATGATGAGAGGGCGATGTTCTATGGTGGGCCCCGCGCATGTGCCATTTGCTGCGCCGATAGTGCCATTTGGACCAGCGCTGTTAGCATTAGTGCTGTTAGCACTAGCGGCGTTAGCATTGGCGCTGTTAGATGTAGCCTCGAAGCGAGCGAAGAATGTATTCAGCTCGTTAGCCAGAGACTCATCCGCACTCATCAGTCCGGAGGGTGGGCTCCTGTTGTCCGTGATCGTCCGTAGTCCCTGCCACAGGGATCTAGAGCCACTCTGCTGGAACTGTGTCTCTAGTTTCTTCCCGTAGTGCCGCTTCGCCTCCCTCACCAGCCTCCGTATGCTGCAGACTTGTACTCGTCCATGTTCCCGCTGATGATCCCTGCATTATAGGCAGCAGTGCGAGGGTTCAGAGCCTTGCGGATGGTTCTGTCCACCTAGGGCTTCTGGTTGGAAAACTTCTTGATGGTGATTCTTGGGATCGTGTCGTCAACCAGTTTCCCAATAAACCCCACTACTGCCTCCGTAAACTCGCTGACATCATCAGTGCTGCGCCGGAACATGTCCCAGTCTGCGACATCCAGAGCGTCCTGCAGAGCGGCCACCGATTGGTCTGTCCAGCGCGCAACCTCCCTTTGAACCGGAGCTTCCCGTTTCAGCCTTTGTTTATATTTTGGTATGAGGAAGATGGCGGCGTGGTCTGACTTACCAAATGGGGAATGAGCTAGTGCCTTGTAACTGTCCTTGTATGGGGTGTAGCAGTGGTCTAGTGTCCTATTTCCCCTGGTGGGGAAGGTTACATGCTGGTAAAGGTTGGGCACTGCACGCTTAAGGTTAGCGCTTTTGAAATCCCCAACCACAATAAGTGCAGCGTCCCGGTGCTGTGTCTGAAACTGTGTGAGAGCCTCATTAAGTTCACACAGTGCAGTGTCCATGTTAGCCTGAGGTGGGATGTACACGGTGTTCATGATGACCGAAGTGAACTCCCGGGGAAGGTAGAAAGGACGAAGCTTGAGGGCGAGCAGCTCCAGGTTGGGTGAGCAGGAGCGGGTGAGAGTAACAACATTGGCATTGTTACACCAGCTGTTGTTTACCATCACACACACTCCGCCGCCTCTCGACTTCCCCGAATCTGCCGACCTGTCCATGCGGTGAACCGAGAAGAACTCAGCCGGCTGGATAGCGTGGTTTGGTACCGCTGGGTTCAGCCATGACTCGGTGAAGCAGAGGAGATTGCAGTCCCGAATGTCCCTCTGGAACTTTATCCTGGCCCAGAGGTCATTGAGCTTGTTATCCAGAGACTGGACGTTGGCTAGCAGAATGCTAGGTAAGGGAGCTCGGTGTGCCCGAGCCCTCAGCCTGTTCCTGACGCCGGCTCGCTTCCCTCGAGGCCTTTTCCTCGCGCCGCGTCTTTTGTTTTCCCTCAGGATCTCCGTCGGCCATCTTGGGTCCGGGGTTACAGACGGTTTGAGGTGAGTGCTATGTAGATTAAGAGAAATAAGGGCGTCTCTGCTGTATGATACGCGCCGTGGTGTGTAGAGAAGGGCTGTGGAGAAATCAGGGGTAGCGGGAAGAGCAAAAAAAGTGCCAGGTGTGGACGGAGCAGTCATAACGGCAGCCGACCTCACCGGCACCATCTTGGAACTTTATACAAAATTAGTGCATTATTTCGCCTAAAGGTAGTTTGACTTTAATATGGATTTATGAAGACATTGTATGGTGAAATGTGTCCAAACTTACTGTGCTAATAGTCAAGGGCTCCTACTCACATGTGGTAGTGGAACTGTTTTTACATTATGTTAAAATTCAGAAAAATATGTAATCATACTTTCTCTGAATTAAATGGGCATGTAAGCATCATTACAAATACAAAGACTTCAATATAGATTTATTAAAAACTGGTGCAGTAGAATCTTTTCAAACTTGATCTGGTGATATCCAAGGGCCACCACTCAATTGGCAGTGGAATATTTCAGCCCTGGAGTTCCCCTGCCCTGCACATTTGCCACATTTCACTAGTGATTGCCCCTGTTTCAGCTGGCAGTCAAGATCTAGAATAAACCTCTGAGAAGCATGATGTAGAAAAAGCAGTTTCCACAATGCTTATTAAGCTGTGTAAATATATTACCAATTGTGTTAATCTAATTATGCAATTAAAGTAGTTCAATCAAGTAAACTGTATTTTGTACTTTTAAATGTAGTAAACGGGCATGTCCATCAAATCTCTTAAAAATACTTACGTTTGTTTCTTTTTGCTTGGGGAGCGTTCGAATGCGGTGAGCAGCGAAATACCGTAAAATCGCGAATATAGGCGCATCAGATATTAAAAGCGTGGATGACTTGACCGTGGTTGTAACCTAGTGACCACTGGTAACCTAGTAACCACCTGTAACCTAATAACCACGTTTGAATGTGTTTAAACTGATGTAGGGGACCTGACTGATTAATACACACCTGTACTTCATGAACACCAGATGTTATAAATCACATCCCCATCAAATCTCCCGTCACCCTCAACCTCCTGTGCTCAACTACGTGAAGCTCCAACCGCATTTCTCCAAAAGACTTTAGCTTGATTGTCGCAACGACAACACTTCCAATCTTGTGTATTGACGGTTTGGTCAAATTGTTGAGATTGCTAGCTGGTTAAATATCTGTACTGAACAGTAAACACACTAAACAAATCAACAGTTAGATTTTCTTTGCTAACATTAGCTAGTTAGCTTTTATCCATGAATGACGATCAGAGATTCAGTGAAAAACTGAATAAATAAGATTTCAAACAGTAGTCATATTGGTCCTGATCTAAACAGTGTGAGCTCTGGTTTACTGGCTGGCAAATAATTTTAGCACAAAATGTCCAGTTGAGGCCTGCAGAACATATTTATTGGAGGGACAGATGGGACCAGTGAACATCTTGGGGTGACACACTAAAATGATCTTACAGCACAGAGGAATTTCAGGGTACACAAGTTAATACAGTGGTAAAACCACTATTATAGTGTATAATAAACTACATACTGTTTAATTCTTTATCAGATTATGACATTCACATGAGGTCAGTCAGGGAATCATTAATTAACCCATAAGATTACAATTTGAATGAATCATCACCAATAAATCAAGGGTGTGGGTTACATAAACAAATATTATTACCTGAGAAAGGTTTCATTTCTGTCCAGCACTTAATATTTTATATCACTTACAAGTATCTTCAGTTCTTTGATTCATCCCCTCGAAAAAGGTTGTATTTCAAGATTCCAAAAATTCTACATGTGATTATAATTCTATGTGTGGTTATATTTCTACATTTGGTTATAATTCTACATGTAGTTATATTTCTCTGTGTGGTTATAATTCTCTGTGTATCTGAATTATGTAGCATCAAATGATGAATTATGGGTGCAGAAATATCTGATCTAAAGTTCTGATGTAATTACAAAACACCACATATGCTATGCACCACACACACACACTTCACTCCTTCTCTCCTACTAATCTCATGATTACTGATTACTGTGTCTTGTTTTGTCTTTCTTTCTCTCTTGTAATTAAGTCCACAAGTACACTCGTCCATTGCTGAACATTGTTCCGCACTACAGGTGACCAAAAATGCAGCTTGTGGACAAAATACCAAAGCGCCTAGTTGAAGCAGCATTGTAATAAATACACCTGTACACGTGGACAAGGACTCATCTGTGTCTCCTCTTTACAATGTTATATTTCTCTTCTAGACTTGAATATCTGCCCATGCATCACAAATGTAACTCTTTGTCTCCACAGTGTGGTCATTTAATGAAATGCAGTGAGGTTTCAACAGAAAACTATATTTAGAAATATTTAAAGAAGAGAGCTTTATAATATAATATAAAAGTGTATATTTCCTTGCATTGCCTTGTCTGGCAATGTTTGTTTAATACTGTACTATAAGGGAGTTGACACTGACCTTTTTAAAATGGCTCTTTATTTACATTCAAAAATAGTCACAGAAACTCACCTGAGAATCTCCAGTTTACAGTGTGAACTCTTCAGTCCAGCACAGAGCTGCTCCACTCCTGAATTCTGCAGATCATTATTATTCATCTCCAGCTCTCTGTGAGTTTTCTGTTTGTAGAACTGATGTGAGGGATTTGCAAGACTCTTCTGTGAGACCACAGCCAGATAGTCTGTAAATGAGTAAATACAGTAAATAATGTAGTTCAGTCAGAGGATGAGGAATTAAAATATCTGAACTGCTAATAAAAATTTTAAGAAGAGCTTGAAAGGTCTCGAACACACTGATACATTTTCAGCCTTTTAATTTTACAAACACAGCAACATTTCAACACTACTGTCTTCATCAAAGACAAAATGGACAAAGACATGACAAATAACATTCATTAGAAACCTATGACAGGTGACCAAATAATGGATGGTTGGTTCATAAGTCAGTGAATGGCAGTTACCATAATCAGAGTCCAAATATCAAAATATCCCACCCCCAACACCATAACAGAACAACATGGATCTCATTCAGGGTTTCACAAATACACTAATATACAAACAGAAAATATTGTTGGAAGACACGCAGAGTAGTGATTATGGAGGAATAATCACTGTAGTATTTATTATGGAGAAATAAACACTGCAGTAGTGACTGGAGCAATGAACATTGCAGTATTGATTATAGAGGAATGACCCTTGCAGTAGTGAATATTAGTGTATGAACACTGCAGTAGTAATGATGGTGGGATGAACACTGCAGTATTGATTATGGAGGAATGGACAGAATGCAGAGAGCAGAATCTTTTACTAGTGTTTACATTCCTTTGCTCACACTGAGTCACTGATCATGAAACAGTCTCCTCTGCCTTTGCTTTTCCCAGTGAGGTCCTGAGTTCTGTCTGTGTGGTGCACCGAGAATCCTGGAGGCTTAATAGCTGAGTCAGGATCCCCATCAGTCAGTCAGGTGTGTGTGAGGCAGACCCCATCAGTCAGTCAGGTGTGAGAGGCAGACCCCATCAGTCAGTTAAGTGTGTGTGAGGCAACTCTCTCATGTCTGCTGTTGACATGAAATGTGTCCCTGGAGTTTGTCCTTCATGGACTGTATGTGTGCAGTAAAATACTGGGGAGAAGAGGATGGTTCACATGTTTCAGTTGGATCAGAACTGACTCACTTCTCCTGCACTGCTTGTGTGAGGACTCAAGGACATCTGACTTTTTGTACAAAAGAACTGATACGGTCAGTTTCACTACTGTGCTTACATGCATTTGAGTAGAGCCAAATACTAACACTTTCTGAAATTCATGAAAAAACTTTCAACTGTTCACTCAAATTATGCTTATCATATGATTTGTAAAGAAAAGCATTGTACTAAACTTGAGAGAAATGCAAAACAATCATTTTCACTAGTGGTCTGAGATATTGTTGCCACTGTATGTGAGCAACAGCAGTAACCTGTTACAGTTTTAGGTGAGTGACAGTAGTAACAGCATTAGCTTCTGGGAGACTCACTGCATGTTACACTGATCGCACAGAGCTGTGAACGTCACTGCATGTTACACTGATCGCACAGAGCTGTGAACATCACTGCATGCAACACTGATCATTTTACATTTATGGCATTTAGCTGACGCTTTTATCCAAAGCATCTTACAAGTCTGACTGAGTACAACTTGAGCAACTGAGGGTTAAGGGCCTTGCTCAAGGGCCTAGCAGTGGCAGGGCTTGAACCAGCAACCTTCTAATTAAAAGTCAAGTACACACAGAGCTGAAGGTGTAGTACTGGAATCAGTTGCTGTTAATGATGTTAGTTTATTAGTTTACGCCTAAAACTTATTTACAACTAGATTATGACAAATTGCTTTGGTAAAATATTTAAACAATGAAAATGTTTCAGATGAAGTCATATTAAGACCTACACCTTTACATAGTGTTTCAGATGTAGTCATATTAACACCTACACCTTTAAAATGTGCCCAATCATCATCATCTGCTCTAAAGAAAACCTGTGATAAAGTTTGAAAACTGCCATCAGTGTGAAATATATATAGTGTGTGTGTTTGTGTGTACACATTGGTCATGCTCATCCTTGTACACTTTTCTCTGTATTGGTCAGTAGTGGTTGAACTGTAATGTTGGTCAGAAAGCTGAACTGATAGTTCATATTTGAACCCTTTTGTATGTTACACTGTGTGGTGTGTGTGCATGCATGCGTGTGTGTGTGTGTGTGTGTGTGCGCGCGTGTACACACTGATAGTTCGTACTTGAACACTTCTGTATGTTACACTGCAGCACATTTTCTCTGCTTGTATAACTAAGAGTGTGAACTATAAACAAACACTGTTGGCCACTGTTTTAAATGTAGGACCATTCTCAACTGACAGACACACAACTACCCATGACATCAAATATCATTTAACCATCATTAATACATTTAGACTAATGAATCACTGGACAGTGTTACTACATTCTAATGTTCCACAACTTTATGGAGCCTTCAATCACCTACATGTGCTTTAATGTAGGATCTCTCTATCCTTCTCTCTCTAATGTTCTCTCTCACTTTCCGTTTCATTTTTCATAGAAGACCTTTTGAGTCAAGCACATGCAGTGCTACACCCACTGTTCATCTCTAAATGAAAATACTCACATGGCTTTTCTGGATGCTTTGACCACTGGCAGCAGTCTCAGTAGACAGTCCTCTGATGGGTCATATTTCCTCAGGTCAAACTCATCCAGGTCCTCTTCTGAGTTCAGCAACACAAACACCAGAGCTGACCACTGAGCAGGAGACAGTCTGGCTCCATGGAGACTACTGTTACCTCCTCTGCTCAGGTATGTTTGGACTTCCTGCACTAGAGAATGATCATTCAGTTCATTCAGACAGTGGAACAGATTGATGGATTTCTCTGGAGAGGGATTCTCACTGATCTTCTCCTTGATATACTTGACTGTTTCCTCTCTGCTGTGTGAGCATCTTCCTCGCTTTGTCAGTAGGCCTCGTAAGATAGTCTGATTGGACTCCAGTGAGAGACCCAGAAGGAAGCGGAGGAAAAGGTCCAGGTGTCCATTTTGACTCTATGAGGCCTTGTCCACTGCACTGTTGAGGAAGACAGACATTGGGGTTTTGAAAATACTGAAAAATCCAGAGTATGTCTGTTGCAGCACATTGGTATTGGTGGAGATGAAGGACAAACATATACAGCAGCCAGAAACTCCTGAACACTCAGATGAACAAAGCTGAATGACTTCCCCAGCTGTAGCTCAAACTCTTCTCTGAAGATCTGAGCGCACATTCCTGAATACACTGTCATTTCTCTGACATCAATGCCACTGTTTCTCAGATCTTCCTCATAGAATATCAGGTTGCCTTTTTCTAGCTGTTGGAAAGCCAGTTTTCCCAGTGCCAAAACATGTTCTCTCATGTGACGTGGGTGAGTGGGACCTTTTTGTCCTTTCATACTTTGTCCATACTTTTGATCCTTGTGTCTGAGCTGAAAGATCAGGAAGTGTGTGAACATCTGAGTCAGAGTCTTGGGGATCTCTCCACTCTCTGCTTCACCCAACATTCTCTCTAAAACAGTGGCTGCAATCCAACAAAAGACTGGAATGTGGCACATGATGTAAGGTAACCATGGCAACCTCAGCTCTAAGGATCTCTTGAGACAGGTATTAACCTTTACCAACAGGACACACACACACACACACACACACACACACACACACACACACACAGAGAGGAGGTTAAGTTCATGCAGGACATCCCAGTGAAGACCCTGAAGATGAGTTTTATCATACTTCATTAATAAATAAACATCCACACTGATGGAAATGTGTCTGTGCTTGATGTGTAATAACTCTGTCTCTCATAAACGGCTATGACGCAGTGTTTGAGTGGACTTACTATGCTATACAATACTGACGATGTGTATATACACACACACACACACACACACACACACACACACACACACACACACACACTTCAGAGCCTTGGTTTTAACGAGTGTGGTCCTCTGGTGACTGTAAAGCTGGTTATTCCCACTGAAGATCAGGGATGTCAAACCACAGGGATTTCTGATGTAATAATTCAATATAATAATTATATTCCCTTATTATGACTATAATATTTGCTTAATCTAATAGCCTAATAATCCTGATATATTCATGCACTACTAAAACCAGATCAATGGCAATTTTTTTCCACATTGAATATAATTCCCCTCTGATTATGCCTGACTAGGAGGTGGGATTTCCAGGGTTCCAGATTAACTGGTCCAAGCTGCTGATGGCAGAACCTTCCAGAAGCTCCTCATTTCTGGGCCAGGACTCTGGCACTGAGGATGTGAAATCCCGTAATCTCCCATCATCCTCACCAGCAGCTCCGCCCAGTCTTGGGTCTGAACCAGTGACACGCTCAGCAGTACCCAGGCTGCCTTTAATGCTATGCCGGTGTGTTTAATTGCTCTACGTCTGCCATGTGACACTCGTCTGTCCTCTGGAACAGCTGACCCTGATGCTCGGATTGGCTGGAATGGCCAAGTACCCTCAGTCAGTCAGGTGGGGGGCAGGGCAGGGGGCAGAGACCACAAGGTACAGGTGGAGAACAGGAGGTGCAGGTGGTGGAGGGCAGTGTTACCGAAGGCCAGCATGCAAGAGTGAGTGAGTGAGTTAGTGAGAGAGAATGTGACAGTCAGAGAGACAGACAGAGAGAGAGAGAGAGAGAGAGAGAGAGAGAGAGAGAATGTGAGAGTGTGTGTGTGTGTGTGAGAGAGAGAGAGAGAGAAACACACATGATAGTTAGGCAGACATGACAGAAGAGTGAAAGGTTCATTCAGCCAATGCGAATGATCTGCGTTCAATACTTAATAAAATCTATGTATTAACAATTTACTATTTGCCATACAGTAGACAGCTGCCTTGAGATCTGAAGTAAATGTATTTTTTATTTAATATAGAATGTAACCAGAAAAATACAATCTGGTTTTAAAAAACATCTCTTTTCTACCACTGTCAGTGTTACAACTGTCACGGAACGCTCGTCTCCCGTGAGGCACGTGGTTTGGCCAGCCATGTGCAGTGGGAGGACTTTTGTTTGTGGCCACGCCTGCACACACCTGTACTTCATTTTGTCTGTCTGTATTTAAACTCACGTCAGGGTGTGCAGTGTTGTTAGTCATTGTTGATGTAACGTGCATAGCGTATTAATGTTAAATGGTAGTGTTGTTATTACATGTATTCCTGGTTATCATGTCTGTTTATTGTTAACATGTTCCGATTCTGTTCCGATTCTGTAATACGTGTGAAGGCCATTGTGTTGATATGTTTCCATTAAATGTTCGTCCCTGTCGAGGAAGTCCGTGCGTCCTGCTCCACGCCCTTGGGCACTCGGGCCAACATATGTTGCAACAACGCTACCACCTGTTAGTAGATTGTCTGGTTTTGTAGATTAATTATTTTGTCACTTTATCATCAGATGCCTAAATGAAAGAAAAAAAATACACCCTCTGACAGAAGGTGAGTGTAAACAAGCAATGCAAACACAAACAACTCCACCAACAAGACAAGCCTTAAAGCTGCGAAGAAACACAGAGGACCAAGGAGTGGAACTGATCGCGATGAAAATACATTTTTCAGGAATCGCTAAATTGCAGCTCTACCTAGAACAGTTTTATTCTTTTAGGATGGTTTGGATATCAAAAAGTCCACTGGCTATGACTGTGTGAATTATTCTGTAATCTGTATTAGGATGAAGTGAATCCAGAGAGTTGCACTTTACTGAGGAAAGCACAGAGTATATATGTGTCCTATATCTACTATCTAAATCTACAGGATGATGGGGGGAAAATGAGGAATGTTCTAAGGGTCTACGTAGAAAGGAAAGAAGCAGGTTAGTAAAGATTAGATGCAGTTAGCATGACCCAGCCATGAGCTGCTTGCGTGCGTAGAGAGAGATAGGGAGAGCGAAAGAGAAAGGGAGGGGTAAAGTATGCAAGAAGAGGGAGCGGATGACCTCGAGTGAGCAGCTCTCGGTCAAGCAGTTACATTATGGCTGATGAGCAGAGACGGAGTCTATCAAAAATGACCTCAAATGGAGATAATTTGGTGGTGGCACTGGGTACCATTCTGATCTCACACAACACTGCTGGCAGTAGATCTAGCCACTTCTTTCCTGTTTCCATCATGAGATGTGAAACTTCCAGTCAATAGTTAGGTAGGTGAATATTTTCTGAATTACCTTAGAAATGAAACATGGTCCCTGATCTGAATCCATTACCTGAAGCACACCGTACCTGGGTTTTATGTCCTTGGCTAGGATTTTAACCACAGTGCGGGTGTCTTCCTTAGAACAAGGAAATACCTCAGTCCACTTGGGAAAACCTGTCTACAATCACTAGCAAGTACTTCAACTGACCACAAGGTGGAATGTGCATAAAGTCTATCTGTAGACACTGACAGGGATATTCTGGAGCCAGTAAGGCATCACATTTGGCTTGTGTTTCACCCTGGTTGCTTCTGGCACAGGTTAAACAGCTATCTAGGAGGAGTTTTACAGTGAGACGATTTGCAGGGATACAAAACTGTTTTTGAATGCTAGCCGTCACCCCCCCTTTGTGCAAGGTGAAATCCCATGAAAATGACGAACAAGAAATGCAAAATAGATTTAGGAAGGGTGACATGCCCCTCTGGGTCACAGATTAGACCATTTTAATCAGGACTACAGCCCTAATCAACCCAGTGAGAGCAGTCCTGTTGTGTAGCCTGAGTTTGTAAGAAACACAGATCAATATCATTCAGCACCAAGCAATGAGAAAACATGGAGACAGCTTCAAACGTCAAGGACATAGCGTATGTGCATGAGGGGCCATTAACAGCTGCCCAATGTGTGATCTCGTCCGCTAAGGCATCGCCAGTGTCAGACTCAGAGGTTGTATCATGACCCTTGACCTTTACAATAGCCAGCCGAGCTGGTAGTGTACATGCAGACAAAAGTGCAGACACTAGTGCTGGATTAGAAATGGTCTTACCGTCAGAGGTGCGGAACCCCCTGGAGTGCCAAATCTTACCCAAGTCATGAGTAACCCCAAACGCATAACAGGAATCATTGTAGATGGTGACAACCTGATCCCGGAGTCAATGGCAGACCCTGGTCATTGCTATCAGCTCAGATTCTTGAGCAGACCTGTAATTGAGAGAGTAAGCCTCCCAAATGAAGTTAGGCAGAGAGCAGACAGAATAACCACAGAGAAATTCAGAGTCAGACAGTTTAAAACATGAATCATCTACAAAAATGTGATAGCCGCCTATTTTTAATATCAGTCATGCTAGGAGGCATAACTCTACACAGTTTCTCACCCAGTATCATGAATGGAGTAGAAATATTCATGGGGTGGCTGGAGCCGTGCGGCGAAGTCTCACCCTGCTGTAGAGAGGCGAGGTTAGTATAGAGGGCGGGTGCGGCTTGCCATCCGCTCCTCCTCCAGAAGTCCCCCTCTCAGCTTCCTGATTCAGCTCAGATGTGTGTGTGGCCTTCGACACAGAAACATCTGCCTGAGCGGCAGCCTCTCTTATCAGTGCATGCTTCACAAGTGGAGGAGGGGATCCTTTCAGCTGTGTGGCAGCGAAAACGACTATTTCAGACCCAGGAGTCTTATTGGGTTTTACACCATGCGCCTTGCCCCACACTGGTTTGGCCTTACTCCATGTCTGCCAAGAATTCTTCAAATATTGAAAATCCCAGCTAGGCTCCCCATATCCCTCATAAATAAACATAGCACTCAGCACTATAAACCCTCTTTCAAACAAGCCTGTACATGGATAGTGTCTAAACCCAGCACATTCAGTCCAACCAGCCAGACTATCAATGTACAGCTCACAAACCACACCGAAACATCCAATCCTTTGGGGTTTCCCCTTTTTTGGGTTTTACATAACCAACAACGGAACCCATGGGTCACCCAACAAAATCACAACCAGTATACAACTATACAAAGAGCTCTCAAATATGTACATTGGAGGGAGGGTTCACCAATAAACAGTAAATTATGTTTCAATAAGTCTCAGGCAGGATAACCAATCTTTACACAGTGTACACAAAATTCAACTCGTGCCAATAGACGAGACTTCCTCCACCTTTTCAACAGACAGGCTAACAAATACAAAATTCAACATTCAGCTCGTACTAATGGACGAGACTTCTTCCACCTTATTTGAGATAAAAACGCACCTAAACTAAATTTAAACTAAAGTTAAGCACATAGATATTGAGCAGGAAGAAGACACATTAAATACTAGGTTGTCACTTACTTGCACAGTATCCCACTTCTGACCAACATTGTTAGAAACTGGTTCAAAGTTACCAGTCCTTCAGGTGTGATCTCTTCCAAGTTACCCTATGCCCTCCATCCTCTGTAGTCAGATCGATCTGGGGAAGTCAAGAGACACTGACACCAGGGTAGTGAATCAAGAGAGTTCCACTTTATTGAGGAAAGCACAGAGTATATATGTGTCCTATATCTACTATCTAAATCTACAGGATGACAGAGAAAAGTGAGGCATGTTCTAAGGGTCTACGTAAAAATGAAAAAGACAAGGTTAGTAAAGATTAGATGTTCTCTGCATGAACGAGCCACAAGCTGCTCGCATGCCAGCCACGAGCCACTCCTGTGCTTAGAGAGAGACAGAGAAAGAGAGATTAGAAAGGGAGGGGTAAAGGAGACAAGAAGAGGGAGTGGATGACCTCGGGTGACCAGCTCGCGGTCAAGCAGTCATGTCATGGCTGATAGGCAGAGAGCTTGTGTTGGGTGCCTGAAGACAGAAAGGCTCCAGTATCTAACAATGATCTAAGTCGCAATTATAGACAAACACAGTCTACCTTGATAGATAAACACACACAAATGCACAGTTGTACTGATCATGTCTGTTATTAAGCGCAGTGAGTAAACATCCACAGTGTTGGCCAGAAAAGGTCAGTGCACATTTAGATTTAAAAATGTACACCCAGGGGCGTGTTTCAGAAAGTGGGTTTAGTGAAAACAGTGAAAATCGCACAGAATATGGAGCAGTCCCCATTTATTGGATGTAAAAGTAAAAGATGTCAAAAGCAGATGTCTGTCTTAGAAAAGCAATGTTAATCACCTCAAAAATGATGGACGTGCTAATAGCAGTTTTCCTGCATGCACTGCCTTTAGCAGAATGCGTGCCAACAGTTTGGAGTTACTCATCTATGCAGTCTGTACTTCACACGTGGGCTTGCTATCCAAATGCATCATTTTTTTTCTTTCTTTTTTCCATTTTCATTTGATAAAGCTGTGATTGCATATGAGGTAATGTAAGCCAACAAAATTTGTAATTTCCAGGACAACCTCAGCCAATGGAATGTTTGCTGAGCGAATATCTGACAACAGTTAACCAGGCTTGAATAGCTCTACAGTTAACCAGGTCTTCCTTGCACTTGGTCAGCTTCTCTAACTGCACAGTATTGGCTTTCAAAGTGTTCTTCCAGTATATCATATAACAAATTGCACATTAATGTTTATTTTTTGTGTGGTTTCTTCTTCAGTGTCCAGGCTGTCCTGTTTTAAGAAGTCTGCTTAATTCAGTGACATTGTTAAGGTTTTACACACTGGAGAATTTTTACAACATATTTTTATTCATATACAGTATGAGCAACATCTATTTAACTCATATCTGCACCAACCACACCCCTCACCACCACCAACACCACCACTGCTAAAAAAAAAAAAAAAGAAAAACCTGCACTTCCTCTTACCCTTCACTCTCTCTAGCATGCCCTGCTTACTGGACAAATGGGTCTTTCTAGTAAAATTGATCAGTCGGGGACAGGTGTCCCAACCGCAGCTTCAGTTTGAGCAGTGGCTCAGTGTTTACTGCTGGTTCACGGATGCGCTAACATAAATATGCGCCACAACCTGGAGTCCCACAGAGCCACGTTCAACAACACCGACAGACACGTGTGTGCACACTCACTGAGTCAAAACCAACTTTCACCTTTGGCCTGAACATGAATCCCTGTGGTCAAGAACAAAATCTAAAACTCAAACAAAACGCCATGACTAACAATGATGGCATAATTTCATTTTAATAGCAAAGTACTATTATTGTATAAAGGCATAATTGTGGCAATTTTCTATCTACGGATGAGCGACAGGTAAAATGACATCTGTGAGATTAATTTCAAATGAACTTAAGTTAACCTAAGGTAATGGAGTACCTTAATTCAAATCTTTGCCATCTAAGACTGCTGAAAGTGCAAAGAATAGTCTCTTCCACATAGCTCTAACTGGTGTTTCTGATCTTTCTTCCGAGTCGGGTAGGCCAACAACAGGCTGTGTAAACATTGTTTTTTTCTTTTGTTTTGTTTATAATTACACTCATAATGTTACATCCTATTTTAACAGAAATTATTCAAGAGAAATAAAACCTAGTATATTTCATTTATTCAATTCTTGTATGCACTCTCAAAGGTTCTAAAGTTGCCTGAGATACCGAGTTTTTGTGTAATTGATCATTATTACGTAGTAAACTAAGTCACGCAACAATATAATATGTGCTAAGCATTTAAACCAAAACACTAAACAATCTTCATTCTTGTCGGTGATTTTATCGATAACAAACCCAGTTGAAAGCTACAGTGAAAGGTACGTGCACTAAAAAGTACTGCACTAAATGTGTTCAGATTGTATACATTTTAAATCCTTCATCACAAATATTTAATCCAATACATTTTGACGTGTAATTTGGCTAAGTAAACAGAGTCGTAATGCAGTTACTTTGAAATTCAAAATATTCCTGCCCCTACAAGAAAGAAAAATGAGTTTAGATTCTGTAAACCTTTGCATGTGCAGTTCCTTTATACTCCACCGTTAGGGAGCGAGCATTATTAGATTAAGCGCGTTAATGTCGTGCCAGTCTGATCATTTAAAAACAACCAAATGCGACGCAAAAGGAGGAGTTTTTGGCAACTGTCAAACCCCATCCTGGACAGCTATCGCCTTTTCATCTGCCTCTGCACGCACATTACTTTTGTTCAAAGGCTGCGTCTTTTAATTAATCTATTTCGCTGTGCAAAATAAGTCGGTTTGGCCAGTAAGATAATTATTTGTTGTTGATGCGGAGAAGCTTTGGAACAATGCTGTGCTGCTATCTGCACTTTGTTAGCTAGCTAGCTATAGCGGGCGGTAGATTCACCATTATTTGTTATTATTATTTATTGTCACTTTGTTAGCTAGCTAGCTATAGCGGGCGGTAGATTCTCTGTTATTTGTTATCATTATTTATTTTTATTTTGTTAGCTAGATAGCGATAGCAGGTGGTAGATTCTCTATTATTTGTTATTATTATTTATTGTAATTGTGTTAGCTAGTTGGCTATAGTGGACGGTAGATTCTCTATTATTCGACTGAATGCCTTCCTGTGAAACCAAAATTGAATGACGTGAGTAGCAAACTAAGTGCATGTAAAGCTTTCATCTACCCCCAGAACTGCCCCCACCAGCACCCACTCCTCCCCTTCACCACAAGCACTACCACCTCCCACCCTCCACCACCATTAGCCACTCCCCCATCACTACCACCCGCTACCTCAACACTTCAGAGATGGCACTACTGTTTAGTTCTGGATTAGGCCAGGACTAGATTCTTATCTAGGAAAACCACGCTTATTCAGCCTGCAGAGAAGCCATTCATGAATCGCAGGAAAGGACGATTCTGAGTCTGACTCCCATGCTATTTAAAGAAAATTGAATTATTTAGTAAGTACATTTTAGTGTATGTCCTATTCATTAATGTAACGTTCAGATGGAACTTCATGCCTATATTCCTGGAAAGCCTATATGAATAAATGAAAACATTAGATCCTTTTAACTGACTGATTGGTTGACTGATTAATTAATTATCTCTTCATGCAGAGATGTCAAGGCACAGTGCACGTTTACTAACAAGTGGGTACTACCCCCACGATGATGACGCTGCAGGAGCCTGTTCTAATGGATCTACTCGACCCATCTCTTACAAAGAGACCCCCTTCAGGTGTGTGTGCATACACGTGTGTGTGTGTGTGTGTGTGTGTTTATGTGTGTGTGTGTAGGAGTGCACGTGTATTTGGTGTACATCAGCCTCTTTCTCACCCTCCCTATTTCTCTGCCTCTGCCTATTCCTCTTTCTCTGTTTCTGTCTCTGTTTCTCTGCAGGGTCTTTAAGAGGAAGGCAGGCAACCGCAGGCTGGTCAAGTCCTCCCACACCTCAAGCCATGATGGCAGCCTCAGCCAATCACATGGCCCATACTCCAGTGAGCTCATCACGGAGGCCGAATTTACAGGTCAATGCTGATTTCATATTCAACTGTTTATAACCAGTTTATGAGAAGCTATAATCAGTGTTTCTTCTTACCCACACACACACACACACACACACACACACACACACACACACACACATTCATGGAAGTCTGTATGTATTATAGCCATGTATGTACTAAATTAGTATTACTGTAATAAACTTTTTAAACAGATTGTCAATACATCAATTAATTTACTTAATACTCACCATATACCTAATACTCATCATATACCTCTTGTGCACCAGATACTTAAATTCCATCTCCAACTCCCCTAGTCAGATTGAATTTGCTTCATTGTACTTCATTGAACTGTTACTAAAGCAGTGTTAAAGCGGCACTAACGCTATTCTAAAGCTATTCTAAAACTATACTATAGTTATACTAAAACAATGCTAAAGCAGTAGTAAATTAGTTCTGCAGTAGCATCAGCTTGTCCCATGTTTTCATGAAACGTTTACCTTCTGCTGTATTTTGTGGTTATTGTGGAAAAAGCATCATTATCACTTGTTTTAATGATGTATTGTTTGTTTGTTTAGCTCGTGCCTTTGTATTGCTCTACCGGTGGCTGGGAACAGCATGGTACAGTCTGACCTCTGAAATCTCTCCGCTTAATGTTTTTCTGCTCAGCAGGTAAGTTTGTGTGTGCATGTGAATGTGTATATGTGTGTACACGAGTGTGTATGTGCATGTTTGTGTTTGTATAGACAACTCTGTACTCTGCATTGCTATGTTCTCCCTCTGTCTCTCCACAGACACACTGCAGGTGTGAGGAAGGCTATCCTCCTCCTCCTCCTCTTCCTCCTCTTGCTGCTTTTTGGTGAGTGCTTTTCTGAGTCACTACATTTCAAATCATCTCATGTCCGAGCTCCTGTGTGGTGAAAAAAATTTACATGCAGCACACAAAAAGCACAAAGACAGAAACACACATGTACCGATGCAGTGTAAGATAACAGGTGTGCTGGAACAGTTAGTAAACGACGGCAGGTGTATTCATAACAGATGATTTGATGACTACAGCGTTAGTGACGTGTGTAGCTGACAGGTGCTTTAGTGACAGGTGTGTTATTTTTTACAGGAGCATGGTACTGGTACCCTTTTGTCAGTACTCAAATGTTAGACACTGAAGAAAAGACCACAGTTGATCCCACGCAGCTCAACACACCTGTCCAAGCCCCTCTGGATGTGAATACTCTCATTGGTTGAAGAGTCACTGGAGGACTGACACCACACACGTTTATTGGATGCCTCCTATGTCCTAGAACAAATACTGTTTTATACTACTCACAGGTAATAAATCCACTATTTCAACATTCTTCTCTCTCTTGCTTTCTCTCTCTCTCTCTCTCTCTCTCTCTCTCTCTCTCTCTCTCTCTCTCTCTCTCTCTCTCTCTGGTGCTGCTTGCAGAATCATGTGCTCAGTGTGAAGTTGTCAGCTATTAGGGACGAGATGATGAAGTGGTCTGAGGATAGAGCGAGAAACATGGAGGCCATGCTGGTGAGAAAATGAGAGAGAGAGAGACAGAGAGAGAGAGAGGAAAAGAGTGAGAGAAAGAATATGAGAGTCAGAGAGGGAGAGAGTCATAATAATTCAGTGGAGCACAAAGGATTATTTTTCAAATGAATGGTGTGGACTGTCAGGTGTACAATATAATAAAATCACTCTACAGTATCATCCAGCAGAATACAGAATACAAAACAAATGAGTAAAGCAAGATATCCTGAAATAAAAAATAATGTATCACTTAGATGACAATACCAGCCAGAGAATTACTTTCAGTACTTGTAAAATACTGTAATGAATTGGCACTTGAACTAAAAATGTAAAAAAATGCAAATAAGGGTGTGACAGCACCAATATCAGATATAATTCTCTGAAATGACTGTGTGTGTATTTGTGTTTTTGTGTGTGCAGACACTTCAAAGAAATATGCAGGCACTGCGAGTTAAAGTGAAGAAGTAAGAGGGCCTTTTCTCTTCCTTTATCTCAGCTCACTCATTAAACCACTTATTGCGCGAATGTTTAGGACTTTTTGCATTTTGTCCCCCCAGTATCAACTCTCAGCACCAGCGTCAGATTTTCCATCTGAGATCCAGCCTCCAGGCAGCTTTGGAACAGCTAAAGGCATCGTCTCCTCCCCACCTTGTCACAGAGCCAGCAAACTTCTCCTCAGGAAAATCCTCATCAGAGGATGGCGACTACCCACAGAGCACACAGTCCAGTGAGTGTGTGTGTGCGTGTGTGTGTGTGAGAGAGAGAGAGAGAGAGAGAGAGAGAGAGAGAGAGAGAGAGAGAGACAGACAGTTAGACAGAGAATCTAACTTCTCTCAGGTTCTGTTCAGGCTTCAGCTGAGGCAGAGTTTGGGTTCTGAAAAGCGCTCACTCCTCACCATATTAAACAGACCTTATCATCATCATTATCACCTGTTTGAATGATGTATTGTTTGTTTGTTTAGCTCGTGCCTTTGCAGTGCTCTACTTGTTGATGGGAACAGCATGGTACAGTCTGACCTCTGGAATCTCTCTGCTTGATGTTTTTCTGTTCAGCAGGTACATTTGTGTGTGGACATGCGTGTGTGTGCATGTGAACGTGTATATGTGCGTGTCTGTACGTGAGTGTATATGAGCATGTTTGTGTATGCAACTCTGCACTCTGCATAGCCATGTTCTCTCTCTGTCTCTCCACAGACGCAGTGCAGGTGTGAGGAAGGCTCTCCTTCTCCTCCTTTTCCTCCTCTTGCTGGGTTTTAGTGAGTCTGCATTCCTGAGTCACTACATCTCAAATCATCTCATGTCCGAGCTCCCGTGTGGAGAAAGAAATTTGCACTCAACACACAAAAGGCACAATGACAGAAACGCACATGTACTGATGCAGTGTAAGCTGACAGGTCTGCTGGTAGCAGTTAGGAAATGACAGCAGGTGTACTGGTAACAGATTTTTTGATGACTGGCATGTTAATGATGTGTGTAGCTGACAGGGGCTTTAGTGACAGGTGTGTTATTTTTTACAGGAGCATGGGACTGGTATCTCTTACTCACTGCACAACTGTTGCACAATGATTGATCCCACGCACCTTCACACATCTGTCTGAGCCCCTCTGGATGTGAGTACTCTCACTGGCTGAAGAGTCACTGCAGGATCGAAACCACACACGTTTATTGGATGCCTCCTATGTCCTAGAACACATACTGATAATAAACCTACTGTTTCAAAATTCTTCTCTCTCTCTCTCTCTCTCTCTCTCTCTCTCTCTCTCTCTCTCTCTCTCTCTCTCTGGCTCGCTCTCTCTCTCCAGCCTGAGGTCTACGCTGTTAACTGCCGGGCAGTCCGTGGTTCCCAAAGTTTCCTGGTTATCGCTCTGTCCTACCCCGTCCAGATTACCCACGTTACCTTGGAACACATCCCTCGTAACGTGTCACCCACTGGACACATAAACAGCACTCCAAAGGACATCACCGTTCATGTGAGTCATGAAAAACACACACATACCCGCACACACACAACACCAATGTTGCCTGAGGCTGCTGTAATGATTTTGTTATGCATGTGCATCTAATTTTATGCATTATGGGGTTTTTAAAATAGTGTATTTTAACCAATGATAAATACATGTAGCCAATGAAAGCACAATAATAGTTTTAATTAATAGTTTTAATTAATAATGTCATCTCGTGATAGAGCTGCTCCTGTTTAAGGGGTTCCAGGGTGTAATGTGACACAGCCTAATTCTTATACACTCCTGCACTTCCCTTGAACTGACACATGAAAACGAGGAAGGAAAACCTCTTGGAACATTTACCTATGACCAAGATGGAGAAACCATCCAGATCTACCAACTTCCTGTAAGAAAGTTGTACAGTCACTCACCAAAACACAGAAAGATGGAAATATTTACACATCACTTTTTATTCCAATAATGTTAGCACTGTTGTAATGCTAGTAGTGTTAATATTATTAATAATGTATTATTGGTGTTAGTGTATTTAATGTATTTATATATACTTTACATATTCACACACACACACACACACACTACTATAAGTAATATCTGCTGTACATATAACTGAGTAGGCATGTGTGCAGTATTTGTATGATAAGTACAATACTTATGTGTTTTATATTATGCTGTAAAATATGGATTTTATGATGATAAAATATTGACAAAGCATTTACTGCTGCTCTTTCTGTCCTCCAGAAAATATGTAAAGAACAATGCATTACAGTGTGTGTTTGTGTGCAAGCACATGTGTGTGTATGTGTGTGTTTGTGAAGGGATTATGTGTGATGTTTTATAGTGTGTAGTCCATGTTATAATGTTATATAATATTGTAGTATGTAGTGATATATTAGAGTAGGATGTGTTGTTTGCAGGAGTCTCCCAGTGAGGTGTACTGCCTGGTGGAACAACTGGTCCACAGTAACTGGGTTCACCCAGAGTACATCCGTCTCTATCGCTTCTGGGTCCACGGCCTACCCTGCAGCATCTGACAGGCAGAACACAGAACATGAGAATTAATAAATAAATTAATAAATAAGCCCCCTTTCATTCTGTTTACCATCACATGACAAGTTCAGGTCATGACTGGGTGTCACTCTTTTGTACTCAAGTTGATAACATTCATTGACACGCTGGCCCATTATAACATCTACAGTAATACATCCCCCCTCTAGTGGACAAATTAATGTACCACATCCCAAATGCATGTCAAAAGAACAAGTTCATCCTTGTTTCACTGATCTTAGGCCAGTTTTGCTGTTGCTCCACTTAAGAATAAAAGAATTATGGACAAAAATTTGTACAACACTCAAAAAAAAAAATAGAACATAAATGGTGCCACACTAAGCTTGTAGTCTTCCAGCTTGCATGGAAGGAGAGCTTTCTCAAGTACAGAAAAGCACTTATGAACACTCCAACCGCTTATCTCTTGACCCTAATAGAAAATAACCAAAATAATCCTATATTTCTTTTTAGTACAAATGCACATCTACTTAGAAATAAAAGTCACACCAATACTCAGATTACAACATCACATAGTAGTAATGAGTTCATGAATTTCTTTAATGAGAAAAGTAAGCACATTAGAGATAACATTAATAGTATTAAGATGACATCGAGCAGCTACTTAGAGATCAGAACAACCAAGCCAAAACGACTCTAGAATCCTTTACACCAATCCAAGACCCAGAACCTACATCTCTGATCTCGTGCTCAAAATCCTCCACTTGCTTACTAGAGTCACTGCCCTCACACTTCCTTAAGGAAATCCTACCTGAAGTAACTGAACCTTTACTAAATTTAATAAACTCCTCCTTGAACATTGGCTATGTTCCTAAACCATTCAAATTATCAGTAATTAGACCATTTATCAAAAGAATGTGAGCTGTCAAACTACTGGCCAATCTTAAACCTTTCATTTATTTCCAAGATCCTAGAAAAAGCTGTAGCTCAGCAGCTAAGGTCATATCTGAATCTGAATCAGATAAATTAAGCCTTTCAGTCAGGGTTTAGGCCTAATCATAGTACAGAGACAGCACTAATTAAAGTAGTCAATAACCTGTTGTTGGCTTCTGACCAGGGTTATGTCTCTTTGCTTATATTATTTGACACTAGATCACATCATTTTACTACATAGACTCAAAAATGTTGTTGGGATTAGGGGAATAGCCCTTTCCTTATTTAAATATTATCTAGCCAGTCGCTACCATTTTGTTAACATAACTGGAGACTTCTACATCAATGATGTAGAACCTTTGTTTTTTTCTTTATATATGCTACCTCTTGGTGACATTATACGTAAACACTTCTACTTTTCACTGCTATGCAGATGATACTCAGCTATATGTCTCAGCCAAACCACAGGACCTATTTCATCTTAGCATTATTGACATATACATAAAAGATATCAGACGCTGAATGTTGAGGTACTTTCTCTTACTTTATCCTGACAAAACAGAGGTGCATTTATTAGGCCCAGAGACAGCTAGGTCCTTGCTCTCTAATTACTCAGTGAACTTCAATGATCTCCCAATCACATCTTCTCTGTTAAAGATCTTAAAGTTATTATGGATCCCAGTCTCTCGTTCAAAGCTCATGTAAATAATATTTTTAGGACCACCTTTCTTCACCTCAGGAACATGTCAAAGATTAGGAACATGCTCTCCTCACATTGGACTACTGTAATGGTTTACTATCTGACTGTACCATTAAGTGCCTAAACAAGCTTCATCTAGTTCAAAATGCAGCAGCCAGAGTTCTTACTAGAACTAGAAAATTTGATCACATCACTCCTATTTTAGCTACTTTATATTGGCTCCCAGTAAAATTTCATGTTGATTATAAAATACTTCTAATGAACTACAAAGCACTGAATGGTTATGCCACACAGTACCTAGAGAACTCCTAGTGCATTACGATGCACCACATCTGCTTAGATCAAAAGGTGCAGGCTCTTTACTAATACCAAGAATAAGAAAATCTACCACAGGCGGCAGAGCCTTTTCCAATAAAGCTCCCACACAAGGCAAAAGTGATAAGTGGCTCGGTGAACAAAAAATTTGAATTTTGGGCCCATGGCCAGGAAACTCCCCAGATCTCAATCCCACTGAGAACCTGTGGTCTATCCTCAAAAAGAGGGTGGACAAACAAAATCTGTGATCAACTCCAAGCACTGATTAGGCAAGAATGGGTTGCCATCAGTAAAGATTTTGCCCAGAAGCTGATATCCAGCATGCCGAGGTGAATTGCAGAAGTCCTAAAAAAGGGTCAACACTCTAAATGTTAAGTCTTTGCTTAAACCAATAAAAAGTTAAAAAATAAAAAAATTAAAATTATGAAATGTTTATAATTGTACTTCACTGTACCATATAAACATCTGACAAAAGGATCTAAAAACTTGTGAAACCCAACATTTGTCAATCTCACAATTTTTGGCCACGACTATTCACATACTCACACCTAGTGTACGTGTATATAATGCATAGTAACATACCTCAATCACACACGCTATGGTTTTTACCAATGAAGGATGTGCAAAATGTCTGCTATTGTCGAGACTGCAGAATTGACCAACCATAACAGGATCTGCAGTTCCCAGATATGAAGTAATGGATGTAACTTCATCCCCAAAGTAAAACATCCAGATGAATCTTTCTCCTGTTTTCTGCATTTGTAGGTGGGTGGGTTTGATGGTGCCGATCACTTGCGTAGAGGCCTATGGCCTATGTCCCCATGACCAACATGTGGAGAGACATCCCCACGGTGCTCAACCCATGAAGCAGACACTCTCTCACCAACACACACACACTCACTCACAGAGGTGATGATGGTGATTGTTTGGGGTTTTTTGTCACATAAAACAGTCTCACAAAGAGGACTGTATACAGGTGTATGCAGGCACAATAAAGGAAGACAACAGTCTTCCCCATTTCATTAAAAACAGTGGATACACTGTCACACTTAAAATACACTACAGTTAACAGTTTTAATAAAGGTTTAATGGAGGACAAACCTGGAGAGACCTGTAGCTCATCTAAGTGCAGGTTGTGTTGGCTACACTCTTGGTTGGATTTGATTGGCCTGACTAATGATTTAAATGAACTGAAAAGCTACTAAAAGTCTTTACATTTTTTATATATCAGCTGTTCTTAGTGACACATACTCAGAAGATGATTTGAAAAAAATATTATCTGGCATATTAATACAAGCACAAATACTGGCTTTAACTGTTTATCAACAGTTTTCACTCATCAAAACATTTTGTCATCTGACATTTTGGAAATATATGAAGAGGTTTCTTTGAGAGGTAATTTAATTTATTGAAAAAGTGTAAAGAAAATCACATTCACAAATCCAAAGAAATAACATGGACTGGGATTGGTGGGGGACAGTTAGGTGTGTTAGATCAGGGTCAGAGTGAATGACAGTGTTAGGTGGACAACTTGTATCTAGGTGTCGTGTGGGAGAAGTGTGGCGTGGGGTACTAGTGTCGGAGACATGTGGCATGGGGTACTGATATCAGGGAGTCATGTGGCGTGGGGTACTGATATCAGGCAGTCGTGTGGCGTGGGGTACTGATATCGGAGTCGTGTGGCGTGGGGTACTGATATCAGGGAGTCGTGTGGCGTGGGGTACTGATATCAGGCAGTCGTGTGGCGTGGGGTACTGATATCAGGCAGTCGTGTGGCGTGGGGTACTGATATCAGGGAGTCGTGTGGCGTGGGGTACTGATATCAGGCAGTCGTGTGGCGTGGGGTACTGATATCAGGCAGTCGTGTGGCGTGGGGTACTGATATCAGGGATTTGTGTGGCGTGGGGTACTGATATCAGGCAGTCGTGTGGCGTGGGGCACTTCAATGTAGGAAAGTGGCTGCTGCAGACATTTTAATGGCAGGATTGGCGCTCTGATGTCGAGCTGTATGTGTGCTGTTGTGACCACAGTGAAGACCCTGTTTCAGTCTCTCTGCTTTAGTGCATCCATGGAGACAGTCACCATCACCCGTCCTTGGCCCTTTTCCTACCACCAATGCCGGGAACCTCTATGTCCTCATGGCTATGGACAGATTCAGGAAGGTTCAACACCTTTAACATTATTTGAATCTTTTGTTACAGGCATTGTTAATTGGTTACTTACTTCAGATCATTTGAAATGGAATGTATAGATTGGAGTTTTTGTATAATGATCATTCTTCAATTGGGAAAAAACTGACAATGTTTAATGACCCGTTATGTCATGGGACTGATTGCTGAGTGACTTTAAATGAACTGCAGTGAACTGAAAATGAAATGAAATGCATATTTACCATATATTAGTACTAAAAAGACGTTTCCAAAACATCATATAGTCCAGAGAGCATGTATCTGACCACAATGGTCAAGCCTTTAATGGTAGCCCATGGACTAATGGGAGTGATGTATAGCTCCATTATTTTGTTCCTTTCATTAGTAAAAATATATCTTCATATATTTTTACTGTTCATGTGCAAGTGCAGTAGATCAAATCCAGCTTGTGCAAGAGAAACATGGTGAGGTCCAAATGCACCAGCTAACTGACAAATTTATTATATGGAGGTTTGTTATTTTGTAGAGGTCCATTTAGTTTAAAGTATATTGATTGAAAAAAAAAGTTTAATCTTTGGTGGCTGTAACTTTCACCTGGTGCTGAATTTCACTCGGGCATTTATTCGTCTGGTTTAAAAGACTTATTTTTTTCTTTGTGTTTTTCCCTTTATCTCAACACAGATTTGTATAGACATGTTTTACACTGTCGGGATCCTACCCTTTAATGGCAATGCATTTTATACTGTAGCTAATTCTGTACAATGAAATTTAGGAGTATAGGTCTTACTTTGAGGACACTAGGCTAATTTGAAATTTGTCTGTATGTCATTTTCAGTAGGAATAACCTGCTTCTCAGGGAACATCAGCAGAGATGAGATGGCCAGTGGCAGAGGGGAGATTAATGAGACCTTCCCAGCACTACCTTGGGAGGGACCAGAGAGTTCAGGCAAGAAAAAAAAAAGATTATTTGGTCCAAAACAAACCATTCACCAACATGTTTACTGTTGCAGGTTTTTAATGAAAAAATATCAGATCAGTATTGATATTGGGTGACATTAAAACACAGGATGTTGACATTGGAATGGTACAGAAAAACTGGTATCATGCCATCGCTATTATTTACAGCTGTGTGATAACAGGCTGAAATCGTGAAGAGCTGATAATGTCCTCGGGCATCAGATTCAGTGATGATGACACCTACTATTACAACGTCCTTCTAATGACCTACAAAGCACAATGGTCTTGCTCTATAGTACCTTAGCAAATTCATGAGAACAGGAGAGAATATACAGCAGTGCCATGAGTTCTATATGGCATCAGGTAAAATTGACTTTTTTGGGTATTAAAAGCAAAAAACAAAAAACAAACTCTATTCCTGATGCTACTTCATTATGTGTGTGTGTGTGTGTGTGTGTGTGTTTGTGTGTGTGTGTGTGTGTGTGTGTGTGTGTGTGCGGGTGCGCGTGCGTGTGTGCGTTTGTGCGTGTTTGTGTATAATACAACATTTAAGCTACCTTGGTCTTTCCTTGTGTTTCCCTTCCTTCTACTTTCACTTCTGTTTGCTGGTTTTCTCATCACTCTTTTACAGCTTTGTTGCCTAGCCAAAGCTGTTATAGTGGTCTGATGAGCTAAGTCACAATTATAGACAAACACAGTCTAACAATAATTAAAAACAAACAAATTCACAGTTGTACTCATCATGTCTGTTAGTAAGCATATTGAGTAAACATCCACATTGTTGGCCAAAAAAGGTCAGTGAACACTTAGAACACTTAAAAATGTACAACCAGGGGCCTGTATCAGAAAGCAGGTTTAGTGAAAATTCAGTTAGTTGGCTTAGAGTTGAAACAAACTTGAGGTTTTCTGTTTCACAAAGAGGGTTTGGCTGACTGGGCTCACTGCACAACACCGGGTATTTGCTATTTATTTGATGAGCTATTTATTTTTATCTGATGGATGAGCAGCCAAGACAAAATGATGCTGTACCTGTAATCCTTAATCAAAACCTGCACAAAGGAAAATGTTTTTAAGGTCCAGATTTAAATAAAATGGAGCAGTCACCATTTATAGGATTTAAAAGTAAAAGATGTCCAAAACAGATGTCTGTCTTAGAAAAGCAATGTTAATCACCTCAAAAACGATGGACGTGCTAACAGCAGTTTTCCTGCACGCACTGCCTTTAGCAGAATTATTTTTTCTTTCTTTTTCAATTTTCATTTGATAAAGCTGTGATTGCATATGAGGTCATTTAAACCTAAACGTTTGTAATTTACAGGACAACCTCGGCCAATTGAATGTTTCCTGTCTAACACTGAAGCTTGAATATCTGACAACAGTTTACCAGGCTTGAATATCTATCTCTACAGTTAACCGGACATTGAGAGCGCTTCCAAATGCACACGGCCTTGACAGACACACATGCCTGCTCCCTGCTTTCATAGACCCAGTCAGTGCAAACACAAGGAAATAAAGGTAGAGGCATATCAGAATAGCACCAAATGAATAAGAACAACAGGTGTCTTTGTAACACATTTCAAGTAGAAACTAGTACTATGTAAATTATCATATGTCAGGTTTGTGTTGGTGAAGAGCATGTGCCATAATCGGTTTGTCCGTCTGCTTATGCTGTGGTATCTAGAATGTCTCACAGTCATTATAAAAATAAGTACCAGAATCCTTTATTGTTTTATTTGAAAGTATGTGATCTGAAATAAATAATCTAATTGTAGGTATTTAGCTCAAAACTAAAGTTGTATTATATAGAATGTCATTAGATTGAATGGGGATGTAAAATAGTAGCTAGTGGGACCTCTGTGTTCCGTCCCACTCAATGATGCACACCAGGTTGTGGATAAAAGGGGTTTCCTTTTATTTTCCACACTATAACAAGTTCAGCAACCACATTTAATTTCACTGAGGGGTCAGCTAGCAAGGCCACAGGAGGTATGTCTCGCTCTGCCATGCACCTCCCAGTAAATGTTACAACTTCTTCCATAATAACAATATAATAAAATATTTAAATTAAAGGAAGCTGTTGTCATATAGTGTAGTCGTTTGATTATAAATAATGATCTCATAATAATCTTATCTACATATTCTTATACATTTACAGAGTAACATTCACTGATATACTCAAATTTCATATCATACATAGAAAACGTCCATCTCATCCATTGTAGTTTTTTTTTCCTGATCAATAATACAAAAAAAAAAAAAAGAACAGCACCCAGCGATGAACCTGAGTTATTTCAAGCTAACTATAAAACAGCTTAAGTCAGTGTTAGCTTGCAGCTAGAACATAAAATGTTCAGATTAATGCATCTGAGTTAAAAATTAATTAAATCAAATTAAATTGACTCACCTGCAACAAGTTCAGCAATTACATTTAATTTTACTGAGTGGTCAGCTAGCCAGCCTATACAAAACAGGCTATTGTTAGAAATTCTGCACATGTAATTCACTTAGCTTCACATCTCACACTGCTTATAATTATAAGATAATGTGTCCACATTTGTAATAATGTGATGAAATCTGCTAACAATAGTGAGACTGAGCATATTAAATAATAAGACAAACTGATCACTTAGTCCACATATTTCTAAATGAGAAGAAAAGTTCTTACAAACAATATAAAGCATACAATTATATATGGGAAACAGTTACATTTGTCATTAAGAGAAGCACTACTTTATAGATAGAAAGCACTACGTATTACACAAATGTCATAACTGTCCTAATATTAATAGTTCAACAGTCTTCCTCTGTCTATTATGCACACTGTACACATGTTAAATATCTGCCTTGCTGTTACAATGAAATGACTTCCGGCACCCTGAAAATTGTTTTACACACACGCAGCTGTAACGAGGTGGCCTGAGTACCGAGGGCGGGGAGCAGGATGCACAGACTCAATCGACATGGACAAACATTTATTACATACAACATAACGGCACTCACATATAACATGAACATGAATACGTTTAACAATAACGAGACTAATCTTGACATCCACAGGCTACACCAACAATGATCAACAATGCTGTACACACTAACAAGGGTTTAAATACACAAACAAGATGAGCTACAGGTGTGTGCAGGCATGGCCATAAACATATACTCCCAAGTCACGTGGCGGGCCAAACCCTGTGCCTCGCGGGAGGCGAACGTTCTGTGACAGCAGCCACGCTCATACACACACAAGCACAGTGCAACTCTGTGTTTAAGCATCAGTGATTGAATGTGCAAGTGCATGTATATGCAAGTTTAAATTATTATGCACAAATGTAAGTAGTAGGCTATTTATGTGAAAATGTTTCATATGTATGTGCAAGTACAGTTTCCCTGATTTCTCTTTAAACAGGCCCTCATAGTTCAGCAGTAATGAGGCTAGTTAGATTTTGCTCAGAATTACACTTTGGAATGTTATATGTATCACAGTCTCCGGTGGTGAGCCATACATGGTTAATCAATCCAGGTTTAGGAACCTGTTAGAGTCGCTGCATTAATGACATATCTGTTTGCATTGTCAGTTGTTGCTATGGCAGCAATTAAATTAGGAAATTCAAAGAAAAACAACTCATCTCCACCCTTGGAACTTTAGAACCCCATATGTCCCGTGTCATAATGTCACACATGAGGGGAATCCCATGAACACCTTTACAGATCAGTCTGTGGAAAGACACTGAAGAAGACAGATCGAACAATGAGGCGTTTCTGGAGCTGGTGTGCTGGAGGTATCGAGAATGAATATATTGATACAAAGGAGGTGGAATCCAGGAGAGACCTAATAAAGAAAACCAAAAGAGGAAAGCAGAAGTGGAATCTGAAAAAATTGAAGATAGAGTGGAAAAAACGTCCTACAGTTGGTATGGATATTTGATTATTTTTTCTGCTTTTTGGCCTTGTCTTTCTAAAAGGATTAATCTAAATCTCATGTATAAAAAAACACAGTAAACTAAATAATTTTTACAATAAGGGACAAAAACTGACTTATTGAAAATGCTTTTATCCTCTGATCAGTGATGACTAAAACTCTCATTTAAAATATGCAACACCACTTGAAGTATTAGTGCATTATTAATCTATTACAAGGTTTTAGGCTCATCAGGCTGTATGTAGTACATACAATATGTGTTCTATATATATCCAGAAGTAATGATACTTGCTCCGGCAGATTTGAAGATGGCCCATGAACGAACTGAAAGGACTGTGGCAGCATGTCTGAGTGAAGTGACTGATGGATATGACTTGTACAGATCAGCCAGGACCAAGCAGAGGCACTCTGTGGCACCTGCTTCACCAGCCCTGATAAGGGTCAACAAAGACACCAAACCAGGTGTGGATGCAAAGCAGTCAGTCATCTTCCCTCTAGGGCCAAGAGAACATGAGTGGCTTGTGAAGTGTGCTGCAGGACAGCAGGATCAAATCTGCGAGCTTCTGCTCCAGGACATCAAGCTGGCAGAGAAGAGAAATTTCATTTCTGGCTTCACAGTACTTCACTGGGCTGCTAAACAAGGAAACAGTGAAATGGTGCACAAGATCTTTCTTCTTTCACAGCAAGGTGGGTCAGGGGTTGACGTTAACACAAAGAGCTACGACGGCTACACCCCACTACACTTGGCTGCTATTCACAGCCATGAATCAGTCCTGAGTGTTCTGGTGCATGATTATGGTGCCAACTGCAACATACGTGACAACAGTGGCAAAAAGCCCTATCACTACTTACACAAGGACGCCTCACCCAAGGTGAGAGAGATGCTCGGAGACCCTCACGCTGCGGATTACAAGCCCTCAGGCCATAAGCAGCACTTTTCAGATCCGCCCAAAGGGTTCAGCACTTGGAGTAAACTATTTCAGTCCAAGCACAGAAAAATACTTAGATGCGGATCAAGATTCCACTCAGCCTTGAAGCAGCTTCACCAGCCTTGACCAAGATGAGGACAGGATAGACTACATTAATTTCCAGAATGTTTCCCTACAATGAACTTCCCAAATTAAATAGCATATCCTCAAATAAACATTTTCTCTAACTTGTCTTTCACTCCTGATTTCTGTGATCAAAACCTTAAGCTTTGAAATAAATCATTTACACATACATGTTTGAAATATTGCATAGTCATCTCTGCCTTGAACCATTGTCTGTTTTCCTTGAATATTCTCTAATGTTTTGTCTTTGAGTAATGAAATGTTTTTGAGGTCTTTCATCAGCTGTGTAAGCAAAGTGCTTCTGAATTAGTAGTAGGAGAAGCCAGTTTATATATGAAAAATTAGTAGTGTGCTTTATATTGTTTGTAAGAACTCTTTCTTTGTATTTATAAATGTGTAGACTAAGTGCTGAGGTGAAATTAGTATGACAAAAATGTTCCAACCTATTATGGCTTAAAAGACAATTATCACCTATCCCCAAATATCAGTATTTAAATTTGCTCTTGTGTTCCAGTTGTTTTGTTTCCCTCTTTCTGTTCTTTTAATGTACTATATTGAATTAATTTATGTTTTGTAAGGTAACTCGAGGTAAATGCCTGACACAATCAAAGCCTAAGACTGAGACAAAGAAGCTATAAATTTGCATGAACACATCTGTTGAGCCTTTCCTTCTTATGCCACCCCTGAGATCAATAGTTAAAAACTGATTTCAGCAGAGTAATTTCAAACAGAAGTAACTTCAAGTCTAGAACCTCTCACGAGAAGAATATTGTACTTAGAATAGCGTCTTATTTTATATGATTGTCAGATACCCAGTTTGTTAGTCTGTCTAAACTTGATTCATTTGCTTTTCACTATTCAGTCAACTTAAGGTCATCTTCTTTTGGCATTGGTAGAATTTGGATTAGTACTGTTTGGCCGACAGTAATCACCTGATTTGGTTTTCCAACAAACTGGTATGTATGGCAGGAATGGCAGTATCCAACATCACTCCTAATCGATGGCCAAAAGAAATGTTGTAGAATGTGGTGAGTGGTTTTTCTGATACCTCGATGTCCAGACAGGGGATGGCCATGGGCTAGTGATAATATGTGTGATCGGTATGACGTGGGAACAACTATCTGGGCTTACACTCCTCAATCAGACTGAGCTCATGTCCTTAATAAAATACCATCTCAAATGAAATACGTGTTCCGATAACCTGACGGTTTGTTTTCCCTGTCAACTAACTTAAAGCAATGTGTCAGGGATTCGTCAGATCTCTGAGCAGCAGCTAAGTCAAACTGACACATCGGATAAGGCAACACGAGGGTGGTCGAAGTGGGCATAACATTGTTGGGCACATGAACGGACACAGCTACTTCCGGATCATCGGTTAACTTCCTCATAAACGTATGAGATAGATCACCTAACCTACGTGCCTGAGCACGGGTTAGCACACAAACAGGAAAGTGATTTAAAACTAAGTTCCATACGTGGTCATATAGATGGTGAACAGTCACAAACACTACAATGTGTCAAGAAAAGAGTGAGAAAAATTTTAAGCCACAGGAACATCAGGACATTTTATAAGGCAACTGAGCTTTAAGGGTCTTGCTTAGGGGCCCAACAGCAGGAACCTGTCAGTATTGGGTTTTGAACCAGCACATTTCTGATTGGTAATCAAGTACCTTAGCCATTGACTGACACTACTCTGGAAGGTAAAGGCTTCTCTTTATTAAGTAAGAAGTGATAAGACAGAGATCATCCTGTTGATGGCTAAAGTAATTGGACAACTAATTCACTTTGTTTAGTCTTTGTCAATCTTACCCTAGAAAATCCTATTTTGGCTTTTGGACAAAGGGAAAAAGGCACACTGAGTAGGACAATAAAACACTGTATCTGCTTACATACATAAACACACACATCAGTTACATGTTCCAACAGCCTGTTCCTGAGAGCCATAACAACAGAGTCTCCATTCTCCTATTGGACCCCTCAGTTTTCTGCTTGATGTCTGTGTTCAATTTATCAGAATGTTGCCTTAATCTCTCTGAAGAGAGAACTGGTCTAAAACATTATGGGTAATAAACAAATATCACAAAGTAAAACATTTTATTTGCCAACATATTAAAATAATGTCATTCTTTGTTCAGATTCTAAAGCACTGCAGAAAGTGAAAGTCAAGACTGCTATGTGTTAGACACTGGAGCCTTTCTGTCTTCAGGCACCCAATGCGAGGTCTCTGCTTATCAGCCATGACATGGTCGCCCGAGGTCATCTGCTCTCTCTTCTTGTCTCCTTTACCCCTCCCTCTCTCTTTCTCTCTGTCCCTCTCTCTCTATGCACAGGATTGACTCATGGCTGCCATGGGAACAGCTCATGGCTCGTTCATGCAGAGAACATCTTTACTAACCTGCTTCTTTCCTTTCTACGTAAACCTTTAGAACATTCCTCACTTTTCCCCGTTATCCTGTAGATTAGATAGTAAATCTAGGACACATATATACTTTATGCTTTCCTCAGTAAAGTGGAACTCTCTTGATTCCCTACCCTGGTGTCAGTGTCTCTTGACTTCTCCAGATCGATCCAGCTACAGAGGACGGCAGGCAGAGGATAACGTAAAGGAGATCGAACCTGAAGTACTGGTCACTTTGAACCAGTTTCTAACGCTATGAACATTACACACACATACAGTCTAAAGTTTAAATGATGTAGCAATTTTGTGTCATTGTAAACTACCTTAGTTCACATTTCTTTCTATGACAAATGACTGCAGCATGCAGTGCCTGAACATCCCTCTCCATGTTGCTGTGTGATGCAATGAGTGCTGATTTGATGAAAGCATATTTGTGTCACACTGTCTCGGTAACATGTGGGGCACAACAAAAACAACCATCTAATAAACCATATATAATGACCTAAATAACTGCTGCAGCTAGGATTAGTAAGCACAACATCCAAACAGTGTCATCTGAAGTCCAGGTTTACCATGCTCTGTGTTGTGGCCTTGACATTATGTGTAATTGAACAGTACCATTAGGTGCACTAAGCCTAGTGTGGTAGTCATATGACGTTGGAGTCTGAGGTTGGCTGACTGACCCTCTCCGACAGGTCACATCAATCCAAACTTTCACTTTCATTGCACATCTGCCATCATTAGGTGCTGCACTGGCCAACATGAAACCCATCCAGGAGAGTAGGTGCCATGCACAAAGTCAAACATACACACACGCACATACAGTCTAAAGTTTATTCGATGTAGCAATTTTGTGTAAGTGCCATTGTCGACCTTAGTTCACATTTCTCTCTATAATAAATGACTGCAGTATGCAGTGTGATAGATGAGGGGCAGGGTTACAGGCAGCCCCGCAGGCCTGACAGGGACTCATCACTGGGATCAAACTCAGCTCACTCTCCTGCCCTGTACACACCTCCAGTGGCCAGCCAAGTTTTGATCAACACAAAGCACACACAGCACCCAAGCATAGTATGATGAAATGTTTGACTGTGAAGGACAACACCTCCTTAATCAGCCCGTAATGTATCATCAGCAAAACTCTACATCTAAGGGAAGAGAATGAAAGAAAAGAAAAAGAAAAAATACAGAGGTCATATACAGCAAACTTGTAGTGTTACCATCTGAACATGATCACATATAACAAGTTTAAAAGCAGTTTGTGAGAATTTCAAATCACTTCTTCTCATGTCAAGCACCTTTGTGTTTGTTCTTTCCAGCAGGATGGATGTCATGTTTTCTGTTGGAGGCTGTTCACCTGTGACTCCTCTGTAAATACGGAATGAATAAGACTTAAGAATAATGTGAGGTCTTTCACTTCTCTTCTGCCAATCACCTAGGTGTAGGTTCTACTAGGTTTTGCTGTTATTGTCTATATCTATGAAATACTTGTTAGATAGAACTACATATACACATTAGTTGGGGAAAACAGTACAGTCTTTGGTAAATGTAGCTTTAAAATTGTCATGTAGCTTATGGCAGACATAAATCAAGCATTCACGTCTATGCAAACCATTCATGAAAATATTCAACCATGTTCCTGCATTGACCAATGCAGTACATGAGATGAAACTGGAAAACACAGCAGGCATCGATCCGCAAATCAATTCTTCTTTATATAAAATAGGATAAAGCATGCGTTTCCATTGGACTTCCATTACATTTCCAAGAAGTCATCCCTAGGGAAATGCATTTGTGCTTAATTATGTGCGCTCAATTGAAAACGTGGCAAAAGAAGAGCCACTTTAGCCATTTTGCTAAAGGCAGTGCGTGCAGGAAAATTGCTATTAGCACGTCCATCGTTTTTGAGGTGATTAACATTGCTTTTCTAAGGCAGACATCTGTTTTGGACATCTTTTACTTTTAAATCCTATAAATGGTGACCGCTCCATATTATGTGCAATTATTTAAATCTGGATCTTAAAAACATTTTCCTTTGTGCAGGTTTTGATTAAGGATTACAGGTACAGCATCATTTTGTCTTGGCTGCTCATCCATCAGATAAAAATGAATAGCCCATCAAATAAATAGCAAATACCCGGTGTTGTGCAGTGAGCCCAGTCAGCCAAACCCTCTTTGTGAAACAGAAAATCTCAAGTTTGTTTCAACTCTAAGCCAACTAACTGAGTTTTCACTAAACCTGCTTTCTGATACAGGCCCCTGGTTGTACATTTTTAAGTGTTCTAAGTGTTCACTGACCTTTTTTGGCCAACAATGTGGATGTTTACTCAATATGCTTACTAACAGACATGATGAGTACAACTGTGAATTTGTGTGTTTTTAATTATTGTTAGACTGTGTTTGTCTATAATTGTGACTTAGCTCATCAGAGCACTATAACAGCTTTGGCTAGGCAACAAAGCTGTAAAAGAGTGATGATAAAACCAGCAAACAGAAGTGAAAGTAGAAGGAAGGGAAACACAAGGAAAGACCAAGGTAGCTTAAATGATGTATTATACACAAACACGCACAAACGCACACACGCACGCGCACCCGCACACACACACACACACACACACACACACACACATACATACATAATGGAGTAGCATCAGGAATAGAGTTTGTTTTTTGTTTTTTGCTTTTAATACCCAA
The DNA here is from genome assembly GCF_041902795.1 of Electrophorus electricus. NCBI lineage: Eukaryota > Metazoa > Chordata > Actinopteri > Gymnotiformes > Gymnotidae > Electrophorus > Electrophorus electricus. Next base: position 15,831,287 of record NC_137497.1, on the reverse strand, counting down.
AAAAGTCAATTTTACTTGATGCCATATAGAACTCATGGCACTGCTGTATATTCTCTCCTGTTCTCATGAATTTGCTAAGGTACTGTAGAGCAAGACCGTTGTGCTTTGTAGGTCATTAGAAGGACGTTGTAATAGTAGGTGTCATCATCATTGAATCTGATGCCCGAGGACATTATCAGCTCTTCACGATTTCAGCCTGTTATCACACAGCTGTAAATGATAGCGATGGCATGATACCAGTTTTTCTGTACCAATCCAATGTCAACATCCTGTGTTTTAATGTCAACCAATATGAATACTGATCTGATATTTTTTCATTAAAAACCTGCAACAGTAAACATGTTGGTGAATGGTTTGTTTTGGACCAAATAATCTTTTTTTTTTCTTGCCTGATCTCTCTGGTCCCTCCCAAGGTAGTGCTGGGAAGGTCTCATCAATCTCCCCTCTGCTACTGGCCATCTCATCTCTGCTGATGTTCCCTGAGAAGCAGGTTATTCCTACTGAAAATGACATACAGACAAATTTCAAATTAGCCTAGTGTCCTCAAAGTAAGACCTATACTCCTAAATTTCATTGTACAGAATTAGCTAAAGTATAAAATGCATTGCCATTAAAGTATAGGATCACGACAGTGTAAAACATGTCTATATAAATCTGTGTTGAGATAAAGGGAAAAACACAAAGAAAAAAATAAGTCTTTCAAACCGGACGAATAAATGTCCAAAGAGTGAAATTCAGCACCAGGTGAAAGTTATAGCCACCAAAGATTAAACTTTTTTTTTTTCAATCAATATACTTTAAACTAAATGGACCTCTACAAAATAACAAACCTCCATATAATAAATTTGTCAGTTAGCTGGTGCATTTGGACCTCACCATGTTTCTCTTGCACAAGCAGGATTTGATCTACTGCACTTGCACATGAACAGCAAAAATATATGAAGATATATTTTTACTAATTAGAGGAACAAAATAATGGAGCTATACATCACTCCCATTAGTCCATGGGCTACCATTAAAGGCTTGACCATTGTGGTCAGATACATGCTCTCTAGACTATATGATGTTTTGGAAACATCTTTTTAGTACTAATATATGGTAAATATGCATTTCATTTCATTTTCAGTTCACTGCAGTTCATTTAAAGTCACTCAGCAATCAGTCCCATGACATAACGGGTCATTAAACATTGTCAGTTTTTTCCAATTTAAGAATGATCATTAGACAAAAAATCTATACATTTAATTTCAAATGATCTGAAGTAAGTAAACAATTGACAATGCCTGTAACAAAAGATTCAAATAATGTTAAAGGTGTTGAACCTTCATGAATCATACTGGTCATACTGGTCAAATCTGATTATACTGGTTGACCAGTGTGGTTATTGCTCATGCTGGTCAACTATCTTGTTCTTATCTTATCTGAAGTGTGATGTTTATAGCTACATGCATACAAAATGTGATTTGAAATAAATAACAATCTAATTGTAGGTATTTTGGATTTTAATCATCATTTTTAAGGCTGCCTACAGCCTAGCATAAATAAATATGCACGAATAGGTCGGTCTTTCATTCTGTATCACGTATATCATAATAAAACCATGGTAACCGAAAAACTTACTTTTCACTTCCAAAAGACTTGGCGCTGATCTCAGAAGTCCATCTCCTCCCCGTGTCCTCTGCAAACAGCCATTCTGTTGTTGTGGCAAACTTCCATTGTGTTGTGACTGGATTTGCAGCACTTCTGAAGTTGCGTAAGTTTTCCTGAATTTGCACTGGGTTGTGTTGTCATTTTGATGAATTTGCTTTGTGTATTTGCGGCACGTTTGTGAAATGTATCACAAGTGTTGTCATTTTGATGAATGTGCTTTATGTATTTACAGCGCGATGGGTCTTCCTGGCAACCGTAGTGGGTGTGGAGCGTGAATCCACCTCCAACTTTGATGTAAATAATTTTTTTTTCTCTCTTGGGCTTTATGTATATTCTTTAGAAAGGCTCTTCTTTTGCCACGTTTTCAATTAAGCGCACATAAAAAAACCACTCACCACATTCTACAACATTTCTTTTGGCCATCGATTAGGAGTGATGTTGGATACTGCCATTCCTGCCATACATACCAGTTTGTTGGAAAACCAAATCAGGTGATTACTGTCGGCCAAACAGCACTAATCTAAATTCTACCAATGCCAAAAGAAGATGACCTTAAGTTGACTGAATAGTGACGAGCAAATGAATCAAGTTTAGACAGACTAACAAACTGGGTATCTGACAAACATATAAAATAAGATGTTATTCTAAGTACAATATTCTTCTCGTGAGGGGTTCTAGACTTGTAGTTACTTCTGTTTGAAATGACTCTGCTGAAATCAGTTTTTAACTACTGATCTCAGGGGTGGAATAAGCAGGAAAGGCTCAACAGATGTGTTCATGCAAATTTATAGCTTCTTTGTCTCAGTCTTAGGCTTTGATTGTGTCAGGCATTTACCTCGAGTTACCTTACAAAACATAAATTAATTCAGTATAGTACATTAAAAGAACAGAAAGAGGGAAACAAAACAACTGGAACACAAGAGCAAAGTTAAATACTGATATTTGGGGATAGGTGATAATTGTCTTTTAAGCCATAATAGGTTGGAACATTTTTGTCATACTAATTTCACCTGAGCACTTAGTCTACACATTTATAAATACAAAGAAAGAGTTCTTACAAACAATATAAAGCACACTACTAATTTTTCATATATAAACTGGCTTCTCCTACTACTAACTCAGAAGCACTTTGCTTACACAGCTGATGAAAGACCTCAAAAACATTTCATTACTCAAAGACAAAACATTAGAGAATATTCAAGGAAAACAGACAATGGTTCAAGGCAGATATGACTATGCAATATTTCAAACATCTATGTGCAAATGATTTATTTCAAAGCTTAAGGTTTTGATCACAGAAATCAGGAGTGAAAGACAAGTTAGAGAAAATGTTTATTTGAGGATATGCTATTTAATTTGGGAAGTTCATTGTAGGGAAACATTCGGGAAATTAATGTAGTCTATCCTGTCCACATCTTGGTCAAGGCTGGTGAAGCTGCTTCAAGGCTGAGTGGAATCTTGATCCGCATCTAAGTATTTTTCTGTGCTTGGACTGAAATAGTTTACTCCAAGTGCTGAGCCCTTTGGGCGGATCTGAAAAGTGCTGCTCATAGCCTGGGGGCTTGTAATCCGCAGCGTGAGGGTCGCCAAGCATCTCTCTCACCTTGGGTGAGGCGTCCTTGTGTAAGTACTGATAGGGCTTTTTGCCACTGTTGTCACGTATGTTGCAGTTGGCACCATAATCACGCACCAGAACACTCAGGACTGATTCGTGGCTGTGAATAGCAGCCATGTGTAGTGGGGTGTAGCCGTCGTAGCTCTTGATGTTAACGTCAACCCCTGGCCCACCTTGCTGTGAAAGAAGAAGGATCTTGCGCACTATTTCACTGTTTCCTTGTTTAGCAGCCCAGTGAAGTACTGTGAAGCCAGAAATGAAGTTTCTCTTCTCTGCCAGCTTGATGTCCTGGAGCAGAAGCTGGCAGATTTGATCCTGCTGTCCTGCAGCACACTTCACAAGCCACTCATGTTCTCTTGGCCCTAGAGGGAAGATGACTGACTGCTTTGTATCCACACCTGGTTTGGTGTCTTTGTTGACCCTTTTCAGGGCTGGTGAAGCAGGTGCCACAGAGTGCCTCTGCTTGGTCCTGGCTGATCTGTACAAGTCATATCCATCAGTCACTTCACTTAAACATGCTGCCACAGTCCTTTCAGTTCGTTCATGGGCCATCTTCAAATCTGCCGGAGCAAGTATCATTACTTCTGGATATATATAGAACACATATTGTATGTACTACATACAGCCTGACAAGAGCCTAAAACCTTGTAATAGACTAATAATGCACTAATACTTCAAGTGGTGTTGCATATTTTAAATGAGAGTTTTAGTCACTGCTGATCAAAGGATAAAAGCATTTTCAATAAGTCAGTTTTTGTCCCTTATTGTAAAGATTATTTAGTTTACTGTTTTTTTATACATGAGATTTAAATTAATCCTTTTAGAAAGGCAAGGCCAAAAAGCAGAAAAAATAATCAAATATCCATACCAACTGTAGGACGTTTTTTCCACTCTATCTTCAATTTTTTTAGATTCCACTTCTGCTTTCCTCTTTTGCTTTTCTTTATTAAGTCTCTCCTGGATTCCACCTCCTTTGTATCAATATATTCATTCTCGATACCTCCAGCACACCAGCTCCAGAAACGCCTCATTGTTCGATCTGTCCTCTTCAGTGTCTTTCCACAGACTGATCTGTAAAGGTGTTCATGGGATTCCACTCATGTGTGACATTATGACACGGGACAGAGGGGGTTCTAAAGTTCCAAGAGTGGAGATGAGTTGTTTTTCTTTGAATTTCCTAATTTAATTGCTGCCATAGCAACAACTGACAATGCAAACAGATATGTCATTAATGCAGCGACTCTAACAGATTCCTCAACCTGGATTGATTAACCATGTATGGCTCACCACCGGAGACTGTGATACATATAACATTCCAAAGTGTACTTAATTCTGAGCAAAATCTAACTAGCCTCATTACTGCTGAACTATGAGGGCCCGTTTAAAGAGAAATCAGGGAAACTGTACTTGCACATACATATGAAACATTTTCACATAAATAGCCTACTATTTACATTTGTGCATAATAATTTAAACTTGCATATACATGCACTTGCACATTCAATCATTGATGCGTAAACACAGAGTTGCACTATGCTTGTGTGTGTATGAGTGTGGCTGCTGTCACAGAACGTTTGCCTCCTGCGAGTCACACGGTTTGGCCTGCCACGTGACTTGGGAGTATATGTTTATGGCCATGCCTGCACACACCTGTACCTCATCTTGTTTGTGTATTTAAACCCTTGTTGGTGCGTACAGTATTGTTGATCATTGTTGGTGTAGCCTGTGGATGTCAAGATTAGTCTCGTTATTGTTAAACGTATTCATGTTCATGTTATATGTGAGTGCCATTATGTTGTATGTAATAAATGTTCGTCCATGTCGATTGAGTCTGTGCATCCTGCTCCCTGCCCTCGGTACTCAGGCCACCTCGTTACAGCTGCGTGTGTGTAAAACAATTTTCAGGGTGCCGGAAGTCATTTCATTGTAACAGCAAGGCAGATATTTAACATGTTTACAGTGTGCATAATAGACAGAGGAAGACTGTTGAACTATTAATATTAGGACAGTTATGACGTTTGTGTAATACGTAATGCTTTCTATCTATAAAGTAGTGCTTCTCTTAATGACAAATGTAACTGTTTTCCCATATATAATTGTGTGCTTTATATTGTTTGTAAGAACTTTTCTTCTCATTTAGAAATATGTGGACTAAGTGATCAGTTTGTCTTATTATTTAATATGCTCAGTCTCACTATTGTTGGCAGATTTCATCACATTATTACCAATGTGGATACGTTATCTTATAATTATAAGCAGTGTGAGATGTGAAGCTAAGTGAATTACATGTGCACAATTTCTAACAATACCCTGTTTTGTATAGGCTGGCTAGCTGACCACTTAGTAAAATTAAATGTGATTGCTGAGCTTGTTGTAGGTGAGTCAATTTAATTTGATTTCATTGTGTTTAATTTTTAACTCAGATGCATTAATCTGAATATTTTGTGTTCTACCTGCAAGCAAATGCTGACTTAAGCTGTTTTATAGTTAGCTTGAAATAATTGAGGTTCATCGCTGGGTGCTGTTCATTTTTTAAATTTTTTTTGTATTATTGATCAGGAAAAAAAACTACAATGGATGAGATGGACGTTTTCTATGTATGATATGAAATTTGAGTATATGAGTGAATGTTACTCTGTAAATGTATAAGAATATGTAGATAAGATTATTATGAGATCATTATTTATACTCAAACGACTACACTATATGACAACAGCTTCCTTTAATTTATATATTTTATTATATTGTTATTATGGAAGAAGTTGTAACATTTACTGGGAGGTGCATGGCAGAGCGAGACATACCTCCTGTGGGCTTGCTAGCTGACCCCTCAGTGAAATTAAATGTGGTTGCTGAACTTGTTATAGTGTGGAAAATAAAAGGAAACCCCTTTTATTCACAACCTGGTGTACATCATTGAGTGGGACGGAACACAGAGGTCCCACTAGCTACTATTTTACATTCCCATTCAACCTAATGACATTCTATATAATACAACTCTAGTTTCGAGCTAAATACCTACAATTAGATGATTTATTTCAGATCACATACTTTCAAATAAAACAATAAAGGATTCTGGTACTTATTTTTCTAATGACTGTGAGACATTCTAGATACCACAGCATAAGCAGACGGACAAACCGATTATGGCACATGCTCTTGACCAACACAAACCTGACATGATAATTTACATAGTACTAGTTTCTACTTGAAATGTGTTACAAAGACACCTGTTGTTCTTATTCATTTGCTGCTATTCCGATATGCCTCTACCTTTATTTCCTTGTGTTTGCACTGACTGGGTCTATGAAAGCAGGGAGCAGGCATGTGTGTCTGTCAAGGCCATGTGCGTTTGGAAGCACTCTCAATGTCCGGTTAACTGTAGAGATATTCAAGCCTGGTAAACTGTTGTCAGATATTCAAGCTTCAGTGTTAGACAGCAAACATTCCATTGGCCGAGGTTGTCCTGCAAATTACAAACGTTTAGTTTTAAATGACCTCATATGCAATCACAGCTTTATCAAATGAAAATTGAAAAAGAAAGAAAAAATGATGCATTTGGATAGCAGGTCCACATGTGAAGTACAGACTGCATGGATGAGTAAGTCCAAACTGCTGGCATGCATTTTGCTAAAGGCAGTGCGTGCAGGAAAACTGCTATTAGCACGTCCATCGTTTTTGAGGTGATTAACATTGCTTTTCTAAGACAGACATCTGTTTTGGACATCTTTTACTTTTAAATCCTATAAATGGTGACCGCTCCATATTATGTGCAATTATTTAAATCTGGATCTTAAAAACATTTTCCTTTGTGCAGGTTTTGATTAAGGATTACAGGTACAGCATCATTTTGTCTTGGCTGCTCATCCATCAGATAAAAATGAATAGCCCATCAAATAAATAGCAAATACCCGGTGTTGTGCAGTGAGCCCAGTCAGCCAAACCCTCTTTGTGAAACAGAAAATCTCAAGTTTGTTTCAACTCTAAGCCAACTAACTGAGTTTTCACTAAACCTGCTTTCTGATACAGGCCCCTGGTTGTACATTTTTAAGTGTTCTAAGTTTTCACTGACCTTTTTTGGCCAACAATGTGGATGTTTACTCAATATGCTTACTAACAGACATGATGAGTACAACTGTGAATTTGTGTGTTTTTAATTATTGTTAGACTGTGTTTGTCTATAATTGTGACTTAGCTCATCAGACCACTATAACAGCTTTGGCTAGGCAACAAAGCTGTAAAAGAGTGATGAGAAAACCAGCAAACAGAAGTGAAAGTAGAAGGAAGGGAAACACAAGGAAAGACCAAGGTAGCTTAAATGATGTATTATACACAAACACGCACAAACGCACACACGCACGCGCACCCGCACACACACACACACACACACACACACACACACACACACATACATACATAATGGAGTAGCATCAGGAATAGAGTTTGTTTTTTGTTTTTTGCTTTTAATACCCAAAAAAGTCAATTTTACTTGATGCCATATAGAACTCATGGCACTGCTGTATATTCTCTCCTGTTCTCATGAATTTGCTAAGGTACTGTAGAGCAAGACCGTTGTGCTTTGTAGGTCATTAGAAGGACGTTGTAATAGTAGGTGTCATCATCATTGAATCTGATGCCCGAGGACATTATCAGCTCTTCACGATTTCAGCCTGTTATCACACAGCTGTAAATGATAGCGATGGCATGATACCAGTTTTTCTGTACCAATCCAATGTCAACATCCTGTGTTTTATTGTCAACCAATATCAATACTGATCTGATATTTTTTCATTAAAACCCTGCAACAGTAAACATGTTGGTGAATGGTTTGTTTTGGACCAAATAATCTTTTTTTTTTTCTTGCCTGATCTCTCTTGTCCCTCCCAAGGTAGTGCTGGGAAGGTCTCATCAATCTCCCCTCTGCTACTGGCCATCTCATCTCTGCTGATGTTCCCTGAGAAGCAGGTTATTCCTACTGAAAATGACATACAGACAAATTTCAAATTAGCCTAGTGTCCTCAAAGTAAGACCTATACTCCTAAATTTCATTGTACAGAATTAGCTAAAGTATAAAATGCATTGCCATTAAAGTATAGGATCACCACAGTGTAAAACATGTCTCTATAAATCTGTGTTGAGATAAAGGGAAAAACACAAAGAAAAAAATAAGTCTTTCAAACCGGACGAATAAATGTCCAAAGAGTGAAATTCAGCACCAGGTGAAAGTTATAGCCACCAAAGATTAAACTTTTTTTTTTCAATCAATATACTTTAAACTAAATGGACCTCTACAAAATAACAAACCTCCATATAATAAATTTGTCAGTTAGCTGGTGCATTTGGACCTCACCATGTTTCTCTTGCACAAGCAGGATTTGATCTACTGCACTTGCACATGAACAGCAAAAATATATGAAGATATATTTTTACTAATTAAAGGAACAAAATAATGGAGCTATACATCACTCCCATTAGTCCATGGGCTACCATTAAAGGCTTGACCATTGTGGTCAGATACATGCTCTCTAGACTATATGATGTTTTGGAAACATCTTTTTAGTACTAATATATGGTAAATATGCATTTCATTTCATTTTCAGTTCACTGCAGTTCATTTAAAGTCACTCAGCAATCAGTCCCATGACATAACGGGTCATTAAACATTGTCAGTTTTTTCCAATTTAAGAATGATCATTAGACAAAAAATCTATACATTTAATTTCAAATGATCTGAAGTAAGTAAACAATTGACAATGCCTGTAACAAAAGATTCAAATAATGTTAAAGGTGTTGAACCTTCATGAATCATACTGGTCATACTGGTCAAATCTGATTATACTGGTTGACCAGTGTGGTTATTGCTCATGCTGGTCAACTATCTTGTTCTTATCTTATCTGAAGTGTGATGTTTATAGCTACATGCATACAAAATGTGATTTGAAATAAATAACAATCTAATTGTAGGTATTTTGGATTTTAATCATCATTTTTAAGGCTGCCTACAGCCTAGCATAAATAAATATGCACGAATAGGTCGGTCTTTCATTCTGTATCACGTATATCATAATAAAACCATGGTAACCGAAAAACTTACTTTTCACTTCCAAAAGACTTGGCGCTGATCTCAGAAGTCCATCTCCTCCCCGTGTCCTCTGCAAACAGCCATTCTGTTGTTGTGGCAAACTTCCATTGTGTTGTGACTGGATTTGCAGCACTTCTGAAGTTGCGTAAGTTTTCCTGAATTTGCACTGGGTTGTGTTGTCATTTTGATGAATTTGCTTTGTGTATTTGCGGCACGTTTGTGAAATGTATCACAAGTGTTGTCATTTTGATGAATGTGCTTTATGTATTTACAGCGCGATGGGTCTTCCTGGCAACCGTAGTGGGTGTGGAGCGTGAATCCACCTCCAACTTTGATGTAAATAATTTTTTTTTCTCTCTTGGGCTTTATGTATATTCTTTAGAAAGGCTCTTCTTTTGCCACATTTTCAATTAAGCGCACATAAAAAAAACACTCACCACATTCTACAACATTTCTTTTGGCCATCGATTAGGAGTGATGTTGGATACTGCCATTCCTGCCATACATACCAGTTTGTTGGAAAACCAAATCAGGTGATTACTGTCGGCCAAACAGCACTAATCTAAATTCTACCAATGCCAAAAGAAGATGACCTTAAGTTGACTGAATAGTGACGAGCAAATGAATCAAGTTTAGACAGACTAACAAACTGGGTATCTGACAAACATATAAAATAAGATGTTATTCTAAGTACAATATTCTTCTCGTGAGGGGTTCTAGACTTGTAGTTACTTCTGTTTGAAATGACTCTGCTGAAATCAGTTTTTAACTACTGATCTCAGGGGTGGAATAAGCAGGAAAGGCTCAACAGATGTGTTCATGCAAATTTATAGCTTCTTTGTCTCAGTCTTAGGCTTTGATTGTGTCAGGCATTTACCTCGAGTTACCTTACAAAACATAAATTAATTCAGTATAGTACATTAAAAGAACAGAAAGAGGGAAACAAAACAACTGGAACACAAGAGCAAAGTTAAATACTGATATTTGGGGATAGGTGATAATTGTCTTTTAAGCCATAATAGGTTGGAACATTTTTGTCATACTAATTTCACCTGAGCACTTAGTCTACACATTTATAAATACAAAGAAAGAGTTCTTACAAACAATATAAAGCACACTACTAATTTTTCATATATAAACTGGCTTCTCCTACTACTAACTCAGAAGCACTTTGCTTACACAGCTGATGAAAGACCTCAAAAACATTTCATTACTCAAAGACAAAACATTAGAGAATATTCAAGGAAAACAGACAATGGTTCAAGGCAGATATGACTATGCAATATTTCAAACATCTATGTGCAAATGATTTATTTCAAAGCTTAAGGTTTTGATCACAGAAATCAGGAGTGAAAGACAAGTTAGAGAAAATGTTTATTTGAGGATATGCTATTTAATTTGGGAAGTTCATTGTAGGGAAACATTCGGGAAATTAATGTAGTCTATCCTGTCCACATCTTGGTCAAGGCTGGTGAAGCTGCTTCAAGGCTGAGTGGAATCTTGATCCGCATCTAAGTATTTTTCTGTGCTTGGACTGAAATAGTTTACTCCAAGTGCTGAGCCCTTTGGGCGGATCTGAAAAGTGCTGCTCATAGCCTGGGGGCTTGTAATCCGCAGCGTGAGGGTCGCCAAGCATCTCTCTCACCTTGGGTGAGGCGTCCTTGTGTAAGTACTGATAGGGCTTTTTGCCACTGTTGTCACGTATGTTGCAGTTGGCACCATAATCACGCACCAGAACACTCAGGACTGATTCGTGGCTGTGAATAGCAGCCATGTGTAGTGGGGTGTAGCCGTCGTAGCTCTTGATGTTAACGTCAACCCCTGGCCCACCTTGCTGTGAAAGAAGAAGGATCTTGCGCACTATTTCACTGTTTCCTTGTTTAGCAGCCCAGTGAAGTACTGTGAAGCCAGAAATGAAGTTTCTCTTCTCTGCCAGCTTGATGTCCTGGAGCAGAAGCTGGCAGATTTGATCCTGCTGTCCTGCAGCACACTTCACAAGCCACTCATGTTCTCTTGGCCCTAGAGGGAAGATGACTGACTGCTTTGTATCCACACCTGGTTTGGTGTCTTTGTTGACCCTTTTCAGGGCTGGTGAAGCAGGTGCCACAGAGTGCCTCTGCTTGGTCCTGGCTGATCTGTACAAGTCATATCCATCAGTCACTTCACTTAGACATGCTGCCACAGTCCTTTCAGTTCGTTCATGGGCCATCTTCAAATCTGCCGGAGCAAGTATCATTACTTCTGGATATATATAGAACACATATTGTATGTACTACATACAGCCTGACAAGAGCCTAAAACCTTGTAATAGACTAATAATGCACTAATACTTCAAGTGGTGTTGCATATTTTAAATGAGAGTTTTAGTCACTGCTGATCAAAGGATAAAAGCATTTTCAATAAGTCAGTTTTTGTCCCTTATTGTAAAGATTATTTAGTTTACTGTTTTTTTATACATGAGATTTAAATTAATCCTTTTAGAAAGGCAAGGCCAAAAAGCAGAAAAAATAATCAAATATCCATACAAACTGTAGGACGTTTTTTCCACTCTATCTTCAATTTTTTTAGATTCCACTTCTGCTTTCCTCTTTTGCTTTTCTTTATTAAGTCTCTCCTGGATTCCACCTCCTTTGTATCAATATATTCATTCTCGATACCTCCAGCACACCAGCTCCAGAAACGCCTCATTGTTCGATCTGTCCTCTTCAGTGTCTTTCCACAGACTGATCTGTAAAGGTGTTCATGGGATTCCACTCATGTGTGACATTATGACACGGGACAGAGGGGGATCTAAAGTTCCAAGAGTGGAGATGAGTTGTTTTTCTTTGAATTTCCTAATTTAATTGCTGCCATAGCAACAACTGACAATGCAAACAGATATGTCATTAATGCAGCGACTCTAACAGATTCCTCAACCTGGATTGATTAACCATGTATGGCTCACCACCGGAGACTGTGATACATATAACATTCCAAAGTGTACTTAATTCTGAGCAAAATCTAACTAGCCTCATTACTGCTGAACTATGAGGGCCCGTTTAAAGAGAAATCAGGGAAACTGTACTTGCACATACATATGAAACATTTTCACATAAATAGCCTACTATTTACATTTGTGCATAATAATTTAAACTTGCATATACATGCACTTGCACATTCAATCATTGATGCGTAAACACAGAGTTGCACTATGCTTGTGTGTGTATGAGTGTGGCTGCTGTCACAGAACGTTTGCCTCCTGCGAGTCACACGGTTTGGCCTGCCACGTGACTTGGGAGTATATGTTTATGGCCATGCCTGCACACACCTGTACCTCATCTTGTTTGTGTATTTAAACCCTTGTTAGTGCGTACAGTATTGTTGATCATTGTTGGTGTAGCCTGTGGATGTCAAGATTAGTCTCGTTATTGTTAAACGTATTCATGTTCATGTTATATGTGAGTGCCGTTATGTTGTATGTAATAAATGTTCGTCCATGTCGATTGAGTCTGTGCATCCTGCTCCCTGCCCTCGGTACTCAGGCCACCTCGTTACAGCTGCGTGTGTGTAAAACAATTTTCAGGGTGCCGGAAGTCATTTCATTGTAACAGCAAGGCAGATATTTAACATGTTTACAGTGTGCATAATAGACAGAGGAAGACTGTTGAACTATTACTATTAGGACAGTTATGACGTTTGTGTAATACGTAATGCTTTCTATCTATAAAGTAGTGCTTCTCTTAATGACAAATGTAACTGTTTTCCCATATATAATTGTGTGCTTTATATTGTTTGTAAGAACTTTTCTTCTCATTTAGAAATATGTGGACTAAGTGATCAGTTTGTCTTATTATTTAATATGCTCAGTCTCACTATTGTTGGCAGATTTCATCACATTATTACGAATGTGGATACGTTATCTTATAATTATAAGCAGTGTGAGATGTGAAGCTAAGTGAATTACATGTGCAGAATTTCTAACAATACCCTGTTTTGTATAGGCTGGCTAGCTGACCACTTAGTAAAATTAAATGTGATTGCTGAGCTTGTTGTAGGTGAGTCAATTTAATTTGATTTCATTGTGTTTAATTTTTAACTCAGATGCATTAATCTGAATATTTTGTGTTCTACCTGCAAGCAAATGCTGACTTAAGCTGTTTTATAGTTAGCTTGAAATAATTGAGGTTCATCGCTGGGTGCTGTTCATTTTTTAATTTTTTTTTGTATTATTGATCAGGAAAAAAAACTACAATGGATGAGATGGACGTTTTCTATGTATGATATGAAATTTGAGTATATGAGTGAATGTTACTCTGTAAATGTATAAGAATATGTAGATAAGATTATTATGAGATCATTATTTATACTCAAACGACTACACTATATGACAACAGCTTCCTTTAATTTATATATTTTATTATATTGTTATTATGGAAGACGTTGTAACATTTACTGGGAGGTGCATGGCAGAGCGAGACATACCTCCTGTGGGCTTGCTAGCTGACCCCTCAGTGAAATTAAATGTGGTTGCTGAACTTGTTATAGTGTGGAAAATAAAAGGAAACCCCTTTTATTCACAACCTGGTGTACATCATTGAGTGGGACGGAACACAGAGGTCCCACTAGCTACTATTTTACATTCCCATTCAACCTAATGACATTCTATATAATACAACTCTAGTTTCGAGCTAAATACCTACAATTAGATGATTTATTTCAGATCACATACTTTCAAATAAAACAATAAAGGATTCTGGTACTTATTTTTCTAATGACTGTGAGACATTCTAGATACCACAGCATAAGCAGACGGACAAACCGATTATGGCACATGCTCTTGACCAACACAAACCTGACATGATAATTTACATAGTACTAGTTTCTACTTGAAATGTGTTACAAAGACACCTGTTGTTCTTATTCATTTGCTGCTATTCCGATATGCCTCTACCTTTATTTCCTTGTGTTTGCACTGACTGGGTCTATGAAAGCAGGGAGCAGGCATGTGTGTCTGTCAAGGCCATGTGCGTTTGGAAGCACTCTCAATGTCCGGTTAACTGTAGAGATATTCAAGCCTGGTAAACTGTTGTCAGATATTCAAGCTTCAGTGTTAGACAGCAAACATTCCATTGGCCGAGGTTGTCCTGCAAATTACAAACGTTTAGTTTGCTTTTCTAAGACAGACATCTGTTTTGGACATCTTTTACTTTTAAATCCTATAAATGGTGACCGCTCCATATTATGTGCAATTATTTAAATCTGGATCTTAAAAACATTTTCCTTTGTGCAGGTTTTGATTAAGGATTACAGGTACAGCATCATTTTGTCTTGGCTGCTCATCCATCAGATAAAAATGAATAGCCCATCAAATAAATAGCAAATACCCGGTGTTGTGCAGTGAGCCCAGTCAGCCAAACCCTCTTTGTGAAACAGAAAATCTCAAGTTTGTTTCAACTCTAAGCCAACTAACTGAGTTTTCACTAAACCTGCTTTCTGATACAGGCCCCTGGTTGTACATTTTTAAGTGTTCTAAGTGTTCTCTGACCTTTTTTGGCCAACAATGTGGATGTTTACTCAATATGCTTACTAACAGACATGATGAGTACAACTGTGAATCTGTGTGTTTTTAATTATTGTTAGACTGTGTTTGTCTATAATTGTGACTTAGCTCATCAGAGCACTATAACAGCTTTGGCTAGGCAACAAAGCTGTAAAAGAGTGATGAGAAAACCAGCAAACAGAAGTGAAAGTAGAAGGAAGGGAAACACAAGGAAAGACCAAGGTAGCTTAAATGTTGTATTATACACAAACACGCACACATGCACACACGCACGCGCACCCGCACACACACACACACACACCCGCACACACACACACACACACACACACACACACACACACACACACACACACATAATGGAGTAGCATCAGGAATAGAGTTTGTTTTTTGTTTTTTTGCTTTTAATACCCAAAAAAGTCAATTTTACCTGATGCCATATAGAACTCATGGCACTGCTGTATATTCTCTCCTGTTCTCATGAATTTGCTAAGGTACTGTAGAGCAAGACCGTTGTGCTTTGTAGGTCATTAGAAGGACATTGTAATAGTAGGTGTCATCATCATTGAATCTGATGCCCGAGGACATTATCAGCTCTTCACGATTTCAGCCTGTTATCACACAGTTGTAAATAATAGAGATGGCATGATACCAGTTTTTCTGTACCAATCCAATGTCAACATCCTGTGTTTTAATGTCACCCAATATGAATACTGATCTGATATTTTTTCATTAAAAACCTGCAACAGTAAACATGTTGGTGAATGGTTTGTTTTGGACCAAATAATCTTTTTTTTTCTTGCCTGAACTCTCTGGTCCCTCCCGAGGTAGTGCTGGGAAGGTCTCATCAATCTCCCCTCTGCCACTGGCCATCTCATCTCTGCTGATGTTCCCTGAGAAGCAGGTTATTCCTGCTGAAAATGACATACAGACAAATTTCAAATTAGCCTAGTGTCCTCAAAGTAAGACCTATACTCCTAAATTTCATTGTACAGAATTAGCTAAAGTATAAAATGCATTGCCATTAAAGGGTAGGATCACCACAGTGTAAAACATGTCTATACAAATCTGTGTTGAGATAAAGGGAAAAACACAAAGAAAAAAATAAGTCTTTCAAACTGGACGAATAAATGTCCGAGTGAAATTCAGCACCAGGTGAAAGTTACAGCCACCAAAGATTAAACTTTTTTTTTTCAATCAATATACTTTAAACTAAATGGACCTCTACAAAATAACAAACCTCCATATAATAAATTTGTCAGTTAGCTGGTGCATTTGGACCTCACCATGTTTCTCTTGCACAAGCTGGATTTGATCTACTGCACTTGCACATGAACAGTAAAAATATATGAAGATATATTTTTACTAATGAAAGGAACAAACTAATGGAGCTATACATCACTCCCATTAGTCCATGGGCTAACATTAAAGGCTTGACCATTGTGGTCAGATACATGCTCTCTGGACTATATGTTTTGGAAACGTCTTTTTAGTACTAATATATGGTAAATATGCATTTCATTTCATTTTCAGTTCACTGCAGTTCATTTAAAGTCACTCAGCAATCAGTCCCATGACATAACGGGTCATTAAACATTGTCAGTTTTTCCCAATTTAAGAATGATCATTAGACAAAAACTCCAATCTATACATTCCATTTTAAATGATCTGAAGTAAGTAACCAATTAACAATGCCTGTAACAAAAGATTCAAATAATGTTAAAGGTGTTGAACCTTCATAAATCTGTCCATAGCCATGAGGACATAGAGGTTCCCGGCATTGGTGGTAGGAAAAGGGCCAAGGACGGATGATGGTGACTGTCTCCATGGATGCACTAAAGCAGAGAGACTCAAACAGGGTCTTCACTGTGGTCACAACAGCACACATACAGCTCGACATCAGAGCGCCAATCCAGCCATTAAAATGTCTGCAGCAGCCACTTTCCTACATTGAAGTGCCCCACGCCCCAGGACTGCCTGATATCAGTACCCCACACCACACGACTGCCTGATATCAGTACCCCACGCCACACGACTCCCTGATATCAGTACCCCACGCCACACGACTGCCTGATATCAGTACCCCACGCCACACGACTGCCTGATATCAGTACCCCACGCCACACGACTGCCTGATATCAGTACCCCACGCCACACGACTGCCTGATATCAGTACCCCACACCACACGACTGCCTGATATCAGTACCCCACGCCACACGACTCCCTGATATCAGTACCCCACGCCACACGACTCCCTGATATCAGTACCCCACGCCACACGACTGCCTGATATCAGTACCCCACGCCACACAAATCCCTGATATCAGTACCCCACGCCACACGACTGCCTGATATCAGTACCCCACGCCACACAAATCCCTGATATCAGTACCCCACGCCACATCTCCGACACTAGTGCCCCACGCCACACGACTCCCTGAAATCAGTACCCCACGCCACACTTCTCCCTGACACGAGTGCCCCACGCCACACGACTCCCTGAAATCAGTACCCCACGCCACACTTCTCCCTGACACGAGTGCCCCAGGCCACATGACTCCTAGATACAAATTGTCCACCTAACACTGTCATTCACTCTGATCCTGATCTAACACACCTAACTGTCCCCCATCAATCCCAGTCCATGTTATTTCTTTCGATTTGTGAATGTGATTTTCTTTACACTTTTTCAATAAATTAAATGACCTCTCAAAGAAACCTCTTCATACATTTCCATAATGTCAGATGACAAAATGTTTTGATGAGTGAAAACTGTTGATAAACAGTTAAAGCCAGTATTTTTGCTTGTATTAATATGCCAGATAATTTTTTTTTCAAATCATCTTCTGAGTATGTGTCACTAAGAACAGCTGATATATAAAAAATGTAAAGACTTCTAGTAGCTTTTCAGTTCATTTAAATCATTAGTCAGGCCAATCAAATCCAACCAAGAGAGTAGCCAACACAACTTGCACTAAGATGAGCTACAGGTCTCTCCAGGTTTGTCCTCCATTAAACCTTTATTAAAACTGGTAACTGTAGTGTATTTTAAGTGTGACAGTGTATCCACTGTTTTTAGTGAAATGGGGAAGACTGTTGTCTTCCTTTATTGTGCCTGCATACACCTGTATACAGTCCTCTGTGAGACTGTTTTATGTGACAAAAAACCCCAAACAATCACCATCATCACCTCTGTGAGTGAGTGTGTGTGTGTTGGTGAGAGAGTGTGTGCTTCATGGGTTGAGCACCGTGGGGATGTCTCTCCACATGTTGGTCATGGGGACATAGGCCATAGGCCTCTACGCAAGTGATCGGCACCATCAAATCCACCCACCTACAAATGCAGAAAACAGGAGAAAGATTCATCTGGATGTTTTACTTTGGGGATGAAGTTACATCCATTACTTCATATCTGGGAACTGCAGATCCTGTTATGGTTGGTCAATTCTGCAGTCTCGACAATAGCAGACATTTTGCACATCCTTCATTGGTAAAAACCATAGCGTGTGTGATTGAGGTATGTTACTATGCATTATATACACGTACACTAGGTGTGAGTGTGTGAATAGTCATGGCCAAAAATTTTGAGATTGACAAATGTTGGGTTTCACAAGTTTTTAGATCCTTTTGTCAGATGTTTATATGGTACGGTGAAGTACAATTATAAACATTTCATAATTTTTTTTAAACTTTTTATTGGTTTAAGCAAAGACTTAACATTTAGAGTGTTGACCCTTTTTTAGGACTTCTGCAATTCACCTCGGCATGCTGGATATCAGCTTCTGGGCAAAATCTTAACTGATGGCAACCCATTCTTGCCTAATCAGTGCTTGGAGTTGATCACAGTTTTTGTTTGTCCACCCTCTTTTTGAGGATAGACCACAGGTTCTCAGTGGGATTGAGATCTGGGGAGTTTCCTGGCCATGGACCCAAAATTTCAGTTTTTTGTTCACCGAGCCACTTATCACTTTTGCCTTGTGACATGATGCTCCGTCATACTGGAAAAAGCGTTTGACAGCGAAGTATGACATCCTAAGATGGCGGCTTCGTAACTAGCAAGTTAACTAGCTATCTACCTAGCTAGCTAACTAGCTACTGAAATTTTGGCTCAGGATTAATAGTTATGTTGGTGTTAACAAACTAGCAAAGATTAATTAGCTACCATGTTTCATTCTTTGGAAAGGTGCCATTTACAGCGATATAGATGGATCCTTATGTGGTGTTGTGTATCTTAAACATATTGGTTTGATGGTATAAAAGATTCACTTTTGCTAGCTAATAAAGCGTTAACTAGCTCGCTTATAGAACTAGCTAGCAGCAAACGTTCGCCATTAACTGAGATCACAAAACTATGTAAAACTAGGAAACACACTTCGCTCCATTCGTTGCACACACGATTACATTTCAAACAGTAATTTGTCATCGATGCTTACTTAATACTTTTGTTTCTCTTATTGATATAACTGGTGTAGAATTTCTGGCAGCCACGACCCTCATGTTTGTCCAGTGAGAAACAAACTGTGTGGCGGTGCTCATCTCTGCACAACTGAATTATTGAAGTACCTGTTTCGCGCTGACATTTTTATCGGGGACACTGCGTGTATATAACCAGATATGACTTGTTTTCCGTCTTCTGTGTCCATTTTCTTGTTGTTCATGATTTTTCTTCAAGAGAGTGGAAATCTTCCAATTAGCTCGTCTATCTAGCCAGGTATCGTTTTGGACAGGTAAACGTCTGCTGGCCCTAAATGATGGTTTTGGCTGAACGTACATGATAAAGCATCAAACTATTGGCTGTGAAAAAAACAACCACTGTTTAAGACAAGACATGGGGTGCGTAAAGCTACTACACAGCACCACGAAAGAGCTTAAAGTTTCCACTTCTATAAACAGACCTCAGGCTGGAGAGAGAGAGAGAGAGAGAGAGAGAGAGAGAGAGAGAGAGAGAGAGAGAGAGAGAGAGAGAGAGAGACGAATTTTGAAACAGTGGGTTTATTACCAGTATTAACAGTATGTGTTCTGGGATATAGGAGGCATCCAATAAACGCGTGTGGTTTCGGTCCTGCAGTGACTGTTCAGCCAGTGAGACTACTCACATCCAGAGGGGCTCAGACACGTGTGTGAAGGTGCGTGGGATCAATCAGAATTCTTCTAAGCAGTGTGCAACAGTTGTGCAGTGACTAAGGAGTACCAGTCCCATGCTCCTGTAAAAAATAACATACCTGTCAGTTACACACGTCACTAACACTGTAGTCATCAAATCATCTGTTAGGAATACACCTGCCGTCGTTTACTAACTATTCCGGCACACCTGTTAGCTTACACTGCATCGGTACATGTGTGTCTCTGTCACTGTGTTTTTTGTGTGCTGCATGTACATTTTTTTCACCACACAGGAGCTCAGACATGAGATGATTTGAAATGTAGTGACTCAGAAATGCAGACTCACCAAAAAGCAGCAAGAAGAGGAAGAGGAGGAGGAGGAGGATAGCCTTCCTCACACCTGCAGTGTGTCTGTGGAGAGACAGAGGGAGAACATAGCAATGCAGAGTACAGAGTTGTATACACAAACACAAACATGCACATACACACTCATGTACACACATATACACATTCACATGCACACACAAACTTACCTGCTGAGCAGAAAAACATTAAGCGGAGAGATTTCAGAGGTCAGCCTGTGCCATGCTGTTCCCAGCCACCAGTACAGCAATACAAAGGCACAAGCTTAACAAACAAACAATACATCATTAAAACAAGTGATAATGATGCTTTTTCCACAGTAACCACAAAATACAGCAGAAGGTAAACGTTTCATGAAAACATGGGACAAGCTGATGCTACTGCAGTACTAATTTACCATTAGTACGAGCTGAATGTTGAATTTTGTATTTGTTATCCTGCCTGTTGAAAAGGTGGAGGAAGTCTTGTCTATTGGCACGAGTTGAATTTTGTGTACACTGTGTAAAGATTTGTTATCCTGCCTGAGACTTATTGAAACACAATTTACTGTTTATTGGTGAACCCTCCCTCCTCTGTACCTATTTGAGAGCTCTTTGTATAGTTGTATACTATTTGTGATTTTGTTGGGTGACCCATGGGTTCCTTTGTTGGTTATGTAAAACCCAAAAAAGGGGAAACCCCAAAGGATTGGATGTTTCGGTGTGGTTTGAGCTCACATTGTGAGCTGTACATTGATAGTCTGGCTGGTTGGACTGAATGTGCTGGGTTTAGACACTATCCATGTACAGGCTCATTTGAAAGGAAGTTTATAGTGCTTAGTGCTATGTTTATTTATGAGGGATATGGTGAGCCTAGCTGGGATTTTCAATATATGAAGAATTCTTGGCAGACCTGGAGTAAGGCCAAGCCAGTGTAGGACAAGGCGCATGGTGTAAAACCCAATAAGACTCCTGGGTCTGAAATAGTCGTTTTCGCTGCCACACAGCTGAAAGGATCCCCTCCTCCACTTGTGAAGCATGCACTGATAAGAGAGGCTGCCGCTCAGGCAGATGTTTCTGTGTCGAAGGCCACACACACATCTGAGCTGAATCAGGAAGCTGAGAGGGGGACTTCTGGAGGAGGAGCAGATGGCAAGCCGCACCCGCCCTGAATACTAACCTCGCCTCTCTACAGCAGGGTGAGACTTCGGCGCACGGCTCCAGCCACCCCGTGAATATTTCTACTCCATTCATGATACTGGGCGAGAAACTGTGTAGAGTTATGCCTCCTAGCATGACTGATATTAAAAATAGGTGGCTATCACATTTTTGTAGATGATTCATGTTAATGCCCCTTCATGCACATACGCTATGTCCTTGACGTGTGAAGCTGTCTCCATGTTTTCTCATTGCTTGGTGCCGAATGATATCGATCTGTGTTTCTTACAAACTCAGGGTACACTACAGGACTGCTCTCACTGGGTTGATTAGGGCTGTAGTCCTGATAAAAATGGTCTAATCCGTGACCCAAATGGGCGTATCACCCTTGCTAAATCTATTTTGCCAGTACTTGCTAGTGATTGTAGACAGGTTTTCCACGTGGACTGAGGCGTTTCCTTGTTCTAAGGAAGACACCTGCACTGTGGTTAAAATCCTGGCCAAGGAGATAATACCGAGGTACGGTGTGCCTCGGGTAATAGATTCGGATCAGGGACCCTGTTTTATTTCTAAGGTAATTCAAAAACTATGCACCTACCTAACTATTGACTGGAAGTTTCACATCTCTTATCATCCTCAGTCATCTGGCATTGTTGAGAGAATGAATCATACCTTGAAAGAAAGGTTAACAAAGGTCATGATGGAAACAGGAAAGAAGTGGATAGATCTACTGCCAGCAGTGTTGTGTGAGATCAGAATGACGCCCAGTGCCACCACCAAATTGTCTCCATTTGAAGTAATTTTTGGTAGACCCCAACGCAACATCTCTGCTTATCAGCCATAATGTAACTGCTTGACCGAGAGCTCCTCACTCGAGGTCATCTGCTCCCTCTTCTTGTATACTTTACCCCTCCCTTTCTCTTTTGCTCTCCCCATCTCTCTCTACGTACGCGAGCAGCTCATGGCTGGGTCATGCTGACTGCATCTAATCTTTACTAACCTGCTTCTTTCCTTTCTACGTAGAGCCTTAGAACATTCCTCACTTTTGCATGTCATCCTGTATATTTATATAGTAGATATAGGACATATATATATATATATATATATATATATATATATATATATATATATATATATATATATATATTATATGCTAACTGGCTTGTTAACTAACGGTAGGGTTTAGGCATTTTATATCTAATATTAGCTAGCTAGCTAACATTAGGCGAAACATGTGGCTAGTTAGTTTAGCCTCCTGTATTGACACTGTATTTTCATTATGTAGCCCCGCCGATTTTCGGCAGTCAATTTTTCAGCCTTTTGACTTGGAACTATTCTGTTTACACTGGTGTTTGTAATGCTGAGTTACAGACGATTGATGTAAAATAATCAACGGCTTCCACCAATGAAAGAACCTCATATGGCTCAGAACCCCAAACGAGCACAACACGCTTTGGGGTTCCTACTGTCTCACTTTGTGCAGTACACCACTGTCTTTGTACAGTTTTCCTGAAGGTACAAAAGGAATTCTGTACAGGTGTTGCTGGGTCACAGGTGACACAACCATGGAGTGGCCATTTTACCTCTGCAGCTGAATGTGTGCATGGACTTTTGTTCAGTGAAACTGGAGTGCGTATGGAGGATAGGATGGACCTCCCTGAGGAGGTCCACAGGTCAGTCATCGAGGCTGTGTATGATGAGCTCCTCAGAAGAATTAAGACCAGGAAAAATGTGAATGTGACCCAGGCATTCATCAGTGGTGGTCTGGTGCTTGGAGGAGCTTTATCATTTGTTAATGTTATTCAGAGGAAAGATGTGGCCCAGTTCCTCTACTGTCCCTCCACAGACGGCCCCGGATCTGCAAAGCCGACGAAAGTAAGTACCACCATATCTGATGTGGCTGAAGCTAAGACCAGGCAGACACACTGGATACATCGCCTAATGGGGAGGATCTCAAGAACTGTCAGGAAGGTAAAGTAGTGGTCTATTTTATATATTTATGTTCTTAATGAATTTAGTAGCATGACAGTCCATGGAGGAACAAGACCAAGCTTTGTTGACTTCTCACTTACTTAAAAAATGGGATAAAGTGACTTGGCCCTAAGATGAATGAAAATGTAGTCTCCAAAGCTGCCGCTTCTCAGGGCTGCAGTCGTGTGTGTTTACCGTGCGAACTTCTCCGTCTGTCATTCCCATTTAATTCCATTACACCGATTACCTGAAGCGGGTCACCACAGTAATGTGTAGTCTCTGACTTATCAAGCTGTCTGCTGATGACATGTAGATTCTTCAGTCCAAAGATGACAGACAAGGCATCGACAACTTCATCAAGTATTTGTGAAGGCTTCTTAATACTGAGGTATATAGTTTGAACTATATACTTCAGTATTAAGACAATCAAAATATAGTGATACTCACTGTTTTGAATAATAAATGCATTTACTGACCTCGTAAATGCCTTATGCAGTGTTTAAGTGGACTTACTATGCTATACAATACTGGCGGTGCATGTGCACGTGCACAAACACACGCACGCACATGAGCACGCACACAATCATCAGAGGCTTGGTTTTATTGAGTGTGGTCCTGTTGGTAATGTAAAGATTGTTATTCCCACTGAAGATAAGGGAGGTCAAAGCACAGGGTTTTCTGATGTAATAATTAAATATAATAATAATATTCCCTTATTATGACTATAATATTTGCTTAATCTAATAGCCTAATAATCCTGAAATATCCATAAACTACTAAAACCAGATCAATGGCTATTTTTTTCCACTTTGAATATAATTCCCCTCTGATTATGCCTGACTAGCAGGTGGAATTCCCAGAGTTCCAGATTAATGGGGCCAAGAAACTGATGGCGGAACCTTCCAGAAGCTCCTTGTTTCTTGGCCAGGACTCTGGCACTGGGGATGTGAAATCCCGTAATCTCCCCTCATCCTCACCAGCAGCTCCACCCAGTCTGGGGTCTGAACCAGTGACATGCTCAGCAACAATGTTTCTATGGTATTCTATGGTATAAGAGCAGACCAGCAGATAGCCATGGAACTGTCAAGTAGACTTGAAAACATAAGAAGACCCATCGCATAAATCCCACCACAAAACTTGGAAATTTTGAGCCCCCATTTAAAACTGAAAATGCAGTAAATTTATTGCCATGGAGTAGGATGGGAAGATGTATTGTACAGTAGAGTCTTGAAGGCATAGAAAATAATCTCAGTATTGTTTACCTCCACTCTCAGTTCCAGTCACATCTCAAAGAAACGAATGAAAAGTAATTAACTAGTAATAGTAAAAGCATGGACTGAGAGATTTATTGAGTCCAATCTCTCTCTCGTTCCATCTCTCTCTATCTCTCTCTCTCTCTGAGGCATTTTCATTATTTATTGCCTAGCTAACAAATCTGCAGAGACATCTGAAGGCCTCTGAGTTCAGCTTGATAAAGAAAATGTTTTTAACCCAACAAAAACCCAATCTGTTTACTGAAAGGTTGAAGCTCATTTTCTTAAAGAGCAGGGTGCAGCGTTGATCTCTAGCTTGCAGACCACATCTATACCAGCTCCATTCCTGAGTCACCTGCTACATGCTAGCTAGCTTAGCTACCTTTGCGGATTTTCAACTTTCATTATTAGGTTTTACACGTGTGATGTTTACAGCGTGTACTGTTTCTGATACACGTTGGCTTGATTTTCGTGTGGTTGAATGAGCAGATAAATTGATTAAAATCTAAAGGGAAAAAACCTTGAACTGTGCAATGTTTAGCAGGTTTAGCAAATTGATATTGATGTAGAGATGGTACTTGTGGCATAATTATGATGTAATAAAGGGGCTGTGAACTCACACAAGTTATCACATTAATCACGCCTTTCACCATTCCCATAGTACTCATTTGTTTCGTTGCTGCTTATTGTAATTGGCTGAGGTCTGTTCCCCAAAAACTAAAAGGCTTATCGATCTTTAGAATTCACATCAAAAGACAAGAGGCGCCAGTAGATATGGAAAAGAGGAAAAGGGGCTGCACAAAGCTGCCACCAATAAGACCAAACCACAGTGCTCAGAAAGCAAACAACGTTCAGGTACGTGTATACACATTTTATTTAAATGCTGAAATGAACGCGCATGTGTTTTTGAATCTTTAAATTATATGGGATACCTTAAAAATATTTGTACTGCTGCCTCAAGAAAGAAACAAATAGAAATACATTTTTAGTACATTTTAATAAAAAGTTGTTTGGCTATGACGGAAGGTTGTGTATGGTTATGTGTGCTTGTGTGTCAGTATGTAGATTCTTGTGTGAAAAATACCTTGTATACTTTGTTTAGGCTCTTGATGTGGGTGTGCACAGTCCAGAAACTACAGACAGCACACATTTTGCTCCACTTGTTCTACCTCCAATCAATGGTAGCCATCCACTACCATTTCAGAGAAAAAAAGGTAAAGAACTATAAAGTCTATACATTCTAGAGAAAATTACATGGCAATTAATTCCTGTTGGTTTTTAACACATGGTTTCATACGAAGAGTCGTAATATATTTTTAAACTGAGCCTTCTCATCTGAACATAGCTCAATTTCAAGATGGCAAAATCAGCTGTTGCCATCTGTTAATTAATAGAACTGGATGATTCTTTAGTATAACTCTGCCCCGTAAATTTAGGTTCATATGAGCAGCTGCAGAAGACTGGTCTGGATGGATGTCATGACAATGAAGCTTCCAAAGAGCAGCTGGAGATGGAGAGATATAATCTTGAAGCTGAGTATAAGGAACACCAAGCGCTTCTGCAGAGCCTCCTGTCAGAAAGGGATGAACTCTGCCAGTTGAACAGCGAGCAGCAGATGATAATAGCTGACTGGTTGGAAAGGGAAAACGTGCCAATGCCTGTGTGTACAAGGCGGAGTCGCCATGGCTACCAGGACCAGCTAAAAATTCTAGAGGACCTAAAGTTGCAGTGGCAGTGCAAATCACAGCTCTACCAGCAGCAAGTTGAAGAACTCCGGCACCAGTGCCAGGAGAAGAAGAAGCAGTGGGACTGTGAATATCAAGCCTTCATCATGATGATGCAAGAAGTACTCCTTGCGGCTCTCGCTCGGCGGCTGGGAAAGCGGGCAGCTCTTGTTGAGGTGAAACGGCTCCTTGCAGCTGAGCAGAAGACGGAGAATAAGCTCACTGCTGCAAAAAAACGGAACCTTGCGCTGCAGATGAGGGTACCAAGCCGGGAAGAAGCTATTGGAGAACTGGAGGAGAGGACAAAGGCTGAAAAACTGAAATTTGAAAATGAGAATTATAAGACTATGATCTTGGAGTATGAAGAGCAGGTTATTCGAATAAAGAAAGGAATTACCAGCACTAGAGAGGTATGACGTCCTATTAAACTCAGTAGATTAAGACTAATGTGGGTGCAACTTCTGTTGATTTTTTAGATAGCCATGGAACTGTCAAGTAGACTTGAAAACATAACAAGACCCATCCCATAAATCCCACCACAAAACTTGGAAATTTCGAGCCCACATTTAAAACTGAAAATGCAGTAAATTTATTGCCACGGAGTAGGATGGGAAGATGTATTGTACAGTAGAGTCCTGAAGGCATAGAAAATAATCTCAGTATTGTGTACCTCCACTCTCAGTTCCAGTCACATCTCAAAGAAACGATCAACTTTGTGGAGCTGGAGATCCAGGCCAAACTAGCCAATCTGGCCAAGATAAAGGCAATGATCGGCAACAAGCGGAAAGCTCTGGCAGGGGTAATGATAACTAAAGACCAGCTGCGTGCAGACAATCTGCGCCTGTGCCAGCGCTGCAGCCTGCTGAGAAACAAGAAGCTGCTCCAGGATTTTGAGAAGGTGAAGGATGCATGCGAGGACCTGCAGAGCCAACTAGACATTCTCAAGAGGCAGCATGAAAAGCTTTCTGTCAAGTGTAGCGCAGTAAAGAGCAAGCTGAAGCAGAGCAGGCCACTGCAGCATTGTGTATAACACAGTTGAACACACACGTGTACACGTATATACACATACATGCTGTATGCTCTTTGTGCAGAACTAAAATAAAAACAGTACACTGTTATATTTGAAAATAGTGCTGTGCCTTTTATATTTGAAAGTTGACAAAATATCTGATATATGTGTGTTTGTGTGTGTCTGTCTGTTTGTGTATATGTTACTTTCCAGGGAATACAATTGTCTGTACATGTTTAAAAAATGTCAATATAAGAAGTCAGTATAACTTTGGGAAGGAAGACTATGTTCCAAACACAAGTCACTCGTTGTCTTCCAATGAATCAAATAAACACATCAGTATAATGGATTGTAATTGACATGGTTTGCCAGAATTGTACGTTTAGTATTCATGTTTGAAGAATTACATAACTTTTGCTCTCTTAGCCTTCATCTTTATTCAAGGCTTTATGACTTATCTTGGGATATGCATCAAACCTTACCAATGTACTGCTAGTCAGATTCTCTCCACCTAGTTCCACAGTTAAATTGTGCCATATTCTGACATCGTTGTGCGATTCAACTTTCATTATTAGGTTTTACATGTGTGATGTTTACAGCGTGTACTGTTTCTGATACACGTTGGCTTGATTTTCGTGTGGTTGAATGAGCAGATAAATTGATTAAAATCTAAAGGAAAAAACCTTGAACCGTGCAAGGTTTAGCAGGTTAAGCAAGTTGATATTTATGTAGAGATGGTACTTGTGGCATAATTATGATGTAATAAAGGGGCTGTGAAGTCACACAAGTTATCAGATTAATCACGCCTTTCACCATTCCCATAGTACTCATTTGCTTCGTTGCTGCTTATTGTAATTGGCTGAGGTCTGTTCCCCAAAAACTAAAAGGCTTATCGATCTTTAGAATTCACATCAAAAGACAAGAGGCGCCAGTAGATATGGAAAAGAGGAAAAGGGGCTGCACAAAGCTGCCACCAATAAGACCAAAACACAGTGCTCAGAAAGCAAACAACGTTCAGGTACGTGTATACACATTTTATTTAAATGATGAAATGAAGGCGCATGTGTTTTTGAATCTTTAAATTATATGGGATACCTTAAAAATATTTGTATTGCTGCCTCAAGAAAGAAACAAATAGAAATACATTTTTAGTACATTTTAATAAAAAGTTGTTTGGCTATGACGGAAGGTTGTGTATGGTTATGTGTGCTTGTGTGTCAGTATGTAGATTCTTGTGTGAAAAATACCTTGTATACTTTGTTTAGGCTCTTGATCTGGGTGTGCACAGTCCAGAAACTACAGACAGCACACATTTTGCTCCACTTGTTCTACCTCCAATCAATGGTAGCCATCCACTACCATTTCAGAGAAAAAAAGGTAAAGAACTATAAAGTCTATACATTCTAGAGAAAATTACATGGCAATTAATTCCTGTTGGTTTTTAACACATGGTTTCATACGAAGAGTCGTAATATATTTTTAAACTGAGCCTTCTCATCTGAACATAGCTCAATTTCAAGATGGCAAAATCAGCTGTTGCCATCTGTTAATTAATAGAACTGGATGATTCTTTAGTATAACTCTGCCCCGTAAATTTAGGTTCATATGAGCAGCTGCAGAAGACTGGTCTGGATGGATGTCATGACAATGAAGCTTCCAAAGAGCAGCTGGAGATGGAGAGATATAATCTTGAAGCTGAGTATAAGGAACACTAAGCGCTTCTGCAGAGCCTCCTGTCAGAAAGGGATGAACTCTGCCAGTTGAACAGCGAGCAGCAGATGATAATAGCTGACTGGTTGGAAAGGGAAAACGTGCCAATGCCTGTGTGTACAAGGCGGAGTCGCCATGGCTACCAGGACCAGCTAAAAATTCTAGAGGACCTAAAGTTGCAGTGGCAGTGCAAATCACAGCTCTACCAGCAGCAAGTTGAAGAACTCCGGCCCCAGTGCCAGGAGAAGAAGAAGCAGTGGGACTGTGAATATCAAGCCTTCATCATGATGATGCAAGAAGTACTCCTTGCGGCTCTCGCTCGGCGGCTCGGAAAGCGGGCAGCTCTTGTTGAGGTGAAACGGCTCCTTGCAGCTGAGCAGAAGACGGAGAATAAGCTCACTGCTGCAAAAATACGGAACCTTGCGCTGCAGATGAGGGTACCAAGCCGGGAAGAAGCTATTGGAGAACTGGAGGAGAGGACAAAGGCTGAAAAACTGAAATTTGAAAATGAGAATTATAAGACTATGATCTTGGAGTATGAAGAGCAGGTTATTCGAATAAAGAAAGGAATTACCAGCACTAGAGAGGTATGACGTCCTATTAAACTCAGTAGATTAAGACTAATGTGGGTGCAACTTCTGTTGATTTTTTAGATAGCCATGGAACTGTCAAGTAGACTTGAAAACATAACAAGACCCATCCCATAAATCCCACCACAAAACTTGGAAATTTCGAGCCCCCATTTAAAACTGAAAATGCAGTAAATTTATTGCCACGGAGTAGGATGGGAAGATGTATTGTACAGTAGAGTCCTGAAGGCATAGAAAATAATCTCAGTATTGTGTACCTCCACTCTCAGTTCCAGTCACATCTCAAAGAAACGATCAACTTTGTGGAGCTGGAGATCCAGGCCAAACTAGCCAATCTGGCCAAGATAAAGGCAATGATCGGCAACAAGCGGAAAGCTCTGGCAGGGGTAATGATAACTAAAGACCAGCTGCGTGCAGACAATCTGCGCCTGTGCCAGCGCTGCAGCCTGCTGAGAAACAAGAAGCTGCTCCAGGATTTTGAGAAGGTGAAGGATGCATGCGAGGACCTGCAGAGCCAACTAGACATTCTCAAGAGGCAGCATGAAAAGCTTTCTGTCAAGTGTAGCGCAGTAAAGAGCAAGCTGAAGCAGAGCAGGCCACTGCAGCATTGTGTATAACACAGTTGAACACACACGTGTACACGTATATACACATACATGCTGTATGCTCTTTGTGCAGAACTAAAATAAAAACAGTACACTGTTATATTTGAAAATAGTGCTGTGCCTTTTATATTTGAAAGTTGACAAAATATCTGATATATGTGTGTTTGTGTGTGTCTGTCTGTTTGTGTATATGTTACTTTCCAGGGAATACAATTGTCTGTACATGTTTAAAAAATGTCAATATAAGAAGTCAGTATAACTTTGGGAAGGAAGACTATGTTCCAAACACAAGTCACTCGTTGTCTTCCAATGAATCAAATAAACACATCAGTATAATGGATTGTAATTGACATGGTTTGCCAGAATTGTACGTTTAGTATTCATGTTTGAAGAATTACATAACTTTTGCTCTCTTAGCCTTCATCTTTATTCAAGGCTTTATGACTTATCTTGGGATATGCATCAAACCTTACCAATGTACTGCTAGTCAGATTCTCTACACCTAGTTCCACAGTTAAATTGTGCCATATTCTGACATCGTTGTGCGATTCAACTTTCATTATTAGGTTTTACATGTGTGATGTTTACAGCGTGTACTGTTTCTGATACACGTTGGCTTGATTTTCGTGTGGTTGAATGAGCAGATAAATTGATTAAAATCTAAAGGAAAAAACCTTGAACCGTGCAAGGTTTAGCAGGTTAAGCAAGTTGATATTTATGTAGAGATGGTACTTGTGGCATAATTATGATGTAATAAAGGGGCTGTGAAGTCACACAAGTTATCAGATTAATCACGCCTTTCACCATTCCCATAGTACTCATTTGCTTCGTTGCTGCTTATTGTAATTGGCTGAGGTCTGTTCCCCAAAAACTAAAAGGCTTATCGATCTTTAGAATTCACATCAAAAGACAAGAGGCGCCAGTAGATATGGAAAAGAGGAAAAGGGGCTGCACAAAGCTGCCACCAATAAGACCAAAACACAGTGCTCAGAAAGCAAACAACGTTCAGGTACGTGTATACACATTTTATTTAAATGCTGAAATGAAGGCGCATGTGTTTTTGAATCTTTAAATTATATGGGATACCTTAAAAATATTTGTACTGCTGCCTCAAGAAAGAAACAAATAGAAATACATTTTTAGTACATTTTAATAAAAAGTTGTTTGGCTATGACGGAAGGTTGTGTATGGTTATGTGTGCTTGTGTGTCAGTATGTAGATTCTTGTGTGAAAAATACCTTGTATACTTTGTTTAGGCTCTTGATGTGGGTGTGCACAGTCCAGAAACTACAGACAGCACACATTTTGCTCCACTTGTTCTACCTCCAATCAATGGTAGCCATCCACTACCATTTCAGAGAAAAAAAGGTAAAGAACTATAAAGTCTATACATTCTAGAGAAAATTACATGGCAATTAATTCCTGTTGGTTTTTAACACATGGTTTCATACGAAGAGTCGTAATATATTTTTAAACTGAGCCTTCTCATCTGAACATAGCTCAATTTCAAGATGGCAAAATCAGCTGTTGCCATCTGTTAATTAATAGAACTGGATGATTCTTTAGTATAACTCTGCCCCGTAAATTTAGGTTCATATGAGCAGCTGCAGAAGACTGGTCTGGATGGATGTCATGACAATGAAGCTTCCAAAGAGCAGCTGGAGATGGAGAGATATAATCTTGAAGCTGAGTATAAGGAACACCAAGCGCTTCTGCAGAGCCTCCTGTCAGAAAGGGATGAACTCTGCCAGTTGAACAGCGAGCAGCAGATGATAATAGCTGACTGGTTGGAAAGGGAAAACGTGCCAATGCCTGTGTGTACAAGGCGGAGTCGCCATGGCTACCAGGACCAGCTAAAAATTCTAGAGGACCTAAAGTTGCAGTGGCAGTGCAAATCACAGCTCTACCAGCAGCAAGTTGAAGAACTCCGGCCCCAGTGCCAGGAGAAGAAGAAGCAGTGGGACTGTGAATATCAAGCCTTCATCATGATGATGCAAGAAGTACTCCTTGCGGCTCTCGCTCGGCGGCTGGGAAAGCGTGCAGCTCTTGTTGAGGTGAAACGGCTCCTTGCAGCTGAGCAGAAGACGGAGAATAAGCTCACTGCTGCAAAAATACGGAACCTTGCGCTGCAGATGAGGGTACAAAGCCGGGAAGAAGCTATTGGAGAACTGGAGGAGAGGACAAAGGCTGAAAAACTGAAATTTGAAAATGAGAATTATAAGACTATGATCTTGGAGTATGAAGAGCAGGTTATTCGAATAAAGAAAGGAATTACCAGCACTAGAGAGGTATGACGTCCTATTAAACTCAGTAGATTAAGACTAATGTGGGTGCAACTTCTGTTGATTTTTTAGATAGCCATGGAACTGTCAAGTAGACTTGAAAACATAACAAGACCCATCCCATAAATCCCACCACAAAACTTGGAAATTTCGAGCCCACATTTGAAACTGAAAATGCAGTAAATTTATTGCCACGGAGTAGGATGGGAAGATGTATTGTACAGTAGAGTCCTGAAGGCATAGAAAATAATCTCAGTATTGTGTACCTCCACTCTCAGTTCCAGTCACATCTCAAAGAAACGATCAACTTTGTGGAGCTGGAGATCCAGGCCAAACTAGCCAATCTGGCCAAGATAAAGGCAATGATCGGCAACAAGCGGAAAGCTCTGGCAGGGGTAATGATAACTAAAGACCAGCTGCGTGCAGACAATCTGCGCCTGTGCCAGCGCTGCAGCCTGCTGAGAAACAAGAAGCTGCTCCAGGATTTTGAGAAGGTGAAGGATGCATGCGAGGACCTGCAGAGCCAACTAGACATTCTCAAGAGGCAGCATGAAAAGCTTTCTGTCAAGTGTAGCGCAGTAAAGAGCAAGCTGAAGCAGAGCAGGCCACTGCAGCATTGTGTATAACACAGTTGAACACACACGTGTACACGTATATACACATACATGCTGTATGCTCTTTGTGCAGAACTAAAATAAAAACAGTACACTGTTATATTTGAAAATAGTGCTGTGCCTTTTATATTTGAAAGTTGACAAAATATCTGATATATGTGTGTTTGTGTGTGTCTGTCTGTTTGTGTATATGTTACTTTCCAGGGAATACAATTGTCTGTACATGTTTAAAAAATGTCAATATAAGAAGTCAGTATAACTTTGGGAAGGAAGACTATGTTCCAAACACAAGTCACTCGTTGTCTTCCAATGAATCAAATAAACACATCAGTATAATGGATTGTAATTGACATGGTTTGCCAGAATTGTACGTTTAGTATTCATGTTTGAAGAATTACATAACTTTTGCTCTCTTAGCCTTCATCTTTATTCAAGGCTTTATGACTTATCTTGGGATATGCATCAAACCTTACCAATGTACTGCTAGTCAGATTCTCTACACCTAGTTCCACAGTTAAATTGTGCCATATTCTGACATCGTTGTGCGATTCAACTTTCATTATTAGGTTTTACATGTGTGATGTTTACAGCGTGTACTGTTTCTGATACACGTTGGCTTGATTTTCGTGTGGTTGAATGAGCAGATAAATTGATTAAAATCTAAAGGAAAAAACCTTGAACCGTGCAAGGTTTAGCAGGTTAAGCAAGTTGATATTTATGTAGAGATGGTACTTGTGGCATAATTATGATGTAATAAAGGGGCTGTGAAGTCACACAAGTTATCAGATTAATCACGCCTTTCACCATTCCCATAGTACTCATTTGCTTCGTTGCTGCTTATTGTAATTGGCTGAGGTCTGTTCCCCAAAAACTAAAAGGCTTATCGATCTTTAGAATTCACATCAAAAGACAAGAGGCGCCAGTAGATATGGAAAAGAGGAAAAGGGGCTGCACAAAGCTGCCACCAATAAGACCAAACCACAGTGCTCAGAAAGCAAACAACGTTCAGGTACGTGTATACACATTTTATTTAAATGCTGAAATGAAGGCGCATGTGTTTTTGAATCTTTAAATTATATGGGATACCTTAAAAATATTTGTACTGCTGCCTCAAGAAAGAAACAAATAGAAATACATTTTTAGTACATTTTAATAAAAAGTTGTTTGGCTATGACGGAAGGTTGTGTATGGTTATGTGTGCTTGTGTGTCAGTATGTAGATTCTTGTGTGAAAAA
Organism: Electrophorus electricus; assembly: GCF_041902795.1. Taxonomy (NCBI): domain Eukaryota; kingdom Metazoa; phylum Chordata; class Actinopteri; order Gymnotiformes; family Gymnotidae; genus Electrophorus; species Electrophorus electricus. The sequence goes on along the minus strand of NC_137497.1, from coordinate 15,796,808 downwards.
TACCTTGTATACTTTGTTTAGGCTCTTGATGTGGGTGTGCACAGTCCAGAAACTACAGACAGCACACATTTTGCTCCACTTGTTCTACCTCCAATCAATGGTAGCCATCCACTACCATTTCAGAGAAAAAAAGGTAAAGAACTATAAAGTCTATACATTCTAGAGAAAATTACATGGCAATTAATTCCTGTTGGTTTTTAACACATGGTTTCATACGAAGAGTCGTAATATATTTTTAAACTGAGCCTTCTCATCTGAACATAGCTCAATTTCAAGATGGCAAAATCAGCTGTTGCCATCTGTTAATTAATAGAACTGGATGATTCTTTAGTATAACTCTGCCCCGTAAATTTAGGTTCATATGAGCAGCTGCAGAAGACTGGTCTGGATGGATGTCATGACAATGAAGCTTCCAAAGAGCAGCTGGAGATGGAGAGATATAATCTTGAAGCTGAGTATAAGGAACACCAAGCGCTTCTGCAGAGCCTCCTGTCAGAAAGGGATGAACTCTGCCAGTTGAACAGCGAGCAGCAGATGATAATAGCTGACTGGTTGGAAAGGGAAAACGTGCCAATGCCTGTGTGTACAAGGCGGAGTCGCCATGGCTACCAGGACCAGCTAAAAATTCTAGAGGACCTAAAGTTGCAGTGGCAGTGCAAATCACAGCTCTACCAGCAGCAAGTTGAAGAACTCCGGCCCCAGTGCCAGGAGAAGAAGAAGCAGTGGGACTGTGAATATCAAGCCTTCATCATGATGATGCAAGAAGTACTCCTTGCGGCTCTCGCTCGGCGGCTGGGAAAGCGGGCAGCTCTTGTTGAGGTGAAACGGCTCCTTGCAGCTGAGCAGAAGACGGAGAATAAGCTCACTGCTGCAAAAATACGGAACCTTGCGCTGCAGATGAGGGTACAAAGCCGGGAAGAAGCTATTGGAGAACTGGAGGAGAGGACAAAGGCTGAAAAACTGAAATTTGAAAATGAGAATTATAAGACTATGATCTTGGAGTATGAAGAGCAGGTTATTCGAATAAAGAAAGGAATTACCAGCACTAGAGAGGTATGACGTCCTATTAAACTCAGTAGATTAAGACTAATGTGGGTGCAACTTCTGTTGATTTTTTAGATAGCCATGGAACTGTCAAGTAGACTTGAAAACATAACAAGACCCATCCCATAAATCCCACCACAAAACTTGGAAATTTCGAGCCCACATTTAAAACTGAAAATGCAGTAAATTTATTGCCACGGAGTAGGATGGGAAGATGTATTGTACAGTAGAGTCCTGAAGGCATAGAAAATCATCTCAGTATTGTGTACCTCCACTCTCAGTTCCAGTCACATCTCAAAGAAACGATCAACTTTGTGGAGCTGGAGATCCAGGCCAAACTAGCCAATCTGGCCAAGATAAAGGCAATGATCGGCAACAAGCGGAAAGCTCTGGCAGGGGTAATGATAACTAAAGACAAGCTGCGTGCAGACAATCTGCGCCTGTGCCAGCGCTGCAGCCTGCTGAGAAACAAGAAGCTGCTCCAGGATTTTGAGAAGGTGAAGGATGCATGCGAGGACCTGCAGAGCCAACTAGACATTCTCAAGAGGCAGCATGAAAAGCTCTCTGTCAAGTGTAGCACAGTAAAGAGCAAGCTGAAGCAGAGCAGGCCACTGCAGCATTGTGTATAACACAGTTGAACACACACGTGTACACGTATATACACATACATGCTGTATGCTCTTTGTGCAGAACTAAAATAAAAACAGTACACTGTTATATTTGAAAATAGTGCTGTGCCTTTTATATTTGAAAGTTGACAAAATATCTGATATATGTGTGTTTGTGTGTGTCTGTCTGTTTGTGTATATGTTACTTTCCAGGGAATACAATTGTCTGTACATGTTTAAAAAATGTCAATATAAGAAGTCAGTATAACTTTGGGAAGGAAGACTATGTTCCAAACACAAGTCACTCGTTGTCTTCCAATGAATCAAATAAACACATCAGTATAATGGATTGTAATTGACATGGTTTGCCAGAATTGTACGTTTAGTATTCATGTTTGAAGAATTACATAACTTTTGCTCTCTTAGCCTTCATCTTTATTCAAGGCTTTATGACTTATCTTGGGATATGCATCAAACCTTACCAATGTACTGCTAGTCAGATTCTCTCCACCTAGTTCCACAGTTAAATTGTGCCATATTCTGACATCGTTGTGCGATTCAACTTTCATTATTAGGTTTTACATGTGTGATGTTTACAGCGTGTACTGTTTCTGATACACGTTGGCTTGATTTTCGTGTGGTTGAATGAGCAGATAAATTGATTAAAATCTAAAGGAAAAAACCTTGAACCGTGCAAGGTTTAGCAGGTTAAGCAAGTTGATATTTATGTAGAGATGGTACTTGTGGCATAATTATGATGTAATAAAGGGGCTGTGAAGTCACACAAGTTATCAGATTAATCACGCCTTTCACCATTCCCATAGTACTCATTTGCTTCGTTGCTGCTTATTGTAATTGGCTGAGGTCTGTTCCCCAAAAACTAAAAGGCTTATCGATCTTTAGAATTCACATCAAAAGACAAGAGGCGCCAGTAGATATGGAAAAGAGGAAAAGGGGCTGCACAAAGCTGCCACCAATAAGACCAAACCACAGTGCTCAGAAAGCAAACAACGTTCAGGTACGTGTATACACATTTTATTTAAATGCTGAAATGAAGGCGCATGTGTTTTTGAATCTTTAAATTATATGGGATACCTTAAAAATATTTGTACTGCTGCCTCAAGAAAGAAACAAATAGAAATACATTTTTAGTACATTTTAATAAAAAGTTGTTTGGCTATGACGGAAGGTTGTGTATGGTTATGTGTGCTTGTGTGTCAGTATGTAGATTCTTGTGTGAAAAATACCTTGTATACTTTGTTTAGGCTCTTGATGTGGGTGTGCACAGTCCAGAAACTACAGACAGCACACATTTTGCTCCACTTGTTCTACCTCCAATCAATGGTAGCCATCCACTACCATTTCAGAGAAAAAAAGGTAAAGAACTATAAAGTCTATACATTCTAGAGAAAATTACATGGCAATTAATTCCTGTTGGTTTTTAACACATGGTTTCATACGAAGAGTCGTAATATATTTTTAAACTGAGCCTTCTCATCTGAACATAGCTCAATTTCAAGATGGCAAAATCAGCTGTTGCCATCTGTTAATTAATAGAACTGGATGATTCTTTAGTATAACTCTGCCCCGTAAATTTAGGTTCATATGAGCAGCTGCAGAAGACTGGTCTGGATGGATGTCATGACAATGAAGCTTCCAAAGAGCAGCTGGAGATGGAGAGATATAATCTTGAAGCTGAGTATAAGGAACACCAAGCGCTTCTGCAGAGCCTCCTGTCAGAAAGGGATGAACTCTGCCAGTTGAACAGCGAGCAGCAGATGATAATAGCTGACTGGTTGGAAAGGGAAAACGTGCCAATGCCTGTGTGTACAAGGCGGAGTCGCCATGGCTACCAGGACCAGCTAAAAATTCTAGAGGACCTAAAGTTGCAGTGGCAGTGCAAATCACAGCTCTACCAGCAGCAAGTTGAAGAACTCCGGCCCCAGTGCCAGGAGAAGAAGAAGCAGTGGGACTGTGAATATCAAGCCTTCATCATGATGATGCAAGAAGTACTCCTTGCGGCTCTCGCTCGGCGGCTGGGAAAGCGGGCAGCTCTTGTTGAGGTGAAACGGCTCCTTGCAGCTGAGCAGAAGACGGAGAATAAGCTCACTGCTGCAAAAATACGGAACCTTGCGCTGCAGATGAGGGTACAAAGCCGGGAAGAAGCTATTGGAGAACTGGAGGAGAGGACAAAGGCTGAAAAACTGAAATTTGAAAATGAGAATTATAAGACTATGATCTTGGAGTATGAAGAGCAGGTTATTCGAATAAAGAAAGGAATTACCAGCACTAGAGAGGTATGACGTCCTATTAAACTCAGTAGATTAAGACTAATGTGGGTGCAACTTCTGTTGATTTTTTAGATAGCCATGGAACTGTCAAGTAGACTTGAAAACATAACAAGACCCATCCCATAAATCCCACCACAAAACTTGGAAATTTCGAGCCCACATTTAAAACTGAAAATGCAGTAAATTTATTGCCACGGAGTAGGATGGGAAGATGTATTGTACAGTAGAGTCCTGAAGGCATAGAAAATCATCTCAGTATTGTGTACCTCCACTCTCAGTTCCAGTCACATCTCAAAGAAACGATCAACTTTGTGGAGCTGGAGATCCAGGCCAAACTAGCCAATCTGGCCAAGATAAAGGCAATGATCGGCAACAAGCGGAAAGCTCTGGCAGGGGTAATGATAACTAAAGACAAGCTGCGTGCAGACAATCTGCGCCTGTGCCAGCGCTGCAGCCTGCTGAGAAACAAGAAGCTGCTCCAGGATTTTGAGAAGGTGAAGGATGCATGCGAGGACCTGCAGAGCCAACTAGACATTCTCAAGAGGCAGCATGAAAAGCTCTCTGTCAAGTGTAGCACAGTAAAGAGCAAGCTGAAGCAGAGCAGGCCACTGCAGCATTGTGTATAACACAGTTGAACACACACGTGTACACGTATATACACATACATGCTGTATGCTCTTTGTGCAGAACTAAAATAAAAACAGTACACTGTTATATTTGAAAATAGTGCTGTGCCTTTTATATTTGAAAGTTGACAAAATATCTGATATATGTGTGTTTGTGTGTGTCTGTCTGTTTGTGTATATGTTACTTTCCAGGGAATACAATTGTCTGTACATGTTTAAAAAATGTCAATATAAGAAGTCAGTATAACTTTGGGAAGGAAGACTATGTTCCAAACACAAGTCACTCGTTGTCTTCCAATGAATCAAATAAACACATCAGTATAATGGATTGTAATTGACATGGTTTGCCAGAATTGTACGTTTAGTATTCATGTTTGAAGAATTACATAACTTTTGCTCTCTTAGCCTTCATCTTTATTCAAGGCTTTATGACTTATCTTGGGATATGCATCAAACCTTACCAATGTACTGCTAGTCAGATTCTCTCCACCTAGTTCCACAGTTAAATTGTGCCATATTCTGACATCGTTGTGCGATTCAACTTTCATTATTAGGTTTTACATGTGTGATGTTTACAGCGTGTACTGTTTCTGATACACGTTGGCTTGATTTTCGTGTGGTTGAATGAGCAGATAAATTGATTAAAATCTAAAGGAAAAAACCTTGAACCGTGCAAGGTTTAGCAGGTTAAGCAAGTTGATATTTATGTAGAGATGGTACTTGTGGCATAATTATGATGTAATAAAGGGGCTGTGAAGTCACACAAGTTATCAGATTAATCACGCCTTTCACCATTCCCATAGTACTCATTTGCTTCGTTGCTGCTTATTGTAATTGGCTGAGGTCTGTTCCCCAAAAACTAAAAGGCTTATCGATCTTTAGAATTCACATCAAAAGACAAGAGGCGCCAGTAGATATGGAAAAGAGGAAAAGGGGCTGCACAAAGCTGCCACCAATAAGACCAAAACACAGTGCTCAGAAAGCAAACAACGTTCAGGTACGTGTATACACATTTTATTTAAATGCTGAAATGAAGGCGCATGTGTTTTTGAATCTTTAAATTATATGGGATACCTTAAAAATATTTGTATTGCTGCCTCAAGAAAGAAACAAATAGAAATACATTTTTAGTACATTTTAATAAAAAGTTGTTTGGCTATGACGGAAGGTTGTGTATGGTTATGTGTGCTTGTGTGTCAGTATGTAGATTCTTGTGTGAAAAATACCTTGTATACTTTGTTTAGGCTCTTGATGTGGGTGTGCACAGTCCAGAAACTACAGACAGCACACATTTTGCTCCACTTGTTCTACCTCCAATCAATGGTAGCCATCCACTACCATTTCAGAGAAAAAAAGGTAAAGAACTATAAAGTCTATACATTCTAGAGAAAATTACATGGCAATTAATTCCTGTTGGTTTTTAACACATGGTTTCATACGAAGAGTCGTAATATATTTTTAAACTGAGCCTTCTCATCTGAACATAGCTCAATTTCAAGATGGCAAAATCAGCTGTTGCCATCTGTTAATTAATAGAACTGGATGATTCTTTAGTATAACTCTGCCCCGTAAATTTAGGTTCATATGAGCAGCTGCAGAAGACTGGTCTGGATGGATGTCATGACAATGAAGCTTCCAAAGAGCAGCTGGAGATGGAGAGATATAATCTTGAAGCTGAGTATAAGGAACACCAAGCGCTTCTGCAGAGCCTCCTGTCAGAAAGGGATGAACTCTGCCAGTTGAACAGCGAGCAGCAGATGATAATAGCTGACTGGTTGGAAAGGGAAAATGTGCCAATGCCTGTGTGTACAAGGCGGAGTCGCCATGGCTACCAGGACCAGCTAAAAATTCTAGAGGACCTAAAGTTGCAGTGGCAGTGCAAATCACAGCTCTACCAGCAGCAAGTTGAAGAACTCCGGCCCCAGTGCCAGGAGAAGAAGAAGCAGTGGGACTGTGAATATCAAGCCTTCATCATGATGATGCAAGAAGTACTCCTTGCGGCTCTCGCTCGGCGGCTGGGAAAGCGGGCAGCTCTTGTTGAGGTGAAACGGCTCCTTGCAGCTGAGCAGAAGACGGAGAATAAGCTCACTGCTGCAAAAATACGGAACCTTGCGCTGCAGATGAGGGTACAAAGCCGGGAAGAAGCTATTAGAGAACTGGAGGAGAGGACAAAGGCTGAAAAACTGAAATTTGAAAATGAGAATTATAAGACTATGATCTTGGAGTATGAAGAGCAGGTTATTCGAATAAAGAAAGGAATTACCAGCACTAGAGAGGTATGACGTCCTATTAAACTCAGTAGATTAAGACTAATGTGGGTGCAACTTCTGTTGATTTTTTAGATAGCCATGGAACTGTCAAGTAGACTTGAAAACATAACAAGACCCATCCCATAAATCCCACCACAAAACTTGGAAATTTCGAGCCCACATTTAAAACTGAAAATGCAGTAAATTTATTGCCACGGAGTAGGATGGGAAGATGTATTGTACAGTAGAGTCCTGAAGGCATAGAAAATAATCTCAGTATTGTGTACCTCCACTCTCAGTTCCAGTCACATCTCAAAGAAACGATCAACTTTGTGGAGCTGGAGATCCAGGCCAAACTAGCCAATCTGGCCAAGATAAAGGCAATGATCGGCAACAAGCGGAAAGCTCTGGCAGGGGTAATGATAACTAAAGACAAGCTGCGTGCAGACAATCTGCGCCTGTGCCAGCGCTGCAGCCTGCTGAGAAACAAGAAGCTGCTCCAGGATTTTGAGAAGGTGAAGGATGCATGCGAGGACCTGCAGAGCCAACTAGACATTCTCAAGAGGCAGCATGAAAAGCTCTCTGTCAAGTGTAGCACAGTAAAGAGCAAGCTGAAGCAGAGCAGGCCACTGCAGCATTGTGTATAACACAGTTGAACACACACGTGTACACATATATACACATACATGCTGTATGCTCTTTGTGCAGAACTAAAATAAAAACAGTACACTGTTATATTTGAAAATAGTGCTGTGCCTTTTATATTTGAAAGTTGACAAAATATCTGATATATGTGTGTTTGTGTGTGTCTGTCTGTTTGTGTATATGTTACTTTCCAGGGAATACAATTGTCTGTACATGTTTAAAAAATGTCAATATAAGAAGTCAGTATAACTTTGGGAAGGAAGACTATGTTCCAAACACAAGTCACTCGTTGTCTTCCAGTGAATCAAATAAACACATCAGTATAATGGATTGTAATTGACATGGTGTGCCAGAATTGTACGTTTAGTATTCATGTTTGAAGAAATACATAACTTTTGCTCTCTTAGCCTTCATCTTTATTCAAGGCTTTATGACTTATCTTGGGATATGCATCAAACCTTACCAATGTACTGCTAGTCAGATTCTCTCCACCTAGTTCCACAGTTAAATTGTGCCAGATTCTGACATCGTTGTGCGATTCAACACAGCTGGCATGTACACTATTATAGCTGTAATTAATGGAGCCACGCTAAAGACCACAAATTACTGAAGAAAAGATATCTGACATTTAAGGGGAGAGACTCATAGCTGAGTCCTACTGAGAGAGCAGCTCCGTGACTTCTTCATGCAAACGTTCAGTAGACAGGCGAATCCCAAAGTTACAATCATCTGTTATGCTAATTTTTGCTGATATGACTTCAAAACCATCCCCACTCTAACCAATTTCTTTGGGTTTGCCAGTAACACTAGTTGACCATAGCATAAAGATAATGTTTTGTTCTGTCCTATTTGTTGACATGTTGAAGCTCATTATTTTAACGAGCAGGGTCCAGCATTGATCCGTCGGTTGCAGACCACATCTCTACCAGCTCCATTCCTGAGTCACATGCTATCAAAAAGCTAGCTCCTGCTATCACTGCAATAAGCAGGGTGCTCCAAGTTGAATGTATATAGAGGCAGCATTGTGCTTTTTGAGGAGTACTGGTCATGCAGCAGTGACATGAGAGCATCTCTCTCTCTTTCTCTTTCTGTCTTTTTTCAGTTTGTTGAAGGTCCACTATGACAGTGTAACTGTCCATGGTGCTCAGTGATGTCAGTGGAAACACTGATTGAAATAGGCTACAAGTTGGTACTATTCTTTATCTGAACATGGTGATTACAATTTATAAAATGTCACCTGCACTTTCAATTTGTTTTTGCAACTACCCTCTCAGCCCTCTGGTGATTCCATCTGTTTCTCTATATCACCTGCAAAGAATTAAATGTTGCTGTACTAAGAGAACAAGTCATTAGAAACCAGCACTATGGACAATCACTTCCTAGAAAAATGAATACCTAACAATTTACGTGTTCAAAAAAGTATGGGGAGTTAGAGTATAGCATGCGTCATCCACAAGTTACACAAGTTATGTTTTAAATCCTGACCACATTAACAGTAACAAGCAGAGCAAATCATGTGCAAGCTCTTATCATGTTCATATAAATGGCCCACCATGCCTTCTACATGCACACTGCTTCCCCCACATATGCCAAAGGTCTGTAAAAGTCTAATAAGAATGATGTATACCATATGCAATATTATAAATATGTATCCTTAAAAATACTTATAGGTAATGCTTGAAATAATATGTAGCATAGAAGTAGCACATAACCTTTTGTACTAAATTATAATACTTTTTAATAGCCATTGTAAGAAATGTTCATTTAAGAACACTGAATAAATTATCTCTAAATCCTCATAGTGATCACAAATATAGATGCTCTGAGGAAAAAAGTCTCTGTACCTGTCCTGGGCTCTAGGATAAGCATTTAAAAACTTTGGCTTCATCAGGGTTTTTAGTAACCAATCCAGAAACCTCTCTTCCTGCTTCTAAATTATTTTGCATGTCAAAAAATACAAAACAAAACCAGCAGTAAAAAGTTATCCTGACCATGGCATGTCAATCCCACAAAGAAGCATTTGCAGTGCTAGTTCACATCATATACGACTCATTCTTAAAGAGGGCTTAGTATTAATAAACTATGGCTTCTGATATTGATGCTGTGGGCCTCTGAAGAGGGAAGCATACTTCACAGCTTACAGCCCTTCCTTCAGAGGCAGCCATTTTGGTCTTCATCTTGGCAGCATACTGGTGTGCTGTTGAGCTGCCCTCCTGTGTTGGCTTGATTGTAACACCCTCTTTATTTTTTAGAGCACAGTGAAGGAAAATAGAAAGTCATCCTGTTTTCTCCCTCAGGAATGCTTTGCTATCCAAGAGAAGACAAAAAGCCCTCCCTTGAGCAATGCTAATGGTTGTCACACTGCTCAGCCGACATCTGTTCTAGGTTGTCTTGCCGGTAGGGGCCACTAAGTTCCTCTGGACGACGCAGCTTCCCTGGTAGAATAAAACATCAGGTGCTTTTTCTGATGTTATCCTCCAGTTGTTTGTGACTCTTGTTTGGGATTGAATGGTTCACTAAAGCCTTGCGGTGTGTAAATCGGTTCCTGCATCTACTTGGTGCAAAACCAGTGCAGACCTAACTTTAAATTGAATACTGCTTGCTGCAAGCCAGTGTGAAATTGGTTTTGAAGATTGTGTTCAGACTCTGTTCTGATCGTGGCCATGTTCAGCTCACAAGCATAACATGCTGCACTCGAATGCTCACTTCAGCTTCTGAGTCCTCCTTGAACCCATGAGCCACTCCTCATTGCACTGAGGAGCCTCTGAGTACAAACTTTCTCATCTTCACTTCTGCAGACCTCTAAAATGGCTAGTGACAGGAAAGATTAATGTTATATAAAAGTTATACAAGTGAGTTTTATATTTTGCTGGACAGGAAATTGTTATAGTTTCCCAATTTTGTCTTAACAGTTACTCTTCATGCTTATCTTTATGATCTAGTTGGAATCTTGCTAGTTAACTAGATAGGTTAGCTAGCAAGACATTTGGACAGATTCAAATCCTTGTTTTTCACTGGAAATTCATTAATTCAGCCACAGCACAAACACATCAACCAAAATTAAACATTGTCAATGTGCCACATTTTTGTTGTGGTTTAACACTAATGTGTGTTGTCACTTAATGATGTCTTCTCTAATTTCATAATTTTTGCTTTGCAGTTGCTGTTGTGTTGTGAATCTGGGCAGCTGTTCAAAGAGTAGGATGAGGCTTAGAGGTTTTCAAGATTCTTTATTATTGTTTTGTTGAATTACAAAATAGCTGAAGAATTTCTCTAAAGCTGCTGCTCGTTTCCTTTTACCCCACAACCCATCTGTTGAACAGAAACAACAAAGTCCAGCAGCTCACTTGTGGCAAGTCCAGACACTCTGACACAGTTCTCTGGTGGGGCTTTATTTCATCCATTTACTTCTTTCACTTTTTCCCTTGACATCTTGAATGCAGACAGACTTCCTGCTTTATTTAGATACTCATTCCATTGAGCAACCTTCAGGTCTGTGCAAACAACCAGAGGGAAGCAATGTCCAGCAGCAGGATAATCAACATGAGAAAGGTTCAGGAATCTCCAGGACAAATATTCCATCTTGTAAAACAGCATGTTACTTTGATGAAGAGTTAAAATGTTTTTATATTATACTCTGTAATGCTGAAGCAAAAAATCTCAAAAATGGAGATCTTCTTTAATTTATAAGATGGAAGGGGGTTGGGCTCATAGATTAATTTATGGGCCAACACAAGCCGAATGTCACAGAATGTTCGCCTGTCACGAGTCAAGTGGTTTGGCCCGCCGCGTGCAGTGGGGGGATCTTGCATGTTTGTTTTGTAGCCACGCTTCCATGGTTGACACACACCTGCACAGGGTTTACTGTCTGTCTACTTAAACCCCTGTCAGTGTGTGCACCGTTGTTGGTCATTGTCTCTAGCTTAGTTTCTTGAGTCTCTTGTGTAAAAAATACCCATTGCAAGTAACGTCTGTGTTTGTTTTCACTGTTTCCGTATTATGTGTAGATCGTTAGTGTTAAATGTTTAATAATGTTCACTGTTATAGTTGTATGTGATTGCCACTTGTGTTTTCTGTGTTTAATGTTAATAAATGTTTCACAAAGTCAAGGGAGTCTGTGTGTCCTGGCCCATGCCTTACGGCGCTCAGGCCAGCAGCAACATTACAGAATGACAAACCACCACAGGACGCTTACTCCCTCGGCAAATGACGGAATTCCTAGCAGGAGGTGTGTGAGTTAATGTCTAAATGTAACATTCATAACCATTTTTGTATACCTTGTGTTAGTGTTAAAAATTGTTTGTGCTAAGTGTCTCTATGTTCAGTGTTTGTGTTACACGGGAGTGCCACTATAATCTTTACGTTTTATGTAAATAAATGTTTGTCCACGTTGAGAGAGTCTCTGCATCCTGCTCTACGCCCTTCAGCACTCGGGCCAACGCGTTACAGAATGACCAACCACCACAGCTAAAGACAGACTTCCTAGCGGGAGATGCGTAGGCACACTGCCCTGCTGCCTGGATCCCAAGAGATTGGGCAGAGGACCGTGACTGGTGTCTATGTCCACCCTGGAAGTGAAGGGGAACACCCCCAAGAATTTCTTGGGGGGGGGGGGGGGGGGGGGGCTTGAGCCTGGGCCGAGGAAGACCGAAATGCACCACAACAACCAGAAAGAGGGCGGTTGGGTGGACCCGTCGGGATCTCCAGTGGGCAGAGCTGAAGCCTGTGTCCCTTCCCTTCAGCGGACTCAGCAGCGAGACTGGAGGGGTCTGCCCAACGCCCCGGAGGCAAACCGCCGCTGGGATGCTCCTAGAGTGGCAGGCGAGTGGAGGACCGTTGGGGGAGGTGGCACGTCTGGAACCGGGGCGGACGTGCACCCCCGCATGTCCATTGAGGCCACGGACACGTACAAGGTGCCTGTGCAGACAGCGGGCACCATGTCACAGCGCCTTATATGTTTGTGTGCGGGCGCTATTGTTTGTTTGTGTTTACAACTTTTGTACATCTACAGGCGTAACGTTGTTGGGGGCGTACCGGACTGCCCTGAGAGAGACAGAGAAGCTGCCTTTCTCCCAGGCAGCTGCTTGTGTGTACATGTACACGGTGTCCTGAGACTCGTGTTCACTGGAAGAATGCGTCAGGAGCCACACCCCTTGGGAGGGGGTTCTGTAACAGAACGCTCGCCTCTCGCAAGTCACATGGTTTGGCCCGCCACATGCAGCGAGTGGATCTTTGTTTGTATCCACACCTGCGCCTTGTTTGTCTTTGTGTATTTAAACCTGCATCAGTGTGTGCAGTGTTGTTGATCATTGTTGATGTAGCGTGTTGTTCATAAGTTTATGTCTAAATGCAACATTCATAACCATGTTTGTCTAGCTTGTGTTAATGTTAAAAATTGTTAGTGTTAAGTGTCTCTATGTTCACTGTTTGTGTTATATGGGAGTGCCACTATAGTCTTTATGTTTTATGTCCACGTCGAGATAGTCTGTGCATCCTGCTCCACACCCTTCTGCACTCGGGCCAATGCGTTACACTGAGAAGACACAGAATCTCTATACTACCTTATGTTTTATGTTATTAATATGTCTAATTCAATGCTAAACCTCTTTTTCCTGTAAACACTCTTTTTATTACCGTTTCAACAGTATGAAACAAACTAGTCTTTTTTTCTGTTTTGTTTAGCTTCACTTTTTGTTACTCAGTTGGCTAAAACTCAACAAAGGAAAGGATGATTGTGACCCAGTCTGAAAGAAGGTCAGAGATTAAAAAAAAGGGCTGATATATCAGTCCAAAATTGGGCTTATGTAATGCTTAGACATCCATGGTCAAATTGTTTTCAACTTGATGTTGTATTATGTGTTTGTTTTCTGCTACAGAAGAAGCTGACAGATTTGGCCAGTGCAGTGCAGAGAGAAACTCAAAAGGATCCACCTGTCACTACAGAGGACTTTCATATTGTGGTTGGTAGTGTTTCTAGCTATGAGATATGGTTTTGGTTACACTGAAGCATAGTAATATTAAAGCTTGTTAAAGTATATATTTCCCATTTCCCATTCTGGCCTTATACTAGTAGCTACTTAAAAATATTAACACACAAGTAGATTATATTTCTCCTATAATTAGATGATGAGTCTTACACATAAAAAGCATGTAAAATGTGTCTTTTATGTATATGGTGTAACATGCATATTTTATATGCAAGATCATCTTCAAAAACAGTAAGATAGTACAAGAACACGTGGCTACTGAGTCAATGAGTTAACTGAACTCCTCAACAATCTAAACTTCAATGAACGTTTCATACCATCGCACTGCAGATTAGGAGGACCTCTGTTGGCCAGAAGAGGGATTGCTGACACATTGACTATATGATTAAAGACATTATGAGTAAAGAAATTAATTTTAGTTTGCACCTGTGGTATCTGAGTTACCGGCATTTTTGAAAAAAGGTCAGAAGTGTCTATCACTGAAAAACCAGGTAAAATATATTTGTGCCAAAATAAGACCAATAATAAGACACGTCACTCTCCGACATCTACATATCCATTAGTGCTAGGGTCTCACTGGGAGGAAGAGGAGGCTGGCCTCGGACATGCTGAGAAGCCTACCCAGACACATCCTGCTGGATGTTAAAGTCAAAAGCAGGGTGCCCGTGAGTCAGACGCTCAGGGAGCTTACTCGGCACGGGAGGGAGAGGTTTCAGGGCCAACATGGGAGTGTTGGACTGGCCAACGCTCAGGTGCAGAACATCCTGTTCCTGCTTTTTGTTCCTTGCATTGTACCCGTAACTAAAAATGCAGCCCAGCCTATTAGTGCTCAGCCTTTATAGTCCACAGTGCTAATAAGGTAAATATAAAACCCAGTAAACTCAGCACTGGGTCAGTGTCTGCTGATTCAACTCAAAAAGTTGAATACGGGTCTGGGCCATGAGGTCGGGGCTGCTGAGGACTACGTCCCAGATGACACTGTAGTCCCTCATGACAACAACCCACCTGTTCACCCTGACGATGGTCTGACCGGCCAGGTGAAGTGGACAAAGCACCAGGCACACGGCCTGGACAAGGTGGCTGCCGCTGGGCCACTGAGCAGTCCAATTCTGTCCAAAAGGTAACGAGAGGAAGAGACATCGTGCGCACGCACGTCTGTGGAGACAAAATACGACATGCGCACGCATAAATCTTTGACAGGCTACTTACTTGAATCCCTAGTCGATACCCAAACTGTAGAAAGAAGAACACACACATCAGTGCCACATATAGAATAGTACCGACACGGTCGAGGTTTGCTTAGTGAACATTTACAATGAACGCGGTACACCGCTGCACGTCTGCAATACATACAATACAGACAATACAGCAATACGGTCGATCTCGAGTTGTGAAGCACCACTTCGGACACGCATGCAAGCTAACTGGGTGTGTTTAATCAGCCATTTTAATGTCATCTAGCCAGATAGTCAGACACACTGTATTTTCCACATAAATGACCGAGACGAGCGACCGATTTAGCGAGCTAATTCGGTCGGTCGGTTGTGGCTGCTAATTTTGCCCATTAAATCTCACTTTTACATTCTTGACGTACGGAGACGGGGAATAAAAGCCAGGTAAAGAACCAGAGCGTAAAACCTACCGAAAACGGATCGAAGGGCTAAACTTCAAACAACAGGAGAAACCGGCTGTGCTGATCTGCACTGTAATCCGGAGACAGTCAGCTGGTGTTCGGCACCTTTTCCAGTCGCGCTAGTTTACTAGCTAGTTGGCTAACGTACGACAGCTTTCTTTCAGAGTAATCTAACAAAGCGGATGTGTTCAGATTCCACTCATACTGAATAAAATGTACTAAAGGTCATAGACGGTGAACTACCATGGCGTTGTTCAAGCATAACCCACTAATGCTAGTATTCAAGAAAACTACTGAAAACACATCTGCTAATGTTGATTTCTAGCTGACGCTAGTTTAGCTGCACTGTAGCTACAGTACAGTACAGCATTGACCTGTTCCAGCCTCTCCATCTGTATTTCTCTCCAGTGTCTTGGCTGTTTTGTTTTGTTTTTTGATGAGGATTTTTGCCCTGGTTTTCTCTCTGAACTGTGAACTCTCTTCTTCTTTGTGTACTGTGAGGACGAGCGTCAGGTGCTGTGCTAATCTCCACTGTCATCCGACTCCAAACACACCTGTACCGGCGTCTCCTCATTAGAGGCGCAGACCTGAATGAACTCCAACGTCCACGAACGCTCCACCTTTACTGTTGATGGTTTATATGAAATTCACAAAGAGCTGTTTGTCCAGAAAATATGAATGTGTCTGCTGAATATAAGCATACACAATATATAAAAATATTTGGAAGTATTACTCATTGCATTGTTAAGTTTAAAATCTTGTACACTCGATGAGAATCTGGAATGCCATAAATTCCAGTATAACAAATGCAAAGGGGACACATCCGGTTTTAATTGGACCAAAATGCCGAAGAAACTGAGGAAGTTGATGGAGGGCAAAAAATAAAAAAGGAAACATTTAAAATTTATAAAGTGGCTGCAAAATAAGAAAGTACTACAAAGAGATTAAATGCCATCTTTGTCATCACAAAATGAAACTACACAACAGCGACTGCTGGGACTGATGTGAATGGTAGACTAACGAGTTTACTTAGATGTTTTAGTGTAACTTTAATTTACAACGTACAGGTGGGAGCAGCTAACACACGCAGGCTTATATGTCTTACTTTATACAACAAGTGTTGACTGAGTGGCCATTTGAACTGTAATCAAACAGATTTTTATTCAGCACATCTAGATACTTTCTGCAGTGTGGAAATATTTTAATGGTGCAACCGCAAACATCCATGTGTAACGAGCAGGTTAATTGGTTTTATTCAAATCAAGAAATTGTTTGATTAAAAGAAGCAAAATAACCAGAGCAGTTCACATGACCAAATTAACTTAATTAACAAATAAACTTTACAATTTTACTGAGTACATCCAATATCTTACTAAGTGTTAAATACATTTATTCAGTTATTTAATCAATTTAGCACCATTATGTCCCTTCAGGTTTTCTCAAGTTTCTTGTCAAAATTGTCTAAGAAAGTGAGAGAGGCTTGTGTGGTAGCGATGGAAGAACTCAGAAGAAGGAAAGGAGGATGCAGACAGTTCACTGTCATAGATGAGAGTAACTTCAGGCATAGAAGAAATGCAGGTGCACCTTTTATGTGGGTATAGAATTTTGTAGAGTCTTAATAATGTATAATGGACATACAAGTCTCCATGCTTCATACCTGTAATTTTTTCTTCTTGTTAATAGTTCTTAATTAATGTATTAATGCTTTACTTTTTATGTTACACGGTATGGAAGAGGGCGGATGGCTGGGGCGTTGTGGAGGAGGCAGTGGGTCTCTGGGATGCTGGGTGAAAATGCTGTCCACACTAAACAAAGACAGCCAGTTCTTCACCTAGTTCAGAGAAGGTCCAGAAGGGAACTAGTGCCACTTATCATTCAGCATGTAAGGAGGGGATCCACAATCCTCAGTGGTGAGTGGCGTGTCTACCGGCAGGCTCTCTCTCAACTTGGCTACAGACATTACACAGTTAACCACAGTATATCATACATGGATGCTCCTACAGGGGCTCACACCCAGCATATAGAGAGGGCCTGGAGAACATACAAGGAAACTGTTTGGAGGTTTAGAAGCAACTGCACAGAGGAGCTGTTAAAGGATCAATGGATAGTAATAGAATGGAATGAATGGCTAGCAAAAAAAACACCATAATGCCCCTCTAGGACGATTCATTCATGATCTTGGAAAACTCCATGAATGAGAACTCCTACTATGCATATTTATTAACAAGCACATTAGTCTGAAGACATCAAGTCTTTTTTTTAATGTGTGTTTTATAAATTATTACCAAGTCATTTATACATTTCTTAACAGACAACTTCAAATGATAAGTTTATTTGAAAGTGTGTCGTTTATAAATGGCCTACAGACATTTATAGATATTCGTGTATATTGAATAGTTTTCACCTTAGCGGCTGTAAAATGCTACAGATAATTTCTATATGACAAGTAATTTAGAAACTACAGCTGCTGTTTGTTACTGTTTAACAAATAATTTGTATGACTACACTTTTTAATTATTTTAACAGGTTCACCAAGGATCTTAGGAGCCAGGATTAATAAAGCTGTCATTTTAATAATATATTAACTAATGGTGCATATCCTCTGAATTCCTGAATTGGTCACCATTAATTCTGAAATTGTAACATACATATTTACATTAACATTTAAGGTGTTTAGCAGACTCTTATCCAGAGTGACTGTTGTGCATAACACAATAGCATATTTCATAAATGCAATTAAAACTTTTTTATTTTTTAATAAGTTTTAATAAGTGCAAAACTAATGTTCAGGTAAGTGCATCTTCAGTCGGCGTATGAAGACAATGAGGGACTCTGGTGTTCAGACAACCAGAGAAACTTCACCACCTACAGGGCTACAACAAGGAGTCTTGATGCTTATCTTCCAGGCCTCTTAAAGGATGGAGGTTAAGCAGGTTGCACCTGAAGTTCAATGAGTTCTAGGTACAGGTTGGGTTTCACCATTGTAAGGCTCGTGACATGACAGCAACTGGTTATGAATACAGCAAAGTTTTACACAAGCGTACAGAGTTACCAGGGCATTCTTATATCGTATAAAGTGTAGGCAAGAAAACCTTTAGACTGTGAATATTACAGCAGGACATGTACAGTCCCAAGATGCCTCAAAGACATGTAGACTGTGAATATTACAGCAGGACATGTCCTCAAAGACAGTGCCCACAAAGAGGGTTTAATGTAAAACATGTTAAAAGAAGGCAAGAGGTAAGGAAACATCTCTTGTTATTCGAGGAAAAACGACCTGCCACCTAAAGCCCCTGGAGCCCCAACTCCAAACCCTACACACAGTAACCTAACAACATTCTGAACATTTACTTTAACTAAATGCAGTTCCATTGTTCCTGCACGTATGCAATGGCACAATTCATTATCTAATAAAGAATAACGCTTAAAAACCCAATTAAGCATAACATCTGACTTCCTGATCTGTTCAGGATCAGATAATTATGAAGTGAGAGCTTAGATACATCTTATAAATGATTACTAATATATTAATTCATGATGAATAACACTAACTCATTAGTTCATGATTCGTTCATTATGAATTACAAGCATATAAATGCTCTATAAACTATCGTTATTATAAAGTCTGAGCCTTAAATGCTTCATGCCCTCTCCATTCCCTCTTCTCTGACCTGTCTCCCAGATGGAGGGACGAACTAACACTCTTGCTTTCATCAAACATAGACTGGACTCATTTATTTGTGGAGTATTTTAAGATCATTTGTTTGTACAGTATTTAAAGAGTACTTATTTGTGGAGTAGTTAAGAATATTTATTTATGGACTATTTTAAGAGCATTTATTTGTACGGTATTTTAATCCTGCACATATGGAAATATCATTGTAATGGTCCACTAGTAAAGACACACGGATACACTCCTAGTGGATACAAAAGAAAAGGTATTTATTGGCTCTCAGTAGTCCAGTGCAAACAAAAAGCCATATTCAATAAAAAACAAACAAAAATATTCAAAAAAAGGAAAATGCAGTATTTACAAGTATTTACAAGTTCAAGGGGAAAAAATCCAGCAATCATAAATTCTCCAACATCAATCAACTTCAAAACACAACTAGTGAATTTTCCCTTAGAAACATATATAAGGAAACATCACTTGTGACATCACTTCCTTTCTTTGGGAAGGAAAATTCCCCATAAAAGTCCCCTTCAACACAGGCTACAGTTTCTTTTCACTCCAAAACAACGTGGAAACTTCTCCACAAAAATAATCACAGGTAAGTTAATTTTTCTCTTGATCTACTTTGTTTTACCTACTTAGTTAAACTAAACAAACTTCCCTGGCAAGATAAACATTAAACTGAAACTCCAGAAACAAAATTATAAGAACAATATTTAATCTCAAATACATACAGTACCTTTCTCTAATGAGCGTGGGGAATCATACGTGACATCCCTCCGCCCAACACAAAACAACCCATGTTGAGTTTCATGATAAAGTCCTCAGGAACGGCTGTGGAAAAAACTGTACTGATACATTGGTCTGGACTCAACCCATGTATCACTCATTCAGGAATCTGAAATTGGCCTTGTGATCTGCTCTAGCACTTGGCCTACCAAATTATAATCTGACCTTCCACCTTTACGTTTCTGAAAACGGCTCCACAGCCATGGGCGTCCTGGCTCAAGAGCACGGTGGCAGTTATCACCCTGTGGCCTACCTTTCCAAACCTTTTGATTCGGTCGTTCAAGGCATGCCGGCCTGCTTACGCACCGTGGCTGCCTCTGCCCTGCTGGTCATTGACGTAGAGAAATTGGCACTGTCTCATCCAATGGTTCTTCACACTTCACATCAAGTTATTACTATTCTGAATAACATTCAAACACAGCACATGACAGCACAGCAACGTTCGGTCCTTGAGGCCATCCTCTGTGCCACTCGGAACTTAACCATTAAATCACACATGACCCTGCGCTCACCTGCTAGTCTGTTACAATCATTTTTGACATCGCTAAATCTGCTGACTCTGTGCCCCATGACTGCATGGAGGTTATCCATGAGTCCTCTAGCATGCGTTCTGAACTTTCTAGCACGCTGCTGGAAGGCGGCTATCACATTTTTGTAGATGGCTCATGTTTTAAACCGTCTGACTCTGAAATTGTCTGTGGTTATTCTGTCTGATTTCTGCATAACCTCATTTGGGAGGCTCACTCTCTCCTTTACAGGTCTTCTCAAGCAGCTGAACTAATGGCATTGACCAGGGCCTGCCATCTATTCCAGGATCAGTTTGTCACCATATACACTGATTCCTGTTATGCGTTTGGGGTTGTTCATGACTTGGGTAAGATTTGGCACTCCAGGAGGTTCCGCAGCTCAGACGGTAAACTCATATCTAATCCAGGACTAGTCACTGCACTTTTGTCTGCATGTACACTACCAGCTCGGCTGGCTATCGTAAAGGTCAAGGGTCATGACACAACCTCTGAATCTGACCACAAGGTGGTCAGCAGTGTTGAGAGATCAGAAAAATTGTCACCATTTGAGGTCATTTATGGTAGACTATTTACAACCCCATGTGGCAGAGGTAACCCAGGTGTTTCTCTTTGAGGTAACATGGACGTGATCCTGGTTGACTACACCAAAATGTTGATTGAGAAATTGAATAGTCCTCAGGCACCCAACACAACGCTTCTGCTACACATTTGACTCCTGCAGATTAGCTGACAAACAGTTGCAGATATTCTTTTTAGCGTTATTACCTCAAAGTTTGAGAGTGGCAGGGGTGTAGCTCAGTGCTAGAGTGCATGCTTTGCATGTCAGAGGTCCTTGGTTCCATACTCAGCACCTCCAGCCTAGTTGACTGATCTTTAGAACAACTGCATGTGCTTTAGAATTTAGATATATCCCCTCTAGAAGGGGTTCATTTTGGAAGCATATACAGCTGTGCTTTACGCTGATGCTATCGATAGTGCACGATCAGCTTCCAATGACAGTTACTCATGAGTCAGAAGGCTGTCAATATTTTAGTAACTTCCAACCCTTTCAAGGCTTTTCTACTGTCAGACTTAAGGTGCAAACTCGTGCATTGTTAAAGACCAGTTCATGACTTGCTTCTAAGGCATGATGGCCAAGTGGCAAGGTATTAGTTTTGTAAACCAAAGCCCACAGGTTCAATCCCTGTTTGTGCCTTTCAGAAGATTGTATTCATCTGAGAGCTTCAACTTTGTTCATGGAAGCCAGACAAAGATGTGCTGAGGGTAAACATGTTTCTCCAAATCTCAGGCTCTTTTCTTTCTTGTTTTCCCCTCATGCTCTCTCTCCTTAGGGAAATAGTTCAGGGACACACACTCTTGTGTCATAAGTATCTGGCGAAAAGCCTTTATACAACATCCACCACTCTCCTAGCTCACCGCAAGCAGTAAAACACACACCACTTTGAGCTGCTCTCCTCCAGTCGTATATCCTTCTTTGTTTATTTGTCGTGAATGCCGCCATAGCTTCCACGACTGGTGCAGTTGATCCAGTTTGGGTTAAAGATGATGGATGTATCACATGAGCTTTATAAACCAGATGTTTTGACTCAAACAAACTGCACCTTGTTTAGTCCATTAATAAAACAGGATCTGCTCTTAGTTTGGCAAACTCTTGACCGCATGGGGCTTAAAGTCTTGCCTTGGTCCTCCTCTGAGAATGGAGGTCCATACAGAGATCCATAATAGTTGATGCTTTGTGGATCATTCCTGCCAGACTGCTGGCTAGTGGAGTTGATGACAGATGGAGCTCTGCATTTGGGACAGAGGCAGTCAGGGCAGTTTGCAATGTATCATTACAGTGTAGGGGTGAATAGAGGGCTTAGATCAGTGTAGGGGTGAATAGAGGGCTTGGATCAGTGTAGGGGTGAATAGAGGGCTTGGATCAGTGAACTGTGTGACACTCGTCTGTCCTCTGTAACAGCTGACCCTGATGCTCGGATTGGCTGGAATGGACAAGTACTCACTCAGTCAGCCGGGGGGGGGGGGGGGAGAGAGAGAGAGAGAGAGAGAGAGAGAGAGAGAGAGAGAGAGAGAGAGAATGTGAGTGTGTGTGTGTGTGTGTGTGAGCGGGAGGGAGAGAGTGAGAGAAAAAACACAAACACACACACACACCTGATAGTTAGGCAGATAGACATGACAGAAGAGTGAAAGGTTCATTCAGCCAATGCGAATGATCTGCATTGAATACTTAATTAAATCTATGTAGTAACAATTTACTATTTGCCATACAGTAGACAGCTCTGCCTTGAGATCTGAAGTAAATTATTTTTTATTTAATATAGAATGTAACGTGAAAAATAAATTCTGGTTTAAAAAAAATTTCCCTTTTCTACCACTGTCAGTGTTACAAAACTACCACCTGTTAGTAGATCGACTCAGTCTGATTTTGTAGATTAATTCCTTTTTCACTTTATCAGATGCCTAAATGACAGAAATATACATATACCCTCTGACAGCAGGTGAGTGTAAACAAGCAATGTTAACACAAACAACTCCACCAACAAACAAATATGTACAAGACAAGCCTTATAGGTGTGAAGAAATACAGAGGACCAAGGAGTGGAACTGATCGAGATGAAAATATATTTTTCAGGAATCGCTAAATTGCAGCTGTACCTAGAACAGTTTTACTGTCTTATGATGGTTTGCACAGTTTTGGGGAGTTTTGTTGTTCTTTTTGTTTTGAATTTTTGTTGATAGAAATATCTGACTAGGGTTACACAAAGCAGTGTGAACAGCAGGGCTCATACACGTGTTTCTTGAACTTCCTGGGAGTCCCGTAAGGATGCAAGAATTCCCTGAACACGGATGTGATGATTTAAATGAAGGAGAAAACATTTTGATCAGTTTTTTAAATCTAAATGAAGTTAGCGTAAGTTCCAGTGGGATGACAGGCCTGTTGAAAGTCTTCCTTAAAACAAGGAAACGCCTCAGTGCACTTGAAAAACCTGTCTACAATCACTAGCACGTACTTCAACTGACCACAAGGTAGAATGTGCATAAAGTCTATCTGTAGACACTGAAAGGAATATTCTGGAGCCAGTAAGGCATCATATTTGGCTTGTGTTTTACCCTGGTTGCTTCTGACACAGGTTAAACAGCAATCTAGGAGTAGTATTACAGTGAGACGTTTTACAGGAATACAAAACTGTTTTTGAATGCTAGCCATCACTCCCCCTTTGTGCAACATGTGAAATCCCATGAAAATGGCGCACAAGAAATGGCAAAATAGATTTAGGAAGGGTGACACGCCCCTCCGGGTCACGGATTAGACCATTTTAATCAGGACTACAGCCCTAATCAATCCAGTGAGAGCAGTCCTGTTGTGTACTCTGAGTTTGTAAGAAACACAGATTGATATTATTCAGCACAAAGCAATGAGAAAACATGGCGATAGCTTCACACATCGAGGATATAGCGTATGGGCATGAGGGGGCATTAACAGCTGCCCAACGTGCGATCTCGTCCGCTAAAGCATTGCCAGTGGCCGTGTCAGACTCAGAGGTTGTGTCATGACCCTTGACCATTACGATAGCCAGCCAAGCTGGTAGTGTACGTGCAGACAAAGTTGCAGACACTAGTCCTGGATTAGAAATGGGCTTACCTTCCAAGATACGGAACCCCGGAGCGCCAAATCTTATCGAAGTCATGAGCAACCCCAAATGCATAACGGGAATCATTGTAGATGGTGACAACCTGATCCCGGAGTAGATGGCAGACCCTGGTCATTGCTATCAGTTCAGATTCTTGAACAGACCTGTAAGGGAGAGAGTAAGCCTCCCAAATGAGGTTAGGCAGAGAGCAGACAGAATAACCACAGAGAAATTCAGAGTCAGACGGTTTAAAACATGGGCCATCTACAAAAATGTGATAGCCGCCTATTTCTAATATCAGTCATGTTAGGAGGCATAACCCTACACAGTTTCTCACCCAGCATCATGAATGGAGCAGAAATATTCATGGGGGGATGGAGCCGTGCTCCAAAGTTTCACCCTGCTATAGAGAGTTGAGGTTAGTATAGAGGGCGGGTGTGGCATGCCGTCCGCTCCTCCTCCAGATTAAGCTCTTCTCGAAGCGATAAAGCAATGCCTTACACAATTCCTTTGATGTTTTTGCTTTCTTTTTTCATCACTTTAACCTGCTCTTCCTCTCTGCAATATGCAGGGTGATCTGAGAGAGACTGGCATGGCTCCCTTCCAGTTCCATTAGTAAAATATTTGTTTTCATCTGGAAATCTAAGTACCTATATTGTACAGTGTAATAGTAAACACTACATGTACAACATCACATAGACAATACAATGTGTGAGAGAGAGAGTCAGAACTATTATCTCTGTCTGTGTCTGTCTGTCTGTGTGTGTGTGCACGCGAGCTTTTCTTTAGGGTGGCACACTCAGGGAAGACCAGAGTCAAACCAGGCCTAACTACCCATGTAATAAGAAATTGTGAGTACCAGTAAGAAGTCCCAAATCAAAACCAAAACAAAACACACACGCGCACACACACCCACACAGACACAGACAAAGACACACAATAAATGATGCTAAAGGACTGTTGAGCTGCAGTTGATTTCTGTACATATGACAAACACTGTTCTACAAGTTAAACATGCTGTGGAATCATAACTCACTGTGTTGAAGTCTCTGTACAAATCTACACATTAAAGTTCAAAATCTTTGGAAACTGGGAAAGCTTTTTCAATCTGTTTTCTGTGTGGTGGAATGATTCAGATGTACACAGTATGTGTGTAATATCTTGTGATAGTTACCCTCCACCACAGAGTGTTCATATGAACTGTGTGTTTGAGATGCACATATGCTGTGTGTATGTATGTATGTATGTAAATTAAAACACAGGATTAACACAGGAAAGTTTGTATATTTTAACTAAGTAGGTAAAACAAAAATATATTAAGAAAAAAATGAACTTACCTGTGATTTTTTTTTGTTTGTTTTTTGTGGAGAGTCTTCCATGTTGTCTTTGAAGGGGAGCTTTATGGGGAATTGTCCCGCTTAAAGACAGGACGTGACATCACCCAATTTTCTGTTTTTTCCTTGTATTAGTTTCCAATGGAAATTTCATGAGTGGAGTTTTGATGTTGAGTTATGTTGGAGAACTTATGATTGCTGATTTTCTTTTATTGAATTTGTAACTTGTAAATGCTAAATTCTCTTTTTTTGAACATTTTTGTTTGTTTTGTAGTGATTGCCAGATGAATACTTGAAGCTTTCCATCCAATTGTTTCAAAAAAAGGTTCATATCTGGAGGCTTCATGTGCACACAAACCCCCCCTGCTGGCTAAACCTTTATTGTCATTTCAACTATTTGTGATGGATCTCTTGGCTGTTTTGCATCAGTGTCAGCATAGGAATAGTCACTGCCAACAATAGAAATAAAAACAACTTAATATGATTTTGTGCAGTTCATTCATTCATCTAATCTGTTTTTGATGTGTAGGTAATGGTTTTGGAGGTCTACTAGTGTCAAAAAACAGGTTGATTTCAGTCAATGTTTAAATAAATCAAATAGGACATGAGATGTTTATGTTGAGATGTTTTTAAGACTGTTGCAGTGTTTTTCAAAGATGGGAAAATGGTTATGCTTATGAATATCATGGTGACTTCATTCACTTTTATTAAGAAATAATATTTTTTCCACTGTGCTTGGACTCAGTTGGTTTCTCTTTTTGGAAATAACTTCCCTGTCTTTGAAGAAAACACTTTCACATGGTACTGAGGAGGCAGGGGTGCACAAGTATCGCACAGCAAGCTTGTAGAGATTTGGATATATGCACCTCTGCCTCTCCCAGTACTGGAGGGGATCCTGTGTTCTGCTGATGTTCAGTTCTGCCAGGTCTGCACTTCAACTGTGGCATCAGCAGTGACATTGCGAGTTCTTCTGGCCTCCATGAACGTGGTATCAAAATCACACCACAGTTTGTTTCCTGAGAAGCAAAACCAGATAATATGAATGAGATCATGACTCTGAAATTGACTTTAATCCAATGCAAAAATACTAACCAGGTCTTTCAGCTACAGCATCCTGTGATGTTGAAGCTGCAGCTGGGGTTAAATGTGACTGTCTAGACCCGATTACATTGGAACATTCAAAGGTGAGTTGTTTTATTCCTTCATCTGCCTTTTTTGGGCTAAAGGATCCAAGTGATTTGTATCTTGGGTCTAGCAGCGTTCCCAGCGATATAATGCTCATGCTGTGTGGAGCTTTTCCCTAAGGAGCCTGATGAGGTCTCTCCCAGTTCACTAGCTACCGTTACCTTTGCTGCCTCTTCCTGGAGCATCTTTTCCACCATTTTCAATAATAGCACCACTTTGGAGCCAGATACCTTTTTCTCCTCTGTCAGCACCAGTGTGGCCTTGTGAAAAGGAGACAGTATAGACAGGAGCTCACAAACATTATTGTACTCATCAGAGGTCAGCGCAGGAATATCAGTTTGTAAGCCTGCCAGTGCTTACAGGCTCCCTGAGTTCTACTAATCGCTCCAGCATTTGAAAGCTGCTGTACCACCTTGTTTCAACCTCCTGAATCAGTTTCTTTTTTGGTTTTCCCATTTGCTCTTGAACAAGGTCCAGCTTCCCCTTTAACGATAAAAACCTAAACGTTACATATGTAGCAACATAAAACAATGTGTAAACAAATGTGAAATTTTTTTTTATGAACTTAAATAGTTAATTAACTTAAATAAAACTAAAATAGCCCACCAGCTTCCTTGCCTTTGTAGGAATGGCAGATAGCTCTTGTTTTTGTTATGCATTTTATGACCCTGCACTACTCGGACTAAATCTCGCTCTCCTCCGCACATACGACCGCCTCATTACCACTTACCGTTACAATAACCTGAACAATAAGGGGAACTCTTAAATAAAACATGTTGACAAATGGCAAATAAACTATTTAAACTATTTAAAAGATGCTACAGACAAAATTGCCTGTTTTTCCATGACTTGACAAAAGTATTTACAGTTGTATTAAATTACATCACAGGATCTCATAGTAATGTGTGTGTGTGTGTGTGTGTGTGTATTTAAACATACAGAGTTAAAATTATATGTGTATGTACAAGATTGGTCACTGTGACGGATCAAGAGGGATTGTGGGATTGGGGCAGTTCAGCTCCAGTTCCTGACAAAAAGATCTCAACAGCATCACTGCACAAGATCTTAACAAGTAGGTATGCATAATGTTTCAGCAGTTACCATAGTAACCACTTCTACAGATTTGTGAGGCCTCACAATAATTAGATCTATAATATTAATTAATGAGTCAACAAATCTTGGGTAATTTATTAAAGTATTACTACACAACACATAGATTATTAGAAAAGTGATGTGACTGCATACAAGGAATTAAAATTAAAGTAACAGTTAAAATTATGAGATAACTAAGATACAGTGACAGAACGTATTGATCACATCACATTCAGATTGCACTCTACCACATGAAATTAGAGGCATAAACAACCAAGACCCACTGTAATCAGATCATCAAACCACAGTCAGAAGTGGTCAGAGATGGATCTTGATTGCATTTAATACAAGTGAAAGTGAAAGTGTATCTGCGTACACAAGTGGAAACTCGTCTGCTCGCTGACTGCAAAAATTACATCTGCTGCCAGTCAAAGCCTTCTCCTGCACCAAGGCAGATGGGACTGACAATCATTACAGAGAGGAACAAATTAGTGTATGAACAGATCCCTGTCTGTCATACCAGCTAGATCATCACTGCAAATGTCCTGGAAAATTCCTGGAAAATTATCTCTAGAAAAGAGTGAGAACCTTGACTGTTCATGCACAGTCACATACCTCCCATTAACACTCATTAAGACTAGTTTTCATTCACAGCCGCACACACCCCATTAACACTCATTAAGACTAGTTTTAATTCACAGCCACATACCTCCCACTAACACTCAATAAGACTAGTCTTAATTCTCAGAGAGATAAATCAGATATATTATATATATATATATATATATATATATATATATATATATATATATATATATATATATATATATGTGATGTTAGTAAAATGTTAAAATGTTGTTTAGTAAAAGCCTTTGTAAGTGAATCACATCTTTAATGTTTTGGGCTACACTGACAGAAAGAGGGAAGAGACAAAAATGTAAAAACAAAATGTAAATTCCGTTTTGAAACAAAAAACTAAGGGGTATTTTCATATTAAAATATATCAAATGCTTTTGCTGTTTCTATTTTGCCACCTTGTGGTGTGTTGTAGAGTGAGAGAGTTGAGGGAATACTGGACAATATGGAGGGACACCAAATAAAAAAGGTCTGGGAACACCTGATCCAGGGTATCAACTCTAAAGCTATGAGGCTTCTTCCATGAGAGTAAATGACAGATTTAGCCATCAGTACTCAATTACTAATAGAAATTATTGAATAAATAATAGTTAAACACTCACAGAGCCTTCCTGCAGTTTGCAGCAGCTGGGATCAGTCTCCTGTATCCCTCCTCTGATGTCCAGCACCTCCTCTGAGGTCAGAAGCATGTAGGCCAGTGCTGAACACTGTCCAGCAGAGAGCGTCTCTCCTGAGTGTTTCTCTGATTGTACATAGTCCTGAAACTCTCTGGCAAGAGACTGGTCCTTCATTTCAGACAGACAGAGGAACAGGTTGATGGATCTCTCATGGGGCAGGTCCTCTGTTCGTATTTGATCTTTGATGTACTGGACTGTATCTGTGATGCTCTCCGGGCTGCTGTGTGTGTGTGTCAGTAGGCCTTGTAGAAGTCTCTGATTGGACTCCAGTGAGATGCCCAGCAAGAAACGGAGGAAAAGGTCCAGGTGTCCATTCTGACTCTTTAAGGCTTTATCCACTACTACCATTAGCAGCTCATGGAGAGAAACATTCTCAGATCTGCAACTGGACTGTAACTGAAAATCCTGCAGTGCTGTTATGTCATTGCTGATAAAGCAGTGAAACACATAGAGAGCAGCCAGGAACTCCTGAAAGCTCAGATGTACAAAGCAGTAGATCTTCCTCTGGTAAAGAACAAATTCCTCCCTAAAGATCTCTGTGCAGATCCCAGAGTACACGGAGGCCTCAGTGACATCAATGCCGCACTCTCTCAGGTCCTCTTCATAGAACAACACGTTTCCCTTCATCAGCTGTTTGAAAGCCAGGTCAGCCAGTTTCAGAATCATGGGCCTGTGGGATTCCAAATGTTTATTATCTTTTTGTGTGAGACAATTTTCTCAGCTTGGTCTTGGTCACTGATTCTCTTCTTGAAGTACTCCTCCTTCTGTGGGTCAATGAATCCCTGTATTTCTGTCACACGGTTGATGTACTGAGGAGGTTATCCAGATGAGAGCAGAGGGAAGCAGCTCTCCTTCGATGAGGTTTGACATCAGCACACCCACTGATGTTGTCATGCTTATGTCAGACACTTTATTACACTGGCAAAAGTTCAGTGGAGTTCTGCTTTCATCCAGGCCATCAAAGATGAACACAACTTTGCGCACATCATATATCTTTGGGTCCAGGTCTTTTATCTCAGGGTGCAAGTTACAAAGGAGTCTATGCAGGCTATACTGGTCACATTTAATTAGATTCAGTTCCCGGAATGGAAGCACAAACATGAAATCTACATCCTGATTCGCTTTTCCCTCGGCCCAGTCCAGAATGAACTTCTGCACAGAAACAGTTTTCCCAATGCCTGCAATGCCTTTAGTCAGCACAATTTTGAGCTTTGGCACTTCTGGGCCTTTAGCTTCTTTTGGTTCTGTGTGTCTGAAACCTTCAGCCATCACAGCTCTGTTATGCTCTTCCTCCACGTCTACTTCAGGACCTTGTACAGGTTTAAAGATGTCTGAGCAGTGGATTGGAGTGTCTTGTACCAGTTGTTTCCTGAGTGTTTTATCCATCTGCAAAACCTCATGTTCTTCATTCACTCCTTCACTCTCTCCCTCTATGATGTACAGTTGTGTGTAAACCCTGTTCAGGAGAGTTTTATTCTCTTGTGATTTGAGTCCCTCAAATAAACTCTCATATTTGTTCTTCATGCTGGTTTTGTACGTGTGTAAGACTATGTGCAGGACATCATCCACTGGTGTCTGAGGGTCCTGCTGTATGGACTCTTCCATGTCTTTGTGTGGGTGTAAAACAGGACTGGTTCTGGATCTCTTTCTGCACTGGGTACAGGCAAAGTCTCCTGATGGAGCAGACTGGTGCCAGAAGCTGCTGATACACTGTCTGCAAAGCTTGTGTCCACAGGTGATGGAGACTGGATCTGTCAGAACCTGCTCATACACTCCGCAACTGGACACCTGGAGGAGATCATCCCTCCCCCTGCTAACAGAGACAAAGGAGAAAGGGAGGATGAGAGGAAGAGAAGAGATTCATAAAATACAAGACAAGAAGAGATGGAGAAATGCACACACATCATAACACTGTGTAGTACAGTCAGACTGAGAGCATATATACACCAACAGTCAGTAACCTCATACAGTAATGATGTTAATAATAAGACTATACACAATCATCAAAAATGAGAAAATTAGTATTAGAAAAATTAGAATATATTTTATATTTATGGACTGATCAAATAATGTATATTATTTAGTGTTAGAATATGATCAGAAAATACAATCATTTTTATCCTCTCTTAGGAAAGTAGTTCAGGGACAAACAGCCCAGAGAAGACAGTGTGCTTTATTCTATCAAGTCACAAACACTTCAAAGCATTTCAAAGAAACACATCTGTTCTGACCCAGACAAAATACAGACACCATAGGCACATGAATCTGCAGAACCTCTCCACTGGCACCCACTTAGATAGATGAAGATTCCTCAAGGTCTCAAGGTGAGAAGACATGTAAGCTCTGGGTATGTATAAGATGAAATTTAATGTGTATATAGAGGTATTAACAATAGGAATCATGTAAGCTCTGGGTAGGTATAAGATGACATTTAGTGGTGATATAGATGTATTAACAGTAGGTGTTTACAAGACTAAAGCATTTAATTTTATTCCTTCAGCTGCCTTACAGTCAATGTCAGTGTCTCTCTTAGTGAGATGATATTTACTGTCTTACAGTTAGTATCTCTCTTTCTGAGATGATATTTATTGACTTACAGTCAGTCAGCATCTTTTTTACTGAGATATTTACTGTCTAACAGTCAGTTTCAGTGTCTCTCTTACATATATAGATGTTCTACTTGTTACACACCAAACATGCACCAGACACTAATTGAGCAGACAGAGAAGTGTCAATCAGAGTCTAGTAGCACTACATCCACAGCACTGTCTCACCTCGGGTCGGTAAGAGTCCAGTAGCACTACATCTACAGCACTGTCTCACCTGGGGTCAGTCAGAGTCTGTTAGCACTACATCTACAGCACCGTCTCACCTGGAGCCAGTCAGAGCTGATCCACCTCTGAATCCAGGAGCATCAAACATAGAGTGGTTACTCTTCAAAGACAGGCAGCTGAGATCTGGAGATTCTGCTCTCTGGCTCCCCCACCTGGTGATGATAAAAACAGTGAAAATAATTCACATCAAGTCAAAATGAAAAATGAGAAAAAATTTAAGTACTAATGAAAATATTAACAGACTTTTGCACTTGAATAAATGAACTTGGATAGTGATGGAGAACTGGACATTAATGAGGAACAGACTGATACAAAGTTAAACTGAAAGATGCATGCTGAGTGGTACACACTGCAGATGGGGGTGGAGCTAGAGGTGGGCGGGGCTAAAGGTGAGTAGGATTTAACTGTGACATTATTATGATATTTCCTATTAACATCTTAATCAACACAGGCATAACAGGTCATAATACAGACACACCATATACTGTATGGCACCTCACCCTCCTCTGGGGTGTACTGCAGAGTGCAGGTTACACAACCCCAGCTGAGTGGCTAATAACACCTCACTGTGTTCTGTTTCCCTATTAGTTATGGAAAGGTACTTAAAAAGTACACATATGACTTAATGAGAGAACTCATTCTCAGAGAATTTAACTCTTTTAATGTGCCCACTATGTCATACATGTTATCATTAAAAGGAGGTGTTGTATAACTGGAATCGGTGACTGTCATCATAACTCATTGATCATCATTAACACACCTAACAAATGATCTTAAAATTGTAAAAATGGAGTAGACCTTACATTACTGACAGAAAAGAACCTCTACATCTTTTCAAACCTACAATAATGAAAGAATGTCTGAGTCTGTAATGTGTCAGTCACTTTGGATCAGAGGGCATAAGTCCACTGCTGAATTCAGGAGGGTTCCTCATGGACCAGTCACTCTTCATAGACACAAAGCTGGGTGCTGGAGACTCTGCTCTCTTTACCCTAATGAAGATGCGGTAAGTGTAGAGTAATTACATCCTTCACTACATCTCATTTATTCTGAATATTCCCTCTTCCTGTTTACTCAGATTAAGTGCTGATGGAAAGCTCCTCACTTTGGGACAGAGGTTCCTCCTCCACTGCTGGTGTTATGAGGCTCCATCATGGAGTTGTTCCTCTTCACACACACACTTGCTGGACACTGGAGATGTTGCTCTCTGCTCCTTGTCAACAGTTCATCCCTAAATAATAGGAGCACTGAAACACTGATTATAATGAACCTGATGTCACTGCAGTGTGAGTGTTTCTGGTTCATGACACTATTACCCTTCTTCTGGAGCTCTTAAATATAGTGTTCTACATGTACTCCAACATTTATTTGACACTTGTAATCACGTTACATTATTGCCATCTTGTGGCGAGTTATCTAACTGCGTATTGACCAGCTTTCTACCAACGTTCTGCTTAGATTTTACGTTCAGATCAAACGGAGCAAAGATAAGTGTGATTTAAAGTCAGAGATTTTCATTAACAAAATCTGTATACAGTAACTTCACATGAAAATGTTAAATATTAATAATTGAATCTACATTTAATTCAAGTGTTAAGGGCAAAGTCAGATTCTTAAAAAATATATGAATATCAGTGAATGTAAGATTCTACTGGTATCATTGTCCAGCAGACCACACATTGCTTTACTCCTTTAACAGCTATTATACTGTTAGCCTGTATAATGTATTCATGAGAATAAATTCTAAAACCATATTTTATTACACTTTTTATTATACCTTTACACATTTTGAAAAATGTTGTAATGGATGTTGTTGTTCTTTTAATAACCTTAAATGTGGAGATGCTAATAATAACTGCAGCCACACTGGACATATGGTTGAGCATAAAATATACAGCAAATCAAGACCAAACACATCAGAGGAAAAGTATCCAAATAACTCAAAATTAAAGTCTCAGTTTTAGCAGCATCACAGTGAGGAGTGAGATAAAGGGTCAGCAACTCTACATGTCCCTAGAAAAAAACGTTAAACACTGCACCTGACGAGGCTGAGCTGATCATCACAGCCGTGATACCCATTAAGGATCAATTGTTCCACCAACTATTGTATTCTTAAAAGAAAATACATCCCCAAGAAGACAAAACATCCCCAATGTTTAATGATCATGAAAAGGACCTTAATAAATAGATACAAGTCTGTTTCTTGTATTCTAAAAACAACACAAGAGAAACTGATCAAATCAAACTGCTGTAACGTGTATAAGTTTTCTTGAGCTCTCTCTCAACTTTTCTCTCTGTTGCAGTTTACACGTCATCACATTTAAACAGTGCACACCTTTAACATCCCAAAAATAATTTGAGCATTAGCACAAAACTGAACTGAAATGTATCTGAAATATAAATGGTTGATTGTGCTAAGTGGAATCAAATCTTTTTTGGTCATTGAAACTTCACCCTTCGAATCTCGACTCAGTGAGCATTTAAGAGGAAAAAACAGAACAAGTTGGATAACATTTCTCAAGCACCAAAAACACCCGTCAGCTGTTCCTACAACTACTGTTTGACTCTGTGAAACAAACCAGATTCCTGTGTGGTAACTATTGAATGATGGCTACAATGGGCAGGATTGTGATGAAGAAAAGACACTGTGACTCTCTTCACCAGCCCTATGAATTATCTGACACTGTGACTCTCTCCATAAATGATCAAACCACTCTTCATCACCATGAATGGGACAGTTTCAAGAGGCACTGTTTAACTCTTATGTGATCTACAGAACTTCAGACTGTACTTTAGAACAAATGTATTCAGTAGTTCAATAATACATTTGAATATAATTGCAACATCAGTGATGTCTGTATTAATTAACTGGACAAGAGACAGGCAATCTGAGTTTTTATCTGTCCACCTGTACACACTCTCTCTGTTTCTATCTGAACAATAATCTGGTTGCACCTTTTTTCTCTTTAGAAGGAATCAAACCAGTAGGACCACATTTCAGTCCCATTACATCACAAGACTAGAAGACCAAGCCTTGTTTTGTTATGATTATTAAATCTCCCTCTGTGGGTGTGTTTGTACCATACCTCCCTTTTTGTGTGTGTGTGTTTACCATATCTCCCTCTGTTTGTGTGTTTATACCATATCACCTTCCGTGTGTGTGTGTTTATACCATATCTCCCTGTGTGTGTTTATACTAAAGCTCCCTCTGTGTCTGTGTTTATACCATATCTTCCTCTGTGTGTGTGTGTGTGTGTGTGTGTTTTTACCATATCTCCCTGTGAGTGTTTGTTTATACAAGATCTCCACAGGAACAGACATGGTGGGAACAGGAGATTCAGCAACAAACATGGAAGCAGATCCAGAAAACAAGAGAAACAACCATAAGCACAAGACAGACACAAATACAAATATGTAAACACCATGAATACTTTAAGAGGTGTATTAACACTGCGGGTGTTAACATCACTGTACAAGTGTTTAGATAACATTGGATGGGTAATGTTAGCACTTCGGGTCACTACACTAACAGTGTAGGTGTTCATTCAGCAGTTCAGGTCACTACACCAACAAAGTAGGGCATATTTCTGTTTAGGTTCTCAGACACAACCACTTGTCATCACCAGAAACCAGTTTAGCTGCTTGAAAAGAATGAAACATTTCATATCAACATGTGTTGTGTGAGACAGAGAGAGATCCACCATGTTGTAGTGCTGCTGTCACATATCCGTGTGAGAGAGAGAGATGGAGAGAGAGATAGCAGGGGTACAGATAGAGAGATGGAGAGAGAGACATTAGAGGGGTACAGAGAGAGAGATGGAAACAGAGAGCAAGAGGGACAGAGAGTGAGAGAGACACAGAGAGAGATAAATTGAAGGGGTACAAATAATGAGCACTCAGATGATTTGGCTTCAGTTCAAGTTCTGAATAACAGTTTGGAATTTGCGCACAGCAGTTTTCATTACCAGAAACCAGTTCAGCAGGTCTGGTTGTTATCTTTTGACTCTGAGCCATGGGCTGAACACCTCAGGGGAGCTGTTAGCATTTTAGCTCTGGGGCCAGAGTGAAGTGAAACCTTTCACCCTGTGATGGAGCTACCCTCCACCACAGTGTGTTCTTATGGACTCTGTATTAGAGATGCACATATGCTGTGCATGTATATATTTATATATGTGTGCATGTAAATTAACACACACAGGAATTGTTTGGTCAGACTTTATTGATGTGATTTATTGAGTGATGTGATTAACATGCAAAGACTAAAGTGTTATTTAGTGTAAATACTTGTAAATACTAAATTTTCCTTTTTGAATATTTTTGTTTGATTTTTTTTTTTTTTTTTGCACTAGGAGCCAATAAACACATTTTCTTTTGTATCCACTTAGAATGTAACCATGGTTCTTTTCCACCAGACCATTACAAGTGGTGTCAGAAGTGTTACTGTTACTCACAAAATGTTGCCATAAATATTTTTGGGCAAATCACATCCCACCTCAGGCTAACATGGACACTGCACTGTGGGACTGGATCTCCAACTTCCTAACAGACAGACCACAATCAGTACGGGTGGGCAACTGCGCCTCATCCACCCTCACCCTCAGCACTGGAGCTCCTCAGGGTTGTGTCCTAACCCCCTGCTCTACTCACTGTACACCTACGACTGCACAGCCACTTCCAGCTCTAACACCATTGTCAAGTTTGCTGATGACACCGTTGTCGTGGGTCTGATCTCGGACAACGACGAGAGGGCCTACCTGGAGGAGATTAAACACCTGGAAAACTGGTGCCAGGAAAATAATCTCCTCCTAAACGTCAGTAAGACAAAGGAGCTGATTGTGGATTGCAGCAAGAAGCAGGAGCGGCACTACCAACCTGTGAGGATCAGTGGAACCACGGTGGAGAGAGTAGATAGTTTCAGGTACCTTGGTGTTCACATCTCGCAGGACCTGTCCTGGTCCCGCCATACCAGCTCCCTGGCAAAGAAGGCTCGTCAGCGTCTTTACCACCTCAGACGCCTAAGGGACTTCAGACTGCCCTCCAAGGTACTGCGGAACTTCTACACCTGCACTATCGAGAGCATCCTCACGGGGAACATCACAGTCTGGTTTGGAAATAGCACCAAGCAGGACAGACAAGCACTCCAAAGGGAGTGCGTTCAGCAGAGCGCATCACTCACTCGGAACTTCCTGACCTGCAGACCACCTACTACAAGCGGTGCCAAACCAAGGCCAGGAAAATTGTGAAGGACCCCACCCATCCCAACAATAGACTGTTCTCTCTGTTGAGGTCAGGGAGGCGCTTCCGCTCCCTGAAGGCCAAGACAGAGAGGCTGAAGAGGAGCTTCTTCCCACAGGCCATTCGGGCCCTGAATCAGGGAAACTGATAAACTGTGGGGACCACCACCACCACCACGTAACATGACTGTTACGTAACATGACTGTATATCTGTATATCTGTACCACCACGTAACATGACTGTATATCTGTACATCTGTATATATAGATTTAGATTTATACTCAATTAACCTGTTACAACAACTGTAGATATGGTACTATACAATGGATCTGTACATTCTGTAGATTGTGTACATACTCAACCATATACATTGTACATTGTGTATATAATCATAATATACATATATTGTACATACATTGTTAATATATTTTTGTACATACATAGAATATATATTTATCTGTATATATATTTTTTTTCTCTATGCACCCCTGGTTCTCTTCCTCAGTTTGGACAGAGCACTCTCCACCATTTCACTGCGTGTTGTACTGTGTATGACTATGTATGTGACAAATAAACCAAACTTGAACTTGAACTTGAACTTGAGTAGCTGGAATTATTTGGTGCGATACTGGCATTTGAAAAGGTGGGATATGATACTGAGAAGCAAGGGAATGGCAGACAGCTCAGGACAAGAACAGTGATGGAGGAACCTTCAGCAGCAGGTCTGACAGCTGCAGCAGCAGGAGGACCAGCAAGGACAGAGTGAGGATGATGCTGAAGAAGGAGTCGGTGTTCAGATAGGAGGTGATGAAGAGCAGAGAGTAGCACTGGGCTTCAGAGCCCAAACTGCATCCCTTAACTCCAGATGATGACAGTGAGCACTTCTTGGCACATTTCAGGCAGATTGCTAAAGTGTTAAAGTAATTTATTGATTGAAACACAGGGAATCCAAACTCATCCAATTCAAACGCGTGCTGTGGTATTAGGTAGCTGAGATGATAAAATATGCATAGATGTCATTGGGTTTCTATGGGAGTACCAGATGAATTTAAGTCTAGAAATCAGACTGAAGCAGGTTTTGAGTCTTCCTTGTTTTGGTGGGTTAATAAGAATGTTGACTGGATTAACTATATTTATTACAATCAACAATGATTTATTAAGTACACTTATGATGCTTTGTCAGCTAAGGCTGAACAATTACAAGCCTCCTCAATATTGACTTCGAAAAATGATGTGGTTTTGGATATGCTGTTGGCTGAACGAGGGGGGTTTGTGTTATGTTTGGTGAGTTATGTTATTTATTCCAAACAATACTGCTCCTGATGGTTCTATTACAAGAGTATTGTCCAAATTAGAGTCATTATGCAATTAATTAGCTGAGAACATTGGTGTTGATAACGGTATTACTGGATGTGAGTGATGAGTGAGTGACGATGGTCAGTTGAGGAAGGCATGTGACCGAGGACGGGTAGGATCCCGGGTGTGCACTGGGACGCCCTAACACAGGCACTGTGGCAGTACTGGCTTGAGCCCCTTGTGGCAGCCAAGTCCACGTATCCCTTGATGTATGGCCAGAACAAATTATTCGTCTGAGGGGTCCTTTGTGCCTCAGTTTTGGAGGTGTGGCCTACGTGTTCAGCAGTCTCATGAATGCAGTGGATGGGTTTTAATAAAAAGGAGCAGGAGAAACGAGGGAGGAGCTTTATCAAGTGTTTATTTTGTTTAATTTGTTCTTTTTTTGTTTGTTTATGAGTAGTTTTTCATTTATTTTTGATCACCTTTGTTTATATACATTTATGGCATTTAGCAGACGCTCTTATCCAGAGCGACTTACAAAAGTGCTTTGTCGTTTACTCATAGAATATATCTTACTACAGTACAGTAAGTTAGAATCAAACATACCAGTGAACTAGAATACAGGGATGAGTGCTGATACGTAGAAGTACAAAATACATAAGGTCTACCTTAAACCATGATAAGTGCTATAAATAATAAGTGCTAGAGTTTGTTGAACAACATAATAAACAACACCTTACAATAAGTACATTGTACATTAATATACTGTAATAATGTAATGTAATAAGTACATTATTGTACAATAAGTACAATAAGTCAATAAGGGAGCAGTGTCAGTTTTCCTTTAAATATTCTGCAAATAGATGGGTGATTGAAGCTGTGAAGCTGTGTTTGAAGACTGCAAGGGATTCTGCTGCCCAGACAGTGAATGGGAGTTCATTCCACCATCTTGGAGCCAGGACAGAAAATAGTCTCGATGCTTATCGTCCACAAGACCTGAAGCAAGGAACACTTAAAGTGGTGCTTTTTACAGCGTTTTAAACTGACATACAAACTGTGTCATTTTTCTCTATGCTGTAAAATATGCCGCAAAAACCGTAAACCATAAAAATAGAGAAAAAGAATGCCGTACTTTGCGACATAAAACGTCCAAAATGCCGCTTTTTTCGCCGTTTTACAAACAAACTGCCTTTCGTTTGAAGTGCATTTTGACCACTTTGGCTTTCCATATTCGTAACACTGGCGTAAATAGCTCACTTAATATTTTAATCTAGTTTTCATATGATGAGGAATATGTTTGGTTCCTTCTTTTAATGAAAGAGCACTGCCAGTGATCCAGCTGTTATTTATTTTTACTGTTGTCTTGTATCTTTATTTCCTCTGCATGGCATTTATTTAATATAAAATGTAAATGATCAACTGTCAACCTGCAATGCTAACACACATTTACTGCTATTCTTTTACTGTTAGGCTGTGTTCTATACATCATGTAGTTTTCTGATACAGGTTTACCAAATACAGGTAAACAAATAAATTATTTTTCCACAATACTTGAAACAAACAAACAAACAAACACACGCGCGCGCACCCGCGCGCCCAGCATTCAGCCATTAAGAAGATTATTTTTTTGTCATACGCACAACATGCTATGGACGTCCACACACTTACATGCTTATTGTGAAGCTGATTATATAAATTACAGTCATCTGTAAGTTAGAGCTACAAAGTGGTTTGTTAAGTTCCGACGTGTTTCAGCGTGCGGACATAGTGGCGATTTACTTTCAGCGCAGCCGCAAAACAAGTCCGTGTAGGAGGGACTGTGAAGCCATTGGCTGTATAGACTAGTGTATGATTCGCTGCAGCAAAATGAAGGACAGCTAATTTTGTCTGCTGATTGGCTTAATAAAAATGACTATTATAAGAAATTTGTGTAATCGTCTTCAGTCGAAAATGATTGACATGTGCTCCGCCCTCCACTTACACACAGGTGTTCCTGTAGTCTCACCTTTCTCAAGAAAACGAAAGTATTTTCTGAACAGATGGCGTTGTTGAAGGTTGAGCGGGTTGAAAATACGAGCGTTTAAAATATTTCACGGTAAGTTCATTCTATTTGTAAAAATGCGATGTCGGTGCAGTTTAAAGCAACATGTTTTGTAAGTACATAGTTCTGTTTAGGTTAATTCGTAGGTCAACCCAAAGGCGGATTAAATCTCAAGATTAAAGTCCTGGTGAAGTTAAGCAACTAAAATGGCTAACGCCCAGTACGATAGCATAGCTATATTTAAAATAATTTAAAGGGGCCAGATATATATTGCCAGTTATTGTAAAACTCGATTTCAAGTCTTAGTTAGTCAGTGATATTTTCAAATGGTCCCAGTTGAAACTCCTCTGGCCTAAACTCAAGTTCAGATTCCCTGTATAGTTAATTATTTATATTATTAATTATAGTTTGGGAGGGGACGGTCAATACTGACGTTTCAACGCTTGTTTCGAGTTTCTGAAAGGCAGCGTTTTGAAACGAAGTATGGCTCAAAACGGCCATGTCACGTGACCACGGCTAAACGAAGCTTGTGTTTCTACAGGTGTCATACAGAACCTGCCGCTCCTGTCTTTGACTGACAGTGTCTGAAACAAACCTGATCACACATCTGTCTCAGTCACAAACTCTATGAATGCTTACAAGAAAACACACCCAAACTTTGAGGGTTTTGTGAGAATAGAGAATTTGAGAGGCTGTGAGATTCAGTGTTGTCTAGACAGAAGGTTATTGATAGGACATATTGACTGATAGGCTGATTTGATCTCAGTATGGCTTTAAGTGGTCTGGCCAACACACCAGGTTGAGCACAGTATAAAGCCAACCTGTGCCAGTCATCCCAGTTCCCTACAGTAGTCTTTACTACACTTTTGAAACCTTGAAACTATTTTCGACACAACTGCTTCAAACATCTCAATATTTCACAAAGCCTCACTTTCCCTCCACCACCTGTAGTGTACTGTAAATGTGTCATGATTAGTCCCTCCCAGCTTCCCTGTTCCGTGTTGTGTATTTTAGTTCTATTCTGTAGTTTCGTTTTCTCTGCCCCTTGTTTGATTTTCCACACCTGTCCCTCGTTTAGTTCATGCATTTAAACCCTGTCTTGTTGCCTTGGTCTTGGTTATATATTGTTTATTTTAATGGTTGTGTTTATTTGAATGCATGTGTTAGGTTCATTGTGTTTGACTGGTTTAATGTCTGAATGTTTTTGAGAGATCATCTCTGTATCCCCGTAAGTTTGTACTCCACGTGTCCTAGCCTTCGTGTTTCTTAGCCATGAGTTTCCCCTGTTTGCTTTTGTGTGTTTTGATTGATCATGTTGGTAATATGACCCTGGACTACACTAACGACTATGATTTTGGATTTGCCCTTAATAAATCTTGCTCTTCTCCGCACATGCGTCTGCCTCCTTACAACTCAATGTTACAAAATGTAGTGAACAGCTGATGTACACTGATTAAGGACAAAGATACCACACCTATAGTGTACTGTAAATGTAGTGAACTACTGATGTACACTGATTAAGGACAAAGATACCACCACCTATAGTGTACTGTAAATGTAGTGAACAACTGATGTATACTGATTAAGGGCATATAACAGACATGTTGACAGGACTTCTACCACTGTTTCCTCACTAAAGTGTCTTACTTCAGTGTGTTGTGATTGCACCACTTTATGTTCCAGATAGTTTCTGTGATGTCACAGTTTTATATTTCCATCACAGACTAGTGTTGATACATTCTGTCTGTTGTCTTACTAACGTACCCTACGTAGTGTTCTATATAGACCCGTCTGTGTGGGGGAATGTGAGTGAGTGAGTGGACCATTACAGACACAGCCTGGGTTTATATCATTGTCTCTGGTGTGAGAGAGAGAGAGAGAGAGAGTGTGTGTGTGTGTGTGTGTGTGTGTGTGTGTGTGTGTGTGTGTGTGTGTGTGTGCTAGAAATGACGCGGTTGCTCCTCTTCCTGTTGTGCACGTTGGACCGTGTCGATTTGCATCCCCCGAATTTAGTGGACAGTCATATGTGATGGGTGTCAGAATGTAATTCTCTGCTTTTTCAGGGGTTAGGGTTGGCTCTGCACTGCCACCTACAGTTCTGGAGATGACTGCATGGATGAACACACTAGTATAAATACCTCACAGGTCTCTCAATATGATGATGAATTTACACTTGAATTTCTTTGTCACTGGGTGTGTTAAATACTATTTGGCTGTGCTGGATATGTGGGGTTATTTGATGCTTTAGCCGTTGATGGTCAAGTTGCCTGTGCTTTAAGATAGAGTGCAAATATATGGGCTGTTACAGTATATGTAAACACACACACACACACATTTTATATATATATATATATATATATATATATAGCATACAACATAAAGTTGCCTGTGTTGATTCACTCTGTGTGTATGAACTGTTGACAGGGAGCAGAGAGCAGCATCTCCAGTGTCCAGCTGTGTGTGTGTGAAGAGGAACAACTCCATGATGGAGCCTCATAACTCCAGCAGTGGAGGAGGAACCTCTGACCCACAGTGAGGAGCTTTCCATCAGCACTTAATCTGAGGAAACAGGAAGAGGGAATATTCAGGATAAATGAGATGTAGTGAAGGATGTAATTACTCAACACTTTCCTCATCTTCATCAGGGTAGAGAGAGCGGAGTCTCCAGCACCCAGCTGATTTATTTTCACTATTCAATATGATCAGGAGGTGGATTGAGAGAGCTACCCAGCCAAACACACACACACACACACACACACACACACACACACACACACACACACACACACACACACACACACACACGCACGCACACTAATCCCTGTCAATCATCCTCAGACATTCCACTGCTCTCCATCTCCCACTTATTAGATAGAAGTTCTAGTTATTCTCCCCTTCATCTGTTGCCACTTCCTCTACATATTTAAACCAAGTTCTACTATCAGTGCTGTTCTAGTTTCTGTTTGTGTGAGTGTGTGTGTGGTTCGTTTGTCTTGCTGAAGGAGAGGTGTGTGGGGGTTATGATTCTGTAGTTGCTGAAAGACAGGTGTGATGTTCAAGTTCAAGTTCAAGTTCGGTTTATTCGTCACATACATAGTCATACACAGTATAACACGCAGTGAAATGGTGGAGAGTGCTCTGTCCAAACTGAGGAAGAGAAACAGGGGTGCATAGAGAAAAAAAAAATATATACAGATAAATATATATATTCTATGTATATAGATCTATGATGTGGGTGTGTGTGTGTGGGTGTGCGTGGTATGATTGTGTTGTTGAAGGATGTGTGTGTGTGTGTGTGTGTGTGTGTGTGTGTGTGTGTGTTTGTGTGTGTGCGTGGTATGATTGTGTTGTTGAAGGATGTGTGTGGGTGTGTGTGTGTGTGTGTGTGTGGTATAATTGTGTTGTTAGACAGGGGTGTGTGTGTGTGTATATGTGTGCGTGGTATGTTTGTGTTGTTGGACAGGTGTGGTGTGTGTGTTCCTGAAGGACAGGTGTAATGTGTGTGGTGTTTATCTTGCTGAAGGACAAGTGTGGTGTGTGTGTGTGTGTGTGTGTGTGTGGTATGTTTGTGTAGTTGCTGAAGGACAGGTTTGATTTCTGTGTGTGTGTATATGTGTGTGTGGTATGTTTGTGTAGTTGCTAAAGGACAGGTGTGATTGTGTGTGTGTGTGTGTATGTGTGTGTGTGTGTGGTATGTTTGTATTGCTGAAGAACAGGTGTTTGTGTGTTATTGAAGGACAGATGTAATGTTTGTGTAGTTGCTGAAGGACAG
Source organism: Electrophorus electricus (assembly GCF_041902795.1). Classification (NCBI taxonomy): domain Eukaryota; kingdom Metazoa; phylum Chordata; class Actinopteri; order Gymnotiformes; family Gymnotidae; genus Electrophorus; species Electrophorus electricus. Next base: position 15,753,002 of record NC_137497.1, on the reverse strand, counting down.
GTGATTCTAATCAAGTGTCCAGTGAGTGCAGGTACCAGGTGGAGTTGATTGGGTAAGAATGTTGTAGGTGTAATTTTGTTCTCTAATGTGATTTATTTTCACTATTCAACATCATCAGGAGTGAGAGAGCAGCAAATCCAGCACCCAGCTGTGTGTCTATTAAGAGTGACAGGTCCATGGATCATCCTTTTAACTTCAGCAGTGGACCTGTGACCTCTGTCCTAAGGTGAGTGACACATTACACACTCAGATTCTTTCATAAGTGGGGTAGATGTGTTCCTCCCAGTGTGTGAGGGAGTGAAGTTCCCCCAATAATACATCAATAAAACCCCAGTAAACAATAGCACTATTCTACAGCTCAAACTAATAAGGTGTGTGTGTGTTTGTGTAGCTGCTGAAGAACAGGTGTGGTGTGTGTGTGTGTGTGTGTGTGTGTGTGTGTGTGTGTGTGGTATGTTTCTGCAGTTGCTGAAGGACAGGTGTGTGTGTGTGGTTCATTTGTCTTGCTGAAGGACGTGCATGTGTGTATGCGTGGTAAGTTTGTGTTGCTGAAGGACAGGTGTGATGTGTATGTGTGTATGTGTGTGGTATGTTTTTGTAGTTACTGAAGGACAGGTGTGATTGTGTGTGTGTGTGTGTGTGTGGTATGTTTCTGTAGTTGCTGAAGGACAGGTGTGATTGTGTGTGTGTGTGTGGTATGTTGGTCTTGCTGAAGGACAAGTGTGGTGTGTGTGTGTGTGTGTGTGTGTGTGTGTGTGTGTGTGTGTGTGTGGTATGTTTGTGTAGCTGGTGAAGGACAGGTGTGATGTGTGTGGTGTTTGTCTTGCCGAAGGACAGGTGTGGTGTGTGTGTGTGTGTGTGTGTGGTATGTTTGTGTTGCTGAAGGACAGGTGTGATGTGTGATGTATGTGTGTGTGTATGTGTGTGGTATGTTTTTGTAGTTACTGAAGGACAGGTGTGATTGTGTGTGTGTGTGTGTGGTATGTTTGTTTAGTTGCTGAAGGACAGGTGTTTGTTTTATTGAAGGACAGAGGTATTATTTGTGTAGTTGCTGAAGGACAAGTGTGTTGTGTGTGCGGTTCGTTTGTGTTGCTGAAGGACAGGTGTGGTGTGTGTGTGTGGTATGTTTGTGTAGTTCCTGAAGGACAGGTTTGATTTCTGTGTGTGTGTGGTATGTTTCTGTTGCTGAAGGACAGGTGTGATGTGTGTGTTTGTGTGTGTGTGTGTGTGTGTGTGTGTGTGTGTGGTATGTTTCTGCAGTTGCTGAAGAACAGGTGTGATGTGTGTGTGTGTGTGTGTGTGTGTGTGTGGTATGTTTGTTTTGCTGAAGGACAGGTGTTTGTGTGTCTTTGAAGCAGAGATGCAATGTTTGTGTACTTGCTGAAGTACAGGTGTGTGTGTGTGTGTGTGGTTCGTTTATCTTGCTGAAGTACAGGTGTGATGTGTGTATGGACAGGTGTGATGTGTGTGTGTGTGTGTGTGTGTGTGTGTGTGTGTGTGTGGTATGTTTGTGTACTTGCTGAAGGACAGGTGTGTGTGTGTGTGTGTGGTTCATTTGTCTTGCTGAAAGACGTGTATGTGTGTGTGCGTGGTATGTTTGTGTTGCTGAAGGACAGGTGTGGTGTGTGTGTGTGTGTGTGTGTGTGTGGTATGATTGTGTTGTTGGACAGGGGTGTGTTTGTGTGTGTGTGTGTGTGGTTCGTTTGTCTTGCTGAAGGACAAGTGTGGTGTGTGTGTGTGTGTGTGGTATGTTTGTGTAGTTGCTGAAAGACAAGTGATATGTTTATGTTGCTGAAGGACAGGTGTGATGTGTGTGGTGTTTGTCTTGCTGAAGGACAGGTGTGGTGTGTGTGTGGTGTTTGTCTTGCTGAAGGACAGGTGTGATGTGTGTGTGTGTGTGGTGTTTGTCTTGCTGTAGGACAGGTGTGGTGTGTGTGTGTGTGTGTGTGTGTGGTATGTTTCTTTAGTTGCTGAAGGACAGGTGTGTGTGTGTGTGTGTGTGTGTGTGTGTGGTTCATTTGTCTTGCTGAAGGACGTGCATGTGTGTGCGCGTGGTATGTTTGTGTTGCTGAAGGACAGGTGTGATGTGTATGTGTATGTGTGTATGTGTGTGGTATGTTTTTGTAGTTACTGAAGGACAGGTGTGATTGTGTGTGTGTGTGTGTGTGTGTGTGTGTGTGTGGTATGTTTCTGTAGTTGCTGAAGGACAGGTGTGATTGTGTGTGTGTGTGTGTGGTATGTTGGTCTTGCTGAAGGACAAGTGTGGTGTGTGTGTGTGTGTGTGTGTGTGTGTGTGGTATGTTTGTGTAGCTGCTGAAGGACAGGTGTGATGTGTGTGGTGTTTGTCTTGCTGAAGGACATGTGTGATGTGTGTGTGTGTGTGTGTGTGTGTGTATGTGTGTGGTATGTTTTTGTAGTTACTGAAGGACAGGTGTGATTGTGTGTGTGTGTGTGTGTGTGTGGTATGTTTGTTTAGTTGCTGAAGGACAGGTGTTTGTTTTATTGAAGGACAGAGGTATTATTTGTGTAGTTGCTGAAGAACCGCACACACACCACACCTGTCCTTCAGCAACACAAATGAACCGCACACACACCACACTTGTCCGTTTGTGTTGCTGAAGGACAGGTGTTGTGTGTTTTTGGTACGTTTGTGTAGTTCCTGAAGGACAGGTTTGATTTCTGTGTGTGTGTGGTATGTTTCTGTTGCTGAAGGACAGGTGTGATGTGTGTGTTTGTGTGTGTGTGTGTGTGTGTGGTATGTTTCTGCAGTTGCTGAAGAACAGTTGTGATGTGTGTGTGTGTGTGTGTGTGGTATGTTTGTTTTGCTGAAGGACAGGTGTTTGTGTGTCTTTGAAGGAGAGATGCAATGTTTGTGTACTTGCTGAAGTACAGGTGTGTGTGTGTGGTTCGTTTGTCTTGCTGAAGGACAGGTGTGATGTGTGTATGGACAGGTGTGATGTGTGTGTGTGTGTGTGTGTGTGTGGTATGTTTGTGTACTTGCTGAAGGACAGGTGTGTGTGTGTGTGTGGTTCATTTGTCTTGCTGAAAGACGTGTATGTGTGTGTGCGTGGTATGTTTGTGTTGCTGAAGGACAGGTGTGATGTGTGTGGTGTTTGTCTTGCTGAAGGACAGGTGTGGTGTGTGTGTGTGTGTGTGTGGTGTTTGTCTTGCTGTAGTACAGGTGTGGTGTGGTGTGTGTGTGTGTGTGTGTGTGTGTGTGTGGTGTTTGTCTTGCTGTAGGACAGGTGTGGTGTGTGTGTGTGTGTGTGTGTGTGTGCGGTATGTTTGTGTAGTTGCTGAAGGACAGGTGTGGTGTGTGTGTGTGTGGTATGTTTCTTTAGTTGCTGAAGGACAGGTGTGTGTGTTTTTGTGTGTGTGTGTGTGTGTGGTAGGTTTGTTTTGCTGAAGAACAGGTGTTTGTGTGTTTTTGCCGGACAGATGTAATGTTTGTGTAGTTGCTGAAGGACAGGTGTGATGTGTGTGTGTGTGTGTGTGTGTGTGTCGTATGTTTTTTAGTTGCTGAAGGACAGGTGTTTGTTTTATTGAAGGACAGATGTATTATTTGTGTAGTTGCTGAAGGACAAGTGTGGTGTGTGTGCGGTTCGTTTGTGTTGCTGAAGGATAGGTGTGTTGCCTTTGTGTGTGTGTGTGTGTGTGTGTGTGTGTGTGTGTGGTGTTTGTCTTGCTGAAGGACAGGTGTGGTGTGTGTGTGTGTGTGTGTGTGTGGAATGTTTGTGTAGTTCCTGAAGGACAGGTTTGATTTCTGTGTGTGTGTGGTATGTTTCTGTTGCTGAAGGACAGGTGTGATTGTGTGTGTGTGTGTGTGTGTGTGTGTGTGTGGTATGTTTCTGTAGTTGCTGAAGGACAGGTGTGATGCGTGTGTGTGTGTGGTATGTTTCTGTTGCTGAAGGACAGGTTTGATGTGTGTGTGTGTGTGTGGTATGTTTCTGTAGTTGCTGAAGGACAGGTTTTATTGTGTGTGTGTGTGTGTGTGTGTGTGTGTGTGTGTGTGTGTGTGTGTGTGTGTGTGTGTGTGTGTGTGTGTGTGTGTGGTATGTTGGACTTGCTGAAGGACAAGTGTGGTGTGTGTGTGTGTGTGTGTTATGTTTGTGTAGTTGCTGAAGGACAGGTGTGGTGTGTGGGTGGGTGGGTGTGTGTGTGTGTGTGTGTGTGTGTGTGTAGTTGCTGAAGGACAGGTGTGTGTGTTTGTGTAGTTGCTGAAGGACAGGTGTGTGTTTGTGTAGTTGCTGAAGGACAGATGTGTGTGTGGGGGGGGTATGTTTGTGTTGCTTAAGGACAGGTGTAATGTGTGTGTGTGTGTGTGTGTGTGTGGTATGTTTGTGTAGTTGCTGAAGGACAGGTGATTCTAATCAAGTGTCCAGTGAGTGCAGGTACCAGGTGGAGTTGATTGGGTAAGAATGTTGTGGGTGTAATTGTTTGTTCTCTAATGTGATTTATTATCACTATTCAACATCATCAGGAGGTGGAGTGAGAGAGCAGCAAATCCAGCACCCAGCTGTGTGTCTATGAAGAGTGAATCATCTCCAGCACCCAGCTGTGTGTCTATTAAGAGTGACAGGTCCATGGATCATCCTTTTAACTTCAGCAGTGGACCTGTGACCTCTGTCCTAAGGTGAGTGACACATTACACACTCAGATTCTTTCATAAGTGGGGTAGATTTGTTCCTCCCAGTGTGTGAGGGAGTGAAGTTCCCCCAATAACACAACAATAATACCCCAGTAAACAATGGCACTATTCTACAGCTCAAACTAATAAGGTTGGACCAGTCAAGTGGCTGAGGGATTTCTGGCCCTTAAACATCCCTTCACTGCTGAACTCTTCTGATTGTTTTTACTATTAAAGAGAAAAAAACACCTGTTATGTCTCCACCAATCACTACCTTCACTCCCATCACTCCTCATCACTTCCTTCACTCCCATCACTATCCTTCACTCTATTTTTCCCAGTAGTGTAGGGGGTAGAACAGTATGGTCTTGCTCACCCTCTCCTTCAGTTCAAACCCTCTCAGTTGTGTGGTTTCCTGTTCAGTTGTTCAGTTGTCCCTGTTCCACCTTATATGTGTTTGGGTCCATCTAGGAGGTCCTGGTTACCTGAACAGGTGGGACAGTCCACTTCTCTGATACTGACACTATAATAAAGTAATAGTGGTGGTTCTGGTCTCATTCATTTTAGAAACTGTTACATGCAGGTGGATGAGACATCAGGATACAATTGCTGAGGACATTTATTAGGCCTCAGGAATCACTGTCATAACAGGAAGAACCACACAGGACACAGACCGACTGGGGTAATAAAGAACCATACAGGACACAGACAGACTTGGGTAATAGAGAACCACACAGGACGCAGACCGACTGGGGTAATAAAGAACCACACAGGACGCAGAGGGACTCGGGTAATAGAGACATTACAAAAAGGGGAAGTTTAGCTAGTATCCCATATCAGTTAACTCCAGCCAGGCATGTAACTTTATTGTGGAGTCTGTGGTACTGGAGACCCCCAGCCATACCACACAATGTCAGAGGGAAGGAACATTCCTTCACCTTTCTAACCACAAAGATGGTACAGCCTCACTGACACGATCTGCAAGAATCATTTCCCATCTCCTACTGTTCAAAACCATCACAAAAGTCAAAAAATGTATTTAGAGAATGGGTTTCTAAAGATCAAATCAAACATCTGTGTCATATATTTGGGCAATTTTTAGCTTTAAAAGAAAAATAAAATGTAACTACCAAACTGAAGGATTATTGGACACAGTAGGGAACAAATCACAAGTGATGAAAGATGAGTTAAATTGGCTTAGAGAAGTTAAAGCTTTAATTGTTAATAAGGAAAGTTGTTAGTGGTTCATGGTCTGAGCAGTGTGCAGTGGTGTGACTGACACCCCTCACCTCCTGACTCTCTCTGGGTCTGATCTGATGTCTGATTGATGTGTGACTGATTCCCAATACAGCGGTACATAGATTCTGCACCAGAACAACATGGAAAAAAACGAAACGTGTTTTAATACTGTAAACAGGTTTCATGATGTGTATCATACAAACATATAATATTTACAGTATTCAGAAATGATCTGTAGCTGATCTCAGACCTGTGTTGGTTTTGTAGCACCACAGCAGGGTCAGTAAGATGAGGAACAGGACCAAACTCAGTCCCACATCCAAACCAACCAGGCCAAGAGAGGAGGAATCACCAGCTGAACTCATGGGAACTGAACAAAGTACATGAATCACAATATTTGCTACATGTTTGATCTGTTCCCTCTTTTAAATTGGTTGTTAAGAAACATTTAAATTCACTGTTTTCTGACCCCTGAGACTCAGCTGTGTGGTGACTCTCCTCTCTCTTGGTGTTTACAGTAGTAGACACCCTCATCTGACTTTGAGACAGTACGGATGGTCATTTCTCCTGCAGTCTGGGTCTGGATGAGTGATCCATCTTTATATAAATCAGATCTGAGGTGTGATGTGATAGTGGGGTGAAGTAAACAGTGTAGAGTCAGAGGATCTCCCTCAGTCACAGGATGGACAAACTCTCCAGAATCACACCACCATGTAGAATAGAGAAAACACTTTACTCATCTGTTACAGAGAGAAGGATTCCAGCATGAACACTGAGTATTACATAACAGGTTTGGGACACAGAATGTAAATAAAATACACCCAATCTTTGGAGAGTAGAATAATGTCACACACACACACACACACACACACACACACACACACACACACACACACACACACACAGAGAGAACTGTTAGAGTAATAGCTTTCTTTATGAACCCTCACCCTGGTTCTTGGTCAGTATCTGATAGTTCTGATAGTGTCCACCATGGACACATCCTGTCAGGACGCTTCACCCCTGATTATCCTGCCTGCTGCCCCACAGCTGCTCTGTTACACCACTCTTTCTGTTCTGGTGCCCTCTGTTCTGTGTGGATGGGGTGCATATAATTGTTTATGTTCCAGTGTTCATTTTCTTGTGTTCATTTCCCATTATCTGGTGAAGCACCATTCACATAAACATTATTCTACATCACCAGAGTGAGGGCCAGGGGAAGCTTCTCTGTGGTTATTCTGCTCTACTGTCAGTACAGTGTTTGGGTTGAAGCCATGTATCACATCATCATCAGCATCATGTACACAACCATGAATTTAACTTGGATGTTTATAAACTGTAGATTATCCATTAAAGTCTTTGTTTTGTTTGTACACAGTGACCAGAAGAAGCCTGTAAACATTTCTAAAGAAAAGCTGGAGTCAGTGTTCAAGGTGTGTAAGTGTGTGTGTGTGTGTGTGTGTGTGTGTGTGTGTGTGTGTGTGTGTGTGTGTGTGTGTGTGTGAGAGAGGAGGGAAGGGTCTTTATCATTAGAGTGTGTTTAGATCACAGATCATGATGAGACTCTGTGGTTTACTGGTTCATGCTTTACTTTAATGACTTTTTGTAATTTAACTGATAATGAACAAAACTCAAACTTCACAAATTATTATAACTTTATAAAATTAACTAACATTTAAACTTTAAGATACAGCTCAGTTAATGTGATGCTTATGTTCTTTTATAAACCATAATGTCCACATGACCACCCAATCCCACTCAGTTCAGCCCTCTCTTATGTATAATATATTATCCTGTGTTAAAATCATCTGTATATAACACTAGTTTTACTGATACTGTTTATTCAGGAGCTGGAGGACAAAATCATCTCTCTGGTGAAGAATGAGCTGAAGAGATTTAAGAATCTACTGAGCTCAGATTACCCAGCATGCACTGGGAGACAGGTGGAGGATGAGGAGGATCAGAGCAGTGTCAGAGAGGGGGCGCTGAAGATCACACTGCACATCCTGAGGAAGATGAACCAGACAGACCTCGCTAACACACTACTGACCAGTAAGAGTTCTGGGTCATGACATTATTATATTTAGCAGGTGCTTTTACTGAAGAAAAATAAATACTTACAATTGTGAGTACAATTCAAGCAATTGAAGGTTAATGGTCTTGCTCAGGGGCCCAACAATGGCAACTTTGTAGTGGTGGGGCTTGAACTGACAACGTTCTGATTGTTAGTGTAGCTGGACTATGTGTTATGTGTTTGGAGAATGCTGACGTTTTGAGGATACATTCTTTAGGGCTGAGATTCAATTTGACCAATGAGATTTGACCACAAATCATTGGCAGATATTGATCTTTTTTTTTTTTCTATGTCCACATACACCCCCCAAGTATCAGAGTATATGTTCATGAATGAATCATGTGATAGTTTGGATACAATCACCATCAAGTTTACTCACAAGTGGAATAGTTCAAGGGGTGATCAGACCTCAAATCAGCCCATCTAACAATAAACTCAACCCAAAACCTAATCCTAACTCAAGGCCCTAATCCTGACTCAAGCCCTATCTGAAATCCAGTTAAAATCCAGCTGTCAACTTCATGTCTATAACATCTTGTTGAGTATGTATTATTCCTGTTATATGTTCTCAAGTTCACATCTGCAGATATGAGCTTTGTTACTCCAAATAAAGTGAAAAGATACTGAATTCATCAGATTATAAACAGATTTTATTTAAAGAGTTAATTAAAACACTACTGAATTAATTAATCTACTGAATGTCTTCAGATGCTTCACTTCTGTTACATCACTAATGTATTACTGGGGGTCTTTTGAGCATTTATTTAATGTTAAAAGCATCACTTAAAAGAAAGCTTCACTTTATTCTTTGGAACTGAGATTGGAATACAGATCACAGATCACATTAGAACACAGATCACAGGTTGGAACTGAGATTGGAACACAGGTCCTATCTCACAGATCACATTAGAACACAGGTCCTACCTCACAGATCGCATTAGAACACAGGTACTATCTCACAGATCACATTGGAACACAGGTCCTATCTCACAGATCACATTGGAACACAGGTCCTATCTCACAGATCACATTGGAACACAGGTACTATCTCACAGATCACATTAGAACACAGGTCCTATCTCACAGATCACATTGGAACACAGGTCCTATCTCACAGATCACATTGGAACACAGGTCCTATCTCACAGATCACATTGGAACACAGGTCCTATCTCACAGATCACATTGGAACACAGGTCCTATCTCACAGATCACAGGTTGTTCCCCAGCCCCCTCCTTGTCCAGTCTGGGTTGTAGATCTCCTCAGTCAGGTGATGGTTACCAGTGTCTGTGGTGGAACCTCAGCTGGTTTCTAACTACTGACCATTCGGTGTTATTGATAACCAGTAAATATTATCAACAAAATAATGTATAATACAATGTCCATTGAAATCTTGAAATCTAAGGCTGTCAGTCCCTGAATTGACTAAGATTTACCACGGGACTTTTCATGCCCAATCTAGCAGGAATAAACAATCTATTTATAACAATCTGTTTATCTCTTTTCCTGTAACTCCTGTAATGAGTCTTATGAATGAATCTAAAAGAGATTAGCATGTGTTCTGTTGTCTTCCTCTTTTATCAGAACTGGCCCCTGCTTGCCACAGAAAGCTCAAATCCAAACTGAGGGACAAATGTCAGAAGATTCATGAAGGAATCTCACAGCAGGGAACCACAACACTTCTGAATGAGATCTACACAGAGCTCTACATCACAGAGGGAGGGAGTGGAGAGGGCAATAATGAGCATGAGGTGAGACAGATTGAGGCAGCATCCAGGAGACCAGCAACACAGGAGACATCCATCAAATGCAGTGACATCTTTAGACCCTTACCAGGACAAGACAAAGCCATCAGAACTGTGCTGACTAAAGGAGTGGCTGGAATTGGTAAAACAGTCTCTGTGCAGAAGTTCATACTGGACTGGTCTGAAGGAAATGTAAATCAGGATGTTCTCTTCATATTCCCACTTCCTTTTAGGGAGCTGAATTTGCTGAAGGAGAAAAAGTTCAGTCTGGTGGAGCTTCTTCATCGCTTTTTCCCAGAAACACGTGAATTAAAACCTAAACATTATACCAGCTACAAAATTCTGTTCATCTTTGATGGTTTGGATGAGTGTAGACTTCCTCTAGCTTTCCAGAACAATGAGAGATTGTGGGATGTAACAGAATCAACCTCAGTGGATGTGCTGCTGACAAACCTCATCAAGGGGAATCTGCTTCCCTCTGCTCTCCTCTGGATAACCTCTCGACCAGCAGCAGCCAATCAGATCCCTCCTGAGTGTGTTGACCAAGTAGCAGAGGTAAGAGGGTTCAGTGAACCACAGAAAGAGGAATATTTCAGGAAGAGAATCAGTGATCAGGGCCTGGCCAATAGAATCATCACACACATGAAGTCGTCAAAAAGCCTCTACATCATGTGCCACATTCCAGTCTTCTGTTGGATTGCAGCCACTGTTTTAGAGAGAATGTTGGGTGAAGCAGAGAGTGGAGAGATCCCCAAGACTCTGACTCAGATGTTTACACACTTCCTGATCTTTCAGCTCAGACACAAGGATCAAAAGTATGGACGAAGTATGAAAGGACAAAAAGGTCCCACTCACCCACATCACATGAGAAAACATGTTTTGGCACTGGGAAAACTGGCTCTCCAACAGCTAGAAAAAGGCAACCTGATCTTCTATGAGGAAGACCTGAGAAACAGTGGCATTGATGTCAGAGAAATGACAGTGTATTCAGGAATGTGCACTCAGATCTTCAGAGAGGAGTTTGAGCTACAGCTGGGGAAGGTGTTCAGCTTTGTACATCTGAGTGTTCAGGAGTTTCTGGCTGCTGTATATGTGTTTATGTCCTTCATCTCCACCAACACCAATGTGCTGCAACAGAAACACCCTGAAATAGTCAAAACCCCAATGTCTGTCTTCCTCAACAGTGCAGTGAACAAGGCCTTACAGAGTCAAAATGGACACCTGGACCTTTTCCTCCGCTTCCTTCTGGGTCTCTCACTGGAGTCCAATCAGACTCTTTTACGAGGCCTACTGACACAGAGAGGAAGATGCTCACACAGCAAAGAGGAAACAGTCAAGTACATCAAGGAGAAGATCAGTGACAGTCCCTCTACAGAGAAATCCATCAATCTGTTCCACTGTCTGAATGAACTGAATGATCATTCTCTAGTGCAGGAAGTCCAAACATACCTGAGCAGAGGAGGTAACAGTAGTCTCCATGGAGCCAGACTGTCTCCTGCTCAGTGGTCAGCTCTGGTGTTTGTGTTGCTGAACTCAGAAGAGGACCTGGATGAGTTTGACCTGAGGAAATATGACCCATCAGAGGAATGTCTACTGAGACTGCTGCCATTGGTCAAAGCATCCAGAAAAGCCATGTGAGTATTTTCATTTAGAGATGAACTGTGGGTGTAGCAGGCAGTGGATGTTCTTGACTCAGAAGGTCTTCTGTGAAAAATTAAAAGGAGAGTGAGAGAGAACATTAGAGAGAGAGCAGGATAGAGAGATCCTACATTAAAGCACATGTAGGTGATTGAAGGCTCCAACACCAGGTGCTTAAGTTAAACCATAAAGTTGTGGAACATTGGAATGTAGTAACACTGTCCAGTGATTCAATACAGTCCAGTGATTCATTAGTCTAAATGTATTAATGATGGTTAAATGATATTTGATGTCATGGGTAGTTGTGTGTCTGTGTGTTGAGAATAGTCCTACATTTACAACAGTGCCAACAGTGTTTATAGTTCACACTCTTAGTGAAACAGACCGAAAATGTGCTGCGGTGTAACATACAGAAATGTTCAAGTATGAACTATCAGTGTGTACACACGCACACACGCATGCATACACACACACACACCACACCACACAGTGTAACATACAAAAGGATTTAAATATGAACTATCAGTTCAGCTTTCTGACCAACATTACAGTTCAACCACTACTGACCAATACAGAGAAAAGTGTATAATGATGAGCATGACCAGTGTGTACACACGTGTACACATGTGCACACACACACACACACACACACACACACACACACACACACACACACACACATATATATATATATATTTCACACTGATGGCAGTTTTCAAACTTTATCATGGGTTTTCTTTAGAGCCGATGATGGTGATTGGGCACATTAGAAAGGTGTAGGTGTTAATATGACTACATGCAGTGAGTCTCCCAGAAGCTAATGCTGTTACTACTGTCACTCACCTAAAACTGTAACAGGCTACTACTGTTGATCACATACAGTGGGACCAATATCTCAGACCACTAGTGAAAATGATTGTTTTGCATTTCTCTCAAGTTTAATACAATGCTTTTCTTTACAAATGATATAATCAGCATAAATTGTCTGATCAGTTTAAAGTTTTTCATGAATTTCAGAAAGTGTTAGTATTTGGCTCTACTCAAATGCATGTAAGCACAGTTGTGAAACTGACTGTATCAGTTCTTTTGTACAAAAAGTCAGATGTCCTTGAGTCCTCACACAAGCAGTGCAGGAGAAGTGAGTCAGTTCTGATCCAACTGAAACATGTGAACTGTCCTCTTCTCCCCAGTATTTTACTGCAAACATACAGTCCATGAAGGACAAACTCCAGGGACACATTTCATGTCAACAGCAGACATGAGATAGTTCCCTCACACACACTTAACTGACTGATGGGGTTTGCCTCACACACACCTGACATACTGATGGGGACTGCCTCACATACACCTGACTGACTGATGGGGACTGCCTCACACACACCTGACTGACTGATGGGGTCTGCCTCACACACACCTGACATACTGATGGGGACTGCCTCACACACATCTGACTGACTGATGGGACTGCCTCACACACACCTGACTGACTGATGGGGTCTGCCTCACACATAGCTGACTGACTGATGGGGTCCCTGACTCAGCTATTAAGCCTCCAGGATTCTCGGTGCACCACACAGACAGAACTCAGAACCTCACTGGGAAAAGCAAAGGCAGAGGAGAATGTTTCATGATCAGTGACTCATAGTGTGAGCACAGGAATGTAAACACTAGTAAAAGATTCTGCTCTCTGCATTCTGTCCATTCCTCCATAATCACTACTGCAGTGTTCATCCCACCATCATTACTACTGCAGTGTTCATACACTAATATTCACTACTGCAATGTTCATTCCTCCATAATCAATACTACAGTGTTCATTACTCCATAATCACTAATGCAGTGTTTATTCCTCCATAATGACTACTCTGCATGTCTTTCAACAATATTTTCTGTTTGTATATTAGTGAAGTTGTATTTGTGAAACATTAAATGAGATCTATGTTGTTCTGTTTCCTGTTATGGTGTTAGGGGTATGATATTTTGATATTTGGACTCTGATTATGGTAACTGCCATTCACTGACTTATGAACCAACCATCCATTATTTGGTCACCTGTCTTAGGTTGCTAATGAATGTTATTTGTAATGTCTTTGTCCATTTTGTCTTTGATGAAGACACAGTAATGTTGAAATGTTGCTGTGTTTGTAAAATTAAAAGGCTGAAAATGTATCAGTGTGTTCCAGACCTATCCAGCTCTTCTTTATATTTTTATTAGCAGTTCAGATTTTTTAATTCATCATCCTCTGACTGAACTACATTATTTACTGTATTTACTCTTTTACAGACTATCTGGCTGTGGTCTCACGGAAGAGTCTTGCAAATCTCTCAAATCAGTTCTACAAACAGAAAACTCACTGAGAGAGCTGGAGATGAATAATAATGACCTGCAGAATTCAGGAGTGGAGCAGCTCTGTGCTGGACTGAAGAGTTCACAATGTAAACTGGAGATTCTCGGGTGAGTTTATATTTTTGAATGTAAATAAAGAGCCATTTTAAAAAGGTCAGTGTCAACTCCCTTATAGTACAGTATTAAACAAACATTGCCAGGCAAGGCAATGCAAGGAAATGTACACTTTTATATTATATTATAAAGTTGTCTTCTTTAAATATTTCTAAATAGAGTTTTCTGTTGAAACCTCAGGACATTTCATTAAATGACCACACTGTGGAGACAAAGAGTTACATTTGTGATGCATGAGCAGATTTTCAAGTCTATAAGAGAAATATAACATTGTAAAGAGGAGACACAGATGAGTCCTTGTCCACGTGTACAGGTGTATTTATTACAATGCTGCTTCAACTAGGCGCTTTGGCATTTTGTCTACAAGCTGCACTTTTGGTCACCTGAGAGCAGAAATTTTGCAAAATGTCTTACAAGATGAATATATTCAGAAACTCCCAACAACACCGTGGTAAAATGAAGTGTTCTAATGTAAGATTTTCACTGAGTGATTTTATCTAGTTTATGTATGGAAACACTGTAAACATCAGTCATTCTAATCTCTCTGCAAATACAAGCCCTTAAAATCTTAATTAAAACATTTAAAGCTGAACCATGGAGGTTCTGGACACATTACAGGACAATTTTACAATCACACGATTCCCTTGTGTTTTTGGGAGGGAGACCCTGTTCTTATTATGATTTACATCGTGTGTTCAACACATGTTGAGATGAGCTGATCTGACAGCCGTGCTGGAGGAAAGAACGCAACAAGTTAATATTCATTCAATAGACCTGAAAGGTTTATTGGTTATTCCATAAGATAAACCTGTGATCTCTCTCCACGGGTGTTTTTATGAAACATGTAGCCGGCTAATATTAGTATCCTTAAGCTTGCCAATTTACAGTATATTGTTGGTTACTACACCTAGATACCTCACGCTAACGTCATATTAGCTTGACTTAGGAGTGAATGTTGACTGCTAATTTTTTCATCAAGCCAGAGACATCAAACTAAAATAGAACAGTGATGGTAGAAGACGTTGAGTCAGCAGAGAGAGAAACTAAGCAGACAGCTGACAGTAAACTCAGGACATCTGAACACAGTAGTGAGGAACAATGTTCAGCACGATGAGTGAACCTGTGGACTTAATTACAAGAGAGAAGGAAAGACACACAAGACACAGTAGTCAGTAATCAGGAGATTAGGAGGAAAGAAGGAGTGAAGTGTGTGTGTGTGTGTGTGTGTGTGTGTGTGTGTGTGGCATGCTGGGTGCCTGATGTACTGTAACAAAGCTAATGAGGCTAAGGAAATTGCTAGAATATAAAATACACCTACTTGTTTGTTTACAGTTAGTATATAGAGACAGAAAACAACCAGGATGAGGAGAAAGAGTAATGCTATTGCCATGGCAACCTTCTTTAGTAAGAAGACAGCAGGAAAGAGAAAAGACAGAAGAACTTGATGGTGAAAGTGTCCAGGAGGAGGACATGGAAGAGAGTGAACACAGCAGACAGAGACAGAGGAGCCAACTGTGTCCACTCTCACTGTAGTCCCACAGGTCTGCTGTAGTATCAGCTGTGTCCACTCTCACTGTAACCCCACAGGTCTGCTGTAATGTCAGCTGTGTCCACTCTCACTGTAGCCCCACAGCTCTGCTGTAGTGTCAGCTGTGTCCATTCTCACTGTAGCCCCACAGCTCTGCTGTAGTGTCAGCTGTGTCCATTCTCACTGTAGCCCCACAGCTCTGCTGTAGTGTCAGCTGTGTCCACTCTCACTGTAGGCCCACAGGTCTGCTGTAATGTCAGCTGTGTCCACTCTCACTGTAGCCCCACAGGTCTGCTGTAGTGTCAGCTGTGTCCACTCTCACTGTAGCCCCAAAAAGGGCTGCTGACTTGTTTAGTTGTTTTTTTGTGTTATTGTAAATGGTTGATTTTACTGAATAAATTAGTTGTGTGAAGTAGCGATATTGTGAGTTGAAGTTCTGATCCAACTGAAACATGTGAACGGTCCTCTTCTCCCCAATATTTTACTGTACACATACAGTCCATGAAGGACAAACTCCAGGGACAAATTTTTTGTCAACAGCAGACATGAGATAGTTGCCTCACACACATTTAACTGACTGATTGGGTCTGAGTCACACACACACACCTGACTGACTGATGGGGACTGCCTCACACACACCTGACTGACTGATGGGGTCCCTGACACAGCTATCGAGCCTCCGGGATTCTCGGTGCAGCACAAAGACAGAACTCAGGACCTCACTGGGAAAAGCAAAGGCAGAGGAGAATGTTTCATGTTCAGTGACTCATAGTGTGAGCACAGGAATGTAAACACTAGTAAAAGATTATGCTGTCTGCATTCTGTCCAATCAATACTGCAGTGTTCATTCCTCCATAATCACTACTGCGGTGTTTATTCCTCCATAATCACTACTGCAGTGTTTATTCCTCCATAATCACTACTCTGCATGTCTTCCAACAATATGTTCTGTTTGTATATTAGTGTATTTGTATTTGTGAAACATTGAATGAGATCTATGTTGTTCTGTTTCCTGTTATGGTGTTAGGGGTGGGATATTTTGATATTTGGACTCTGATTATGGTAACTGCCATTCACTGACCTATGAACCAACTATCCATTATGTGGTCACCTGTCTTAGGTTGCTAATGAATGTTATTTGTCATGTCTTTGTCCATTTTGTCTTTGATGAAGACACGGTAGTGTTGAAATGTTACTGTGTTTGTGAAATTAAAAGGCTGAAAATGTATCAATGTGTTCCAGACCTTTCAAGCTCGTCTTTACATTTTTATTAGCAGTTCAGATCTTTTAATTCATCATCTTCTGACTGAACTATATTATTTACTGTATTTACTCTTTTACAGACTATCTGGCTGTGGTCTCACGGAAGAGTCTTGCAAATCTCTCACATCAGTTCTACAAACAGAAAACTCACTGAGAAAGCTGGAGATGAATAATAATGACCTGCAGAATTCAGGAGTGGAGCAGCTCTGTGCTGGACTGAAGAGTTCACAATGTAAACTGGAGATTCTCGGGTGAGTTTATATTTTTGAATGTAAATAAAGAGCCATTTTAAAAAGGTCAGTGTCAACTCCCTTATAGTACAGTATTAAACAAACATTGCCAGGCAAGGCAATGCAAGGAAATGTACACTTTTATATTATATTATAAAATTCTCTTCTTTAAATATTTCTAAATATAGTTTTCTGTTGAAACCTCAGGACATTTCATTAAATGACCACACTGTGGAGACAAAGAGTTACATTTGTGATGCATGAGCAGATTTTCAAGTCTATAAGAGAAATATAACATTGTAAAGAGGAGACACAGATGAGTCCTTGTCCACGTGTACAGGTGTATTTATTACAATGCTGCTTCAACTAGGCGCTTTGGCATTTTGTCCACAAGCTGCAATTTTGGTCACCTGAGTGCAGACATTTTGCAAAATATCTTACAGGATGAATATATTTAGAAACTCCGAACAACAGTGTGGTAAAATGAAGTGTTCTAATGTAAGATTTTCACTGAGTGATTTTATCTAGTTTATGTATGGAAACACTGTAAACATCAGTCATTCTAATCTCTCTGCAAATACAAGCCCTTAAAATCTTAATTAAAACATTTAAAGCTGAACCATTGAGGTTCTGGACACATTACAGGACAATTTTACAATCACACAATTCCCTTGTGTTTTTGGGAGGGAGACCCTGTTCTTATTATGATTTACATCGTGTGTTCAACACATGTTGAGATGAGCTGATCTGACAGCCGTGCTGAAGGAAAGAACGCAACAAGTTAATATTCATTCAATAGACCTGAAAGGTTTATTGGTTATTCCATAAGATAAACCTGTGATCTCTCTCCACGGGTGTTTTTATGAAACGTGTAGCCGGCTAATATTAGTAACCTTAAGCTTGCCAATTTACAGTATATTGTTGGTTACTACACCTAGATACCTCACGCTAACGTCATATTAGCTTGACTTAGGAGTGAATGTTGACTGCTAATTTTTTCATCAAGCCAGAGACATCAAACTAAAATAGAACAGTGATGGTAGAAGACGTGGAGTCAGCAGAGAGAGAAACTAAGCAGACAGCTGACAGTAAACTCAGGACATCTGAACACAGTAGTGAGGAACAATGTTCAGCACTGGATGAGTGAACCTGTGGACTTAATTACAAGAGAGAAGGAAAGACACACAAGACACAGTAGTCAGTAATCAGGAGATTAGGAGGAAAGAAGGGGTGAAGTGTGTGTGTGTGTGTGTGTGTGTGTGTGTGTGTGTGTGTGTGTGTGTGTGTGTGTGTGTGTGTGGCATGCTGGGTGCCTGATGTACTGTAACAAAGCTAATGAGGCTAAGGAAATTGCTAGAATATAAAATACACCTACTTGTTTGTTTACAGTTAGTATATAGAGACAGAAAACAACCAGGATGAGGAGAAAGAGTAATGCTATTGCCATGGCAACCTTCTTTAGTAAGAAGACAGCAGGAAAGAGAAAAGACAGAAGATCTTGATGGTGAAAGTGTCCAGGAGGAGGACATGGAAGAGAGTGAACACAGCAGACAGAGACAGAGGAGCCAACTGTGTCCACTCTCACTGTAGCCCCACAGGTCTGCTGTAGTATCGGCTGTGTCCACTCTCACTGTAACCCCACAGGTCTGCTGTAATGTCCGTTGTGTCCACTCTCACTGTAGCCCCACAGGTCTGCTGTAGTGTCAGCTTTGTCCACTCTCACTGTAGCCCCACAGGTCTGCTGTAGTGTCAGCTTTGTCCACTCTCACTGTAGCCCCACAGGTCTGCTGTAGTGTCAGCTGTGTCCACTCTCACTGTAGCCCCAAAAAGGGCTGCTGACCTGTTTAGTTGTTTTTTTGTGTTAATGTAAATGGTTGATTTTACTGAATAAATTAGTTGTGTGAAGTAGCGATATTGTGAGTTGAAGTTCTGATCCAACTGAAACATCATGTGAACGGTCCTCTTCTCCCCAATATTTTACTGTACACATACAGTCCATGAAGGACAAACTCCAGGGACAAATTTTTTGTCAACAGCAGACATGAGATAGTTGCCTCACACACATTTAACTGACTGATTGGGTCTGAGTCACACACACACACCTGACTGACTGATGGGGACTGCTTCACACACACCTAACTGACTGATGGGGTCCCTGACACAGCTATTGAGCCTCCGGGATTCTCGGTGCAGCACAAAGACAGAGCTCAGGACCTCACTGGGAAAAGCAAAGGCATAGGAGAATGTTTCATGTTCAGTGACTCATAGTGTGAGCACAGGAATGTAAACACTAGTAAAAGATTATGCTGTCTGCAGTCTGTCCAATCAATACTGCAGTGTTCATTCCTCCATAATCACTACTGCGGTGTTCGTTCCTCCATAATCACTACTGCGGTGTTTATTCTTCCATAATCACTACTGCGGTGTTTATTCCTCCATAATCACTACTGCAGTGTTTATTCCTCCATAATCACTACTCTGCATGTCTTCCAACAATTCTTTCTGTTTGTATATTAGTGTGTTTGTATTTGTGAAACATTGAATGAGATCTATGTTCTTCTGTTTCCTGTTATGGTGTTAGGGGTGGGATATTTTGATATTTGGACTCTGATTATGGTATCTGCCATTCACTGACCTATGAACCAACCATCCATTATGTGGTCACCTGTCTTAGGTTGCTAATGAATGTTATTTGTCATGTCTTTGTCCATTTTCTCTTTGATGAAGACACTGTAGTGTAGAAATGTTACTGTGTTTGTGAAATTAAAAGGCTGAAAATGTATCAGTGTTCCAGACCTTTCAAGCTCTTCTTTACATTTTTATTAGCAGTTCGGATCTTTTAATTCATCATCTTCTGACTGAACTACATTATTTACTGTATTTACTCTTTTACAGACTATCTGGCTGTGGTCTCACGGAAGAGTCTTGCAAATCTCTCACATCAGTTCTACAAACAGAAAACTCACTGAGAGAGCTGGAGATGAATAATAATGACCTGGAGAATTCAGGAGTGGAGCAGCTCTGTGCTGGACTGAAGAGTTCACACTGTAAACTGGAGATTCTCGGGTGAGTTTCTGTGACTATTTTTGAATGTAAATAAAGAGGCATTTTAAAAAGGTCAGTGTCAACTCCCTTATAGTAGAGTAGTAAACAAACATTGTCAGGCAAGGCAATGCAAGGAAATTTACACTTTTATATTATATTATAAAGTTGTCTTCTTTAAATATTTCTAAATAGAGTTTTCTGTTGAAACCTCACTACATTTCATTAAATGACCACACTGTGGAGACAAAGAGTTACATCTGTGATGCATGAGCAGATTTTCAAGTCTATAAGAGAAATATAACATTGTAAAGAGGAGACACAGATGAGTCCTTGTCCACATGTACAGGTGTATTTATTACAATGCTGCTTCAACTAGGCGCTTTGGCATTTTGTCCACAAGCTGCAATTTTGGTCACCTGAGTGCAGACATTTTGCAAAATATCTTACAGGATGAATATATTTAGAAACTCCCAACAACAGTGTTGTAAAATGAAGTGTTCTAATGTAAGATTTTCACTGAGTGATTTTATCTAGTTTATGTATGGAAACACTGTAAACATCAGTCTCTCTGCAAATACAAGCCCTTAAAATCTTAATTAAAACATTTAAAGCTGAACCATTGAGGTTCTGGACACATTACAGGACTCTTTTACAATCACACGATTCCCTTGTGCTTTTGGGAGGGAGACCCTGTTCTTATTATGATTTACATTGTGTTTTCAACACATGTTGAGATGAGCTGAACTGACAGCCGTGCTGGAGGAAAGAACGCAACAAGTTAATATTCATTCAATAGAACTGAAAGGTTTATTGGTTATTCCTTAAGATAAACCTGTGATCTCTCTCCACGGGTGTTTTTATGAAACATGTAGCCGGCTAATATTAGTAACCTTAAGCTTGCCAAGTTACAATATATTGTTGGTTACTACACCTAGATACCTCACGCTAACGTCATATTAGCTTGACTTAGGAGTAAATGTTGGCTGCTAATTTTTTCATCAAGCCAGAGACATCAAACTAAAATAGAACAGTAATGGTAGAAGACGTCGAGTCAGCAGAGAGAGAAACTAAGCAGACAGCTGACAGTAAACTCAGGACATCTGAACACAGTAGTGAGGAACAATGTTCAGCACTGGACGAGTGAACCTGTGGACTTAATTACAAGAGAGAAGGAAAGACACACAAGACTCAGTAATCAGGAGATTAGGAGGAGAGAAGGAGTGAAGTGTGTGTGTGTGTGTGTGTGTGTGTGTGTGTGTGTGTGTGTGTGTGTGTGTGTGTGTGTGTGTGTGTGTGTGTGTGTGTGTCTCACTGGGTGCCTGATGTACTGTAATAAAGCTAATGAAGCTAATGTTAGCTTCCTTAAATCTAAGGAAATTGCTAGAATATAAAATACTCCTGCTTGTTCGTATACAGTTAGTATATAGAGACAGAAAACAACCAGGATGAAGAGAAAAAGTAATGCTATTGCCATGGCAACCTTCTTTAGTAAGAAGACAGCAGGAGAGAGAAAAGACAGAACTTGATGGTGAAAGTGTCCAGGAGGAGGACATGGAAGAGAGTGAACACAGCAGACAGAGACAGAGGAGTCAGCTGTGTCCTCTCTCACTGTAGCCCCACAGGTCTGTTGTAGTGTCAGCTGTGTCCACTCTCACTGTAGCTCCACAGGTCTGCTGTAGTGTCAGCTGTGTCCACTCTCACTGTAGCCCCACAGGTCTGCTGTAGTATCGGCTGTGTCCACTCTCACTGTAGCCCCACGGGTCTGCTGTAGTGTCTGCTGTGTCCACTCTCACTGTAGCCCCACAGGTCTGCTGTAGTGTCAGCTGTGTCCACTCTCACTGTAGCCCCACAGGTCTGCTGTAGTGTCAGCTGTGTCCACTCTCACTGTAGCCCCAAAAAGGGCTGCTGACTTGTTTAGTTGTTTTTTTGTGTTAATGTAAATGGTTGATTTTACTGAATAAATTAGTTGTGTGAAGTAACGATATTGTGAGTTGAAGTTCTGATCCAACTGAATCATCATGTGAACGGTCCTCTTCTCACCATTATTTTACTGTACACATACAGTCCTTGAAGGACAAACTCCAGGGACAAATTTTTTGTCAACAGCAGACATGAGATAGTTGCCTCACACACATTTAACTGACTGATTGGGTCTGAGTCACACACACACACCTGACTGACTGATGGGGACTGCCTCACACACACCTGACTGACTGATGGGGTCCCTGACTCAGCTATTGAGCCTCCGGGATTCTCGGTGCAGCACAAAGACAGAACTCAGGACCTCACTGGGAAAAGCAAAGGCAGAGGAGAATGTTTCATGTTCAGTGACTCATAGTGTGAGCACAGGAATGTAAACACTAGTAAAAGATTATGCTGCCTGCATTCTGTCCAATCAATACTGCAGTGTTCATTCCTCCATAATCACTACTGCGGTGTTCATTCCTCCATAATCACTACTGCGGTGTTTGTTCCTCCATAATCACTACTGCGGTGTTTATTCTTCCATAATCACTACTGCAGTGTTTATTCCTTCATAATCACTACTGCAGTGTTTATTCCTCCATAATCACTACTCTGCCTGTCTTCCAACAATATTTTCTGTTTGTATATTAGTGTATTTGTATTTGTGAAACATTGAATGAGATCTATGTTGTTCTGTTTCCTGTTATGGTGTTAGGGGTGGGATATTTTGATATTTGGACTCTGATTATGGTAACTGCCATTCACTGACCTATGAACCAACCATCCATTATGTGGTCACCTGTCTTAGGTTGCTAATGAATGTTATTTGTCATGTCTTTGTCCATTTTCTCTTTGATGAAGACACGGTAGTGTAGAAATGTTACTGTGTTTGTGAAATTAAAAGGCTGAAAATGTATCAGTGTGTTCCAGACCTATCCAGCTCTTCTTTACATTTTTATTAGCAGTTCAGATTTTTTAATTCATCATCCTCTGAATGAACTACATTATTTACTGTATTTACTCTTTTACAGACTATCTGGCTGTGGTCTCACGGAAGAGTCTTGCAAATCTCTCACATCAGTTCTACAAACAGAAAACTCACTGAGAGAACTGGAGATGAATAATAATGACCTGCAGAATTCAGGAGTGGAGCAGCTCTGTGCTGGACTGAAGAGTTCACAATGTAAACTGGTGATTCTCGGGTGAGTTTATATTTTTGAATGTAAATAAAGAGCCATTTTAAAAAGGTCAGTGACAACTCCCTTATAGTACAGTATTAAACAAACATTGCCAGGCAAGGCAATGCAAGGAAATGTACACTTTTATATTATATTATAAAGTTGTCTTCTTTAAATATTTCTAAATAGAGTTTTCTGTTGAAACCTCACTACATTTCATTAAATGACCACACTGTGGAGACAAAGAGTTACATTTGTGATGCATGAGCAGATTTTCAAGTCTATAAGAGAAATATAACATTGTAAAGAGGAGACACAGATGAGTCCTTGTCCACGTGTACAGGTGTATTTATTACAATGCTGCTTCAACTAGGCGCTTTGGCATTTTGTCTACAAGCTGCACTTTTGGTCACCTGAGAGCAGAAATTTTGCAAAATGTCTTACAAGATGAATATATTCAGAAACTCCCAACAACACCGTGGTAAAATGAAGTGTTTTAATTTAAGATTTTTACTGAGTGATTTTATCTAGTTTATGTATGGAAACACTGTAAACATCAGTCATTCTAATCTCTCTGCAAATACAAGCCCTTAAAATCTTAATTAAAACATTTAAAGCTGAACCATTGAGGTTCTGGACACATTACAGGACTCTTTTACAATCACACAATTCCCTTGTGTTTTTGGGAGGGAGACCCTGTTCTCATTATGATTTACACCGTGTGTTCAACACATGTTGAGATGAGCTGATCTGACAGCCGTGCTGGAGGAAAGAACGCAACAAGTTAATATTCATTCAATAGACCTGAAAGGTTTATTGGTTATTCCTTAAGATAAACCTGTGATCTCTCTCCACGGGTGTTTTTATGAAACATGTAGCCGGCTAATATTGCCGGCTGCCAAGTTACAGTATATTGTTGGTTACTACACCTAGATACCTCACGCTAACGTCATATTAGCTTGACTTAGGAGTAAATGTTGGCTGCTAATTTTTTCATCAAGCCAGAGACATCAAACTAAAATAGAACAGTGATGGTAGAAGACGTGGAGTCAGCAGAGAGAGAAACTGAGCAGACAGCTGACAGTAAACTCAGGACAACTGAACACAGTAGTGAGGAACAATGTTCAGCACTGGATGAGTGAACCTGTGAACTTAATTACAAGAGAGAAAGAAAGACACAGTAATCAGTAATCAGGAGATTAGGAGGAGAGGAGTGAAATGTGTGTGTGTGTGTGTGTGTGTGTGTGTGTGTGTGTGTGTGTGTGTGTGTGTGTGTGTGTGTGTGTGGTGCATAGCATGTGTGGTGTTTTGTATTACATCAGAACTTTAGATCAGACATTTCTGCACCCATAATTCATCATTTGATACTACATAATTCAGATACACTGAGAATTATAACCACACGTAGAAATATAACCACACGTAGAATTATAATCACATGTAGAATTCTAACCAAATGTAGCAATATAACTACATGTAGAAATATAACCACACACACAATTAAATCAGACCTCGCACTGTTTAGTTCAGGACCAATATGACTACTGTTTATACACAGTAAACCAGACCTCACACTGTTTAGTTCACGGCCAATATGACTACTGTATATACACAGTAAACCAGACCTCACACTGTTTAGTTCAGGGCCAATATGACTAATGTATATACACAGTAAACCAGACCTCACACTGTTTAGTTCAGGGCCAATATGACTACTGTTTGAAATCTTTTTTATTACACAGATTGACACAAGTATGTTTCATTTACTGTTTATAATGCTTCACCTCAATTGAAACGTGTGTGTGAGGGAGAGACCGCACTATTATTTGTTTGTGTGTGTGTGTGTGTGTGTGTGTGTGAGAGAAAGAGAGAGAGGGAGAGAGAGACACAACTATTATCTGTGTGTGTGTGTGTGTGTGTGTGTATATATGAGAGAGAAATAGAGAGAGACAGAGAGAGAGACAGATCTATTATTTGTAAGTGTGAGACAGAACTATTATCTGTGAGTTTGTGTGTGTGTGAAATAGAGAGAGAGAGACTGACAGATCTATTTGTGTGTGTTAAAGAGGCAGAACTATTATCTGTGTGTGACCCCCACTGATGGAATGTGCTCCTCACTGGACCCCTTGCTCTGCTCCTTGTCTTTCTGCTTCCTCCATACAGGAGAACAAACACTGACCACAGAAAATACTTAAAACCACAAGATGTCTGGAGGGCTCAGAAGTTCAGAAACAATAGTGAAGGTGTTTTGCAGGGAAAAGATATAAAATACAAATAGTGGGAGAGTCAAGGCACTGTTCTGTTAAAAAAAAAAAAAAAAAGAAAAAATGTGTAAAACTCTTATTTAATGCATTGTTCATAGCAACACTCTAATACAATGGTTATGCTACAGTTTTAATATGGTGCACATTAATATGTGTCCAAGCTACATCCCATACAATATAGTAACATGGCTGTCTTTAGGGTTCACAAATTATGAAGAAAATCACCAGTATTATCTTAGTGTTTGATAAATGGTAAAGGAGTGTTGGAGGCAGCCATCTTCAGTTGCTGGTTATTTCAGCTGCAGATGATTAGAGAGAGATACCAACCTTTATACATCTCTGTTATGTGCCAGTGTAGGGGGAGAGACCACAACAGACACTTTATTCTGAGCACAAACCATTATTACAAAAAAGTAATAGAGATCTACAAACATGCCAAATAAAAGCCAAACCCAACACATGCTCCACCCCAAACCTGTCTTCATTAAACATAAGCCATAAGAGGGAAAAGAAAATACAGTAGTAGATGTAACAAGTTCAAATCCACTCAGTGAATGTACAGTAATCTTCTACACCCACAATATTTTATGTTGATACACACAGCCACACAATAGACTACACTACCCAACACTGGCACAATGACCTGGGGGAGTTGTTCTAGGACAGAACCAACTCTGGAAACTGAAGGTACAAATCTGTGTTCTATTAGCATGCCTGTATTCAGTCTGTCTATTAAATCTAATCAGGCTGCAGTTATGGAGTGTTTGTAGTTTCACTGTAACTGTAGTGTGGTAGCAGCAGGGTGTGTTTGGGTGTGTGTAGGGCACCAGAATGGTCAGAAACAGTATAGCACCATTATATGTAGTGAAGATAATGTTCCTAATATTTTTCTCAACTAAAACTGGGAGCACACGAAACAGCAGAAAACAGTTTGGTCTAGAAATACAGTAATAACCTTGTGATTGTTGCCCTTGTGTTTTTAGGAAGTCTATGTTGACGTATTAAAAAAGGTACAATAAAAACACTCCACAAATTTTTTAAATTGTACCATTTGAAAAAAAAAAAAGGTAGTAATAACATGAATATCCAAGAAGCACTTGTATCCAGCAGTAACAGAAATATGAGTGACAAGTTTCTCATTTTGAGTGACAGTAATTTTATCCAATCACATATGTGGTAGGACGGCTGGGGCAGCAGAATATTGAATGACATCATTACAGTGGCATCAGAGGAGCTGTTTTAACTTACTGAGGTGAAGAGAACTGTAGTGGATCATGAAAATGACAGAAAATCTCAAACTGGAATTGGAGGATATTTGCTGCTATGGTGATTTCCAAGAGAAAATGAAAATACCAGAAAGGGACAGACAAAAAGTAAAAGTAGATGGACTAAGACAGACAGACAAAGCCTGTATGAGTTTTTCACTGAATCTCTGATCGTCATTCATGGATAACAGCTAACTAGGTAATGTTAGCAAAGAAAGTCTAGCTATGTTGATTTGTTTAGTTGTTTACTGTTCAGCACAGATATCTAACCAGCTAACAGTCTCAACAATTTGACCAAACCGTCAATAAGCAAGATTGGACTTCCTGTCTTTGCAACAATCAAGTTACAGTCTTTAGGAGAAATGCGGTTGGATCTTCACGTAGTTAAGAGCAGGAGGGAGGAGGGTGAGGGTGTGACGTTTTACATATTTTTCTGAATTTTAACAAAATGCAAAAACAGTTCCACTACCACATGTGAGTAGAAGCCCTTGACTATAGCAGAGTAAGTTTGGACACTCACTCTACAATGTCTTCATAAATCCATATTAAAGTCAAACTACCTTTAGGCAAAATAATGCACTCATTTTGTATAGACTGAATTTGCAGAGTATCAGCAGAGTAAGTTTGGACAGATTTCACTCTACTATTTTTCATAATCTCCTATTAAAATAATAATACCTTTGGGTGAATTCATGTTTCATTCAGGTTGATTTTGGATATCTATTTCTCAGAAATGTCCCATCAAGCCAAGACAGTTCCATGACCACATAAGAGTACATTTATATTTACTTTTACAGCATTTGGCAGATGCTCTTATCTAGAGCGACTTAGAAAAGTGCTTTGTCATTTCCTCATAGAACAGATCCTAGCCAGTAAAGTAGGTTAGCGTGCAAGATACCAGTGAACTAGAATACTGTTGAAATACAGGGATCAATGCTAATGTCTAGAAGTACAAAATATATTTAAGCTCTATAACAGACAATCGGTGCAATAAACAATAAGCACTAGAGTTAGTCAACACAGGAGTAGTCAACATCAGAGTAATAAACAAGTACTAGAGTTAGTCAACATAGGAGCAGTCAACATCACAGTAATAAACACCCTACAAGAAGTACTAGACTTTCAGTTAGTCAACATAGGAGCAGGATCAGTGGTCATTTAAATATTCCACAAACAGATGTGTCTTCAGTCTGTGTTTGAAGACTGCGAGGGACTGCTGTCCGGACAGCACGCGGAAGTTTAATAATCCCATATTAAAGTCATACTACCATTAAAGGAATTCATGTACTCATTTACAATATGCTGATTTTGGATATCTATTTCTCAGAGATATTCCCATAATGACAAAATAATTCCACTATACTATATACTATGGAGTATGTTGTGATATCTGTTGTATCTACTGTAGAGTATATTGTAATATTGTATCTACTGTAGAGTATATTGTGATATCTGTTGTATCTACTGTAGGGTATATTGTAATGTCTGTTGTATCTACTGTAGGGTATATTGTAATGTCTGTTGTATCTGCTCTAGGGTATATTGTGATATCTGTTGTATCTACTGTAGGGTATATTGTAATGTCTGTTGTATCTACTGTAGGGTATATTGTGATATCTGTTGTATCTACTGTAGGATATATTGTGATGTCTGTTGTATCTACTTGCAGTCTAGCTATCTGTGATTTTGAGGAAAACACTTGTCAAAATCTGGCATCAGCTTTGCAACTTCCAAAAAGTATGCATGGCTTACTATTCTTAGACTTTATCTCTGAGTCACAGGTCCAGAAATGTGACAGTGTTTTTACTCCTGTTATCACAGCCAGATGTAGAATTCTGCCAAGATTTTACTGGCATCATCTCATACAGTCTGACATGTAACAGTCTTATAAGACCACTGAAATCACACAGTGTAAGTCCAGCTTTGGGGTTCTTCTGATGTAGGTTAATAGTGCACTAGAGTTCTGAAGGGCTGAATAAAAATAAGAGCTAAAATAAACAAAGACAGCAGCGATCTGGAGAAGAGTGAACAAAACCATCTGCCATGGAGGACGCCAGAGAGAGATGAGAGTGGAGGAACCTCCAACTACAGTTACCAGCCTCTCTAGCTGCCCCATGCAGGCTGCTCTGGAAGTGCATCTCACTCTCTGTCTCTCTCTACCTGTTTCCCTCCTTTCTGCAGACTGTCTGGTTGTTTGGTTACAGAGGAAGGCTGTTCTTCTCTGGCTTCAGCTCTAAGGTCAAACCCCTCTTACCTTAAAGAACTGGATCTGATGTACAACCACCCAGGAGAGTCAGGAGTGAAGCTGCTCTCTGCTAGACTGGAGGATCCCCATTGCAGACTGGACACTCTCAGGTATGGAACGTTAGTGTGTGCATGCGTATGTGGGTTTGTTTGTGTGTGCTTACGTGTATGTGTGTGTGTGTGTGTGTGTGTGTGTGTGTGTGTGTGTGTGTGTGCGTGCGTATGTGTTTCTGTGTTGGTGTCTGTGTGTGTATGAAAGAGTGAGAATGAGAAAATACTGAAAACTGAGTCTTCCATTCCTGAGTAGTGCAGTTCCCATATCATACTGTGGTGGCTGGTGAGTTCACTCTCCATCATTCTCCTGTAGGAACTGCTGAGTTTTAGTTGACATGCTACATTTCCTCAGCCTCCTCAGGAAGTACAGATGTTGTTCTGTCAGGAGTTTATAAACTCTGTTCCATTTTTTGAGGTTAGTTGTAATTCATTTAAGAACCACAGGGTGTCAGTAGCAGTGAGTC